>NC_143024.1:52639482-53839482 GCF_057628025.1 Oncorhynchus mykiss
TATGAACCTGTCTTCGATGACAGTCCATCAAGACACTATGAGATCTACCTGTGTCGATTCTAAGCTTCCTGGACCAACCGGAAGTGGTTAAAAATCACCCTAAAAGTGTATATATTTGATAGAAATAGTGCATTCAACCTTGGGTAAATCAGTCAGTTCTTAATGTAAAACTCAGGATTCTGTAAAAGCATACCCCAATGAGGATATGTGTTGACTCCTGTGCCAACCGGACGTGCCATAATTGGTGTCACATTGGCTGTTTCAAAGAGTTAAAAAAGTCAGATCTTTCCAAAACTTCATATGTGTGATTAGGCAACCCCCATGAACTGCAAATCAGTCAATTGTCTCATAAAATTTCAAAGAAAAACTAAATCACACACACACACACAACTTGGAAGGAGGGACGTATTGGGGTCCTTAGAGACAGAGAGTGCCTGCAATAGTTAGCTTTGTTTGAGCTAAAAAAGAACCGACAGACCTAGAGTTCTGAAACTTTAGAAACCTGTTCTAAACCTCAGGTCGATAGTGCGTGGTGAGTTACGTGGCTTTAGAAGGTTCTCGGACCGAGAAACAGCCTCGTACATTTGCAATGACTTCAATTCATTTTGACCATTACGAAAATGACGACATTTAGAAAAAGTCTCAGAGACACAAGGCTAGGTGCATTGAAACCGGCTCGGCCCATAGAGACGGACCCCAACGTTTCTGTCCGATAGCTCATTCAAGGACCCTGTAGCAAGGCATGTAAAAAAGTGGGGGAAAAAAAGTGGTTTCAGCACCAATTAGGGTTTTGCTCGGGCACCAAAGGACCTATCGAGCCAAAACTCGGGATTCGGGGTCGCCTCACATAGGCCTACACATAATGTCCGAACTGGACCCGCAGCTAGAACGTAACTATGTGTTTTACGTTTTTATTATGGTTTGAATAGAAGGCGTTGTGAATTTTGGGCCATCTCTGTAGTATGTGATAGTTGGCTACTAAACGAGTTGGAAAAAGTGGGTTTGGTGTCAGTTTGTATCAGTTTGGTGTCAGAATGATATCTAATTGACTGATTGACGGTGACTTGCTGGTGACTCTTGTCCATTTGCAATATGTTTAAACAGTGAGGTACCATCACCAAAGTGACACTTCTAAAATCAACCCCAACGAGTGATGGAGAGGAACCAGAATCACTGCCCAGCCATCCTGAGTTCATCGGGCCAGTCAATTTCGCATTCCTGCAGGATTTTTGAGCATGACAAATTCGTGATTGTAAATGCCCTTTGAAACATATTGCAAATGCACGTGCACTTGCAATATGATTCAACAGTGAAAAAACATCACCAAATGGACATGATGAAGTCAACACAACGAGTGATGGAAAGGAACAACTATCACTGCCAGGCCATCCTGTGTTCTTCAGGCCAGTCAATTTTGCATTTCTGCAGGATTTTTGAGCATGTCAAATTTCTTATGGCATTTGGCCCCCAAAAAAGTGACTTTTGACTTCCTTTGAAATCATATTGCAAATGGACAAAACATATTCCTTATGCACAAGTAAAAAAAAAAATTATTATGATAAAACATTTTACAAAAGTATTTTCATACAGTTCTTACACATGATTGACATAAAATCGAAAGAATTCCGAAAAACGGTCCAGAAAGCACTTTTTTACGAGGGTGATACGTTTTTTTTTTTTTTAAGTTCACATTTTCGACTTCTTGACTTCCTATGAAATCATATTGCAAATGGACAAAACATATGCCTTATGCACAAGTAAAAAATAAATAAAAAAAATAAAAAATAAAAATACGACTATAGTATGTTGATACAGTTCTTATATACGTGTGTAATTGACACAAAATTCGAAAGAATTTCAAAAAACGGTCCAGAAAGCAGTTTATAAAATGTTGCTATTTTTGACTTTTGACTTGTGACTTCCTATGAAATCATATTGCAAATGGACAAAACATGTGCCTTATGCGCAAGTTACATTTTTTAAAATTATGATAATAAAATGGGACAAAATAATATTCTTACAGTTCTTACACATGTGTAATTGACAAAAAAAAAAAAGAAAAAAAATCGTAAGAATTTCGAAAAACGGTCCAGAAAGCACTTTTTTGGGGTGTGATTATTGTTCACTTTTTCAAAATTTTGCTTTTGGATGTTGACTTGTGTTGCATTTGTAATATGAAAAACCACGGTGGAGCGCGCTGGAAACCTGTTGGATTTTTAAAGTGTTACAACTGGCATTTGCCATATGGCATTGCAATCAACTTCACACTAAACGACGCCGAATTGAGTGGTATTGGACACCGTGTATATGGTTTGGCCAGTTCCAATGACCCATTCATTTTTGTCCATTTCAGGGGGGTGTTCCCTTACAAAAGTATTCACCCACTTGGTGTTTTTCCTGTTTTGTTGCATGACAACCTGCAATTTAAATTGATTTTGTGGTGGATTTCACGTAATGGACATACATAAAATAGTCTAAATTGGTGAAGTGAAATGAAAAAAATTACTTTGTTAAAAATAATAATAATAATAATAAATTAAAAAAACGGAACAGTGGTGCATGCATATATATTCACCCCCTTTGTAATGAAACCACTAAATAAGATCTGGTGCAACCACTTAACTTTAGAAGTCACATAATTAATTAAATAAAGTCCACCTGTGTGCAATCTATGTGTCACATGACCTTAATATATATATACACCTGTTATGAAGGCCCCAGCACTAAGCAAGGGGCACCACCAAGGAAGCGGCACCGTGAAGACCAAGGAGCTTTCCAAACAAGCCAGTTCCTCAGTCTCAGTTGCTAATATATGCATATTATTAGTAGTATTGGATAGAAAACACTAAAGTTTCCAAAACTGTCATAGTGTCTGTGAGTATAACACAACTGATATTGCAGGCTAAACCCTGAGGAAAATCAACCCAGGAAGTGGCTTCTATTTTGAAAACACCATGTTCCATAGCCTGCCTTTGCTCCATTTAAAGGGATATCAACCATATTCCTTTTCCTATCGCTTCCTCAATGTGTCAGTCTTCAGACATAGTTTCAGGCTTTTATTTTGAAAGAAAACGTCGGGTCAGGGGTTCGCATGAGTTTTGCTCCCGCAACAGGGTTTGGGCAGCCGTTGCCTTTCCCTCTCCTGAAGAATACAGTTGCGATTGATATATTATCGATTATATATTTTTAAAACAACCTGAGGATTGATTATAAAAAACGTTTGACATGTTTCTGTGGACATTACGGAACCTATTTGGAATTTGTCTGCGTTGTCGTGACCGCTCTTTCCTGTGGATTTCTGAACATAACCAAACAAACAGAGGTATTTTGGATATAAAAATAAACTTTATGGAACAAAAGGAACATTTGTTGTGTAACTGGGATTCTCGTGAGTGAAAACATCCGAAGATCAAAGGTAAACAATTAATTTGATTGCTTTTCTGATTTTCGTGACCAAGCTACTTGATGCTAGGTGTTCATAATGTTTTGTCGAGCGATCGATAAACTTACAAACGCTTGGATTACTTTCTCTGTAAAGCATATTTTCAAAATCTCGCACGCAGGTGGATTAACAAAAGGCTAAGATGTGTTTTGCTATATTGCACTTGTGATTTCATGAATATAAATATTTTTAGTCATATTTTTTTTAATGTGGCGCTTGTTGATGACAATTAGGTTGTTGATGACAATTATCCCGCTAAAGGGATGGGTAGCGTCAAGAAGTTAACTCCTAACGTATTTGCACAACTTGACTGCAGGTATTTCCTTAAAAAGTAACTATAAATATTAAAATTTATAAAACAACTTAAAATAAAGATTTTCAACGGTATTGATGGTGTTGCAAAACCATCCCGTGGCTATTTACAAAGGCCCCAGTATACGGTATATACGGTATACCGCCCAATTCAGTGTAAAATCATTAAAAGATAATAAGATACATTGTTAGCGCATTAGAATATCAAAAACTCAAATGGTTTGTCATTCGACATAACAGTGGGACTACACTACAGTGGTAGGCTTGAATACCAACAACAACGAGACGGCCTACAGGGAGGAGGTGAGGGCCCTCGGAGTGTGGTGTCAGGAAAATAACCTTACACTCAACGTCAACAAAACAAAGGGGATGATCGTGGACTTCAGGAAAAAGCAGAGGGAGCACCCCCCTATCCACATCGACGGGACAGTAGTGGAGAGGGTAGTGAGTTTTAAGTTCCTCGGCGTACACATCACGTACAAACTGAATTGATCCATTCACACAGACAGCGTGGTGATAAGGCGCAACAGCGCCTCTTCAACCTCAGGGTGCTGAAGAAACTCAGAAACTTTTACAGATGCACAATCGAGAGCATCCTGTCGGGCTGTATCACCGCCTGGTACGGCAACTGCTCCGCCCACAACCGCAAGGCTCTCCAGAGGGTAGTGAGGTCTGCACAACGCATCACCGGGGGCAAACTATCTGCCCTCCAGGACACCTACACAACCCAATGTCACAGGAAGGCCATAAAGATCATCAAGGACAACAATCACCCGAGCCACTGCCACCCGAGCCGAGCCACCCCGCTATCATCCAGAAGGCGAGGTCAGTACAGGTGCATCAAAGCAGGGACCGAGAGACTGAAAAACAGCTTCTATCTCAAGGCCATCAGACTGTTAAACAGCCACCACTAACATTGAGTGGCTGCTGCCAACATACTGACTCAACTCCAGCCACTTTAATAATGGAAAAAGTGGTGTAAAAAAATGTATCACTAGCTTCTTTAAAACCTGTTGAGGATATGGCAGACATACGCCCCCTTTGGAGAGATTGGGTACCCCTAGTAAACTGGAAAAAAAATCTGTCAAAAATTGTTAATATATGCAAATAAAAATTATTATTGGATAGAAAACACTCTAAAGATTCTAAAACCGTTGGAATTATGTCTGTAAGTATAGCAGAACTCACAGGGCAGGCATTCTTCCAAACTAGTTTTTGTGGCCATGAAAGTTGGAGCAACTTTGACGTCATGGCCCCCACCCTTCCCAACCAGCTATGATTCTGCGGACACTTTCTATCTCTTCCGCTAGATGTCCTCTTTCATTAGAGCTTCAAACCGTTCAAATCGCGCGAGAATTGACCCTATGGGAGTGAAATTAGTGCGTGCCACGAGAGAATAGGCTGTGCGTATGGGCGCGAATTGGTCACAGCCATTCCTTTGTTTCCAGCACTGAAGAGAAGGGCAGACGATGGGCGATTGAATTGAAGTTTGTTTTGCACGTCTAAAACATCATAAAGCTTGCTTCTGCACTTAGTTTGACCTGTTTAGTCGACATATAATGTGTAATTTTGAAGTTTTGATGCGCAACTTATCCGGACCAGAGGACGTTTTGGGTGCATTTCAGCTGATGTTATTAGCAGTAGCTAATACAAAGACGCAAGACTTGAAACCAAACGATGTATTGGGTAAGTATGAAGCCTTCCAGAACATTCTGAACGAAGACCATCGAAGGTAAGGGAATATTTATGCTTAAATCTGTGTTTCTGTTGACTCCAACATTACGTGGAAATGTAGCTTGGAACTGAGCGCTGTCTCACAATATGGAATAGTGTGCGATTTCTGTAACGTTAAAAATAAATCTAACACAGCGGTTGCATAAAGAAGCAGTGTATCTTTCTAACTATATGTAGAACATGTATATTTAGTCAAAGTTTATGATGTCTATTTACGTTATCTTGCCGCGCTACATAGATTTCCTGCGGGCATTTTTGAGTAATTTCTGAAGGTGAACTCACTGTAAATGGACATTTATGGATATAAATGGCATATTATTGAAAAAAAAAAATATGTACTGTGTAATATGTCATATTACTGTCATCTGATGAAGATTTTCAAAAGGTTAGTGAGCGATTTTTTTAATCCTGCGTTTGTTGATTGCATGTTTTGGCTATTGAAATGAGCTGTGTCTGGTGGTGGTTTTACATATATATGTGCTATGTTTTCGCCGTAAAACATTTTAGAAATCTGACTTGCTGGCTAAATGAACAAGATGTTTATCTTTCATTTGAGCTATTGGACTTGTTAATGTGTGGAGGTTAAATATTTTTAAGAATATTTTTGCGTTCCATGCGCCACCGTTTCAGCTGCACGTGGGAGGGTTGATTCCCAATTGGGAACCAATATCGTAAACAGGTTAAACAATGCCACTTAATTTAATGTTTACACACCCTACATTACTTATCTCATATGTTTAAGCTGTACTCTATACCAACAACTGCATCTTGCCTATGCCGTTCTGTACCATCACTCATTCATATATTTTTATGTATAGATTCTTCATCCCTTTACACTTGTTTGTATAAGGTAGCTGTTGTGAAATTGTTAGGTTAGATTACTCGTTGGTTATTACTGCAATGTTGGAACTAGAAGCACAAGCTTTTCGCTACACTCGCATTAACATCTGCTAGTCCACAGTCCAGAACCTCCTGAGAAGGTCCATAGTCCGGAACCTCCTGAGACAGTCCACGGCACGAATCCTCCAGTGATGATCCATGACCTGGAGCCTGCAGTGATGATCCGTGGTACGAAGCCTGCAGTGATGATCAGTCACTGCGGCGACGACCCACGGTCCGGAGCCTCCGGCGACGATCCCTGGTCCGGTTCCTCTGGCCACAATCCCTGGTCCGGTTCCTCCGGCCACAATCCACGGTCCGGTTCCTCCGGCGACGATCTACAGTCTGGAGTCCTCGGCGATCATCCACGGTCCGGTTCCACGGAAGCAGAGGGATCAGCAAGCGGTGCAGGGTCTACTCCCCGAACCGGAGCTACCACCGAGGCTAGATGCCCACCTGGACCCTCCCTCAGTCACTTGGGTGGGTATTCTAGGTGGGCATTCTACTTTTCTATTTCTTTGTTGGCCGGTATGGTTCCCAATCAGAGGCAGCTGTCTATCGTTGTCTCTGATTGGGAATCATACTTAGGCAGCCTGTTTTCCACCTGAGTTTGTGGGATATTGTTGTTGTTGCTGAATTAGCCCTGCAGAACTTTACGTTCGTTGATCTTTTGTTCTTATTTAGTGTTCATCTAAAATAAAGAAAGATGTACACTTTCCACGCTACGCTTTGGTCTCATTCCGACGACGGGTGTAACAGCAAGAGGCATCATGAAGACCAAGGAGCTCTCCAAACAGGTCAGTGACGAAGTTGTGGAGAAGTACAGATCAGGGTTGGGTTGTAAAAAAATATCCTAAACTTTGAACATCCCACAGAGCACCATTGAATCCATTATTAAAAAAATGGGAAACATATGGCACCACAACAAACCTGCCAAGTGAGGGCTGCCCACCAAAACGCACAGACCAGGCAAGGAGGGCATTAATCAGAGAGGCAACAAGGGTAACCCTGAATGAGCTGCAAAGCTCCACAACGGAGATTGGAGTGTCTGTCCGTAGGACCACTTTAAGCCGTACACTCCACAGAGCTGGGCTTTACAGGAGAGTGGCCAGAAAAAGGCCATCGCTTAACTTCTTAGGGCTGCAATCCTGTTAACGGGATGATATGACAACAGCCAGTGAAAGTGCAGGGCGCCAAATTCAAAACAGAAATCTCATAATTAAAATTCCTCAAACCTACATGTATTTTATACCGTTTTAAAGGTAATCTTGTTGTTAATCCAACCACAGTGTCCGATTTCAAATAGGCTTTACAGCGAAAGCACCACAGACGATTATGTTAGGTCACCACCAAGCCATAGAAAAACACAGCCATTTTTCCAGCCAAAGAGAGGAAAAAAGCACAAAGAGATAACATTAATCATTGCTTATTTTCCACCATAATTTGCAAATAATTTCATTGAAAATCCTACAATGTGATTTTCAGGATTTTTTTTTCTCATTTTGTCTGTCATAGTTGAAGTGTACCTATGATGGTAATTACAGGCCTCTCATCTTTTTAAGTGGGAGAACTTGAACAATTGGTGGCTGACTAAATACTTTTTTGCCCCACTGTATATAAAAAAATCTGAGTTTACATTGGCGCGTTATGTTCACAAGTTCCAAAAACATCCAGTGATTTTGCATAGCCACATCGATTCAACAGAAATACTCATCATAAATGTAGATGATAATGCAAGTTACACACATGGGATTATAGATATACCTCTCCTTAATGCAACCGCTGTGTCAGATTTCAAAAAAACTTTACAGCAAAAGAAAACCATGCAATAATTTGAGACGGCGCTTATAAAATGTATCAAATTAGCCGCCATGTTGGAGTCAACATAAACCAGAAATTACATGATAAATACTCCCTTACCTTTGATGATCTTCACCAGAGTGCACTCTCAGGAATCGCAGTTCCACAATAAATGCTTGATTTGTTCGATAATGTCCGTTATTTATGTCCAAGTAGCTACTTTTGTTAGCGTTAGGTACACATATCCAAACGCTTGTGTGTTTGGATAAAAAAATTCGGACAAAAACTTCAAAAGGTTATATTACAGGTCAAAGAAACATTTCAAACTAAGTATAAAATCAATCATTAGGATGTTTTTATCATAAACCGGAGAATTCCTTTGTGTCTACAGGAGCAAAAGGAACGCAAGTCGATATCATGTGGAATGCGCGTGACCAGGAAATGGCTCTCTGCCAGTAAGCTGACTCATTCAGCTCTTATTCAGTCCCACAACACAGTAGAAGCCTCATTCAAGTTTCTAAAGACGGTTGACATCTAGTGGAAGCCCTAGGAACTGCAACTTCATTCATATCCCAATGTGAATTCAATAGGGCCCGAGTTGAAAATCGACCGACCTCAGATTTCTCACTTCCTGTTTGGATTTCTTCTCAGGTTTTTGCCTCCAATATGACTTATTTTATACTCACAGACATCATCAAACAGTTTCAGAAACTTCAGAGTGTTTTCTATCCAATACTAATAATAGCAGGCCTCTGTGCCTTTTGAAATAACTTTATTAGTCCTCTACCGCAAAACATTGCCCTCAGGAAACAGAAAACAGAAGTTGGTATGATGTATCAATTGGGGCTAGGGCCTTCTTCCAGGAAGCAGAGTGGTATGAGTGCATAATGTGAGAAAAGGAAGGTGGCAGCCAGCGAATTATGTCTGCTCTTTCACTGTCCCTGAGGTATTACTGAATGTGATATTAGAATACTGATCCTTCCAACCTAAATAACAAATCTGACAGTGGATGTCAAAAATCAACTGAGTATTTGTTCATTTGACAATTAGTATAGAATAAACAGGTAGTTTGAAATTCCTTACGAAGTTGGCTCAGGTCAGTATTTACATGTTTTGACATTTATTCAATGATTCCTACAACAACCAGCTAAAAAGAGGCAGCAGAATACAGAACAAAATGATATCAAGATAATACAAAAGTGATGACGAAAAAATAATTGACTCCAATTCGGGAATATTAAAACCACAAAAGTGTCTTCAACTGAAAGGAAATTTCAATAACATTGGTGGTATTTTAGATTCCTCCTTTGGACCAAACAAATTTCTAAAAGATTTCTACATTTCTAAAAAACTTAAGTCTGCTCATATCTGAGCCCCATCGCACATCTATATTTAATTTAACCGATATATATCATGTTACCCAAAAATGAAAAAAGAAAACCATACAACTCACCCATCATCCTGAACTCTCATTAAGTGCGGAGTCTTCTTCTACAAGAGGCATAACCCTTTCCTGTTATTATTCGCTTTAATTTTCTCCTCTTGGTCATTGGGGATGTTTGACAACTCATCCCAGAGCAGTTATGAATGCATCAATGGCTTCCTGAGATGAAGGAACATGCAGAGGATCCCTCTCAAGAACTGTTCAAGTAGGTCTTTGAGTAAAACTCTGTTATTGTGAAATAGCGTGATTCTGTTGGTGGAGGGAGGCAGGCAGGCAGGCAGGCAGGCAGGCAGGCAGGCAGGCAGGCAGGCAGGCAGGCAGGCAGGCAGGCAGGCAGGCAGGCAGGCAGGCAGGCAGGCAGGCAGGCAGGCAGGCAGGCAGGCAGGCAGGCAGGCAGGCAGGCAGGCAGGCAGGCAGGCAGGCAGGCAGGCAGGCAGGCAGGCAGGCAGGCAGGCAGGCAGGCAGGCAGGCAGGCAGGCAGGCAGGCAGGCAGGCAGGCAGGCAGGCAGGCAGGCAGGCAGGCAGGCAGGCAGGCAGGCAGGCAGGCAGGCAGGCAGGCAGGCAGGCAGGCAGGCAGGCAGGCAGGCAGGCAGGCAGGCAGGCAGGCAGGCAGGCAGGCAGGCAGGCAGGCAGGCAGGCAGGCAGGCAGGCAGGCAGGCAGGCAGGCAGGCAGGCAGGCAGGCAGGCAGGCAGGCAGGCAGGCAGGCAGGCAGGCAGGCAGGCAGGCAGGCAGGCAGGCAGGCAGGCAGGCAGGCAGGCAGGCAGGCAGGCAGGCAGGCAGGCAGGCAGGCAGGCAGGCAGGCAGGCAGGCAGGCAGGCAGGCAGGCAGGCAGGCAGGCAGGCAGGCAGGCAGGCAGGCAGGCAGGCAGGCAGGCAGGCAGGCAGGCAGGCAGGCAGGCAGGCAGGCAGGCAGGCAGGCAGGCAGGCAGGCAGGCAGGCAGGCAGGCAGGCAGGCAGGCAGGCAGGCAGGCAGGCAGGCAGGCAGGCAGGCAGGCAGGCAGGCAGGCAGGCAGGCAGGCAGGCAGGCAGGCAGGCAGGCAGGCAGGCAGGCAGGCAGGCAGGCAGGCAGGCAGGCAGGCAGGCAGGCAGGCAGGCAGGCAGGCAGGCAGGCAGGCAGGCAGGCAGGCAGGCAGGCAGGCAGGCAGGCAGGCAGGCAGGCAGGCAGGCAGGCAGGCAGGCAGGCAGGCAGGCAGGCAGGCAGGCAGGCAGGCAGGCAGGCAGGCAGGCAGGCAGGCAGGCAGGCAGGCAGGCAGGCAGGCAGGCAGGCAGGCAGGCAGGCAGGCAGGCAGGCAGGCAGGCAGGCAGGCAGGCAGGCAGGCAGGCAGGCAGGCAGGCAGGCAGGCAGGCAGGCAGGCAGGCAGGCAGGCAGGCAGGCAGGCAGGCAGGCAGGCAGGCAGGCAGGCAGGCAGGCAGGCAGGCAGGCAGGCAGGCAGGCAGGCAGGCAGGCAGGCAGGCAGGCAGGCAGGCAGGCAGGCAGGCAGGCAGGCAGGCAGGCAGGCAGGCAGGCAACTGCAGTACAAGAAGGACTCAATCAATAATCAATCAAATGTATTTATAAAGCCCTTCTAACATCAGCTGAAGTCAAAAAGTGTTTTACAGAAACCCAGCCTAAAACCCCAAACAGCACACCATGCAGGTGTAGAAGCACGGTGGCAAGGAAAAGCTCCCTAGAAAGGCCAGAACCTAGGAAGAAACCTAAAAAGAAGTGCACTATGAGGGGAGGTCAGTCCTCTCCTGGCTGTGCCAGGTGGAAATTATAACTGAACATGGCCAAGATGTTCAAATGTTCATAGATGACCAGCAGGGTCAAATACTAATAATCCCAGTGGTTGTAGAGGGTGCAACAGGTCAGCGCCTCATGAGCAAATGTCAGTTGGCTTTTCATAGTCGATCATTCAGAATATCTCTACCTCTCCTGCCGTCTCAAGAGAGTTGAAAACAGCAGGTCCGGGACAAGGTAGCACATCCGGTGAACAGGTCAGGGTTCCATAGCCGCAGGCAGAACAGGCAGAACAGTTAAACTAGCTTCAGCAAGCTACCTAACGTTTTGAAATAAGGGCATTAGGCAACTTGTGGGGTTTATGCAGTGTAGCTACATGATGCTATTTTTAGAATCCTTTAAGAACAAAACAGTCTGAATACTGAAGTTGTTAGCTAGCTAGCTTTGAGGGTAGCTAGCCATTGAGGGTACCGGTACCTAGTCAATGTGCGGAGTACAGGTCAGTAACAACACATACAGTGTGAGTTCTTTTTGCATGCGGTACCAAATTTAATTTTCCTTTCTGCTGTTCTAGAAATTGATTGTTGCATTTTGCAAATATTCTTTGCACCCCTCACTGCATTAAGACTACATTTTCTGCTTCCTATTAGGGGCAGAGGAGAGTGATAACAGGGTGGATCAAGTCATGTAAGCAACAAAGTGGTAGTTTGTGTGGATGATCATATTGAATGGTGTGTATCAGCTATATTGTGTGTAAAGATTGTGGCATGAATGAGGCGAGGTTGTAGATATCATGGGCTATCAAACTATACTTTGGCGTCATTTAAGGACTGAATGTTAGTTAAATTTGTATTAAGTATTACTGACTACAACCCACCCCACTGAAATGGTTCTATCCAAATCTGGCAACCCTGATTAGCTTTTGCGCTATGGATAGGCTAGGCTTGTATTTGAGGTGATAATCTGTGAGGTGATAACCTTTTATTTGCTTTGTGGCGTGTCAAAAACTGTAAATGACTTGGCAAGTCATGTGCTCTTGTTCTGGTATATACTGTAACAAGCACATAGAAGATTTGTAATATGATGAAAAGTGGCCAAACTAAATTAATCTTATTTGGGTAATGGGCGCAGTCATCTTTGACTTTAACTTTGTTTATTTGCGTTTTATAGTGAATGGCATTCTGGGATTAGGGAGTTTTCGCTAGTCAAACAAACAAACATGGCTGCCATCATAAATAATTTAGCCTCTGTTAGCTTAGCTGACACAAATCTCTTTTCTAAACAATATTACATTTCTCCCTTGTGCGCACCAGAGATGTGGTACATTGTAAACTAGTCTAGCTGTTAGGTCGCTAACTTATATTTAGTTTTTTTGTCAGCGCAACCTGTTATTTAGACAGAGGAATGAGTTTGGCTGTGGATGTGTTCCGTGTGATGCTTGGATGATAAAGTTTACATTTAACTTTTACAATAAAAGGTGAAATTGAGCAATACAATTGCGCAGACCGTTTTTTCCATTCGTACAAAACATTGTTTAGATGCTTTTCAGACAACAATACTGTTAAGACGCGTTTGTTGCATCACACGTTCTGTTGCTACTGTTCCAATCACATATTTACAATGGTATGCTGCAGGGACTACTCAAATATGTGATTGTACATGTCAAATGGTTTAAATGGACCAATAAGAATTCCAAACATCGTTGCCAATAATAGCTAATTTTTGGTTTTCCTCTGCAGACAGCCCTAGCAAAAGTATTGCTTGAGAAACTGCTATTTATACAGTGCCTTCAGAAAGTATTCACAAGTTTGTTGTGTTACAGCCTGAGTGTATCATTGGCCTACACAAAATACCCCATATTGTCTAAGTGGAAATTAATAAAAAATGAATTGCTGAAATGTCTTAAATAAATAATTATTAAACTCCTTTGTTATGGAAAGCCTACAAATGCTTACGAAGTGTCACATACGTTGCATGGACTCTGTATTCAATAATGTTGTTTACAATTATTGTTTTATGACTACTTGATCTCTGTACCCCACGCATACAATTATCAGTAAGGTCCCTCAGTTGAGCAGTACATTTCAAACACAGATTCAACCACAAAGACCAGGGAGGTTTTCCAACGGCTCGCAAAGAAAGGCACCTATTGGCATGGTGAAGTTATTAGTTACACTTTGGATGGTGTATCAATACACCCAGTCACTACAAAGCTACATGCCTCCTTCCTAACTCGGTTGCCGGAGAGAAAGGACACCTCTTAGAAATGTCAACATGAGGCCAATGGTGACTTTAAAACAGTTAGAGTTTAATGGCTGTGATAGGAAAAAACTGATGATAGATCAACAACATTGTCGTTACTCCACAAAACTAACCTAATTGACGGGGTGAAAATAATATTACATGCATCCTGTTTGCAACAAGGCACTAAAGTAACAATGTAAAACATATGGCAAAGCTATAAAGTTTTTGTCCTGAATACAAAGCATTATGTTTGGGACAATACAACACATTACTGAGTACCACTCTCCATATTTTCAAGCATAGTAGTGGCTGCACCATGGTATGGGTATGCTTGTAATCATTAAGGACTGGGGAACACAGGCATAATCCTAGAGTAAAAACAATCTGCTTTCCCAGACACTGGGAGATGAATTCACCTTTCAGCAGGAAATAATCTAAAACAAGGCCAAATCTACATTAGAATTGCTTACCAAGAAAACAGTGAATGATCCTGAGTAGCTGAGTTTTGTCTTAAATCTACTTGAAATGGTTATGTAGCAATGATCAACAACCAATTTAACAGAGCTTGAATCATTTTGAAAAGGATAATGGGCAGATATTACCAATCCAGGTGTGGAAAGCTCTTAGAGATTTACCCAGAAAGACTCACAGCTATAATCGCTGCCAAAGGTGCTTCTTCAAAGTATTGAATGAGGGGTATGAATACTTATGTAAATCAGATGTGTAATTCATGTTCAGTACATATGCAAAAATCTCTAAACATGTTTTCACTTTGTCATTATGGGGTATTATGACTAGATGGATCATCCATTTCATTTTTTTCCCCCATTTTGAATTCAGGCTCTAACAATACAAAATGTGAAATAAGTCAAGGCTCTCTGCAAAACCTTGCAGAGAGCCTATCCAATTGACAACCTCTTAGAATTTTTTTACAACTATTGGAACCAAGACATAAGACCTGATATTGGCACAAGATGGGAATGTTGGAACATAACTAAAGAAAATGTATGCTTAGTCCTGTATAAACTTGTATATATAATTGATTACAGAAAAGACTAATTTCACGACAGAGTAACACTGACTCAATAATCCAAGCTTTCTGTGAATGCTGTAAAGTCTAAAATGTATGAGCGGAGTTAGAATGTTAGCTGTCAGAAGTACTACAATGTAAAATTGTTTACATTTCATCCGTCAGACTGCATTTGTTACTCATTTCAGGAAACTAAGCGTGTCGCACATCACTATTTCACGAGGCATTTGAATGTAATTACATATTTTTTAATTGAAATACCTTCTGGAACATTTGAACTTCCATGTACGCAATCTGTAAATAACGATCCTAGTTTGTTCAGCCATGGAAAAAGGAACCTTCCCGCTAGCAATGATTGGGTGAGATAATGGATTGGCTGGTTAGGCAGAGAGATGAGTTCAGATTGGTCTGCCATTTAGCACTCAGTCTATTTGAGCTGGTCAGTATGTGTAACTAATTGTCACGGATCCCTCCAGAACATTAATTAATCGCACACACCTGTCCCCTATTCCCACGAATTAGTATGTGCCCATGGTCTTGTCAGTTATTGGTGTGAGTACCTATGCGTTGGTGCAGCAGTTATGCTGCATGCTATATACATATGTTGTGTATTACGAGTATCGTCCCGTGGCATTCAATGAGGTTTACTCTCGCTCTTTTGTTTGGGTACAGCCCAGTGATTTTGTATATGTGTTTGTTTTGTGTGTGTTAAAATCCCCTATTGTGTATTCCTGCGCCTGTCTCAAATCCTTTATACCAGCGTGACACTAATCCTTTCTAACGCGGCTTTTTTTTTAAAGATATCACACAGAACTGCAAAAGTTTTGCTTTCTTTCTGGAGGACTGAGTTTTGGGAAAATTATGGCATCTCCAGGTTACATCTTAAAATCAAATTTATTTATCAAGCCCTCTTTACATCAGTTGATGTCACACAGTGCTATACAGAAACCCAGCCTAAAACAACAGCAAGCAATGTAGAAGCATGGTGGCTAGGAAAAACTCCAGAGAAAGGCAGGAACCTAGGAAGAATCCTAGAAAGGAAACAGGCTCTGATGTGTGGCCAGTCCTCTTCTGGCTGTGCCGGGTGGATAATATACGCAGCCAAGATGTTCAGCAGGGTCAAATAATTATAATCAGTGGTTGTAGAGGGTGCAACAGGTCAGCACCTCAGGAGTAAATGTCAGTTGGCTAATTATAGCCGATCATGCAGATGTAGAGAGAGAAAATCGAAAACAGGTCCGAGACAAGGTAGCACATCCGGTGAACAGGTCAGGGTTCCATAGCCGCAGGCAGAACAGCACGACAAGGTGGACTGGGGACCACAAGGAGTCATTAGGCCAGTTAGTCCTGAGTCATGGTCCTCGGGCTCAGGTCCTCTGAGAGATGAGCGAAAGAGGCAGCATACTTAAATTAACATAAGACAGAAGAAATACTCCAGATATAACAGACTAGCCCTAGCCCCAGACACAAACAATTGCAGCATAAATACTGGAGGCTGAGACAGGAGGGGTCAGGAAACATTGTGGAACCGTCCGACGAAACCTTCAGACAGGGCCAACCACGCAGGATATGACCCAACACGCGTTGCAAAAGCACATCCCCACACCACTAGACAGATATCTTCAAAACACCAACGTAATTCTCTGAGAGGAGGCTGAGTATAGCCCACAAAGATCTCTTCCCAAAGCACAAACCCGAGGGGGGAGCCAACCCGGACAGGAAGATCACGTCAGTGACACACCCCTCCTAGGAACAGCATAGAAGAGCACCAGTTAGCCAGTGACTCAGCCCCCGTAATTGGGTTAGAGACAGAATCTCATTGGAGAGCGGGGAACCTGCCAGGCAGAGACAGCAAGGGTGGTTAGTTGCTCCAGTACCTTGCCATTCACTTTCACACCCCTGGGCCAGACTACACTCAATCATAGGACATGCTGAAGAGATGAGTCTTCAATACAATGCCTTGCAAAGTTCACATCCCCTTTGGTGTTTTTCCTACTTTGTTGCATTAAAACCTGTAATTTAAATGGATTTTATGTAAATCGACAAACACAAGCCCAAATTGTTGAAGTGATATTCCAAAAAAAGTGTCAAATGGAAAAGTGGTGTTTTCATTTGTATTCACTCCCTTTGCTATGAAGCCCCTGAATAAGATCTGGTGCAACCAATTACCTTCAGAAGTCACATAATTAGTTGTGAGCTGTGTGCAATCGAAGTGTCACAAGATCTGTATTTTTGCACCTTTTCTGAAAGGCCCCAGAGACCGCAACACCACTAAGGGGCACCACGAAGACCAAGGAGCTCTTCAAATAGGTCAGGGGCAAAGTTGTGGAGAAGTACAGATCAGGGTTGTGTTAACAGGAACTTTGAACATCCCAGAGTACACCATTCAAAATGTGAAATGATTTGATACCACAACATACTTGCCAAGAGAGGGCCACCCACAAAAACAGACCAGGCAAGGAGGGCATTAATCAGAGAGGCAACAGATGCCAAAGAACCCTGAAGGAGGTGCAAAGCTCCACAGTAGAGATTGGAGTATCTGTCCGTAGGACCACTTTAAGCCGTACACTCCAGAGCTGGGCTTTACAGAAGACTGGCCAGAAACAAGCCATTGCTTAATCTTAAGGTATAGGGGGCAGCAATTTCACTTTTGGATAAATTACATGCCCAATTTCAACTTCCTGCTACTCATGCCAAGAATAAGATATGCATATTATTAGTAGATTTGGATAAAAAACACTGAAGTTTCTAAAACTGTTTGAATCATGTCTGTGAGGTTAACAACTTATGTAGCAGGCAAAACCCAGAGGAAAAACCTTTCAGAAGTTTTTTGAGGTCTGTCTGTTCAATGAACTCTCATTGGGAAACAATATTTCTTAGGCACTTGTTTTCAGTTCCTACCGATTCCACTGGATGTCACCAGTCTTTGGAATTTGGTTGAGGTTATTCCTTTGTGCAATGAAGAAGTACGGCCATCTAGGAACTGGGTAACACTTGAGTTGCGCAAGACCTGAAAAGTAGCTTGGTTTGTTGTTTTCCTGTATTGAACACAGACCGGTCTTCAATTTGATCGATTATTAACATTTGAAAATACCTAAAGTTGTATTACAAAAGCAATGTTTTGGCAAAGTTTACAGGCAACTTGAGATATTTTGTAGTGACGTTGCGCAAATTGGAAGCTGTTTTCTGGATCAAACGCACCAAATAAATGGACATTTTGGATATATATGAACGGAATTAATCGAACAAAAGGACCAATTGTGATGTTAATGGCACATATTGAAGTGCCCACAAAAGCAGCTTGTCAAAGGTAAGCCATGTTTTATTTTTGCATTCTGTGTAGTGCCTGCAGGGTTGAAATATGCTACTCTTTGTTTATTGTTGTGCTATCATCAGATAATAGCTTCTTATGCTTTCGCCGAAAAGCCTTTTTAAAATCTGACATTTTGGCTGGATTCACAATGAGTGTAGCTTTAATTTAGTATCTTACATGTGTGATTTAATGAAAGTTTGATTTTTATTTGAATTTGCCGCGCTGCATTTTCCCACAAGCATCCCCTATCCTAGAGGTTAAAGGGAGAAAAAAAAACACATTTGGTGTTCCCCATAAGACACGTGGGAGACTCCCCAGACATATGGAAGGTACTCTGGTCAGATGACACTAAATTTGATAATCTTGGCCATCAAGGAAAATGTTATGTTTTGCACAAACCCAACACCTCATCACCCCGAGAACACCATCATGCTGTGGGGATGTTTTTCATCAGCAGGGAGTGAGAAACTGGTCAGAATTGAAGGAATGATGGCTGAGACTAGGTATGTGACTGTAGTTGTGGGTAAGGATGACAGAGGCAGAATATATTACCGTTTTACAGGGAATTTATTTCCTTCACAAGGTATGTAGGGGAAGAGGCTAGACGGAACCAAAGCAAAGAATTTAAGTTAGTGCTCCCTCTCCTACCTACTACTTCCCAGTCTTAGCACCACCTGGCGCACTAACCAAAACACAGGGGATGGTCCGCCCAGGTCTTACCTAGTGTGCATAGACATAGCAACTACTAAGAGTATATATATATCTTCGCAGGCCTCTTGCCCAAGCACTCCCAAGGTGCCTTCCCCTTCCCCGCTGGGAACAAAAGTAAACAGAATAAACCAACTTAAAGTGAACAATTTCACAAATCAAAAACAGTCCTACGGCATAAACATACCTCAGCAGGACCGGCTACAAAATCCCTTGCAACAACCAACACAGGACACACCAAGAAGCTCTCTCTTTCTAACAAAGGAACACTGGCTTTTAAAGCTGCAACAGGAGTCGGTAATTGGAGTCGGTAAAACAGCTGTATCTCCTGACGAGAGGGTGGGGGTCAGAGCTCCAATCATCAATGGGGCCAACCAATCAGTTGCTTAGGACTTCAGGAAGCCATCCTGAAACACACACATACACAGAAATTGGGGATCGTAACAACACTAAATAGAGGGAAATTCTTGAGGAAAACCTGTTTCAGTCTCAGATTTGAGACTGGGACGGAGGTTCACCTTCCAGCTTGACAATGTCCCTAAGCATACTATTCAAGCAACACCCAAGTGGTTTAAGGGCAAACATTTAAATGTCTTGGAATGGCCAAGTCAAAGCCCAGACATCAATCCAATTGAGAATCTGTGGTATGCTCCAGCTCATCCAACTTGAATTAGCTGGAGCAGTTTTGCCTTGAAGAATGGGCAAAAATAACAGTGGCTGATGTGCCAAGCTTATAGAGACATACCCCAAGAGACTTGCAGCTGTAATTGCTGCAAAAGGTTTCTCTACCAAGTGTTGACATTGGGGGTTGAATAGTTATGCACGATCAAGTTCAGTTTTTTTGTCTAATATCTTGTTTCTTTCTTCACAATAAAACATATTTTACATATTCAAAGTGGTAGGCATGTTGTGTAAATATACAAACCCCCCAAAAATCTATTTTAATTCCATGTGGTAAGGCAACAAAATAGGAAAAATGCAAAGGGGGTGAATACATTTTCGCAAGCCACAGACTTAAAGGTCAAGACCGAATCTGCATCTTTCACATGGATAAGCAGACCATTCCATAAAAATGGAGCTCTATAGGAGAAAGCCTGAGACAGCCTCCAGCTGTTTGCTTAGACATTCTAGGGACAATAAGTAGGCCTGAGCCTTGTGACCGTAGTGTCCGTGTAGGTATGTACGGCAGGACCAAATCAGAAAGAGGGGTAGGAGCAAGCCCATGTAATGCTTTGTAGGTTAGCCGTAAAACCTTGAAATCAACCCTAGCCTTAACAGGAAGCCAGTGTAGAGAGGCTAGCATTGGAGAATATGATACCATTTTTGTTTCTAGTCAAGATTCTAGCAGCTGTGTTCAGCACTAACTGAAGTTTATGTAGTGCTTTATCTGGGTAGCCAGAAAGTAGAGCATTCATAGAGCATAGAGTAGTCTAATCTCGAGTGACAAAAGCATGGATTAATTTTTCTGCATCATTTTTGGACAGAAAGTTTCAGATTTTTGCAATGTTTTTTAGATAGAGAAAAGCTGTCCTTGAAACAGCCTTGATATTTTGTCAAAAGAGAGATCAGGGTCCAGAGTAATGCTGAGGTCCTTCACAGTTATATTTGAGACAACTGTACAACCATCAAAATTAATTGCCAGATCCAACAGAATATCTATTTGTTTTGTGGGACCTAGAACTAGTATTTCTGTTTTGTCCGGGTTTAAAAGTAAAACATTTGCCACCCTCCACTTCCTTATGTCTGAAACACAGCCTTCCGACAGATAAGATCTAAACCAGGGCAGAACATAGACCAATTTGGGTTTCCAATCTCCTCAAAATAATGTGGTGATCGATGGTATCAAAAGCAGCACTACGGTTTAGGAGCACGAGGACAGATTCAAAGCCTTGGTCTGATGCCATTAAAAGGTAATTAATCTTCAATGACAATCCATCAGGCCACTCTGAGGATTACCTGTGTTCATTTTAAGCTTCCTGTGACAACCTGGATGTGCCTTAAATTGGTGTCATAGGTGATGTTTGAAGAGGTTACAAAGGTCACAATTTTCAAAAATGTCATGTGTGATTAGGCAACCCTCATGAACTGTAAATCAGTCAGTTCTCCAATCAGATGTCCAAGGGAAAAACTCACACACACACACAGCCAGGATGGAGTGACACAGTGTGGGGCTTACAGACACACAGGGCCTGCAATAGTTACCACTATCACTGCTCGGCCATCCAATGAGCCAGACAATTGGGCATTTCAGCAAAATATTAGAGCATGTCCAATTCATAATGGGAAATGCCCAATGTAATTCATTGCACATGGACAGTGTATATTTGTACATTTACAATGTATTTAATGAGGGACAGGCTGAAATCAACACCAACGAGCGAGGGAGAGGAACCACTATCACTGCTTGGCCATCCCGAGTTCAACAAGCTAGACAATTGGGCATTTCAGCAGTATGTAACAGCATGTTCAATTCGTGATGATAAATGCCCATTGTAATGTATTGCTAATGGACACTGTCCAATAAACATAATACAATGCCAGTCTTAATGCTAAATTACCAAACCCAGGGCATACCTGGTTAGCACATTTAAAATATTTGAAATTCACCACTTCTGAGGGACACTTAGATGGTCACACAGACACTTTTCAGAATGAGGTCCTTCTTCCAATAAGGTTTCACCTGGTACCGTGTTTCACACAGAACCCACAGTCACCCTGGCCTCTCACTCCTACAGACCGCACCAATCCCCCCTGTGATCAATTCAATGTCAGGACGGCTCTAGGTCGCTCGCAATCGACCAATGATAGGCGTCATTGAGTAGACTAACTCTCAGAACATCCTCCACTGACTCGGCCCTGTTTACACTTCCAAGGTGCCCCCCTCACACAGGAATAAACTCAGAGCCTACGTAACTTTGCATGTTTCGCTCACCTCTTTTTTAAAAAACTAAGTTCGAGATGTGGTATCCACTCCGCTCGCTGCCTCTCAGATCATGGGTGGGTCCATCTGCTCCCTTCCCGAAGTGTGGTGTCACTGAGATCCCAAGTTTGACGTTTCACACATGCACGATTTACCCAGGTCATCAGGAGCGGTCACCAAGTGAAGACTCACAGTCCATCCTCATCGCCAAATGTGGTGGTTAATTGTATTACTATCAAACGAGGAGAGACAAACTTATCACACAAGTCAGCGTTCTACTTAAACTAAATCCTTATTCACTTATTAATAAGGGAGCATGTCAATACAACACACACATATAAAGTGAATCAATTGAGTGCTCTACGTTAATGATGGCTGGTCGACGTATCACCCTCAAATGATTAATTGAGAACCCCGAGACAAAGATATTTTCTAGCCAAGATACACCCCCTTCAGGCTACATGACAAACAGTAGATGTTTGGAATGGGTCACAAGGTTAAGACTAGTATGAAAGATACGTATAATTCACAGCAGACAGTATCTGCTGTTAAAACAGTTCTCTGTGTAGAGACCAAGGTCTGGCCCTGGGGTCATCTCTCCGTGGTACCTTATAGAACAGAAACTTTAACTAATGTTCTGGAATGCGATATCACCCAAAGAATTCATAAAACTTCCAGAGGACCATCCTCAGTAGAACACACACAGATGAGTGTTCTAACAACCCCTTATTCTGTCACATAAAACAACCATTTGATGCAATAACAGCATTATAACATAATCTTGTAATTTCTCCACCATACATTTAGCTAATTACTCAGATGGAGACATTACACGAATGACTGTGAAGACCAGGATGTATCTGCCACAAACAGTTCTCCTTAGGATCTTGATGGTTACAATAATAATTCATCACTGGCAGGGCTGGCACTAAAACACAGTCTGATTTAGATGGGGATACACAATGCATAATGTAATAATGTGTACATTTTAGGGCACCCCACTGTGCACCGGTCCAGATGCATTTATTTTCACATACAACTTGTATAAGAAAAGTTAGAAGACTTACTTCAACTATTCAATGTTATTTAGGTAGTCTAAGCAAATGAGTATGGAAGCTGATCAATGTCTAACGTGTTGAAGCAGACACAGCTTGTTTCCAAATTTGAGTACATAGAGGTAGGCATCTGGGCCCGGTTTGCCAAAAGCATCTTATGGGTAAATTAATTGTTGGAATTTGTCTCAATATATTTCATATGTAGCGCCAATTTTGTGATTTAGCGCATTTTTATTGGGTAACCATTAGAATAAGCTGCCTAAATATTTGCAGCCATAGGCGGTAATATCTCTCTTAGGAGCTGATCCGTCGTCAGTATTGTGAAATAATTATAATGTTAAGGTACGATTTGAATGGGGAAAGCTGAGCCGAGAGCAGCGCTCCCTTTCTTTAAATCCTATTAATATCGAGAAGCATGCTCCAACAACGCACTTAGTGACTCCGCGTGGTGTTTTGGGAAATGCATATTACATCTTCAGCCGGTGAGGAAAGTTGCATTGTTAAAACACTTGAAAGCCTAAGTTAAGATCACCACTTTATTTTAAGAATGGGAAATGTCAGAATAATAGTAGAGAGAATGATTAATTTCAGCTTTTATTTCTTTCATCACATTCCCAGTGGGTCAGACGTTTACATACACTTAATTAGTATTTGGTAGCATTGCCTTTTAAAGTGTTTTGTCTTGGGTCAAACATTTTGGGTAGCCTTCCACAAACTTCCCTTGAGATATCTTAGCCATCAGCTTGTAAATATTTTGGCCAAATTACCTTCACCTTCTGCAGAGCTAGGGGTTGGAAGCACATGCTGGTCGAATCAGATTCTCTGCCAACTACAACAATACACAATTTAACCAACTCAATAATTGTATTGATCTCGATTAGACTGGCAAGCTTAGCATATCTAACATGGACATTTCAATATTGTCAGCTTGCTTTTGTGCAAGATTGCTAGCCAGCTGAGAACCAACTAACAAAAAATAGACAATTTATACAAATTCATCATTGCTACCAAAACTCGAGAGAGTGAGAGAGTGAGTTAGCTATATCGACAATTCTATTTTTTGTGACAAAGTGTTTTCCAGACAAGGGTGGAATAGATGTCTACCAGATTGAGTTACTCTTATTGAATTTCATATTGTCAGCTAGCTTACATTAGCTAACGTTAGTCAAAAGACAGAACAACTAAACATATTTACTCTGTTGAAGGTAGCTAGCTTTCAGTCTAGCAGTGACTACCATTGCAAAGGCAAAATTGATTGACGGTGTGTATCCAAAAGATAGCTATTTAACTATGTGACTTAGCTGACATCACTATAGGACTGTAATGTTATGCTAGCAAGCTAGCTAATCGAGAATCTTGTGAAGGAAAATAAATATGGTAACGCTTCCCTTCTCAGCTGTCTTCTAAATGGATTCCCCATCTGTTCACTCTGAACATCCCTCTGAACTTTGGTCACCGTTAGCATCATTCTTGGTAGCTGTGTCACGACTCTCTCCTTGATCAAAAGGACCCATCAGGTAAGCAAATGTTTGAGGATAGCAAGAACACCTCTCTCTCCCACAGGAGAGGAGAAGGGGGAGTTTGGCCTGTTTTATTACTTAAATACCTTGCAGAAACTCTCCTCCACTCTGCAGAAAAGGAAGGCTGAAAATCATTTTTTACACTGTGCCGCCAAAACTTCAACAGCAAACACTGGCCATTGAAACAATATGTCTAACATAAGGAATGTTGGGAATGATGACCGATGGGAAATTAATGTATATTGTGTGATGTCATTAAAATGATCAGAAAGATGTTATAACAGGAACATTGTAACTTTAAGAGCTTTCACATGGTATATCAGATTTACATCTAAATGTTGTGAAACAATTTTTGAAAAGATAGAAACTTTATTTTAATCTTCTAATGAGATAATGTTTTTTCATGTTTGTTGCATACTAACTAAGCCACGGTCCTAATGCTGTCAGAGTTCATGTCGACATGACGGAACTGCCTTTCAGGCCAGAGTGCTTACAAGGACTCACTGAGAATTTAAATTGTCACAGGCCGGCTTAGGAGCTGATCCGTCGTCAGTATTGTGAAATAATTATAATGTTAAGGTACGATTTGAATGGGGAAAGCTGAGCCGAGAGCAGCGCTCCCTTTCTTTAAATCCTATTAATATCGAGAAGCATGCTCCAACAACGCACTTAGTGACTCCGCGTGGTGTTTTGGGAAATGCATATTACATCTTCAGCCGGTGAGGAAAGTTGCATTGTTAAAACACTTGAAAGCCTAAGTTAAGATCACCACTTTATTTTAAGAATGGGAAATGTCAGAATAATAGTAGAGAGAATGATTAATTTCAGCTTTTATTTCTTTCATCACATTCCCAGTGGGTCAGACGTTTACATACACTTAATTAGTATTTGGTAGCATTGCCTTTTAAAGTGTTTTGTCTTGGGTCAAACATTTTGGGTAGCCTTCCACAAACTTCCCTTGAGATATCTTAGCCATCAGCTTGTAAATATTTTGGCCAAATTACCTTCACCTTCTGCAGAGCTAGGGGTTGGAAGCACATGCTGGTCGAATCAGATTCTCTGCCAACTACAACAATACACAATTTAACCAACTCAATAATTGTATTGATCTCGATTAGACTGGCAAGCTTAGCATATCTAACATGGACATTTCAATATTGTCAGCTTGCTTTTGTGCAAGAGTGCTAGCCAGCTGAGAACCAACTAACAAAAAATAGACAATTTATACAAATTCATCATTGCTACCAAAACTCGAGAGAGTGAGAGAGTGAGTTAGCTATATCGACAATTCTATTTTTTGTGACAAAGTGTTTTCCAGACAAGGGTGGAATAGATGTCTACCAGATTGAGTTACTCTTATTGAATTTCATATTGTCAGCTAGCTTACATTAGCTAACGTTAGTCAAAAGACAGAACAACTAAACATATTTACTCTGTTGAAGGTAGCTAGCTTTCAGTCTAGCAGTGACTACCATTGCAAAGGCAAAATTGATTGACGGTGTGTATCCAAAAGATAGCTATTTAACTATGTGACTTAGCTGACATCACTATAGGACTGTAATGTTATGCTAGCAAGCTAGCTAATCGAGAATCTTGTGAAGGAAAATAAATATGGTAACGCTTCCCTTCTCAGCTGTCTTCTAAATGGATTCCCCATCTGTTCACTCTGAACATCCCTCTGAACTTTGGTCACCGTTAGCATCATTCTTGGTAGCTGTGTCACGACTCTCTCCTTGATCAAAAGGACCCATCAGGTAAGCAAATGTTTGAGGATAGCAAGAACACCTCTCTCTCCCACAGGAGAGGAGAAGGGGGAGTTTGGCCTGTTTTATTACTTAAATACCTTGCAGAAACTCTCCTCCACTCTGCAGAAAAGGAAGGCTGAAAATCATTTTTTACACTGTGCCGCCAAAACTTCAACAGCAAACACTGGCCATTGAAACAATATGTCTAACATAAGGAATGTTGGGAATGATGACCGATGGGAAATTAATGTATATTGTGTGATGTCATTAAAATGATCAGAAAGATGTTATAACAGGAACATTGTAACTTTAAGAGCTTTCACATGGTATATCAGATTTACATCTAAATGTTGTGAAACAATTTTTGAAAAGATAGAAACTTTATTTTAATCTTCTAATGAGATAATGTTTTTTCATGTTTGTTGCATACTAACTAAGCCACGGTCCTAATGCTGTCAGAGTTCATGTCGACATGACGGAACTGCCTTTCAGGCCAGAGTGCTTACAAGGACTCACTGAGAATTTAAATTGTCACAGGCCGGCTTAGGAGCTGATCCGTCGTCAGTATTGTGAAATAATTATAATGTTAAGGTACGATTTGAATGGGGAAAGCTGAGCCGAGAGCAGCGCTCCCTTTCTTTAAATCCTATTAATATCGAGAAGCATGCTCCAACAACGCACTTAGTGACTCCGCGTGGTGTTTTGGGAAATGCATATTACATCTTCAGCCGGTGAGGAAAGTTGCATTGTTAAAACACTTGAAAGCCTAAGTTAAGATCACCACTTTATTTTAAGAATGGGAAATGTCAGAATAATAGTAGAGAGAATGATTAATTTCAGCTTTTATTTCTTTCATCACATTCCCAGTGGGTCAGACGTTTACATACACTTAATTAGTATTTGGTAGCATTGCCTTTTAAAGTGTTTTGTCTTGGGTCAAACATTTTGGGTAGCCTTCCACAAACTTCCCTTGAGATATCTTAGCCATCAGCTTGTAAATATTTTGGCCAAATTACCTTCACCTTCTGCAGAGCTAGGGGTTGGAAGCACATGCTGGTCGAATCAGATTCTCTGCCAACTACAACAATACACAATTTAACCAACTCAATAATTGTATTGATCTCGATTAGACTGGCAAGCTTAGCATATCTAACATGGACATTTCAATATTGTCAGCTTGCTTTTGTGCAAGAGTGCTAGCCAGCTGAGAACCAACTAACAAAAAATAGACAATTTATACAAATTCATCATTGCTACCAAAACTCGAGAGAGTGAGAGAGTGAGTTAGCTATATCGACAATTCTATTTTTTGTGACAAAGTGTTTTCCAGACAAGGGTGGAATAGATGTCTACCAGATTGAGTTACTCTTATTGAATTTCATATTGTCAGCTAGCTTACATTAGCTAACGTTAGTCAAAAGACAGAACAACTAAACATATTTACTCTGTTGAAGGTAGCTAGCTTTCAGTCTAGCAGTGACTACCATTGCAAAGGCAAAATTGATTGACGGTGTGTATCCAAAAGATAGCTATTTAACTATGTGACTTAGCTGACATCACTATAGGACTGTAATGTTATGCTAGCAAGCTAGCTAATCGAGAATCTTGTGAAGGAAAATAAATATGGTAACGCTTCCCTTCTCAGCTGTCTTCTAAATGGATTCCCCATCTGTTCACTCTGAACATCCCTCTGAACTTTGGTCACCGTTAGCATCATTCTTGGTAGCTGTGTCACGACTCTCTCCTTGATCAAAAGGACCCATCAGGTAAGCAAATGTTTGAGGATAGCAAGAACACCTCTTTCTCCCACAGGAGAGGAGAAGGGGGAGTTTGGCCTGTTTTATTACTTAAATACCTTGCAGAAACTCTCCTCCACTCTGCAGAAAAGGAAGGCTGAAAATCATTTTTTACACTGTGCCGCCAAAACTTCAACAGCAAACACTGGCCATTGAAACAATATGTCTAACATAAGGAATGTTGGGAATGATGACCGATGGGAAATTAATGTATATTGTGTGATGTCATTAAAATGATCAGAAAGATGTTATAACAGGAACATTGTAACTTTAAGAGCTTTCACATGGTATATCAGATTTACATCTAAATGTTGTGAAACAATTTTTGAAAAGATAGAAACTTTATTTTAATCTTCTAATGAGATAATGTTTTTTCATGTTTGTTGCATACTAACTAAGCCACGGTCCTAATGCTGTCAGAGTTCATGTCGACATGACGGAACTGCCTTTCAGGCCAGAGTGCTTACAAGGACTCACTGAGAATTTAAATTGTCACAGGCCGGCTCATAGTCTGTGGCAAAAATGAGGGGACACGAACAATAGGTATAGGCCAATCAACAAAGTTCTTTATTATAAACCAAAAACTATTAACTTTAACTATCCTTGGTATCAACCTTCGCAGCTGATACAGTTAGCTCTGGAGTACGGTATACATTTTAGGACACCCTCACACCTAAGAGGTGCTGAAATGATTGCCCCCTGTGCCACCCATTTAAGAGCAGTGTAGAGTTCCCATGGATGCAAAACATGCTCGAGTGATCCCTAAAGAAATGCAGCAAAACAGACAGTGGTTGCTCAACCAAAAGTTTTGAGATTATGCTGTTGGATTTAGAGGCAATTTGTGGTTTAGCACGGTACCCTGCGTCACTGCTGCAGACCAGTGCATTGGGGAGTTAGAGCACTGATTATGCTTCCTGGAAAATACTCTTCCATAATTAATGGAAGAGGCAAGTGGAAGGGGGAAAAATACAGCATTCAGAGGTCAAGACAGCTCTGCTCTCTCTTTTTTATTTTCACTCAATCTCCATTTTGGTATTGGTTAGACTACAATTAAGGTGTGGAAATGTTATGCTCTTAGTACTGTAGCCTACTCCCGACAGGTCATGTTGTACAGCGACATATTTTTCCAATGGAAACCCTGAGGGTTAAAATGAAAATTTTTCTTGCAATAGAAACACCATAATATTAACCTGTTGCGACTCTAGGGGCAGTATTTTCACTTTTGGAAAAAAAACGTTCCCGTTTTAAACGGGATATTTTGTCAGGACTAGATGCTAGAATATGCATATAATTGACAGCTTTGGATAGAAAACACTAACGTTTCCAACATTTTAAAGATATTGTCTGTGAGTATAACAGAACTGATGTTGTAGGCAAAACCCTGAGAAAATTCCAATCCGGAAGTGCCCCATATTTTGAAAGAGCTGCGTTCCAATGAGTCCCTATTGAGCTGTGAATGTCCTATCAACGAGCTTACACTTTCTACGTATTCCCCAAGGTGTCTAGAGCATTGTGACGTAGTTGTACGCATTTCTGTTGAAGAATAGCCGTAGGCGGCTACATTGCGTAAGTGGTCACATGATGGCTCCCAGGGTGACTCTCGCGTAAAATACAGAGGTAGCCATTACTCCAATCGGTCCTACTGAAAAACGAATTGTCCCGACGGATATATTATCGAATAGATATTTGAAAAACATGTTGAGGATTGATGATAAAAAACGTTTCCCTCTGTCGACATTATGGATCTAATTTGGATATATTTTTCGACGTTGTCGTGACCGCAATTTCCGGTCGATTTCTCAGCCAAACGTGAAGAACAAACGGAGCTATTTCGGCTACAAAAATAATCTTTATGGAAAAAGGAACATTTGCTATCTAACTGGGAGTGAAAACATCCGAAGCTCATCAAAGGTAAACAATTTAATTTGATAGCTTTTCTGATTTGTGACCAAGCTGCCTGCTGCTAGCTAGGCATAATGCTATGCTAGGCTATCGATAAAGGTACACAAATGCTTGTCTTGCTTTGGCTGTAAAGCATAATTTCAAAATCTGAGATGACAGGATGATTAACAAAATGCTAAGCTGTGTTTCAATATATTTCACTTGTGATTTCATGAATATTTTGTAGTAATATTTTTGTCCGTTGCGTTATGCTAATTAGTGTCAGTTGATGACAATTCTCCCGGATCCAGGAGTGGTAGTTCCAAGAGGTTAAGCTTTAGCCCCACTCATCTCGTTAATGGTTGATATGAATGTTCTGAACTAACAACAGCAGTCAAGCCCTGATGCCTTGAGATGGATGAAATCATACCTTGAAGGCAGAACTCACTGTGTCAGAGTGAGCAATGAGCTGTCGCCCACTCGTAGCTATGATGTGGGCGTGCCCCAAGGGTCAATACTGGGGCCCCTCCTGTTCAGCCTGTACATTAATGATCTGCCTTCTGTCTGTACTGGGTCTGAAGTTCAAATGTATGCAGATGATACAGTGATATATGTGCATGCAAAGAGCAAACAACAAGCTGCACAAGAACTCACTACTGTAATGGTCCAGGTTACAAAGTGGCTCAGTGACTCGTGTTTGCATCTCAATGTGAAAAAAACTGTTTGCATGTTCTTCACAAAGAGGGCAACAGATGCTACTGAGCCAGATGTCTATGTGTCAGGGGAGAAGCTCCAGGTGGTATCCGATTTTAAGTACCTTGGCATCATACTTGATTCCAACCTCTCTTTTAAAAAGCATGTGAAAAAGGTAATTCAAATAACCAAATTCAACCTAGCTAATTTCCGATTTATACGAAATTGTTTGACTACAGAGGTAGCAAAACTGTACTTCAAATCTATGATACTCCCCCACTTAACATACTGCTTGACTAGTTGGGCCCAAGCTTGCTGTACAACATTAAAACCTATTCAGTCTGTCTACAAACAGGCTCTCAAAGTGCTTGATAGGAAGCCCAATAGCCATCATCATTGTCACATTCTTAGAAAGCATGAGCTCTTGAGTTGGGAAAATCTTGTGCAATACACCGACGCATGTCTTGTATTCAAGATCCTTAATGGCCTGGCTCCCCCTCCACTCAATATTTTTGTTAAACAGAAAACCCAGACATATGGCAGCAGATCCACAAGGTCTGCCATGAGAGGTGACTGTATAGTTCCCCTAAGGAAAAGCACCTTTAGTAAATCTGCATTCTCTGAGAGAGCTTCCCATGTCTGGAATACACTGCCATCAGACACACATAACTGCACCACATATCACACTTTCACAAAATGCTTGAAGACATGGCTGAAGGTCAATCAGATTTGTGAACATGGTCCCTAGCTGTGTGTTGCCGCTTTCCATGTTGTCTGTTGTCTGTAGCTTGTGAGGTGTGGAAACACTTTGTTGCTTTTATGAATTTTGTCTTATGTTGCTCTGTCTGTATGCTACGTCTTGCTTGTCCTATGTTGCTCTGTCTGTATGCTATGTCTTGCTTGTCCTATGTTGCTATGTCTTGCTTGTTCTATGCTGCTATTGTCTATATTGTAATTGTTTTTAATAACCTGCCCAGGGACTGCGGTTGAAAATTAGCCGGCTGGCTAAAACCAGCACTTTTACTGAAACGTTGATTAATGTGCACTGTCCTTGTAAAAATAAACTCAAACTCAAACTCAAGCACCCAAGATAACTTGCTAGCTACTTCCAGACACAACTGAGGAACAACCCACTCTGACAATTTTATTCGCACTGGCAAAGCTGGTTAGGTTGTTTTCATGTTACCCAGAGTGTTTGTGACTGAAACTGTGTTGCTGACAACAATTTAATTATGTTTTTTTGCCGACGTTTACTGACACCGGCCATATTCAATGGGTGTTGAGCGTTCGTAAATTCATCAGTTATTCATCATACTCAGACGAGAGTAGATGGCCAGACTAAATTTATGAACAAACACAAATTGGTTACATGCAGTGTGGAGTCTTTTGTTAAGACATGTAGCTATCTTAATGAACCATAATCCCAACTCATGATGTGTAATGGATTTCTTCCTAGGAAAGAGAGGACCAAAGTGCAGCGTGGTGAGTGTTCATCTTCTTTAATAATAAATCCCAACTGAACACTTCAAATTACAAAACAAATGTGAAAACCGAAAACAGCCCTATCTGGTGTATAGACACAAAGACAGGACACAATCACCCACAAACCCCAACACAAAACAAGCTACCTAAATATGGTTCCCAATCAGAGACAATGACTAACACCTGCCTCTGATTGAGAACCATATCAGGCCATACACAGAAACAGACAAACTCGACACAACATATAATGCCCACCCAGCTCACATCCTGACCAACACTAAAACAAGGAAAACACACAAGAACTATGGTCAGAACGTGACATGATGTTACTACCCTGCATGAATCTGCAGGTAGCTAACCAACCAGGCTCAATGTTAGCTAGCTAACATTAGGCTATAACTAGGCAGGCAAATGGCTCTGAGAAATGAATAGTAAGATCATACACGTAACGTTAGCTAGCGAGCCAGCCAGCTAACATTAGCTAGCTAATGGTACACTAACTTGAAGTTAAAATACTTTGTCAAAATTAGAAATGTGTAATATGTGAAAATGTAACTAGCTAGACTATCTTACTCGCCAGTCTGAAATTGGAGTAGATAGGCAGTAGCCGGTAAATTTGCTCTGGCTATCAAAAGTTGCAGTGACATTCTTTTTTTCTCCTTACCCCTTTTTTCTCCCCAATTTCATGGTATCCAATTGGTAGTAGTTACAGTCTTGACTCATTGCTGCAACTCCCGTACGGACTCGGGAAAGTCAAAGGTCACACAACCCAACAAAGCCGCACTGCTTCTTGACACAATGCACATCCAACCCGGAAGCCAGCCGCAACAATGTGATGGAGGAAACACCGTACACCTGGCAACCTGGTCAGCGTGCACCGGCCCGCCTCAGGAGTCGCTAGTGCGAGATGAGACAAGCATATCCCTGCCGGCCAAACCCTCCCTAACCCTGACAATGCTGGGTCAATTGTGCGCCGCCCCATGGGTCTCCCGGTCGCGGCCGGCTGTGACACAGCCTGGGCTCAAACCCAGAATCTCTGTTGGCACAGCTAGCTCTTCTAGGCAGTGCGTTGCAGTGACATTCTATTGAAATGTATACTTGCATAGTGGAGTCTATTGTTAAGTCATGTAACTAGCTAGCAAAACAATTTACCATAACGTTACTTTCCTGCATGAATCTGCATGTAGCTAACCAACCAGGTTCACTGTTATTTAGCTAACGTTGGGCTATAAATAGGATAGCAAATAGCTCTGAGATATGAAAAATAATATCATACACGGAACGTTAGCTAGCGAGCTAGCCAGCTAACGTTAGCTATTTAACAGTACACTAACTTGAAATTAAACCACTTTGTCAAAATTAGAAACGTGTAATATCTGAAAATGTAGCTCGCTAGACTATCATCGATGGATGCGTCTCCTGTCACAGATGCCAACAAACAGGCGGGCCGGCTGTCTAAAGAAGCCCAACTAATCATCACAAACAGGTGCTACCAATAAACATACAAGGAGGGGGAGGAAAGACAATCAGTGGCAGCTAATAGGCCGGTGACGACGACCGCCGAGCGCCACCCGACCGGGAAGGGAAGCCACCCTCGGTCGGACTCGTGACAATCATACTCGAATTCCACTGGTTTCAAAACTCGCTCCTCCAGAAAGTGGAGAGCAACACTTGGAGTTTTACTACATGATACATAAAAAAAAGCTGCATTAGACATTATTTGAGCAGGACAGTGTGTAAGTAATAGACAGAAGCGGACTATATGGCAGACCAATCCAAACTCATCTCTCAGCATGTCCAGCCAACTCATTATCTCAGCCAATCATGGCTTGCAGGAAGGTTGCAGACTTTTTCTGTGGCTAAATCAACTAGGCTCATAATTTAACACACAACTTTGTTATTAAGGCACACTAAAGTTCACATGTTTCGAGAAGGCATTTCTACCAAAAAAACACACCAAAAAAAGGTTTACAGTATGTTCAAACGGCTCTCCTGTGAAGTAGAGACCCGCGACATATGCCTGGTCTCCTGAAGCGGGACACATATATTGATCTGTGCCATTCACTTTGAACTTTACTGTTTTTACAGTAAGAGTGGTCATGAGTAGATGCTCTTGTTTTGCGACCAAAGCAAGAACTACATTTGTTCATATCCTTTGCTAGTTAGCAAGTTATTAGCTCAGTTATAGATACTTTGTAGTCAGCAATGGGGGAGTGATTGCTTTCTACAAGAGCACAAAACGTGTACATTTCTAGACATCTTTGAAAGGCGAGTCAGGTAAAGAGCTTTTTTGTCTTAAAGGGGCAGTGTTGTATTTTGAGACAGGTTTGAGTAAGCTAAGTAGCTTACTCAGAGGGTAGCAAAACATTTTTTTTTTCTGATTTTGTAATAATGGTATGGTAATAATGTATTTTATTTATTTATATTTTGTAAAGGTTTTGTTTGTTGCGTTGAACAACACAACAACATTTTCAGTCTGAAGGACAAGTGGCTAGATAGGATGATAAGCCCTGCATGTTTTTTCTTTCAAAAGTCTCATGGAATGTAGCTATACGATGAACATTACACATTGGCTGCTACTATAGGCTGAATGACAGAACAGCTATTTCCTTGCAAAAATGATACAGTCTCTCCATTGTTTTGGATGGTAGGCCACTCTGGTAGACCTACATTATGATCAAATAGCCACAGTACAAACTTGACCACTGTCTAAAACTAACTTACAGTGGGTACAGTCTCAGTGTTCACAGGTAATGCGTGTTGGAAGTTGCACAGCATTTATGCAACATTTAAGTTTTTGCTCAGCAGACATGACATTTGCTCAGTGTTGAAAACAATTAGAAGGAACATTGGTTGCGAGCATGGCTGCAGGAAGGTGTTTTACGTTGGGGGTACTGTGGAATGGAGTGCCGCTCATAATAAAGGCCTAGTTCACAATTGTTTTGTACTTTATTATACATATTTTATTGATCAGGGTGTGCTGCAGCCCCCCTACTTCCCACAGCTATGGTTGTGAGGTGGGGTTTGGTTACTACGCTGATAAACGACAATATCCATCCGGACCTTTACCACCAAGGAAATTTGGCCTTTTCAAATAGTACTTGAGTAGCCCTGAGAGAGAGGATTATACTAGAAATAATAATATTTTTTTTACGACCTACAATCTCGTTTTACACTGACACATCTATTGTTTTTAACAGACTGTATCAGGAAGTAGTGTTGAGCGATTAATGCTTTTTGAGGTTGGGTCAGTTTATAAAATAATAATTAAAAAAATACATTAAATGCACTCTGCGTTATGTGGGTTGAATGCTGTTACACATAATAAAACTAATGAAATGGGGCCGATTCAGATTTAGGAAATGTATGCCTTTCCTACACATGCCTGTCCAATAAACTTCTCAGTATTTGGTATTCAGACTTATTCAGTCGAGTAACACTTTCTGCAGGTGTGGCTACCTTACACACTGAATACATTTTACTCAAGTGCTGAAAACCTTCCCACCTGGAAGAGAGCTGACCGAGATCTGAGGACCACGATCGGAGACGATATCGACAGAAAGTCCATGGGTTCGGAAGGCGTGCTGCACCATGAGCTGGGCGGTCTCCTTGGCTGAAGGTAACTTTGGGAGGGGGATGAAATGGGCGGCTTTAGAAAACCTATCCACCACAGTAAGGATGGTGGTGTTGCCATCAGACGGAGGGAGACCAGTGACAGTCTAGGAAATATGGGACCAACGGCGGTGAGGAACAGGGAATTAATGAAGGAGGCCAGCCTGAGCTTTCGGTGAAGTCTTATTTTGAGCACACACCATGCATGTCAGAAACCATCATGGGCCACCACAAGAGTTGTCGGAGGAAGGCCAGGGTTCAGCGGGAGCCGGGATGGCTGGTTAGTTAAGAGCAGGTATTCCCAAAGCAATGATGTCGGGGGTACGAAAAATAAAAATGTGATTCACTTATATATATATATATATATATATATTCACTACTGTTCAAAAGGGTGGGGTCACTTAGAAATGTCCTTGCTTTTGAAAAAAAATCCACATTTTTTGTCCATTGAAATATCACCACATTGATCAGAAATACAGTGTAGACATTGTATTGACATTTTTCAGCTGTGCTAACATATTTGCAAAAGGGTTTACTAATGATCAATTAGCCTTTTAAAATGCTAAATTTAGATTAGCTAACACAATGCACCATTGGAACACAGGAGTGACGGTTACTGATAATGGGTCTCTGTACGCCTATGTAGATATTCCATTAAAAATCAGCGGTTTTCCACCTACAATAGTAATTTACAACATTAACAATGTCTACATTGTATTTCTGATCAATTTGATGTTATTTTAAAGGACAAGAAAATGTACTTTTCTTTCACAAACAAGGAAGAAAAAAATATTCACATTTTTAAACAGTCCATTTATATTTTCCAACGGGGCTATACATTTGGGTGAGGTTTTTTTCTAGCCTGTAGCTTAGTTTCACTGCCACAAATAAAATTCAACCATCCTGTGTTCAGCGAAATAACAACACAACGTCAAATACAGGTAGCCTTGTCAAATAATTAACATCCAATCAAATTAACCGTAACTCTCTCGCAGGAGTTCTACTAACGGTCCGTAGGTAGCCAAACGTAGCTGCTGCTCATGCTGGTATCTGTCCTGATTGCGCAAAAGCCATAACAGGGAGACATAGTGGAGTGGTAACACGTGTGCAAGCAGTTGCTCCCGACGCCACTTGGGTACACTGCAGCATCCACTGAGAGGCTCTTGCTGCCTAGGGAATGCCTGACAGCTTGAAAGACGTTCTGGACACTACAGTGAAAATGGTTAACTTTGTTAACTTCTTGACGCTACCCATCCCTTAAGTGGGATAATTGTCATCAGCAACCGCTGAATAGCATAGCGCCACAGTCAAATAATATTCCAGACAATATTCATATTCATGAAATCACAAGTGCAATTGTCAGGTGCGTGAATGAGGACCCAAAAGCGAATTAACAAACAGAGTTTCTTTAATGATGAACACACGTGGGCTCAGATGGACAGGTAGATTCCGACAGGACAGGACAAGGTTGCAGCAAACACGATGATAGTCTGGTTCAGGCATGAGACACACAAACAAGAATCCGACAAAGACAGGAGCAGAAACAGAGAGAGATATAGGGACCTAATCAGAGGGAACAAGGGAACAGGTGGGAAAAGGGGTGAATGAGGTAGTCAGAGAAGACAAGGAACAGCTGGGGGAAAGAGGGACAGAAACGGTAACCTAGTACGACCAGCAGAGGGAGACAGGGTGAAAGGAAAGGACAGAAACAAGACACAACATGACAATACATGACAGTACCCCCCCACTCACCGAGCGCCTCCTGGCGCACTCGAGGAGGAAACCTGGCGGCAACGGAGGAAATCCTCGATCAGCGCACGGTCCAGCACGTCCCGAGAGGGAACCCAACTCCTCTCCTCAGGACCGTACCCCTCCCAATCTACGAGGTACTGGTGACCACGGCCCCGAGGACGCATGTCCAAAATCCTACGGACCCTGTAGATGGGTGCGCCCTCGACAAGGATGGGGGGGGGGGGGAAGACGAGCGGGGGCGCGAAGAACGGGCTTGATACAGGAGACATGGAAGACCGGGTGGACGCGACGAAGATATCGCGGAAGAAGAAGTCGAACTGCGACAGGATTAATGATCCGAGAAATACGGAACGGACCAATGAACCGCGGGGTCAACTTGCGAGACGCAGTCTTAAGGGGAAGGTTCTGAGTGGAGAGCCAAACTCTCTGACCGCGACAATATCTAGGACTCTTAGTTCTACGCTTATTAGCAGCCCTCACAGTCTGCGTCCTATAACGGCAAAGTGCAGACCTGACCCTCTTCCAGGTGCGCTCGCAACGTTGGACAAAAGCCTGAGCGGAGGGGACGCTGGACTCGGCGAACTGAGATGAGAACAGCGGAGGCTGGTACCCGAGGCTACTCTGAAAAGGAGATAGCCCGGTCGCAGACGAAGGAAGCGAGTTGTGGGCGTATTCTGCCCAGGGGAGCTGTTCTGACCAAGACGCAGGGTTGCGAAAAGAAAGACTGCGTAAGATGCGACCAATAGTCTGATTGGCCCGTTCTGCTTGACCGTTAGACTGGGGGTGAAAGCCGGAAGAGAGACTGACGGAAGCCCCAATCAAACGGCAAAACTCCCTCCAAAATTGAGACGTGAATTGCGGACCTCTGTCCGAAACGACGTCTGACGGAAGGCCATGAATTCTGAAAACATTCTCGATGATGATTTGTGCCGTCTCTTTAGCAGAAGGAAGCTTAGCAAGGGGAATGAAATGAGCCGCCTTAGAGAACCTATCGACAACCGTAAGAATAACAGTCTTCCCCGCTGACGAAGGCAGTCCGGTGACAAAATCTAAGGCGATGTGAGACCACGGTCGAGAGGGAATGGGAAGCGGCCTGAGACGGCCGGCAGGAGGGGAGTTACCGGACTTAGTCTGCGCGCAGACCGAACAAGCAGCCACGAAACGACGCGTGTCATGCTCCCGGGTGGGCCATCAAAAACGCTGGCGAATGGAAGCAAGCGTACCCCGAACGCCAGGGTGGCCGGCTAACTTGGCAGAGTGAGCCCACTGAAGAACGGCCAGACGAGTAGGAACGGGAACGAAAAGAAGGTTCCTAGAACAAGCGCGCGGCGACGGAGTGTGAGTGAGCGCTTGCTTTACCTGCCTCTCAATTCCCCAGACAGTCAACCCGACAACACGCCCCTCAGGGAGAATCCCCTCGGGGTCAGTGGAGGCTACTGAAGAACTGAAGAGACGAGATAAAGCATCAGGCTTGGTGTTCTTAGAGCCCGGACGATAAGAAATCACGAACTCGAAACGAGCAAAAAACAGCGCCCAACGCGCCTGACGCGCATTAAGTCGTTTGGCAGAACGGATGTACTCAAGGTTCCTATGGTCAGTCCAAACGACAAAAGGAACGGTCGCCCCCTCCAACCACTGTCGCCATTCGCCTAGGGCTAACCGGATGGCGAGCAGTTCGCGGTTTCCCACATCATAGTTACGTTCCGACGGCGACAGGCGATGAGAAAAATACGCGCATGGGTGGACCTTGTCGTCAGAGAGGGAGCGCTGAGAAAGAATGGCTCCCACGCCCACCTCTGACGCGTCAACCTCGACAACGAACTGTCTAGAGACGTCAGGTGTAACAAGGATAGGAGCGGATGTAAAACGATTCTTGAGGAGATCAAAAGCTCCCTGGGCGGAAACGGACCACTTAAAGCACGTCTTGACAGAAGTAAGGGCTGTGAGAGGAGCTGCCACCTGACCGAAATTACGGATGAAACGACGATAGAAGTTTGCGAAGCCGAGAAAGCGCTGCAGCTCGACGCGTGACTTAGGGACGGGCCAATCAATGACAGCTTGGACCTTAGCGGGATCCATCTTAATGCCTTCAGCGGAAATAACAGAACCGAGAAATGTGACGGAGGAGGCATGAAAAGTGCACTTCTCAGCCTTCACAAAAAGACAATTCTCTAAAAGGCGCTGGAGGACACGTCGAACGTGCTGAACATGAATCTGGAGTGACGGTGAAAAAAATCAGGATATCGTCAAGGTAAACGAAAACAAAGATGTTCAGCATGTCTCTCAGGACATCATTGACTAATGCCTGAAAGACAGCTGGAGCGTTAGCGAGGCCGAAAGGAAGAACCCGGTATTCAAAGTGCCCTAACGGAGTGTTAAACGCCGTCTTCCACTCGTCCCCCTCCCTGATGCGCACGAGATGGTAAGCGTTACGAAGGTCCAACTTAGTGAAAAACCTGGCTCCCTGCAGGATCTCGAAGGCTGAAGACATAAGAGGAAGCGGATAACGATTCTTCACTGTTATGTCATTCAGCCCTCGATAATCTATGCAGGGGCGCAGAGACCCGTCCTTCTTCTTGACAAAAAAAAAACCCCGCTCCGGCGGGAGAGGAGGAGGGGACTATGGTACCGGCGTCAAGAGCTACAGACAAATAATCTTCGAGAGCCTTACGTTCGGGAGCCGACAGAGAGTATAGTCTACCCCGGGGGGGAGTGGTTCCCGGAAGGAGATCAATACTACAATCATACGACCGGTGTGGAGGAAGAGAGGTGGCCCTGGACCGACTGAACACCGTGCGCAGATCGTGATATTCCTCCGGCACCCCTGTCAAATCACCAGGCTCCTCCTGTGAAGAAGAGACAGAGGAAACAGGAGGGATAGCAGACATTAAACATTTCACATGACAAGAGACGTTCCAGGAGAGGATAGAATTACTAGACCAATTAATGGAAGGATTATGACAAACTAGCCAGGGATGGCCCAAAACAACAGGTGTAAAAGGTGAACGAAAAATTAAAAAAGAAATGGTTTCGCTATGATTACCAGAAACAGTGAGGGTTAAAGGTAGCGTCTCACGCTGAATCCTGGGGAGAGGACTACCATCCAGGGCGAACAAGGCCGTGGGCTCCCTTAACTGTCTGAGAGGAATGTCATGTTCCCGAGCCCAGGTCTCGTCCATAAAACAGCCCTCCGCCCCAGAGTCTATTAAGGCACTGCAGGAAGCTGACGAACCGGTCCAGCGTAGATGGACCGACAAGGTAGTGCAGGATCTTGAAGGAGAGACAGGAGTAGTAGCGCTCACCAGTAGCCCTCCGCTTACTGATGAGCTCTGGCTTTTACTGGACATGAAGTGACAAAATGACCAGCAGAACCGCAATAGAGACAGAGGCGGTTGGTGATTCTCCGTTCCCTCTCCTTAGTCGAGATGCGGATACCTCCCAGCTGCATAGGCTCAGCTCCCGAGCCGGCAGAGGAAGATGGTAGTGATGCGGAGAGGGGGGCAACGGAGAACGCGAGCTCCTTTCCACGAGCTCGGTGACGAAGATCAACCCGTCGCTCAATGCGAATAGCGAGTTCAATCAAGGAATCCACGCTGGAAGGAACCTCCCGGGAGAGAATCTCATCCTTTACCTCTGCGCGGAGACCCTCCAGAAAACGAGCGAGCAAAGCCGGCTCGTTCCAGCCACTGGAGGCAGCAAGAGTGCGAAACTCAATAGAGTAGTCTGTTATGGATCGATTACCTTGACATAGGGAAGACAGGGCCCTGGAAGCCTCCTCCCCAAAAACAGATCGATCAAAAACCCGTATCATCTCCTCCTTATCAGTCCTGATACTTATCAGTCCTGATACTGGTTAGTACACTCAGCCCTTGCCTCCCAGATTGCCGTGCCCCACTCACGAGCCCGTCCAGTAAGGAGAGATATGACGTAGGCGACACGAGCAGTGCTCCTGGCGTAAGTGTTGGGCTGGAGAGAAAACACAATATCACACTGGGTGAGGAACGAGCGGCATTCAGTGGGCTCCCCAGAGTAACACGGCGGGTTATTGATTCTGGGCTCCGGAGATTCGAAAGCCCTGGAAGTGGCCGGTGGATCGAGGCGGAGATGGTGAACCTGTTCTGTGAGGTTGGAGACTTGGGTGGCCAGGGTCTCAACGGCATGTCGAGCAGCAGACAATTCCTGCTCGTGTCTGCCTAGCATCGCTCCCTGGATCTCGACGGCTGAGTGGAGAGGATCCGAAGTCGCTGGGTCCATTCTTGGTCGGATTCTTCTGTCAGGTGCGTGAATGAGGACCCAAAAGCGAATTAACAAACAGAGTTTCTTTAATGATGAACACACGTGGGCTCAGATGGACAGGTAGATTCCGACAGGACAGGACAAGGTTGCAGCAAACACGATGATAGTCTGGTTCAGGCATGAGACACAAACAAGAATCCGACAAAGACAGGAGCAGAAACAGAGAGAGATATAGGGACCTAATCAGAGGGAAAAAGGGAACAGGTGGGAAAAGGGGTGAATGAGGTAGTCAGAGAAGACAAGGAACAGCTGGGGGAAAGAGGGACAGAAACGGTAACCTAGTACGACCAGCAGAGGGAGACAGGGTGAAAGGAAAGGACAGAAACAAGACACAACATGACAATACATGACAGCAATATTGCAAAACACAGCTGCGCCTTTTGTTAATCCACCTGTCATCTTAGATTTTGAAATTATGCTTTTCAGCGAAAGCAATCCAAGCGTTTGTGTAAGTTTATCGATAGCACAGAAAAACATTATGTACACTAAGCATTAAGGGTCAAATTAATCGTTTACCTTTGATCTTCGGATGTTTTCACTCACGAGACTCCCAGTTACACAACAAATGTTCCTTTTGTTCCATAAAGATAATTTTTATATCCAAATACCTCCGTTTGTTTGTCGCGTTATGTTCAGAAATCCACAGGAAAGAGTGGTCACGACAACGCAGACGAAAATTCAAAAAAAATATTAATAATGTCCAAATTATAATCAATCTTCAGGTTGTTTTTAAAATATATAATCAATAATATATCAACCGCAAATGTCTTTCACAGTAGGAGAGGGAAAAACAATAGCTGACCAAATTCTGTTGCGCGAGCAAAACTCACTTGACGCGATGTTATCGTTCTGGCTCATTTTTCTAAATAAAAGCTTGAAACTATGTCTGAAGACTGTTGACACCTTGAGGAAGCGATAGGAAAAGGAATCTGGTTGAAATCCCTTTAAATGGAGCGAATGCAGGCTATGGAACATTGAGCTTTCAAAATAGAAGGCACTTCCTGGTTTGATTTTCCTCAGGTTTTCGCCTGCAATATCAGTTCTGTTACACTCACATACACTATTTTGACAGTTTTGGAAACTTTAGTGTCTTCCATCCTAATCTGACAATGATATGCATATTCTATATTCTGGGATTGAGAAATAAGCAGTTTCATTTTGGGTAAGTTTTTCATCCAAAAATCTAAATACTGCCCCCTAGTCTCAAGAGGTATTAAGACACTGATGCCCTTTGCAACAAAATACCTATGTGAGAGTCGATTCTGGGTCCACACTAGCATGAAAACTAAACACAGTCACAGACTGTGTGTGGAAAATGATTTAAGACAGACTCTCTCCAATACATCCCAACATTTCAGAGTTATGTGCATCCTTTCAAGCACACCTTTCTCATTAACATGTGGTGAGTTATTCACAATTTTTGGATGAACAAATAAGGTTTTATATGTAAGATGGTTAAATAAAGACCAAAATGATTGATCATTATTATTATTTGTGCCCTGGTATTACAAGAGCTCTTTGTCACTTCCCAAGAATCGGGTTGTGACAAACTCACACTCATTCTTATGTTTAATAAGTATATTGTATAGTGTGTGTGTGTGTGTGTGTGTGTGTGGCAGTCTTACAATGATGGCAAAAAACAAAATTTGAGAGTGCGCTGACCCTGGTGCTAGAGGGGGTACGCAGCTAGAGGTTGAATGTTTAACTTTTTAATGCAGCATTTACACTTTTGGATAAATAGTGTGCCCAATTTCAACTTCCTGATACTCATGCAAAGAATATAAGATATGCATATTATTAGTAGATTTGGATAGGAAACACTGAAGTTTCTAAAACTGTTTGAATCATGTCTGTGAGTATAACATAACTTATGTATCAGGCAAAACCTAGAGGACTAACCATTTAGATTATTTTTTTTTAGGTCTCTGTCTGTTCATTCAGTTGTCATTGGCAAACGATATTTCTTGGGAACTTGTTTTCAGTTCCTACCACTTCCATTGGATGTCCCCAGTCTTTGGAATTTGTTTGAGGTTATTCCTTTGTGCAACAAAGAGGTCCGGACATCTAGGAAATGGGTAACACTGTTGAGAGTTGCGTTAGACTAGCTTTAATTGAGTATCTTACATGTGTGATTTCATGAAAGTTAGATTTGTATATAATTTTTCAAAAACGTGCCGCGGTGCATTTTCCCTGACTTTTACCCAAGTGGGACGCAAGCGTCCCCTATACCATAAGAAGTTAAAGGGGTACGGGACAATAACAAGTTTGGGAACCACTGGCTTAGAGGAATGAGTCTATCCAGAACCAGGGACCGATTCCGGCTGGGAACGTTACTCCTTGTGAATCAGGCCCGCAATACTCCAGACTAGTGAAGCTGCTAGAAAGGAGGTAGGGAGGGTGGTCAATTTAAATTGTGTAAATATCAGAGTCCAATGGGCCTGCCTGGAGTTGAGGTGCTTTGCGGAAATATTCTAAAATCTTCTGGTCAGTCCACACCAAGAATGGATGTTCTGCCCATTCAAGCCAATGCCTTCACCCTTCCGATGCCATTGTAACAGCCAGAAGTTCCTGATTTCCTACGTCATAGATCCTCTCAGCGGGATTGAGACGATGGGACAGGAAGGCACAGGGCTGAGAGCAGATGGGGGGGGGACAGGGTGCTGTAGTCCCAAATGAGGTAGCGTAGAAATTTGTAAATCAAAGGAAACATTGCAGCTGCACTCTGGATGTAGGTTGAGGACAGTCCACCACCATTATCACCTTATCAGGGTCAATCTGAACGTTCCCGGCATTGATGACATATCCCAAAAAGGAGATAGTGGAGTGATGGAATTCACATTTCTCCGCTTTAATCTCTTTCAGCTCAGGGGCTCTAATTTTATGTTTTGAAAAATATTGTTCCCAAAGTAAACTGCCTATTTCTCAGGCCCATATATGCTAGAATATCCATATAATTGACAGATTAGGAATTTATTAGGAATTTACACGCTTGGATTGCTTTCGCTGTAAAGCATATTTTCAAAATCTGACACGGCAGGTGGATTTACAAAAAGCTAAGCTGTGTTTTGCTATATTGCACTTGTGAATTCATGAATGAATATTTTTTGTAATATTATATTTGAATGTGGCGCTCTGCAATTCAGCCGTTGTTGATGATAATTATCTCGCTAACGGGATGGGTTGCATCAAGGAGTTAACAAACCACTGGTTCTCCAGGAGGCACTGGAGGAATTGTCGGACATGGAGGATATGCTCTTGAGCAGAACGGGAAAAGAAAAGGATGTTGAGGTAGACTTACAAACTGGTTTAACATGTCACGGAGTACATCGTTGACCAGGGCCTGGATCCCTGTGGCAGCATTGGTCAGTCCGAATGGCATGATCAGGTACTCGTAGTGTCTGCTAGCCGTGTTGAAGGCTGTCTTCCACTCGTCTCCTTCCTGTATCCGAACTAGGTGGTAGGCGTACAAAGGTCCAACTTCGAAAAGATTGTAGTCCCCTGGAAAGGCTTGAATGCCAAGGAACGGAGTGATAGAGGGTAACAATTGGTTTCTGTGCCAGACAGGGAAAAAAGCCGCGCCGAGGCGGAGTGGTGCCTGGGAGGAGATCAATGGCACAGTTTTAGGGACGATGCGGAGGAAGGGATGTTGCGCGAGCCTTGTTGAAAACCTCCGGGAGGTACTGGTACTCCTCGCGAACAGTGGAGAGATCCGAGATTATCCCCAAACACGCAGGAAGACGTCCCAGGGCAGGCTGCGCTGCCTTAAGGCAATATACATGGAACGGAGTCCAACCCAGGATAGAACCAGTAGCCCAGTCGATCAGGGGGTTGTGCCTCTGGAACCATGAAAATCCCAAAACCACAGGAACATGAGGAGATTCAGTAGAAACTATATGGATTCACTGTGATAGCCCGATACTCGCAGGTCAATGGGAAACGCACTGTGAGTGACCCTGCCAAGGGAGCATCCTTCCAATGCACTGGCATCCATGGGAATGGAGAGTAGTTGTGTGGAGATACCCAGCTCAGATACCAGGGTACCGTCCATGAAGCTCTTGTCAGCCCCAGAGTCAATGAGCACCTGGAGAGATTTAGACTGGTCACCCCACAGCAGGATAGCATGGAGAGGGGTATGAGTAATGGGAGTTTGGAGACTCCCAGTATGGCCCACCAGCATATTCATACCTACTGATGAGCCTGGTCTTTTACTGGACAGGTGCATATATATATATATATAACATCCTATAGTACCACAATAAAGGCAACTGTTGGAGCTCAGCCTGCGTAAAAGTTCATTAGGTGACAATCTAGCACTGCCCAGCTGCATGGGCTCTGGAGGAGACGAGTCGCCAGTCCCCAAGATTCCTGAGGGGACTCGGGTGACTTCGGATTCTCTTGGGAATGCAGGCGTCGGAGACTTCCGGGGTTCTTCAGAAGTGAGGGAGAAACCGTGGAAGAGTGAGTGTTCCCTAGAACAGATCTCTCCCACCTGCATACCCGTAGGCGCCCATCGATCCTTATGGTTAATTCCTGAGCTGCGAGCTCGTGTTTAATTTCCTCTGATAATTCATGAAGGAAGGTGTCAACCAGGGACTCTCGGCGGCCAACGTGTGAAAGTCTACCGCATAGGCTGCCACACTACGGAAGTCTGTGTAGCTTCCAAGCCGTCTCTCTCCCGAACACTGGAGAATCAAAACACCTTCCTCACCTCCACTACAAAATCCTTCAGACGAAGGCAAATGGCAGACTGTTGCACCCACACCGCCGTAGCGCAGGCGAGAGCCCTTCCAGACATCAGCGTTATAACGATACGCTGTCTTTGAACAATCTGAAGGAAACAAAGAGGGCTGCAGCTCAAAGATAAGGGAGCACTGGGAGAGAAACGCCCGGCAGGTTCCAGGATCCCAAACAGAGCACCCTGGGGGAAACAACCAGGGTTCTCTGGAAGCCGGGCTAGACAGGGGAAATACACCGCTGGTAGCTGGGTTACTGAGCGACCGGGAGGTTTCGGTTGTGGCTTACTGCCTGATAGATAGGCCGCAGGATTGCTCCTGTAATAAGTTCAAACCCTGGTCAAGGTATGGAGTCCTTCCATAAGGTTCTGAGGAGCTCCTCGTGTTTTCCAATGGTGGCACCTTGCAGGCAGACAGCGTTGCGGATGTGGTCCAAGTCTGCTGGATCAGTCATGGCCAGTTTGTATTATAACGACACAGGATGAGACACAGATGCAGACACAGGAGGTAAATGGTTTGAGTCTTAGAGGTTTAATATATACAAGGGGTAGGCAAATGACAGGTCCAGGACACGATCAGTAATCCTAATAAGAGTCAGGCAGGCGTAGAACAGCAGGCAGGCTCAGGGTCAGGGCAGGCAAAAACAGGTCGAAACCGGAAAGACTAGAACACTTACTAGAGAGAACGAAAAACCCGGTGGGAAGGCTTGACGAGACAAGACGAACTGGCAACAGACAGAAAACACAGGTATAAAATACACAGGGGATAATGGGGAAATAGGAGACACCTGGTGTGGGGTGGCGATAAGCACAAGACAGGTGAAACAGATCAGAGTGTGATAGAACTGCGCCATGTGTCGGGTTCAAACTGTTATGGTTTGGTCTGCGCTTCGCTCCATAACAATATAATTACCCTACATGTCGTCTTTTTACATTATCAACTGTTATTAACTATCCTCAGCAACAACCATGACGGCATTTACAGAGGAAGCTAATGAAGGTAAAAAAAATAACTATGTAATTAAATGGAATGACGATGTAGGCCATACCAACTGAAGGGAACTAACAGTAAATTGGCAGTTGAATATCAGTGGTTATTAGGCATGCTGATGGTTGGTACTGATCGAGAAAGTCAGGATAGTTAAGACATTCGAGAGTGCCCTACCCTGCAAGTTAAAAGGCCGTACAATTTACATTCTGCATAACAGCACAGCATTTCATAAACTTTACTGTAATATGCTTCAGTTTGCTATATGACTGGATTCACATTTGTCTCAAAAACAAGTGTAATTTGTATTTACAATTCCCTTATCTAAACGTATGACTAATTTGCCTAGCTCTTATCAAGTTATAAAACACATTGCATGGCAAATGATTACATTTCCACTGAAAAAAATTAAGTAGATGCTTTTTCCACTTGGAACCGGTAGATTTGCTCGACCTTATTCATGGTTTTCTCATGTGTGAAGGTGGTGGAATTATTAGGGAATTAAGTCGCATATCTGTAGACACACCTCCGCCACACCTTCATTTATTTGATCTCCACCCAAATGAAAAGTGGGTGAATATCATTCGATTCTCATTATTCAGTTCAAGATCAGAATACGAGTAAAGAGAAAAGTAAATGGAAGGGGATTTTTCGTTCCATTTACCCACGCTTAACTCGGGTTGGAATTCTCTCCTATTTAGCCATCATTTATTCACTTTACTTTAATAAAATGTTTCAGGTCTTGTGGACATAAAATGAAATATGATTTGATCGAAGTAATCATTTCATCTCTATAGAGCTGCTGCCTATGCAGCCAGACAAAATCAACATTTTAGTAGTTCATCATTTTTATGGATGTATACAAAAATGGCAATAAAAACAATTGAAATGAAACGAAATGCAGCCAGTTTGCAGTCTTTCCGGCTTCAGTTTGAAGTGATTGTGGTAGCTGTGTGCTGACGAGTGACCACATTTTCTATGACAGATGAAATCGTGCCTCATTAGCTTATTGATATGGATGTATCCAAATAAATGTCAAAAAACAGCTTAACCCTCTTAGGGATCCCTTAACCCTCGAATCCCGTTAGTGGGATAGATTTGACAACATCCGGTGAAATTGCAGAGCACCAAATTCAAACTACATAAATATAAATATTTAACATACATATACATACATACATACATACATACATACATGCATACATGCACACATGATTGTAATACATCAAAATAAAGCTTAACTTCTTGTTAATGCAGATGCTGTGTCCGATTTCAAAACGGCTTTACGGTGAAAGCACACCATGCGATTATCCGAGGTCAGCGCCCCGCATACAAACACATGAAAAAAAAATTCAACCAGGCAGGTGCGACACGAAAGTCAGAAATAGCCATATAATAAATGCCTTACCTTTGAAGTTCTTCATCTTCTTGCAATCCCAAATGTCTCAGTGACACAATGAATGGTCGTTTTGTTCGATCAATTCCTTCTTTATATCCCCAAAATATCAATTTATTTGGCACTTTGATTCAGAAATACACCGGTTCCAACTCGCCCAACATGACTACAAAGTATTTAATAAGTTAACTGTAAACTTGGTCCAAACAATGTTTCTAACCCAACCTCAGGTATCCTAAAATGTAAATAATCAATCAAATTTAAGATGGAATTAACTGTTTCCAATGCCGTAGAAAAATAACGAGGAGCACGCTTCAGTTCACGCATACCAAAAGACTTGAGTCCATCTGAGTGACACATGGAAAGAATAGGACTACTTCTTAATTTCTCAAAAGAAAAACATCGAACAATTTCTAAAGACTGTTGACATCTAGTGGAAGCCATAGGAACTGCAAACTGGACCCTAATTAATCAGGTTTCCCTTAGAAAAGCATTGGAAAACACAATGACCCTGTATGGATTGTGCTCGGGTTTCACCTGCCAAATCAGTTCTGTTATACTCACAGACATTATTTTAACAGTTTTAGAAACTTTAGTGTTTTTTAATCCAATACTACCATGCATATGCATATCCTAGCTTCTGAGTTACAGGCAGTTTACTTTGGGCACGCTTTTCATCTGGAAGTGAAAATACTGCCCCCTAGCCCAAAGAGGTTTTAAACAAATGAAAATGCAGCTACTTTGCTCTTATTCAGGCTGCAATTTTTGACGTGACTGTAAGTTAGCTGTAGTTGGCTAGCTAGCAAGCAAAGGATAAGAATGTTGCCAGCGAGTATGGCAATGTAACATTTAGAATATGTGAATGGGTTACGTCCATAGATACAGGACAAAAAGACTGAATGACTGGATCGCGTCTCCAGCAACCGAACCGATAGAATGAATGACCAGCCGGCTTGGGTAACAACCCTAGATTTGTGTCGGGACTATAGTATATTGTGGAAGGATGAAACCGTATGAATAAATTTATAAAAACTATTTTTAATGAAAATGTGTCAAACTTGATTTGAATATGTTGGTAACGCGTTGTATAAAAGTGATAATGCCCTCGAAGCCGGTAGTTTGGAGGATATATTGGCACTGTTTGCCATCCCTCAACTATATCCTCCAAACACCAGCTTCGAGGGCATTATCAATTATTATCAATTATTATTATTATCAATTATTATTAATTGGAAACTACAACTCCATTGCACAGTTTGGGCTTGATCTGATATATCTCCAGAGAAACTGCACATTGACCTCAGAAAAAAATATAACTAAATTGAATTCAAATAATTGAACTGATGTCGATCAATTTGTTTTAACCTCTGATCTCCCCATCCCGGATCCGGGATCGTGAATATAGACTCAAGCTCATTACCATAACGCAACGTTAACTATTCATGAAAATCGCAAATGAAATGAAATTAATCTATTTGCTCTCAAGCTTAGCCTTTTGTTAACAACACTGTCATCTCAGATTTTCAAAATATGCTTTTGAACCATAGCTAAACAAGTATTTGTGTAAGAGTATTGATAGCCTAGCATTGCATTAAGCCTAGCATTTAGCATGCAACATTTTCCACAAAAACAATAAAAGCATTCAAATAAAATAATTTACCTTTGAAGAACTTCAGATGTTTTCAATTAGGAGACTGTTAGATAGCAAATGTTCCTTTTTTACAAAAAATATTATTTGTGTCGACTAATCGCTCCGTTTTGTTCATCACGTTTGGGGAATAAAAAAAAAAAAATTAAAACGCAAACTTTTTTCCAAATGAACTCCATAATATCGACAGAAACATGGCAAACGATGTTTAGAATCAATCCTCAAGGTGTTTTTCACATATCTATCGACGATAAAATCCATCGTGGCAGTTTACTTTCAATTCTGAAGAAATGGAACGCGCATGGACCTACAGATTACGCACACAGGACACCGAGCGGGACACCAGGTAAATGTAGTCTCTTATGGTCAATCTTCCAATGATATGCCTACAAACACGTCACAATGCTGCAGACACCTCGGGGAATAGACAGAAAGCGCATGCTCATTCCTGGCGCATTCACAGCCATATAAGGAGACATTGGAACACAGCGCCTTCAGAATCCGGGGCATTTCCTGTATGAAACTTCATCTTGGTTTCTTTCGCCTGTTGCATTAGTTCTGGGGCACGCACAGATAATATCTTTGCAGTTGGAGACGTCAGAGTTGTGTCTTTCCAAGGCTGTCAATTCCATGCATAGTCGAGCATCTTTTCGTGACAAAATATTGCGCTTAAAACGGGCACGTCTTTTTATCCAATAATGACACAGCGCCCCCATAGGTTCAACAGGTTAAAAAACAAAAGACAAAAAATAGTTGGAATTTCAGCTAATCACTCCGCATGTTCAGGACAGAAGTTGACCTGGGAAATTTTGGGGGAATGGTAATGCTGGATCTGCAGAAGGCATTTGATACAGGTCCATTGACTGGGTTAGATTCTATTTTACAGGTAGAGACCAAGTGGAGGTTGTTATTGGAACACTTTCTGATGCAAAGGGTTTTAGCTGTGGAGTCCTGCAGTGGAGCATCTGTGGCCCACTTCTTTTCCTAATGTACTTTAATTATATGAAATCAGCCTGCTGTTGTAATTTGTTTTGTATGCGGATGACTCTGCTCTACTGGTGTCCTATAAAAATAAAACCTCAGGGGAAGAAATATTTAGTGCACTATCAGTAAATGGCTCTCAGATAACTTATTTTGGCTGCAGGGGCAGTATTGAGTAGCTTAGTGAAAGGTGCCCAGAGTAAACGACCTGCTCCTCAGTTGCTAATATATGCATATTATTATTAATATTGGATAGACAACACTCTGAAGTTTCTAAAAATGTTTGAATGATGACTGAGTATTTCAGAACACATATGGCAGGCAAACCCCTGAGAAGAAATCCAAAAAGGAAGTGGGAAATCTGAGGTTGTTCAAATTTCAACCCAGCCCCTATTGAATACACAGTGGGATATGGATAAAGTTGCACTTCCTAGGGCTTCCACCGTCTTTAGAAACTTGAATGAGGCTTCTACTGTGTTGTGCAGCCGGATGGGAGCTCTTTGAGTCAGTGGTCACATTTTATTGAAGATTTATGATAACATCCTAAAGATTGATTCTATACTTAGTTTGACAAGTTTCTTCGATCTGTAATATAATTTTTTTAAGTTTTCGTCCGGCGTTCGGTTGGACCTGCCCGAGTGTTTTGATTTGTGTACTAAACGCGCTAACAAAAGTAGCTACTTGGACATAAATAATGGACATTATCTAACAACTCAAGCATTTATTGTGGAACTAGGATTCCTGGGAGTGCATTCTGATAAAGATTGTCAAAGGTAATGGAATATTTATAATGTGATTTCTGATTTCTGTTGACTCCAACATGGCGGATTATTTTATTCATTTTCTGAGCGCTGTCTCAGATTATTGCACGGTTTGCTTTGTCCGAAATCTGACACAGCAGTTGCATTAAGGAGAGGTATATCTATATTTCCATGTCTAACAATTGTATTTATCGACATTTATGAGTTTCTGTAAAATTATGTGGCTCTGCAATATCATCAGATTTTTTTGGAACTAGTGAACGTAACGCGCCAATGTATACTGAGATTTTTTATTTTATTTTTTACTTTATCAAACAAAACATACATGTAATTGTGTAACATGAAGTCCTATGAGTGTCATCTGATGATGATCATCAAAGGTTAGTGATCCATTTTAGCTCTATTTGTGCATTTTGTGACTCCTATCTTTGGCTGGAAAAATGGCTGTGTTTTTGTGGCTTAGTGATGACTTAACAATCGTTTGTGGTGCTTTCGCTGTAAAGCCTATTTGAAATCGGACATTGTGGTTGTTCTGTTTGAATTTGGAGCCCTGCACTGTCACTGGCTGTTGTCATATCGACCCTGTTAATGGGATTGCAGCCCTAAGAAGTTTATAAAACTTTCTCTGCATCTTGGAAAAACAGAATCCATTTTATCTGGCTCTAGAGTAAAGCTTGCAAGGTCCCCTGGTTTTAGAGTTAAAGTGGTCAACTCAGAGGTAGCACCAATAACATCACTCAGCTACCTTGGGTGTGAATTAAATAGGTACCTGAACGGTGAGACAATGTCACTGAAGGATTTAACAAACCACAACATGGTATTCCTTGCTCAGACCTCAAAATGGCTTGACAATGACACCCTAAACTCTCTGGGATATACACTAGTTGTGTCACTTTGATTATGCTTGCACATCATGGTTCACCAGCAGCCCGAAACATCTAAAGAAACCAGCCAAAACAAGCTTAAGAATTGTACTTAAAGCTCCCCTCTCATACTCATCTGGAGGTTGACCATTTTAAGTAGCTAATCTAGCTATCACGTGACTCAGCCCCCCATCTCATTTGTTAGAGATGTCCACCAGCATAATATCACAGCCAGATAATCTAATATTCACTGTTCACTGTTTAAAATATAAGTCTCTCTGGTAAGAGCACCTTTTTATTTACTGCCACTGTTGAGTGGAATATACTACCACAGCAACTCAGCCATACTGACCATAAACTCTTAAAAAGAATGTAAAAAATATATCCATTTTAATGTCTGCATATCAGTAATGTGTCTATCTAAAAAATAGGGACCACAATGAAAATAAGTCCTAGAATGTATTGTGCAATCCCAGCCAAGTAAAACAAAATTGAAGTACTGTAATAATCAAGAAATCAACCCCTTCTTGTGTTACAATACTGCAGTCCCCATGTCCCTCAGGGAAAGGTTTAAATGGCTTCCAGGAAAAAAAATTTAGGTAGAGAGGTTTGGAAATTGATGACAAGTAACAAGCCTCCCACTAAAGTTGATAAAAGATTTGTACATAAAAGTCCTCCTTCAAAATGAAGAAACGCTCAGTTTAAGCTCCTAAAAATGAAGAGTGTTTGTTTTCTAAGTGGGTATGTTAAACAGAGCCACAGCAGGTGTTTATTAGGCAGCAAACTGAATGACAGATTAAGAAGGATCCGCAAATAATCCTTGAACCGTTTCCACCATTGGGTGGAGGGTCTCCAAAATAGTTAATTTATGCAATGTTTCGTAAATTGTTGCTGTCAAGAGAGGATTAAAAGGTTTCTTTGGACGAAAAAAACAAAGTTCATGTCGAGGTAGGATGCCTGTATTAATCAAGTTGGTCTCCTGCCATATGTGAAGCATTGTTTGGAAGCATTGTTAGGGAAACTTTGAAAAATGCAGCACCAGTTTATAGCAAAAGCAATACCTCTTTCTCCTCCCCCCTATGGTTGCTTCACACTGGGATTTCGCTGATGGCAACCAGCTCACACTCTCGCTCATAGTCATGAATATTTATTAGATTCCAACTGTCTAAATCTCGTTTTTAAAGAGGGTAAATACACTTGCATAACAGCTTGAGCTAACTGACAGTATGCTCCAATATGTATTTATGGTGTCACCTTTTAACATAGATTAATGTACTGTCCTTGGCTGTGAGCTGTGAGCTGTGAGCAAACCTACAGTAGTACATTCAATGCTTACATATACCAATATTGTATAGAAATGAATAACAAGCAATTGTTGTGTGATTAACAGACATGGACATTGTTCTAAGTTCAGCAATGTGCAGGGCTAAGAAAGCTAATTTTAGAACATTTGACCATTGCCCACGGGGCTTATCTTTGAAAGGGGCATGTGAATGACACTGCGGTAAAATACTAATAATCAGTAAGCATAGACTCAAACCATATCCCAGGTCAATGTTCCCTTATCTTGTTCCTTACTCAAACGATCAATTAGCCAATATTCACTCTCTACTATCATTTCAGTGACAGATTTCCAGACTTAGCAGCTAGTTCCTTACCATCAGTCCTAACCAGTTTTCTTGCAACTGTCACACGAGGCTTTCCCCTCTAATGGTTTCTTTACAAAGATTTTTTACAAAAGTAATTTACTGAAAAATAAAAATATCAAAATTATCATATCTGCATATCTTGTATCAGATAGGATGGCATGATTTTGTAGCATGTAGCTGGGGTCTGTGGAATCGTTCTCAACGCAACATGGGTATAGATGTGAAATCTATGCAAAAGCTGATCAATGCAAAACTCAATTAATTGGATGTGATCCAATCAGTAAGGTTAGTCTGGTATATCACATAGACTGAGTATATCCTAATAATGAGTTGCACCCCCCCACACACCTTTTGCCCTGGCAGCTACTACCATACCCAGTTCAAAGGCACTTAAATGTTTTGTCTTTCCCTTTCACCCTCTGAATGGTACACATACGTAATCTCAATTGGCTCAAATCCTTCTTTAACCAGTCTTCATTCAAATGACATCAAAAAGGGATCATAGCTTTCACCTGGATTCACCTGGTCAGTGTAAGTCATGGAAAGATAGATGTTTTGCATACTTAGGGTAGGTAATTATAATCCAATCTTTAATGGAACAAAGCAGTGATCCAGTTAGCAAAGGGTTAGTCTGAAACTAGTTGAAGACAGTGGAGCCATACTACATATGGCGTAGAGGGTGTCATACACAGTACTATGTACATACCTAAAATTAAGACTTACAGATGCTGTATCTTAATTTGACCATGTTAATAATTCCATAGCAACAGGAAATGTCAATTAATTACAATCTACGTAATAATTCAATTTTTTTGTAGGAGACTGACATTTAAAACTTTAAAAGCCATTTTAAACCTTTGTGTTTTGTCGTGGCTATTTCCTGTATTACCAAATGAGGAGAGTTACAAACCACACACCAGTCAGAGTTATACTTAAACTTCATTTTTAATAATAATTAAGCTTTGCAAAAGCATTTGACTTTCAACAATTCACTCTAATGAATAGTTGAGTGTGTCAACATAATGGCCACTGAGATCTTTTATAGCAAAGATCCACCCCTCTCAACTTACATGACGAACCACAAATCTCAGGAACTCTTCACAAAGGACATTTTACTTGAGAAATTAGTATCCCTTAGCCAGATAGCATTAGCTATCCAATCTCAAGTAAACCTCTTCTCCCCACTCCTGGACAAGGTCACTGAGAGGAGTGACTTGCACACAGACATTGTGGAGCCAATAGATAATTGGTTCCCCCTTAATCACGCCATCCCTTCACATGGTTTAACAGATACATTCACATATGAAGACAATGTTGCTTTCTGACCTTGTAGCGGTATTTATTAGAGAGGGGTAAAGAAAGATTTTGTTCGGGCGCCAGGCAGGTATTAACCATGCCGAAAGGAAAAGAGTAGAATAGAGAGAGTACCACTACCAGACCCACACACATCAGCAGAAGAAACTGCCTAGAGGGTAGCCTGTTTACCAGATAGCCAGTGGAGAGAAAAAAGAATACACACCATATAAAACCCACATCACAGCACAGGGGTAACCCAAACAAGAATACCTCATACAGTAATACTAATACTAATACTAATAATGGCAGAGCAATTCAACAGCAACTTCATACAAGAACGAACCCAGTCATCAACATAGGATTTGCAATAATCTGTATTATTTTCTAGTGGATGAGTGCAGAGGGTATGAATGTGGGGGGTGTTCATCGACACAACAAAGGCCTTAAAAATGTCCACAGTTCTCTCGGCCACATGTCATTAGTACACCTCAATACAGTTCACATAACAATACACAACTTGCAAGCAACCTCCCTTTTAACTAAAATGTCAAAATACTTCTGGCAGGGCAATAATAGTCCAGCTCTAATGAACTTCAATGGGAAGTGCATTGGAAAAATAGAGAGTCTGTTGCAGGGTAAAGCACTGGAACGATAGAGGGAATAGAAAAAGAACAAGAGAGATCTTAGCTGTGGTCTTCAGGCGTGCAGGTGTACTGTCTGACTGTCCGATGGTTTGTTGGTTTGTATGTTAAAGCTTCGCAACAATGTTGCTACTAATCCATGCGATCCATAACGGGCGCGGTCCCAAACGAAAACAACCACGACCTAGAGCGATTACACCAATGATTGAGTTAAATACTCTATAAACTCCACACGCAGAAAACAAACAAAACTTCTACAGCACACACAATCAAACTGTCGCGCCACCAAAGAGCTCCTCCCCAAAGAGCTGAACGAGCTCTCTTTATTTCCTCCTTCCTTACTGCTCATGCGCTCTTAAAGTGGCAGCGCACGGTGAAGGCTCCGAGCAGATTTCGCCACAACCTCTCCCCTCTCTGGGCCCCAAGTGACTGAGCCCGAGCTGAGAAAAGTGCAACTGCTAACAGTATAGTCCAAAGGGATACCTTCTAATGACAAATATCTCACATAAGCATTATTATGTAAATAAAACATCTTATTTATCTATGTTACCCAAATAATTCTGATTCATCCTCCACAATTTCTATAAACCTTTGAAAATTCCTGTAACAGGATGATCAAATGAAGATATGCTATCTGTAGTTAGTGATCATTACATACAGATACAGTAACCAAAGAAGGGAAGGGAAGACACTGTACACATCCATCTAGTGCAAGAAATACATTTGCAACACACACACAGTAAAATGCTGTCCCCAATGTGGTGTGTAGACCAGCCTTAATTTGTGTTCAATGAGGCTCATTTGTCATTTCCATAAAATACTGTCTGTAAAATGTGTCCTTCCAATTTGTTAATTCCAAAGCAATAAACATCACTAGTGATGAAAACTTTGTTTCATTTATTTGTTCAAGTTGGATTCCACCCATGTCTTGATATTAATAGATTTTTTGTTTACAAAAATCACATTTTATTATAAAAATGTAACGAATTGCACTTTTATTGTTGAATGTGATCTAGCAGTGGTAAATGGCAAATGTTAACCATGTATGCTGTCTATATTCCTTTTAATAAAAATGTCAACTTCTAATTATTAAGTATTTTTACGTACATTTTTATAGCTGTATTGTTTTATTAACCCAAAAATGTTATGGGTCAATCAGATCCGCAAACATTGGGTTAATAACAAAAACATGAACACCACACAAAGACTAAAGTAATGATGGTCTGTCGTTTCTCTTTGCTTATTTGAGCTGTTTGATCTGTTCTTGCCATAATGTGGACTTTGTCTTTTACCAAATAAGGCTGTCTTCTGTATAACACCCCTACCTTGTCACACAACTGATTGGCTCGAAAGAAAAATATATTCCGCAAATTAACTTTTAACAAGGCACTCCTGTTAATTGAAATGCATTCCATATCATGAAGCAACAAGAGGCAAGGGTTACATTCTCTCCACCATCTCATGAAGCTGGTTGAGAGGATGCCAAGCGTGTGCAAAGCTGTCATCAAGGCAAAGGGTGGCTACTATGAAGAATCTGAAATATATTTAACACTTTTTTTGTTCCCACATGATTCCATGTGTTATTTCATAGTTTTGATGTCTTGACTATTATTCTACAATGTAAAAATAGTAAAAATAAATAAAACCCCTGTAATGGGTAAGTGAGTCCAGAATGTTGACTGGTACTTTACAGTAAGAATCACATCATCGTAAACTTGTAAGTCCAAACTGAATCCTGCTTTGATTTCAGTGTGTATTTTGAGACTGTCATTGTACATCACCCTGTAGAATATAAACACCATAAGGAGCAGGGATTACATTGTGCTAAACCTTGTGTCAGTGGGTCAATACCAGGCAATCATCCATATACCAATGGTTTAGCCCAAGATTAACCCTAGCTTATCCTGGAGCTCTTTTGGTAAATGTCAACCCTGTCTAGATACAGCTTTGAGACAAAGTGGTAGGGGAGGAATTGATTTTCCTCGAATGTCTTGTCTGTCTTGTCCATCCTCCCTGTCACATGTCCGAATAATATTGCTAATTGATTGATACACTCTCTTCCATCTCTCAGTGACGAAGGGCTAACTGTCTGTCAATGTGTCAGCGTCAAAATTTCATCCAGTCACATCTGCTCCTGCTACGCCCTCAAGTTTTCATCTGGTGTCTTCTTGACCTGCAGTTACTCCCCCTGAAAATGTTCTGTCTCTCCCTCTCTGTGTGACTGTGTGGTTTGAGACAAGTGTGCTGGAGTCAAAGCAGATCCCTACCAGCTGCAACTCGTTCCATAATCAAGACCTCTACAAATACTCAGTTCTGCCACTTCCACTTTACCAGATTATAATCTCTGCTCAGTCAGTTCAGGATTCTAGCCATGTATGATTATTCAATATCCTGTTACTCTGCTGTGCCTGTTTCCCTGCCTGACACAATTTCAAAGAAGGGCCACTGCAGCGCTTGATAGAACTTTGTTGAATAACGTTAATTGTGCAAGAGGCTATAAAGTTTTTCCAGGTGCTAGTCCATCCAGGCTCAAGTCCCATGCGTGAAACAACACGCATAACAAGCTTGAGAAATATATACTGAACCAAATAAAATATTTGCCTACCTTTCTGCCATGACAACCATCCATCCAAATAACACCATGTGTCAGCCTTCTGTCTTTAATACACTTTCACATAGCCCTTTCCATGATATGGGGTAATCCAATGAGAAACACTGAAGCTGTTGATTTAATTGGTCATTCATCAAGTATGCCCTACATAATCAAAACATGACTTTCAAGGATTAGGGTATTTGATGAAAGGCTATTTAATGCAAACAGGCTATAATAATACTTTTCCAGTTGATAAAATTAGCCTACATTATCACATTCACTTGCTCGCTCAAGGAAGGCAATTTTGCCCTGGCTTGCAAACAAAATCCCCTGCATCATTTTGTAAATTATTGACATTATTCTGCAGATTTGAAAATGTAAATGTAGGCTGATAATAAATTTAAAAATACCATATTTCATCTACCACAATGAAAACGTGGACAGTGAGCATAAATTGTATTTTTATAGATCCATGTGTCAGTACCTAAGCCATTTATTTTATCTACAACAGCAATTATTTTATAAGGATATGATCGCTGTCAGCTGGCTACCGTAGGAACGTTACAATCTAACAAAACATTTTTTACATAAATTTGCCTTTTAGCCCATATGTGTCATCCTATGAAGTGGGTGTTATGTTGCACGCTCGCTAGTCTTTCCCTCTCATTTTAGTTGATTTTTTTTGCTGCAATGATCTGATCACACCATGCAAAGAGGGATGTAACTTACAGTCAGAGGGAAGGTGGGCAATGTTGATTGGCAGTGTAAATGATGTCCAATGGGGTTGCAAGGTAAAAGAGGGAGGAGGGATTAGGTTGGCTCCTTTCCTCATTGCTTGGCAGAGATCTCAGAAAATGTAAAAACACTTGACCCACATTTAGCACATAAAATGTATGTGCCATATCTCACAATTAATTGGACTGAGCCTTATTTCTGTGACAGAATGTTTATATTTTTCATAGATTTGCAATATTCCACAAAGTTCTACAGTGGGGAAAAAAAGTATTTAGTCAGCCACCAATTGTGCAAGTTCTCCCACTTAAAAAGATGAGAGGCCTGTAATTTTCATCATAGGTACACTTCAACTATGACAGACAAAATGAGAAAAAAAAATCCAGAAAATCAAATCGTAGGATTTTTAATTTATTTATTTTCAAATGATGGTGGAAAATAAGTATTTGGTCAATAACAAAAGTTTATCTCAATACTGACTACTGTTCAGTTGTGTGGTCAGGTGCCACAAACAAAGGACTTAGGAAAAATACAATTGGCTCAGAACAGGGCAGCATGACTGGCCCTTGAATGTACACAGAGAGTTAATATTAAGAATATGCATGTCAATCTGTCCTGGCTGAAAGTGGAGGAGAGATTGACTTTTTCGCTACTTTTATTTATGAGAGGTGTTGAATTCACCGAGCTGTCTGTCTAAACTACTGGCACAAAGCTCGGACACCCATGCATACCCCACAAGGCATGCCACAAGAGGTATCTTCACAGTCCCCAAGTCCAGAACAGACTATGGGAGCCACACAGTACTACATAGAGCCATGACTATGGAACTCCATTGCACATTAAGTAACTCATGCCAGCAGTAAAATTACATTTAAAAAACAGATAAAAAAAACACCTCATGGAACAGCGGGGATTCTGAAGCAACACAAACATTGGCATTGACACATGCATACACACACACACACACGATAACATACACATGGATTTAGTACTGTAGATATGTGGTAGGGGGGAGCATGGGCCTGAGGGCACACAGTGTGTTGTGAAATCTGTGAATGTATTGTAATGTTTTTAAAATTGTAAGAACTACCTTAATTTTGCTGGACCCCAGGAAGAGTATTTTGGGGATCCAAAATAAATATGAATACAAAAACATACAAATATACTCTCAAGGCAGGATAGTGCTCTTTATTTTCCAGTGGAACGCTCATGCTGTGCTTAAGTGAAGTTGCAGTGAGACAGATTGTATCTTGGCCTTGTGAAGTGGCATGGTGGGGGTTTATGCAAGGAGATCAAGCCATGGGAGTGTGCAAGTATAAATTCAATTTCCAAAAGCTAACACCGGGCCCTCCACTGAGTAAATAATCTCAGACTGGCTTTACATACCCAATAGAGCAGGGTGGGAGAGTCGCTTGATGCGAAAACCTCATTACTCAGACTGGCCGACCTTGGCACATGCATTGAATGGAAAATTAGTGGCTCTCAAACACGGCCATGCTCCATGAGAGTCTCCTTCAGAAGTGTTCCAGAGGTTGTCAAAACCCCATTCCGTGTCCTCGGAATGACTGTACATTTTCTTCTGCAAGAATAACAAACTGGTATGGCATTGAAAGGTTTTATACAAGACATGCATTTTTGCACTTCCCTTTCCCATGTCTTTTTTCACTTACCTTTCCCATGTCCTGCATTTAAAAAATAATTATGTGATAGATAGTGAAATTGTGGTGTGTTCCATTTCTATAGTCATATTATAATCACGTCCAAACAGAATCCACTAATAGGCTCTCAACTCCTACAATCCTGAAATGTTTTTTTATTGATTGATTGATTGATTGATTGATTGATTAAATCTAGCCAGGAAAACAGAGCATGACCAAGGCAGGCTTGTAAACAGTATGGCCTTAGTTGAATACTTTATTTGCTTTTATTGAGGAAAGTTTATATGGTGCGGGAAAAACATGTAGCTCCCCTGTCAACTGAACAGTACAGATAAATTGGGTAAAAATTATAACAAGACGTGTGAATGCCCTATTCTAATGTCGTGCTCAATAAACCAATATACTTTAATTATTTGAGGAAATCAATGCAAAGCATATGCCAATAATAAATCAATGACTTGGCAAAGCATTATACAGCATTTCAAACGTATGTTACATTGGCATTTTCCTGAGCTGTTTTTGTACAAAATAGTTCTGAGAAGATTTAGGCCGGTATTCAGTCTAACACAGATTAACAATTTACACACAGCAATATCCCAGATGGTTTACATTCACTCTTTTGCAGGTTTTACTATATTATTTCTTACATCCTAGACAAATTTCTTCATGCACCTCCCCTATATCAAGCAGTGTAGGTACTTCCCTTATGTACTACGCTTTTCCATATTCTAACTTTTACTATACCACAGGTCAGTATAATCAACCAGTCTATCCTGCCTCTATCCACCAATAATAGTGACAATAGTGGTAGGTGGATTGTTTGTCCAGATCTGCAATAGGCTAACTAGCAATCATACCACACATAAAAATATAAAAGACTGCATTAAATGAATCAACAAAAACAAATATGTCACACCCTTATTCTCTATTTTGGTTAGGCCAGGGTGTGACTAGGGTGGGCATTCATGTTCTCTTTGTTTCTATGTTTTCTATTTCTTTGTTTTTGGCTGAGTGTGGTTCTCAATCAGAGGCAGCTGTCTATCGTTGTCTCTGATTTGGAATCATACCTAGCCTTTTCCCACCTGTGTTTCGTGGGTAGTTGTTTTCTGTATAGTTTATTTGCCTACAGAACTGTTCGTTTTCACTTTGTTATTTTGTTCAAGTGTTTTGATAAATAAAAATCATGAACACTTAACACGCTGCACTTTGGTCCATGCCTTCCGACGAGAGAAGTTACAGAACTACCCAGCACCAAAGGACCAAGCAGCGTGGCCAGGAGGAGCAGAGATCCTGGGCCCGGGAGAAGCGTGAGTGGAGGACCTCATGAACATGGGAGGAGGTTAGCAGGGGACAAGGCCCTGCCATGGAAACAGGCGGAAATAGTAAGGGAGGAATGGCGGCGATACCAGGAGTCACGGCAACAAGGCAAGCACGAGAGGCAGCCCTCAAATATTTTTGGGCGGAGGCACACGGGGAGAGTGGCAGAGTCAGGGAGTGACCATGTTATCCAGTTCTGCACACCATGCCTTCAGTGCGCATCCACAGCCCGGTGCGTTCTGTGCAATCTCCTCGCAGTGGCCATGTGAGAGTAGGCATTCAGCCAGGACAGATGGTGCCGGCTTAGCGTTCCTGGTCTCCGGTGCGTCTCTTCGGTCCAGGTTACCAGCAAAGCCCAGTGTGGCCTGTTCCAGCTCCCCGCACTTGCCGGGCTAAGGGGGGTATTAGGACGAGTTATGCCATCTCTGCGCTCTAGACCTCCTGCGCGCCTCCACGGTCCAGTGTGTCCTGCACTGGCTCTACGCACTATGCCTCCAGTACGCCCTCATAGCCTAGTGCATCCTGTGATATAGGTCCACAGACGACGCAATCGCAACCACACTGCACACTGCCCTAACTCTGCTGTAATTCCTGTTCACCCACGACTGCATGCACGCCTCCAACTCAATCATCAAGTTTGCGGACGACACTACAGTGGTAGGCTTGATTACCAACAACGACGAGACGGCCTACAGGGAGGAGGTGAGGTCATGATTGTGGACTTCAGGAAGCAGCAGAGGGAGCACCCCCCTATCCACATCGGTGGGACAGTAGTGGAGAGGGTAGTTAGTTAAGTTCCTCGGCGTACACATCACGGATAAACTGAATTGGTCCACCCACACAGACAGTGTCGTGAAGAAGGAGCAGCAACGCCTCTTCAACCTCAGGAGCCTGAAGAAATGTGGTTTTCACCAAAAGCACTCAAACTTCTACAGATGCACAATCAAGAGCATCCTGTCGGGCTGTATCACCGCCTGGTATGGCAACTGCTCCGCACACAACCGTAAGGCTCTCCAGAGGGTAGTGAGGTCTGCACAACGCATCACCGGGAGCAAACTGCCTGCCCTCCAGGACACCTACACCAAATGATTTCACAGGAAGGCCATACAGATCATCAAGGACAACAACCACCCGAGCCACTGCCTGTTCACCCCGCTATCATCCAGAAGGCGAGGTCAGTACAGGTGCATCAAAGCAGGGACCGAGAGACTGAAAAACAGCTTCTATCTCAAGGCCATCAGACTGTTAAACAGCCACCACTAACATTGAGTGGCTGCTGCCAACACACTGACTCAACTCCAGCCACTTTAATAATGGATATTGATGGAAATTGATGTAAAAATATATCACTAGCCACTTTAAACAATGCTACCTAATATAATGTTTACATACCCTACATTACTAATCTCATATGTATATACTGTACTCTATATAATCTGCTGCATCTTTATGTAATACATGTATCACTAGCCACTTTAAATTATGTCACTTTGTTTACATACCCTACATTACTCATCTCATGCATATACTGTAGTCTATACCATCTACTCCATCTTGCCTATGCCGTTCTGTACCATCACTCATTCATATATCTTTATGTACATATTCTTTATCCCTTTACACTTGTGTGTATAAGGTAGTTGTTTTGGAATTGTTAGGTTAGATTGCTCGTTGGTTGTTAATGCATTGTCGGAACTAGAAGCACAAGAATTTCGCTACACTCGCATTAACATCTGCTAACCATGTGTTTGTGACAAATAAATTTGATTTGATTTACTCCAGCGATGATCTGCGGCCCGGATTCTCCGGTGAAGGTCCATGCACTAGGGCTGCCACCAAAGCGAAGGGATCTGCGGGTGGAGGGGGGGTCTACGTCCCACACCGGAGCCACCGCCGTGAAAAGATGCCCACCCGGACCCTCCCCTTTAGAGTCAGGTTTTACGGCCGCCGGAGTCCGCACCCTGGTTAGGCCAGGGTGTGACTAGGATGGGCATTCTAGTTTCTTTATTCCTATGTTAGCTATTTCTTTGTTTTAGGCCGAGTATGGTTCTCAATCGGAGTCTATCGTTGTCTCTGATTGGGAATCATACTTAGGCAGCCTTTTCCCACCTGTGTTTTGTGGGTAATTGTTTTCTGTATAGTTTATTTGCCTTACAGAACTGTTAGTTTTTCACTTTGTTATTTTGTACGAGTGTTTTGATAAATAAAAATCATGAACCCTTACCATGCTGCGCTTTGGTTCATGCCTTCCGACGAGAGACGTTACAAAATAGGAATAGCTGATAGGCAGATGAGAGGCCAGTAGCATCATTGCGCATGAATGAACAGTGAAGACAAGACAGACACCTCAAAAAAATCTCCCCTATAGATCTTGTTTTGGGACAATAAAATGAGTCTACCTCGACTAGCTTACAACACCACAATGCAATGAGTAATTGCATTATTGTTTTCAAGAGACTACAACATTCTAGCCTACTCTAGGCTGCAGGGAAAATGTCATTTGAATGATGCATCTTTTTTTACAGTTAATTCAGAAAGTATTCAGACCACTTGACTTTTTCCACATTTTGTTATGTTACAGCTTTATTCTAAAATGGATTAAATCATGTTTTCCCCTCATCAATCTACACACAATAACCTATAATGACCATGTAAATGCCAAGTTGGTCGGATGGGGAGCGTAGTTGCACAGCTATTTTCAGGTCTCTCCAGAGATGTTCGATCGGGTTAAAGTCCGGGCTCTGGTTGGGCCACTCAAGAACATTCAGAGAAATGTCCCGAAGCCACACCTGCGTTGTCTAGGCTGTGTGCTTTAGAGTCGTTGTCCTGTTGGAAGGAAAACCTTCGTCCTAGTCTGAGGTTGTGAGCGATCCGTTCATCTTTCCCTCAATCCTGACTAGACTCCCACTGGGGCTAAGCTGCCTGCCATCCAGGACCTCTACACCAGGCAGTCTCAGAGGAAGGCCCTAAAAATTGTCAAAGACCCCAGCCACCCCAGTTCTCTCTACCACCGCATGGCAAGCACTACCGGAGTGCAGAGTCTAGGACAAAGGCTTCTCAACAGTTTTTACCCCCAAGCCATAAGACTCCGAAACAGGTAATCAAATGGCTACCCGGACTATTTGCATTGTGTTCCCCTCCACCCCTCTTTTACGCTACGGCTACTCTCTGTTTATCATATATGGATAGTCACTTTAACCATATCTACATGTACATAATACCTCAATCAGCCCAAGTAACCGGTGCCTGTATTTAGCCTTGCTACTGTCTTTTTACTGTTGTTTTTATTTCTTTACTTACAGTGACGGAAAAAAGTATTTGATCCCCTGCTGATTTTGTATGTTTGCCCACTGATAAAGAAATAATCAGTCTATAATTTTAATGGTAGGTTTATTTGAACAGTGAGAGACAGAATAACAACAAAAATCCAGAAAAACGCATGTCAAAAATTGTATAAATTGATTTGCATTTTAATAAACAGTTTTTGTGTAAATATTTATTTGAATATAAGATTCAACAACAGACAAACAGACAAACTGATCCACAGACATGTGACTAACAGAATAATGGAATAATGTGGAATAATGTGTCCCTGAACAAATTGGAGGTCAAAATAAAATGTAACAGTCAGTATCTGGTGTACCAGCTGCATTAATAATTAAGCACTGAAGTGCATCTCCTCCTCATGGACTGCACCCAATTTGCCAGTTCCTGCTGTGAGATGTTACCCTACTCTTCCACCAAGGCACCTGCAAGTTCCCAGACATTTCTGGGGGGAATGGCCCTAGCCCTCAATCTCCGATCAACCAGGTCTTAGACGTGCTCAATGGGATTGAGATCCGGGCTCTTCGCTGGCCATGGCAGAACACTGACATTCCTGTCTTACAGGATATCAAACACAGAATGAGCAGTATGGCTGGTGACATTGTCATGCTGGAGGGTCATGTCAGGTTGAGCCTGGAGGAAGGGTACCACATGCGGGAGGAGGATGTCTTCCCTGTAACGCAGAGCGTTGAGATTTCCTGCAAAGACAACAAGCTCAATCCGATGATGCTGTGACACACCGCCCCGACCATGATGGACCCTCCACCTCCAAATCAATCCCGCTCCAGAGTACAGGCCTCGGTGTAACGCTCATTCCTTCGACGATAAATGCGAATCCGATCATCACCCCTGGTGAGATAAAACCGCGACTAGTCAGTGAAGAGCACTTTTTGCCAGTTCTGTCTGGTCCAGCAACGGTTGGTTTGTGCCCATAGGTGACCCTGTGCATCTTTCTTTCTATGTTTTTCAGAGTCAGTAGAAAGGCCTCTTTAGTGTTAAGTTTTCATAACTTTGACCTTAATTGGCTACCGTCTGTAAGCTGTTAATATCTTAACAACCGTTCCACAGGTGCATGTTCATTAGTTGTTTATGGTTCATTGAACAAGCATGGGAAAAAGTGTTTAATCATTTTACAATGAAGATCTGTGAAGTTATTTGGATTGTTACCAATTATCTTTGAAAGACAGGGTCCTGAAAAAGGGACTTTTTTTTGCTGAGTTTATAATTGAAAAAGCACTTGAAGAAACTTTCAAAGTTCTTGAAATGTTCCAGATTGACTGACATTCATGTCTTAAAACTTCTTAGAGATAGGGGGCAGCATTTCCACTTTTGGATAAATAGCGTGCACAATTTCAACTTCCTGCTACTCATGCCTGGAATATATTATAAGCATCTGATTAGTAGGTGTGTATAGAAAACACTCTGCAGTTTCTAAAACTGGTTCAATCATGTCTGTGACTATAACAGAACTTACGTAGAAGGCAAAACCCCAAGGAAAAACTGTTCAGATTTTTTTTTTAATCCCTCTGACAGTTCCCTCAGATGTCTTTGCCAAGGGAAATTAGATTGCGCCCATTTTACAGTTCCTACGACTTGCACAGGATGTCACCAGTCTTTGGAATTGGGTTAAGTTAATCATTGGTGAAACGAAGAAGAGGCACATCCTGGAACAACGTTACACTGTTGATAGTTACGCAAGAGGGAAAATGGTGCATGTTTTGTTTACTTTCTCTATCAAATACAGATTGCCGCGTCTACAATTTGATCGATTATTAACGTTTAAAAATACCTAAAGTTGTATTACAAAAGTAGTTTGAAATATTTTGGCAAAGTTTATCTCTTGATACATTGATGAACCTTCAAGCTGCATACTGGATCCTATTTCAACTAAACTACTGAAAGAGCTGCTTCCTGTGCTTGGCCCTCTTATGTTGAACACTATAAACGGATCCCTATCCACCGGATGTGTACCAAACTCACTAAAAGGGGCAGTAATAAAGCCTCTCTTGAAAAAGCCAAACCTTGACCCATAAAATATAAAAAACTATCGGCCTATATCGAATCTCTCATTCCTCTCAACTCCTCTCAGCAACTCACTGCCTTCCTGAAGACAAACAATGTATACGAAACGCTTCAGTCTGGTTTTAGACTCCATCATAGCAGTGAGACTGCACTTGTGAAGGTGGTAAATTACCTTTTACTGGCGTCAGACTGAGGCTCTGCATCTGTCCTCAAGCTCCTAGACCTTAGTGCTGCTTTTTATACCATCGATCACCACATTCTTTTGGAGAGATTGGAAATCCAAATTGGTCTACACCTACAAGTTCTGTCCTGGTTCAAAATGTATCTGTCGGAAAGATATCAGTTTGTCCTCTGACAAATCAACTGTAAATTTTAGTGTTCCTCAAGGCTCCATTGTAGGACTTCTATTGTTTACACTATATATTTTACCTCTTGGTGATTTAGAAACATAATGTTAACTTTCACTGCTATGCGGACGACACACAGCTGTACGTTTCAATGAAACATGGTGAAGCCCCAAAATTGCCCTCCCTGGAAGCCTGTGTTTCAGACATAAGGAAGTGAATGGCGGCAAATTTTCTACTCTTAAACTCGGACGAAGCAGAGATGCTAGTTCTAGGTCCCAAAAAACAAAGAGATTTTATATTGATTTTATATTGAATCTGACAATTATTCTTAACCTCTCTATGGTCGGGGGCAGCATTCTGTATTTTGGATGAAAAGCATGCCCAAATTAAATGTCCTGCTACTCGGGTCCAGAAGATATGATATGCATATAACTGGTAAATTTGGATAGAAAACACTCTAAAGTTAAAATAAAAATAGTGTCTGAGTATAACAGAACTGATTTAGCAGGCAAAAACCTGAGAAAAATCCATGTTTCAATGTTTTTGCAATGCCATTACAGTATCCATTGACTTATGACTCCATTTGCAGTTCCTATGCCTTCCACTAGATGTCAACAGTCTTTAGAAATCGTTTCAGGCTTGTATTCTTATAAAATGAGGGAGTAAGACTAGTCTGAACGAGTTTTTTCAGGCGCATGTGCATTTCTTGTTTACCTTTTATATTGACAACGTTATTGTCCGGTTTAAATATTATAGATCATTTAGGATAAAAAACAACTTGAGGATTGAATATAAACATCGTTTGACATGTTTCTATGAACTGTACAGATAGAATTTGGATTTTTTTTGTCTGATTGTTTTGACTGAGTTTGAGCCTGTGGATTACTGAAGTAAACGCGCTAGCAAAACGGAGGTTTTTGGATATAAAGAGACTCCATCGAACAAAAGGAACATTTATTGAGTAAATGAATGTCTTCTGATTAACACCATACGAAGATCATCAAAGGTAAGCGATTAATTTCATCTCTATTTCTGAGTTTTATAACGCTTCTGTTTGGCTGGTTACTGTTTGTAATAATTTGTCAACTGGGCTATGTTCTGGGCTAGGTATGTTCTGGGCTAGGTATGCTTTCGCCGAAAAGCATTTTATATAAATATATATATATATATATATATATATATATATATATATATATATATATATATATAACTGAAGTTAGTCTTTAAACCTATGTAAAATATGTTTGGTTTTCTGAATTTTTATAATGAGCATTTCTGTAATTGAATTTGGCGCTCTGCAACCTCACTGGATGTTGGCCAGATGGGACGCTAGCGTCCCCCATACCCTAGAGAGGTTAACCTCTCTGGGATATGTGGGATGCTAGCGTCCCACCTGGCCAAAAGTCAGGGAAAATGCAGAGCGCCAAATTCAAATAAATGACTATGAAAATCAAACTTTCATTAAATCACACATGCAAGATAGCAAATTAAAGCTACACTTGTTGTGAATCCAGCCAACGTGTCAGATTTCAAACAGGCTTTTCGGCGAAAGCAAACAATGCTATTATCTGAGGATAGCATGTTCGTAAACAAATAGAGAAACCATATCTCAACCCTGAAGGCGTGACACAAAACTCAGAAATAAAAATATAATTCATGCCTTACCTTTGACGAGCTTCTTTTGTTGGCACTCCAATATGTCCCATAAACATCAGAAATGGTCCTTTTGTTCGATTAATTCCGTCTATATATCCAAAATGTCAATTTATTTGGCGCGTTTGATCCAGAAAAACACTGGTTCCAACTTGCGTGACTACAAAATATCTCAAAGGTTACCTGTAAACTTTGCCAAAACATTTCAAACTACTTTTGTAACACAACTTTAGGTATTTTTTTTATGTAAATAATCGATCAAATTGAAGAAGGCATGATCTGTGTTCAATACAGGAAGAAAACAAACTGTAGCTAGCTTTCTGGTCACGCGCCTCTATCTAGAAGAAAAAGAAACGCACACCTATTAAGATGAGGTGCTGACTAGCGGAGTAGAAAACTTGAAAATAAAAGAGAGCCGCACACTCTAGGAGCTCAGATGCAAAAATTGAATTACCAACGTTTCGACAGCCAAGCTGTCTTCATCAGGGTATAATCACAAACACTGCGGGATGACTCGTTTATATAGTGTCAAAAGACACAGGTGTCTGTAATCATGGCCAAGAGTGGCCTAATATCATTGGTTAATAATCAAATATTAAAATGTCATACAAAGAACAACATACAAACAACAAATGGATAGCATACGATCATAGATTAATTTGACTGTTATACTGTTATAAGTTCTGTTATACTCACAGACATGGGGCGGCAGGGTAGCCTAGTGGTTAGAGCGTTGGACTAGTAGTTCAAATCCCTGAGCTGACAAGGTACAAATCTGACGTTCTTCCCCTGAACAGGCAGTTAATCCACTGCTCCTAGGCCGTCATTGAAAATAAGAATTTGTTCAAAAATGACTCACCTAGTTAAATAGAGTTAAAATAAAATAACAGTTTTAGAAACTTCAGAGTGTTTAGTATCCAAATCTACTAATAATATGCATACCTTATCTTCTGGGGATGAGTAGAAGGCTGTTGAATTTGGGCATGCATTTCATCCGGACGTGAAAATACTGCCCCCTGTCACCAAGAAGTTAACAGGAAGACAGTGTAGAGAGGCTAGCACTGGAGTAATATGATCACATTTTTTGGTTAGTCAAGATTCTAGCAGCTGTGTTTAGCACTAACTGAAGTTTATTTAGTGCTTTATCCGGGTAGCCGGAAAGTAGAACATTGCAGTAGTCTAATCTAGAAGTGACAAAAGCATGGATGAAGTTTTCTGCATCATTTAGATGGAAAAATGCTGTCCTTGAAACAATCTTGATATGTTCGTCAAAAGAGAAATCGGGGTCCAGAGTAACGCTGAGGTCCTTCACAGTTTTATTTGAGACGACTGTACAACCATTAAGGCAAGAGCTGATTTCAAGGTTTTACTGCTAACCCACAAAAGCATTACATGGGCTTGCTCCTACCGATCTTACCAATTTGGTCCTGCCATACATACCTATACGTACGCTATGGTCACAAGATGTATGCCTCCTTACTGTTCCTAGAATTTCTTAGCAAACAGCTGGAAGCAGGGCTTTCTCCTAATTAGCTAAATTTTTATGGAAAGGTCTGTCTATCCATGTGAAAGACGAAGACTAGTTCTCAACCTTTAATTCTTTACTGAAGACTCATCTCTTCAGTAGGTCCTATGAATGAGTATTGTCTGGCTCAGTAGAGTTAAGGTGAACGGAAAGGTACTGGAGCAAAGACCCACCCTTGCTTTCTCTCCCTGGCCGGTTCCCCTCGCTCCACTGGGATTTTCGGCCACAATGTCTCGACCCCTCCTGTCTCAGCCTCCAGTAGTTATGCTGCAATAGTTTGTATCGGGGGGCTAGGGTCAGTGTGTTATATCTAGAGTATTTCTCATCTCATCCATTGTCCTGTGTGAATTTAAGTATGATCTCTCTAATTATCTTTCTTTCTTTCTCTCTCTCTCTCGAAGGACCTGAGCCCTATGACAATGCTTCAGGACTAACTGTCCTGATGACTCATTGCTGTCCACAGTCCACCTGGTCGTGCTGCTGCTCCTGTTTCAACTGTTCTGTGTGCGGCTATGGAACCCTGACCTGTTCACCGGACATGCTACCTTGTCTCAGACCTGCTGTTTTCAACTCTCTAGAGACAGCAGGAGCGGTAGAGATACTCTGAATGATCGGTTATGAAAAGCCAACTGACATTTACTCCTGAGGTGCTGACCTGTTGTACCCTCTACAACCACAGTGAGTATTATTATTATCTGACCCCTCTGGTCACCTATGAACATCCTGGCCATGTTCTGTTATAATCTCCACCTGGCACAGCCAGAAGAGGACTGGCCACCCCTCATAGCCTGGTTCCTCTCTAAGTTTCGACCTAGGTTCCGGCCTTTCTCGGGAGTTGTTCCTAGCCACCGTGCTTCTACACCTGCATTGCTTGCTGTTTGGGGTTTTAGGCTGGGTTTCTCTACAGCACTTTGTGACATCAGCTGATGATTAAATAAATGTGATTGAGTTTATATGTCTGTCTTTTATGTCTGCTATATTCATCAGAAATGACTGCCAAAAGAGGTTTATTGCTGCCCCACTCAGATTATCTTTATACAATTATAACAAAATAAATAAATATATTGTTGTAAAGAAATAATCCATTATTTCGTTATTAAAATACAAATGTTATTATTACAATACAAATATCATCATTACATGATTACGATAAAGAACACATTAATGGGCTACAGCCTAGTATTTCAATGCTATTGATCAGACAATCTGACTGATGAACAAGGTTTATCTCATCCAAGTGAAGCCTCAAGGCTTTTAGGCTTTATCAGTTTATGGCGGGTTACGGTAGCATTAAGGGCATAAACAAAAACATAATTTACGTTCTTAGGGATGTTCAGGTACATGGAATAGATCCCAATATAGCAACTGTAACCAACTGGGAGAACGAGTGCAGAGAAGTGCCACTGGTTTTGCAAAATTGGAAACATTGACTGAAATAATTAAAACATCTGGTTAGCAGGTAAGGTTATAAATCCATCACTGGCAGTAAAAGCACAATGCCAATAGGGCCTATAACTATTAATAAGCCTAACAATCTATCATATTTGAATAAGACCTGCATGTCCATGATGCAATCATGCAAATTCAGAGACATGAGAATGAGAGATTTGGAGTGCTTCTCTTTCCCACAACCATTAGTCATTCATGCTGAAAGGCAGGCCATAAATCCAATAAAACATGGCACCAGTAAAGCCTTCATCAGCCACATGAAAGGGGGAAATGCCCCCAATCTCAGATTATTGAAACAATCAGTGAGGGCGTTTGAACAGCAGGATATTTGTAGTAGTAGCCTAACCGTACTGCTTGCTGTTCATTGCCAGCCTCTGAACGGAAAATATGTTGTGACCGTGCAGCCTGAAGAAAGAGGCAAAATAGCATCTGTCATCTGGTTGTAGTGTCATGGGTGGGTGGGTGCGTGAGTAAATCAAATCCAACAGCAGGTCATGTTCTCATCACTTAGTACATCCCCCAGTTCAAAATTGAATGGATGGTCCAAACATTCTTGTCGCACATGTCACACATCCACTATGGTCAAACCATACAATTAAGAACAATTAATTTAAACTGAGGTAAAGGTGGTTTTATTTTCACACATTCTGACATTCAGACATTCGCCAAAAGCCATTCACAAATGTAAAAATCAATGACTAATTCACCATGTCACAGAAACATCAAATTAGGTATGATTTACTCTATAAATGTCTAGCATACTTTTACAGCATTTGTTTTGAGTCAACATAGATTTACATCTATAAAATGCCATTTAAAGTTATATAAAATCAATAAATAATTAGCTGTTTGTCACAGAATCATCGAACTAGGTACGATTTTTTCTTAAAATATCTAGTATACTTTTACAACCTTTGCTTTGAGTAAAGATACATTAACATCTATAAAATGCCATTTAAAGCTATGTAAATCATTGTTTTCACTGATTATGCTAGACATTTATAGAAAACTTTTACAATCTTTGTTTTGAGGAAATATTCCAGTTTTGACTTGAAAGAAATATATAAAATCTATCAAATGCAATTTTAAACGGTATAAATCAATAACTAATTCACTGTTAGTCATTGCAGAGGCGGAGTGTAGAGGTCTTGAAAAGAATGATCAACACTGCAAATATTGACTCTGCAACAAATTCATGTAATTGTCAATAAATGCCTTTGACACTTATGAAATGCTTGTTCCTAGCATGCAATGACTACATCAAGCTTATGAATCTACACACTTGTTGCATCTTTTTTTATACATAAATTGCTTAGTAGAACTGCATAAGTGTTGCTCTCCACTTTCTGGAGGACCGGGTTTTAAAATCAGTGGAATTAGAGTATGATAGCTAAGGAGATGGAGAAAACACCTGTCTCTGGATTACATCTTCAACCATGACATCTGTGACAGGGAGAAGCGTCCAACCATGATGTATACGTGTAAGATAGTCTAGCTTGCTACATTTTTAGATATTACTTGTTTCTAATTTGACAAACTTGTTTTAATTTCAAGTGAAAGTGTAAAGTTAGTTAGCTAACGTTGGCTGGCTGGCTCGCTACCTAACGTTACATGTATGATCTTATTATCTGTGTCTCAGAGCCATTTGCTTAGCTAACATTAGGCTATAACTAGACAACTAATGTTGAACCTGGTTTGTTAGCTACCTGCAGATTCATGCAGTGTAGTAGCATCATGAGTTGGGATTATGGTTCATTGTTTAGCTAGCTACATGTCTTAACAAAAGATTCCACTATGAAAGTATCCATTTCAATAATGTCACTGCGATAATTGTGGACAACAGTAGGCTGGACAATAGAACGAGTCAATTCACCCAAGGCTGAAAAATATCCAAAGCACGTTGGCTGAGCTGGAACACTAGCACATGGCTATAGAAAATTAGAGTGATGCTTAGAAATGTATTTTACCACTATCTGTTCTTAGGACGAAACTTGAAAAACAACAACTTGTGGTGCGTCTGCGTAATGAGGAGGTAGGGAAAAAATAAACACTTCTGACTATTTCTGCTCCAGTGATCGATGGCAGCCGAGCTTGCTGCCCAGACTTACATAATTACATAGAGGATATTCACCTGATTTAAAAGGTGTCCAACAAATCAAGTACACACATTGTGAGAAATTTGGCAAAATAGACAGTCATACCCCTATTTCCCCTATAGGAAACAATTGGACGACCTCAGAGTTCCATGAGTAAAAATATAATTTTGAAGTTAACTACCAGAGATTGATCACAGCATAATATGCTACCCACATTTCCATAATTAGAATAGATTTTACTAAATGAAATGGTGTGGGACTTCAAAATATCAAAATACATCCATGGTGAGATATTTGGCAAAATAGACAGACATGTCCGTGTAGAATGTCCCCATAGGGAAACAATGGGGCTTCCTCAGAGTTCCAACAGTCATGTGTAATTTCAGATATTTGAAAGGCTTGATGACAGCAGAGCTCGCTGCCCAACCTTACATCACTACAAAGATGACATTCTCCTGATTAAAATTGTGTCTGACTTGAAAAATAATCTAAATATACACATTGAGATAATTGGCGAAAAAAGATGGTCATACCCCTATTTCCCCTAAAGGAAACAATGGGACGACCTCAGAGTTCCAGGAGTAAAAATAGATTATCATGAATGAAAGTGTAGAACTTCAAAAACATAAATAAATCCATTATGTTACAGACATTGCCATTATGTTGGGGGAAATAGGGATGTATAAAAAGGGAAGTATTTTGTTTAACCAGTTTAAAGCTTCAAAATATGGTTAAACTTATAATTTCTGTACCATGGATGGTCAGTCCTTCCATCCAAAATGTAGCCTAGCGGTTAAGAGCATTGGACCAGTAACCCAAAGGTGTATGGTTTGAATACCTGAGCCAACTAGGTGAAAAATGATGTTGATGTGCCCTTGACCAAGGCACTTAACCTAAATGCTCCTGTAGAATGCTTGCCAAATAAATAAATCTGTCTGAAAATGTTTGTGGTTACATTTCTACAGCCCCTTTCCAACGTTTTACCAAAAGGGTGTCGGGAGACCAATTTGTTGGTGTTTTAGGGGGTTGTGACTTTGGCAGATAATGTTACCCATCTTAATGAAGTGCGCAGCATTCGCTCAATTCGATGCCAACGAACAATTTTTTTTTGACGCATATCCAATTACCCAGAAGCCACTTAGAAACAACAAATCATCAAAAATGTTATTTCCTAAATAATGTTACCCATCAGTGTGCACTGAAACGCTCTGAATTTAGGAACGCTCAATCTGACAACGCTCTGAGTTTATGAACGCCCAGAGCACACTATGGCAATCCAGTTTAAATTTACAAAACACACCCGTAGTATAAACCAGCCTTTAGTTTTGACATCTTTGGTTGTTTAGTACATGGCCTCACATGTTAATCCTTAAAGAGATGGGTGAAGCTAAAGCTTCAAAGTGTGAAGGATGCAGAATGGGTGTAATCAAAGAGCTCTCCAGTAGCTACCAAAACATTCAAAGCCCATTTTCTCAAAGTGAGGTTACAAGTTTATACATTTTCAAAGCAGAATGACTTTCCCATTGTTCCTCAAATGCAGTGTATGATATACCATTTTGTAGCTCTGTGTCTCTGCTTCAATCCAATGTAAAAAACACATTTTCTAATTTTGCTACACAAGATCGTGTCAAGGTGGACGGTCACATTTGTAGTCAGTTTGGTTGTTTCAGATTATTTTTGCACAATAGAAATGAATGGTAAATAATGTATTGTAAATAAGAATATAATATGTTTCTGGAAAATGCATAATCCTGCCTGAATCGTGAATTAAAAAATAAAAAATACATTCTCTGCATTGAGTGCAAACTAGAACATTGTGAAAATTCTCTGCAATTTACAGCACTCGTTTACCGTGAACACTGAGGCTGTACCCACTTTAAGTTACAGTTAACAGTGGCGGCCAAGTAGACTGTAACGGTTTTCGTTGGTGGAAGAAGGTGAGGACCAAAGCGCAGCGTGGTAAGTGTTCAAGATTATTTAGTAGAACAGAACACTGAATGACAAAAACAACAAGAGACCGAAATGAAACCGAAACAGTTCTGTCTGGTGCAGACACAAAACAGAAAACAAATACCCACAACCAAAATGGGGAAAACAGGCTACCTAAGTATGATTCTCAGAGACAACGAACGACACCTGCCTCTGATTGAAATCCATACTAGGCCAAACACATTGAAATCTAACATAGAAAAAGAACATAAACTACCTACCCCAACTCACGCCCTGACCAACCTAACACAAAGACATAAAAAGGAACTAAGGTCAGAACGTGACATAGGCTAATGTTGCTATTTGATCAGAATGTAGGCCTACCATCAAAAACAATGGAGAAAAATGCATCCCATAACATTTTAACATGGAAATAACTATTCTATTATTCAGCCTACAGTAGCAGCAAATTTGTGGTGTTCAATGTAAATCTACATTCCATGAGAAAAACATGCAAGGCTTGACATTAACCTGTTTATCCACTTGCCCTTCAGACAAGGTGATGACTGAAAAAGTGTTGCTTGATCCAAGAAACCACTTTACAAAATAAAATGCATTGTTATTCAAAAACCATTATTACAGAGAATCAGACGCATTGTTATCCTCTGCCTACTGGCTACTTAGCTTACTCAAGACCTTCTCAAAATACAACACTCCACTTTAAGACATAAACAAGCTCTTTACCTGACTTGCTTTTGAAATATGGCTAGAAATGTATACATTTTGTGCTCTTGTAGGAAGTTACCACTCCCCAAATGTTGACTAGAAATTAGCTAGAACTAGGCTAATAACTTACTAACTAGCAAAAAATATTTACAAATGTGCACGGGCAGCTTTCGCTTTCATCTCAAAACAAGTGCATGACTCGGACCGCTCATGCTGTAAACACAGTCCAGTTGAAATTGAATGGCACAGATCCATTTACAGTGCATTCAGAAAGTATTCAGATCCCTTTAATTTGTCCACATTTGTGACCGACTGGCTCGATCTTATAGAGCAAAATTTGAAAAGCAGAGACTCTACCTATCTCTTAGCCCTACCTATCTCTTTAAGAATTAACATGCGAGGCTATGTACTAAAACAACCAAAGCTTCGAAGGCTGGTTTATACTACGGGTGAGTTTGTAAATTTAATCTGAGCGTTCTGACGTTGGCCAGCTTGCTAGCTACTTCCAGACACAAATGAGAGAACAGCTCAAACTGACCATTTTCCTCACACTAGCAGAGCTGGTTAGGCTGTTTTTTATATTATCCAGAGCATTGGTGACTGCAACTGTGCTGCTGGCAACAATGGAATTAGGCTTTTTTTGCCAACGTTTACTGACACCGGCCATATTCAACGGATGTTGAGCGTTCATAAATGATTTAGTTATTCTGCGCTCTGGCACACTCAGACGAGGGTGCTCTGAAATAGTCAGCCAGCTAATGTTACTAGTACACGTTAACTTGAAATGAAATGAAAATGACTTTGACTAAATTATAAACGTGTAATATCTGAAAATGTAGCTAGCTAGACACTTGTCCCTTTCTGTCATGGATGCCATGGCTGCCCTTAGTTTGAAGATGGAGTCGAATAGAAAATATAGAAGGCTCTGGATTACGTCTGCATATTTGCAATCTAACGCCAGAATTTTCTCAATCTCCTTAAATATCATACTCGAATTCCACTGATTTCAAAATTCGGTCCCCCAGAAAGTGGAGAGCAACACTTATGCAGTTCTACTATGTGATATCTTTCAAAAAAAGCAGAAAAATAGTAGACATCCATGTGTCTGGTTCATCCTTGGGAGCAATTTCCAAACGCCTGAAGGTAACACGTTCATCTGTTAAAACAATAGAACATAAGATTAAACACCATTGGACCACGCAGCCATCATACCAGCAAGTAGCCTAGTGGGGCAGCAGGTAGCCTAGAGGTTAGAGCTTTGGAACAGTAACTGAAAGGTTGCAAGATCAAATCCCTGAGCTGACAAGGTACAAATATGTCGTTCTGCCACTGAACAAGAAGTTCCTATGCCGACATTTAAAATAAGAATGTGTCCTTAACTGACTTGCCTAGTTAAATAAAGGTAAAATAAAAAAAAATACTGCTCAGGAAGGAGACTCTTTCTGTCTCCTAGAGATGAACACAATTTGATGCGAAAAGTTCAAATGAATCCCAGAACAACAGCAAAGGACCTTGTGAAGATGCTGGAGGAAACAGGTACAAAGTATCTATATCCACAGTAAAATGAGTCCTATATTGACATCACCTGAAAGGCCGATCAGCAAGGAAGGAGCCACTGCTCCAAAACCACCAAAACAAAGCCAGACTACAGTTTGAAACTGCACATGAGGACAAAGATCATACTTTTTGGAGAAATGTCTTCTGGTCTGATGAAACAAAAATTGAACTGTTTGGCCATAATGACCATCATTATTTTGGAGGAAAAAGGGGGAGCAGACAAAACATTACAAACAGTAACCAGCCAAGTAGAAGAGTTACATAAATCAGAAATAGAGATAAAATTAATCCCTTTCTCGGGATTGCGCATTAAAAAGTTGTGTGACACGGTCGGGTCCACTCATTCAGACTGGTCTTACTCCCTCATTCATCAGAAAGACTTGACATCTAGTGGAAGGCATAGGAACTGCAATTTGAGATCTTGGTCAATGGATACTGTAATGGCATAGAATAGAAAACTACAACAAACAAAAAAACTACTCCCTGAATGGATTTTTCTCAGGTTTTCGCCTGCCAAATCAGTTCTGTTATACTCACAGACACTATTTTAACAGTTTTGGAAACGTTAGTGTTTTCCATCCACATATACCAGTTATATTCATAACATATCTTCTGGGCCCGAGTAGCAGGATGTTTAATTTGGGCATGCTTTTCATCCAAAATTCCGAGTGCTGCCCCCTACCCTAGAGAAGTTATACAGTTTAAAATCACATTACATAATTTCACAAATAGTTTCATCTTTACTCATTCATTCATTCAGTACAACAATTAGATGCAAGCCTCATAACTGAGACTCTTGTATAAAAGAGTTATGGTAATGTGGCTATATTGTCTCATCAGTTTCACAAACATTAAATGAAATGGACCGGTCGTAGCTGGATTCTTCCACGACTGCGTACACCTACTCCAAAATATGTACATTGTTCAGTTCAAGTTCTATGCTGGAGAAGAGGTTCCTTTGTTCTCCTGTGAAACCTTCTCTCTCATATATATATATATATATATATATATATATATATATATATATATATATATATATATATATATATATATATATATATATATACACATACATATATATACATATATATACATACACATATATATATATATATATACACACATACACACACACACACACACACACACACTGTCTGACCATGAGGAAGAGAGTCTCCTCCAGGAATGTACGACCTGAGATAACAGCAGCCTGGGTGTAGGTGAGAGAGGGGGAAGGCACGCTATACCCAAAGAGGGCCTCGCCATGACAGGTGTCAACGTAAATAGTCCGATGGCCATTTGATTAATTGTTCAGCAGTCTTAAGTATTGGGGCTTGAATCTTAAGGAGCCTTTTGGTCCTAGACTTGGGGCTCCCGTACCACTTGCCTTGCTGTAGCAGAGAAAACAGGCTATGACATGGGTGACTGGAGTCTCTAACAATTCATTTTGGCATTCCTCTGACAACCGACTATAATATGTGTCCTGGTTTGCAGGAAGCTTGGCCCCAGTAATGTACTGGGCCATAAGCACTACCCTCTGTAGCGCCTTATGGTCAGATGGCTAGCAGTTGTGGTGATGCAAACAGTCAGGATGTTCTCGATGGTGCAATTGTAGAACTTTGAGGAACTGGGGACCCATGCCAAATCTTTTCAGCCTCCTGAGGTGGAAAAGGTGTTGTCGGGCCCTCTTCACAACTGTCTTGTGTGTTTGGACCATGAGAGTTCATTGGTGATGTGGACACCAAGGAACTTAAAACTCTCTACCCGCTCCACTACAGCCATGTTGATGGGGGCCTATTTGACCCACCCTTTCCTGTAGTCCACAATCATATCCTTTGTCTTGTTCACATTAAGGGAGAGGTTGTTGTCCTGGCACAACACTGCCAGGTCTCTGACCCCCTCCCTACAGGCTGTCTCATCATTGTTGGTGCTCAGGCCTACCACTGTTGTGTCTTTAGCAAACTTAAATATGGTGTAGGATTTGTGTTTGCCCACACAATCGTGGGTGAGCAGGGAGTACAGGAGGGGACTAAGTACACACCCCTGAGGGGCCCCAGTGTTGCTGCCTACCCTTACCACCTGGAGGCCGGCCCATCAGGAAGTCCAGGATCCAGTTGCAGAGGGAGGGGTTAAGTCCCAGGTTCCTTAGCTTGGTGATGAGCTTCGTGGGCACTATGGTGTTGAATGCTGAACTGTAGTCAATTAACTTCTTGCGACTAGCAATCCCGGATCCGGGAGCGTAATCATAGCCTCAAACGAATTAGCATAACGCAGCGGACATAAATACCCCTAGAAACTGCTCCTATTCATGAAAATCGCAAATGAAATATATTCAAACACAAGCTTAGCCTTTTGTTAATCACACTGTCATCTCAGATTTTCAAAATATGCGTTACAGCCAACGCTAGACAAACATTTGTGTAAGTTTATCATGGCATAATGCTATGCTAGGCTCTGCTGGCAGCAGGCAACATTTTCACGAAAATAAGAAAAACAACCAAATTAAATAATTTACCTTTGAAGAACTTCAGATGTTTTCACTCAGGAGACTCCCAGTTAGATAGCAAATGTTCCTTTTTTTTTTCAGGGACTATGGTAGTCTGCTTGAAACATGTAGGTATGACAGACTCGGTCAGGGAGAGGTTGAAAATGTCAGTGAAGACACTGGCAAATGCCAGTTGGTCTGTGCATTCTTTGAGTACACGTCCTGGTTATCCGTCTGGCCCTGCGGCTATGTGAATGTCGACCTGTTTAAAGGTCTTGCTCACATCGGCTGCCGAGAGCATTATCACATAGCTGTCCAGAGCAGCTGGTGCTCTCATGCATGCTAAGTGTTGCTTGCCGCAAGCATAAAATGCATTTAGCTTGTCTGGTAGGCTCGCATCACTGGGCAGCTCACGTCTGGGTTTCCCTTTGTAGTCTGTAATAGGTTTCAAGCCCTGCAACATCCGACGAGCGCCAGAGCCGTTGTAGTAGGATTCAATCGTAATCGTGTATTGATGCTTTGCTTGCTTGGTTCGTCTGAGGGCATAGCATGATTTCTTATAAGCGTCCGTATTAGTGTTCCAGTCCTTGAAAGCGGCAGCTCTAGACTGATGTGGATGTTGTCTGTAATCCATGACTTCTGATTTGGGATATGTACGTACGGTCACTGTGTGGACGACGTCATTGATGCACTTATTGAATAAATCTCTTAACAAATTCCAGTATGTGCTAACAAAACAGTCCTGTAGTGTAGCCTCCGTGTCATCTGACCACCATTTTTGTTATAATATGGTATGTCATGAAGCATTGAAAGTCATTTTCTCCCTGAATCAATGGGTATATCAAATAACAGTGTAATAACAGTAAAATATCTCAGATTGTGCATTTAAAATAGTATCACTGGCTATATATATATATAAAAGTAACCCAGTTAGCACAGAACCTTCCCTAAATGTTCTTCTTTGGATTTAAAAAATATGTTTCCCACAACATGGTAACCAACATGTTGTAAGATGTAGAAGATAGATTTTCAGTGGAGTGACTGAACATCCAGTAGTGAGAGTATACTTTTCTCTTTAATGGGATGCAGTTGGACACTGACAAGGATCTAAAGTCTGTAAGGTTCAGGTGGAGTTGAACATACAGTATATTCTATTACAAATGGCTACATACTGCAATGGTAGAATAGTGGTGTGTGTCACAAGATACTAGGTATAAGGTGAAGTGAGGTTGAGGTGAACTGTGAGACAGGATGAGAATTGGATGGATAATAAACGGTCACTACTGTCTCAGACAGATTATGGGTTAATGGTGGAATGATAGCTCGACAGCATTTGGTGCAAATAGTAACTGCACAAATGGGTGGTTGTGGCCTGTTCATGACACTGCCAAATGTTCTATTGTGTCTGTGGGAATATTCCAGTTAGTCCATCTGCCTTCCACAAACATGCTCAACACATAAATACATATACACACTCCAACATTAACACTTTCACACACACATTGAAACACCAGGTCTCTGCCAGTCACTGGCACTCTGACTCAAAATAACATCTGTGATTTCTCTCTATCCAGGTTCATTATGCAATAACTGAGCCCTATTGGAATCAACACTGAAGGATAGGCTGCCTGGTGCCTAACAGCAAGAAAAGACTATGATCATTTAGTTGGAATTCCTCATTAATTTTAACACATTGGAATGAATGCAGACCATAGGGGAAATAAATGTGTGTTAACCATGATCTTTCAAATACAGTTATGGTAGGTAATAGGTAGAATCTACCACACACCCAAAGCTGATTTGTGAAGGTGCTGCTGGCAAAATGCAATAAATCTCCGCACACTTCCGGTCCGATGCAAATGTATTTGAATTAAATCTGAGCTTTCGTTCGGTCAACCTTCATCAGATCATATCTCTGCAAACAATAGTGGAATAGATAAGGCCACACAGCGAGCCAGAGGTCATTTTAGACACCTGTGGTAATCTAAAGTACCCGAAGGGCCATAAGGTGTCATAATATCAAATAGAAATGCAGGATAGAACATGCTATGGATGTATTTCTACTAGGGGGAAAAGGAACCAATAATCTCAGAGAGCAATAAAGCCAAAAAACATCATGAGAATAGAAAGAAAATATACATACAGTACAGGACCAGTACAAACATTTATGCACTTGTTCTGGATAAGAGAGACTAAAATGCAAATATCTAATCAAATGTATTTATATAGCCCTTCTTACATCAGCTGATATCTCAAAGTGCTGTACAGAAACCCAGCCTAAAACCCCAAACAGCAAGCAATGCAGGTGTAGAATCACGGTGGCTAGGAAAAACTCCCTAGAGAGGAACCAGGCTATGAGGGGTGGCCAGTCCTCTTCTGGCAGTGCTGGGTGGAGATTATAACAGAACATGGCCAAGAAGTTCAAATGTTCATAAATGACCAGCATGGTGAAATAATAATAATCACAGTAGTTGTCGAGGGTGCAGCAAGTCAGCACCTCAGGAGTAAAGGTCGGTTGGCTTTTCATAGCCGATCATTAAGAGTATCTCTACTGCTCCTGCTGTCTCTAGAGAGTTGAAAACAGCAGGTCTGGGACAGGTAGCACGACCAGTGAACAGGTCAGGGTTCCATAGCCGCAGGCAGAACAGTTGAAACTGGAGCAGCATCACGGCCAGGTGGACTGGGGACAGCAAGGAGTCATCATGCCAGGTAGTCCTGAGGCATGGTCCTAGGGCTCAGTTTGTCCAAGTTTAAAAGTAGAATGTTTGCAGCCATCCACTTCCTTATGTCTGAAACACAGGTTTCTAGCGAGGGCAATTTAGGGGCTTCACCATGTTTCATTGAAATGTACAGCTGTGTGTCATCTGCACAGCAGTGAAAGTTAACGTTATGTTTTCGAATGACATCCCCAAGAGGTAAAATATATAGTGAAAACAATAGTGGTCCTAAAACGGAACCTTGAGGAACACCGACATTTACAGTTGATTTGTCAGAGGACAAACCATTCACAGAGACAAACTTATTTCTTTCCGACAAATAAGATCTAAACCAGGCCAGAACTTGTCCGCGTAGACCAATTTGGGTTTCCAATCTCTCCAAAAGAATGTGGTGATCGATGGTATCAAAAGCAGCACTTAGGTCTAGGAGCACGATGGGGTCTAAAACCAGAGCGAAGCAGTTTGAATACATTGTTTGTCTTCAGGAAAGCAGTGAGTTGCTGCGCACCAACTTTTTCAAAACATTTTGAGAGGAATGGAAGATTCGATATAGGCCGATAGTTTTTTATATTTTCTGGGTCAAGGTTTGGCTTTTTCAAGAGAGGCTTTATTACTGCCACTTTTATTGAGTTTGGTACACATCCGGTACATAGAGAGACGTTTATTATGTTCAACATAGGAAGGCCAAGCACAGGAATCAGCTCTTTCAGTATTTTAGTTGGAATAGGGTCCAGTTTGCAGCTTGAAGGTTTAGAGGCCATGATTATTTTCATCATTGTGTCAAGAGATATAGTACTAAAACACTTGAGTGTCTCTCTTGATCCTAGGTCCTGACAGAGTTGTGCAGACTCAGGACAACTGAGCTTTGGAGGAATACGCAGATTTAAAGAGGAGTCCGTAATTTGCTTTCCAGTGATCATGATCTTTTCCTCAAAGAAGTTCATGAATTTATTACTGCTGAAGTGAAAGCCATTCTCTCTTGGGGAATGCTGCTTCTTAGTTAGCTTTGCGACAGTATCAAAAATATATTTTGGATTGTTCTTTATTTTCCTCAATTAAGTTGGAGAAATAGGATGATCGAGCAGCAGGGAGGGCTCTCCGATACTGCACGGTAGTGTCTTTCCAAGCTAGTCGGAAGACTTCCAGTTTGGTGTGGCGCCATTTCCGTTTCAATTTTCTGGAACTATAAGAGAGACCATGTGAGAGACAGCTTTTGTCACAACACAGTGGGCCAGATTTAAATCCCACTGACACCTCTATCCATTTGCGCTGCAGTCACTGACCACAAGACCACCCAGGCCAAATTATTTCACTTTTTTTTAATTAAACCACTACAGTCTTTTCTCTGTGCTGATTTCAAAGTACAGTAACTGACATGTTGGAACTGACATCTTGATCACCTGAAACGCAAGACAATTAATTCACATTGATGGCTAAGATGAGTTGGGAACAGATGTCTGAAGATGTCCCCTCTCCATTTTTGTTTTTTTGTTTTAACACTCATGCGTGTTCTAAGCTTTGTTTTTGGTGTATCGATGGAGTTTATTTATAAAGTGTTTCAGATCAGAACAATATTTTTAAAAAATGTATGTCAAAGCTGGTTGGAGATAAAGCGCTAATTGAAATATTTGGGCAAAAGTATCAAATTAATCAATCATCATGGTAACTTAACATACTAGCATTCAAAGGCACTGGATATAGGCTTAATTTAACTTTGTGGGTGTGCTTGAGAGTAAGCTTATACACTCAACGTCCTTCTACAAAGTTAGTTGCTCCAATTATATTGGCGTATCTTCCATAGGCTTGTAGTGAAGGCATAATACATGGATCTCGGCGTAAGGGACGCAGCCAATATCGCCTCTGTCTGGCACAGTACTGTGTACATCTGAATGATGGAATTCAATTTCATGAAGCGGCTATGTTCAAAGGCCTTAACTCTGTGATACACTTCTCCTGACTTTTGTGATTTAGAGTCTAATTTGGGAATAAGTGGGCTATTAGCATTAAAATAGAGATCTATATGTTCACTGGTTGCTAAGTAACAGTTGGTGTCTTTGCTAAATCCAGATTTCAAAGCTTTTTCTGAGAAGTAGATGATGCAACTGCATCAATGCAGCTACAAAATGGCTCGCAACTTGTCTCATGACTGCGTTGGGCTTTCACTTCTCATTCAGACTTTGTTTGAGAGCTAACTTTAACCTTGGGAGTCAGCGACACCATTTTAAAAAGCTGTATCTGGTTTCAATTTATATTACCTTTTCACAAAGTTTCACCTGGGAGAGTGTGAGATGTATAATTTACAGTACAATCAGGCAGTGGCCATGACATAACCATGATGAGATCTTATTTTCACGTCTTTTTTTTGTCATAGGCCCCAAGGATATCATGGGTAGTCTGACAAATGTGACTCACCACCTGGATTCGGTCTTATGTAGCAACATTGGAATTTGTCTCTTACATCGGATAAAAGTAGAGACTCAGAGCTATAAAATGACATATCATACACTGCATCTAAGGAAACAATGGGAAAGTAATTATGCTTTGAAAGTTGATCAACTTGTAAACTCTTTCAATGTCTTGGTACAACATTTGGAGAGCCCTTCTTTGTCTACACTCATTCAGCATTGTTCACACCCACTTAAGCCTTAGCCACATCCAGCTTTTTAAGGGTTGATCCGACCGTTCTGTACTAACTTGCCAGCTACTTCCAGACATCGAAGAGAGAGAGAGAACAGCTCACTGAACATTACTCGCATTAGCAGAGCTGGTTAGGCTGTTATGTTATCCAGAGCGTTGGTGACTGCAACTGTGATTGTCCATTCATAAATTCAGTGTTTTGCCTTCAGAGCGTACACTGGTAGCTCTGGCCAAAAAGTAAGGTTGTTCCTAAAGCTCTGACCTCACAATGACAGTCAAGCACCCAAGCTAACTGGCTAACATTGGCTGGCTACTTCCAGACACAATGAGAGAACATCCCACTCTGACCATTTTACTTCCCCTAGCAGAGCTGGTTAGGAAGTTTATGTTATCCAGAGCGTTGGTGACTGTAAGAGTGCTGCTGGCAACAATTGAATTACGCTTTCTATCTAGATAAGTAGGTAAACAAATAATCAACGCATGACGTAATGTTAATTAGCAAGCCAGCCTGCTAACGTTAGCTAGCTAGCTAATAGTAAACTTTAACTTGAAATTAAAATACTTTGTCAAAATGATTTTGTTAAGTCTTTTGTTAAGACATTTAGCTAGCTAAACAATGGACCATAATGACAACTCATGTTACTACCCTGCATGAATCTGCAGGTAACTTAGCTAACCAACCAAATGTGTCTGAGATAAGAAGAATAAGATCATACACATAACATTAGATAGCGACCCAGCCAGCTAACATTAGCTAGAAAACAGTACACTTGAAATTAAACTACTTTCTGTTAAAATTAGAAACGTGTAATATCTGAAACTGTAGCTAGCTAGACTATCTTACCAGTATACATCCTGTCTGATGCCATGCATGGTTGCCCTTAGTTTGACAATGTAATCCAGACTGTTGTCTCCTTAGCTATCATACTCGAATTCCACTGATTTCAAAACTCAGTCCTCCAGAAAGTGGAGAGCATACACATAACGTTAGCTAGCGAGCCAGCCAGCTAATGTTAGCTAGCTAAAAGTACACTTTAACTTGACATTAGGTTTATGCAGTTTTACTACACAATACATAAAAAATGTGACACGATTACCTAGACATACTGACCAGCTTCAATAGACAGACGATTGCTATACGGCAGACCAATCCAAACTCATCATTCGGCATGTTCAGCCCACTCATATCAGCCAATCATGACTACTGGGAAGTTTGCTCTCTTTTTCTGTAGCTAAACAATTGTATTAGTATTTACAGATTGCATACAAGTTTGATATTAAGGCACATGAAAGTTCACATGTTCGAGAAGGCATTTCTGCCAAAAAACACATTTTGATAAAAAAAAAAACATTTTTTACATTCAAACGGCTCTCCTGTGAAGACGTGACTGGAGACAAATGCCTAGCTTCCTGAATCGGGTCAAAAATATCATTTTATGCCACAGAGAAAGCTTTTGTTAATAGATTTTCGATATACCCATCACTCACATAAGTGTAGATCCACAAACACACAGTTCACCTTTGGAGACTTGGAGCCTGGAAACATTCTATAGCTAGAGGACTCCTGATAATTCCAGGAGTGATACAAGTACGTATACATTTTGCCTTAATCTGTTGTCTAGTACTGTCTTATTGCTAACTAGGGCCATCTACTCTAAGTGCTGCCTGTCTTCCCATTATCCTACTTGGTGTGTGAACTGCTGACAGCTCTTAATTTGCAGATGATTGTTGACACATCAACCAGGGGCAGGGCAATTTGCGACTGTTGTTGTTTTGATAATCAGTGGCTGTATTGGAGCAATTAGTACCGGGAGGTGTGCTCCTCACCTCTGCAAGGCAATTAGCAGTTGCTTCAGCCCCCCCATTTCTCGTTGCAAAGTGACAAGAAAAACTAAGATGGTTCTGCGGAGTTGTTCGAGGAAGGCTCAACACCACTCTCACTTGAGTATTTTACTTTATTTTTAGATCTCATTTATCTATTTTGTAGCTTTGGCAACTATGTGTGCATTTTTTATACCTGCTCACTCCTTCCTGTAGGCGTTAGACGCTCCTCACCCCTTGGCTGCAACCATTCTTATTTAGTGTACTCTGCGGCACACAAGTCCGCTCAACCTTAACATTGTTGTCATGTATCCCCGCCAGGGGTCTCATTTAAAAACATTGAGTATTCACAAAATATGCCCCAAAACATGCATGTGCCAGTTTTCACACAACCACTGGCATTTATAAAACTAAACTTGACATGAGAATGTTCTTATCCTCCTGCAAACTTAAGACCACATGTACACACAATTTCTAGTGGTTGAAGTATTGCATTGCAAGAAGGCAAAAGTAGTCTAGTAGCCTTGTGCTGGATAGGCAACCATTCATCCCATCTCTTACTTAATTGGACCCACTTCACAGTAGTAAATAGATAATCTACCGGTATTTAAAGTATTTTGCTCTATGCGAAGCGCAGTTTAACAGTAGAATAGATGGTTCACCTTTTCCATTGACTTTTGTAGTTTACGTCTGAATACTGTAATGTACAATTTCTCAAGTAGCCTAGACAATATTTCATTTATAAACATAATACATATATAAAAACCATTGCACCTTTTCTGTCCATGATGAATTCATATTCCCGAAGTAGCAATACAACAAATTACAATGTGCATCGGTCATTTAATTGGGCCTATTATAATTAAAAGTTGCATCCAAAAGGGAGCGCAGTTTATAACGCACAGTATAATTTAAAACTTTTGCATTAAAGTGTGTAGGCTACCACTGCAAGTAGGCTTACTGTATTTCATTTTAGACAATGTTTCAGAATTCTCTGGCAGTGCAGCATATTTACGCCTTGATCACACGTCATTGCATTTTGGTACACCAGAAGATCATTCATTTCAATAGAATGGTGCCTTTCGCCCTGCAGCATTGCGTTGCAGAGGCAATTACAGTGCATTCTGTGTGGATTTATTGATTGTATGCATAGACAGCTTGACAGAAATGGTAGCATAAAAAAAACAGATAAAACATAAAAGCCTGAGTCATGAGTAAAATCATTGAGGATAAAACAATAAATCTGAGACTCTCTCTTTCCCTTCCTCTTTTGGCCTTTCCCAGTCCCATTCCACTCACAAGGCTTTATTAGAGGCTGTTTTCTAGTAATCTCACTGCAACCTCCCCAGGCCTTTGATCACTACTTGGTTTCCTTTTCTGTCTCCCCCTCCCTCAATCCTAGTCACTCAGCCTCTACTTAGATGGTCCTACACATTCACAATATTTGCAGTCTATCACATTAGTCTCTCCTCTCCTATCCTGTCATCGTTCTCTTCTGCTAAATCCTTTTCTCTCCTATCTACTGATTTTGCCTATTCAACCCTACTCTCCTCCCTTTCTGCACTGTCCCCTTTCCTCCATCCCTCCTCCCTCTCTGTGGATGACTATGTCAACCACTTTGAAAAGAAGGTTGACATCTGCTCCTCATTCACTCAGCCTGGTCCCACTTACACAGAACTACCATATGCCTTGACCTCTTTCTCTCCAGATGAAATCCTGTGACTGGTGAGGTCTGGCCACCCGACAACCTTCTCATCCCCTCCTCCTCTCTCCAGACCATCTCTGGGGACCTTCTCCCATTCCTCACTTCCCTCATCAACTAGTCCCTCAAAATGGCCAAAGTCGCTCTCTCTTCAACACTCTGGACCCTGGACAACACCCTGTCATTCTATAGAAACATCAAAGCAGCAACTTTCTCCTGCAGGTTCATGCTCTACAACACCTGTAGTGTACGATCCTACCTCATACAGGGAATGGCTACAGGTCAAAATCCAGTAACTTGTCATCTCCCGCTTGGACTCACTGTTGAATGGGCTCCCCACTTGTGCCATCAAATCCCTGCAATTTATACAGAACGCTGCAGCCCACCTGGTGTTCAAACTTCCCAATTTCTACCAGTCATTGTACTAACGCCAGTTATTAATTGCACTAGAGCTAGTTAGCAACTTCCTTCAAACTGCACACAGAGACATACAAACTTTTTTTCCAAAAGTTCATCTGACTCTGGGGAAGTAGATAAAGGGCCTCATTGCCAAAATCCCGAAGTATCCCTTTAAGATGAATGCACTAACTGTAAGTCACTCTGGATAATAGCGTCTTCTACAATGTGAAAATGGAAACATAACCTTTTGTCAAACCAATTCAAGTGGTACAGAGTGAGATCTATGAGCTGCTTAGATGACTGGCACATACGCACACATTTGTGCTTTTCTTGGTGAAAATAATTCAAATAAATAATAAAACAGAGAACACAGACTGGGGCATATCTACAACATAAACATGTTTGGTTTCATGCATGGTTAAACTGGATTTGTTGCTGCTGTGAAATTCCTATTTTTGCTGCTGTTGAATAATGAGATTAGAGGCCCAGTCTCTATAATAGTACACTACTTTTGACCAGAGCCTTACGTTCCCTGATCAAAAGTAGTGAACAAAATAGGTAATAGGGTGCCACTTGGGACTCACAGTGAGGTTCTGTCTTTACATCTTCAATACAACATATTTTACCTTGCAAAATCAACAAATCAAACCACTGCAGAGATGCATTGTGACACAGGGACGCCAATCAATAGCTGCAATGCTTTGCTTGTAGCTTGTGGGGATCAGCGTTGTTTTCTTTAGGGGATTCACAGTATGCACAGTAAACACCGGCTTTTTGGTTCTAGCTTTTGCAATTTGAAGAAACTCTGTAGAAAGTGGGCATCAAAAGGCAGAGAGATGACCTCTCCAGATGCCTGTTTAGAAGATTAGACTGTGAAGCATCTGACCTTAGTCTGTTTGGAAACAGAGATCACACATCCTGTAATATCGCTGTACATTGGGAATGAAAGCCCCGCTACACTTGAAACAGAGACGTAGGGGGCTTGTATTGTTTCAAGGCAGAGGTTAATTGTCATCTGTGTGCTGTGTGTTTTCTCATGGGGGCTGTAAATGTAACCACACCCATTGGAAGATGTGAGAAGGATTTTCCTCAAACTTAAAATGAACCTTTTATGGATAGGGGAGACGCTAGCGTCTCAACTGGCCAATTGCTGGGAGAAGTGCAGAGCGCCAGATTCAAATAAATGGCTATAACATTTAAACTTTCATTTAATCACATATGTAAGATACTCAATTAAAGCTATACTCGTTGTGAATCCAGCCAACATGTCAGATTTAAAAAATGTTTTTCGCCGAAAGCATAAGAAGCTATTATCTGATAGCCTGCGCCATCTGCACCAGCAGTAAACAAAGGAGCTAGCATATAGCAGGCGCTACACAAAACGCTGAAATAAAATATAAAATATACATTATCTTTGACGAGCTTCTTTTGTTGGCACTCCAATATGTCCCATAAACATCACAATTGGTTCTTTTGTTCGATTAATTTGTCCATTTATATCGAAAATGTCCATTTATAAAGCGTGTTTGATCCAGAAAAAACAGCTTACAAAAATGCAACGTCACTACAAAATATTTCAAAAGTTGCCTATAAACTTTGCCAAAATATTTCAAACTGCTTTTGTAATACAACGTTAGGTATTTTTCAACGTTAATAAATCAATCAAATTGTAGATGGGGCAATCTGTATTCAATACAGGAAAGAAAAGAAACCAGCACTGCTTTTCACGTCTTGCGCAACTCACAAAAGTGTCCCCAGTTCCGAGTTGGCCTACTTCTTCATAGCACAAAGGAATAACCTCAACCATATTCCAAAGACTGGCGACATCCAGTGGAAGCGGTAGGAACTGAAAATAGGTTCCTATTAAATATCCAATGGCAAAGACGATATAGGGAACAGAGAGGAACAAAAACAAATCTGAACAGTTAGTCCTCGGGGTTTTGCCTGCTACATGTTCTGTTATACTCACATACATGATTCAAACAGTTTTAGAGTGCTTTCTATCCAAATATATGTATAATATGCATATCTTATATTCTTGGCATGAGTAGCAGGAAGTTGAAATTGGGCACGCTATTTATCAAAAAGTGAAAATTCTGCCCCCTAGCTTTAAAAGGTTCAATGGACCTCTGCAGAGTTGCCATTAAGGAGATTTAACATTGATTTGTATACTTTACTACTAACAATGATAGAAAGGGAAAGCCCTTTAGAGAGAAATAAGTCAAATTGTTTTTATTATTCCTCAGTAGGTCCCGTTTTAATTTTCCCAGCTTCTTGTAGTTAAACTATAGTTAAATTACTTCTGAGGTCTGTTATATGATCAGTTTGTCGTAAATTGTGGAGTTCACGTAACATACTGGTTTGATCTGATACCTGTACGCTGGTAGTGGTGATGATGTTTTGGTTGTCGGGAGAGTGATTTCCAAGGACATCAATTTCCTGGGACCACTCCCAAGAGAATCAATATGTCAGATTGTGTGGAGTCCTGATTGATTTGGTAGACTGCCATCCAGGCAGAAATCTCAGCAGGTCGTTCAGTGAGCCGTGAAGATTATGTCAGCATCCACCCTTAAAAAAAATATCAGTCATCATTCAAGGTTAAATTTCTTGTATGACTTTCAAGACTGTCATTTCATAATAAAATAAGAGCATTTGAGACAATAGCCACACAGAGAAAATAAAGAACCTGGAGCACACTCAAAGTACAATCGTTTATCATAAAAACAATGTGTAGGAGGATTGCATGTGCTGTGCGAAAGAAATAATAGGAAGGGAGATGGTGAGAGAAGGGAGATGAAAGGAAAGTGGGTGAAAGAGAAGAAGGGAGTGAGAGTGGAGAGGGAGAGAGATGAAGAGGACAAAGTAAGGAGGAAGAGGAGGAAAGTTTTTTAGAAGCTTAGTCTGAGTGCTGTAATGAGACGACTGACTGCACACACACAATGAGAGAATGAAAGAGTGAGAAAGAAAGACGGGGGAGAGAGAGAGGGTGCCGCCACACCAGCTTGTTACCGCTGTGCCGATGCCCGAGTCGTGCTCGTCTTGTCATCTCCGAAAACTAATTGGCACCTCCAGAAGGGAAACACAGTCTACCTACCTACACACACACACACACACAGCGACTTCCCACTCATGAAATAGATTTTGAGATTCCTATGAAGACTTTCTTATTGAGTGACTCAAGTAATAGTCATCTTTTTAATGCAATTAATGAATCACTCTCCTTCAACAAACCTTGTCATCGTACTATCACTAGTGATGGTTCATGGTTGTATCTTTAAGGGACATTTTACCGGGGATGGATGGGGGGGGGGGGGGGTCATTTTAATGGAAACAAAGGAGGGTAGTGAATTTTTTTCCCCTGGTTTACATTCACTCTTGCAGGTTTTACTCTATAATTGATTTAATCCTAGTCAAATGTTCTTATCTGCTTGCATGCACCTCCCTTATATCATGGTGTTTTGGTACTTCCCTTATGCACTATGCTTTTCAGCTAACTTTTACTATACCACAGGTAATATATTCTACCAGTCTAACTGTCTATCTTGCCCTCTATCCACCATTTATTGTGACAACAGTGTTAGGTGGATCGTTTGTCCAGATCTGCAATAGGCTAACTAGCAATCATATCACACATAAAAGCATTCAAAGCTGCACCAATTTTCAACATGAATCCACAAGATCAAATGGGAACAGTGGAAAGACAGTGGAGAAGCCAGGTGGATCATTGCGCATTAAAGAACAGTGAAGACAACCCCCCTGGGGTTGTGCCGTGGCGGAGATCTTTGTGGGCTATACTCGGCCTTGTCTCAGGATGGTAAGTTGGTGGTTGAAGATATCCCTCTAGTGGTGTGGGGGCTGTGCTTTGGCAAAGTGGGTGGGGTTATATCCTTCCTATTTGGCCCAGTATGTCATGCTTTATAAAGGGTTCATAAATGTGGCATAACTGTGTGATATAAACACCGATGTCAAATATGACATAAACCTCTGCTTTACAAAGGTTGGCATAAGAACCACTTAATAAAGGCCTTATGCATCTTAAATTGAGGCTTCACAAAGCATTTATAACCCTGCTATGTATCTGTAGAGCATTGCAACCCAAGGATATTGGGTTCGATTCCAGGAACCATCCATACGTAAAAATGTATTCACACATGACTGCAAGTTGCATTGGATAAATTTTATATATTATATTTCACCAAAACATTTAGAGGATGGCCCAACCTCTTCCCTCTTTCATATTTTTTGCCTACTTCTGTTTTCTTCCCAAATTGTTTTCTTGGTTTTGATTTTCCAGGTTTCGGATTTCCTCAATATTTTTCTGGTTTACCCCAGTTTTTCACACTTTTAATAGGAAAAAAACAAAATTAGATTTTCTGTGGTCACAACAATGCTTAACCCACATCAGGAGATGCCTTTTGAATTCAGGGAAAAATCAAAGAAACTTAGATTTTGGAGTGAAGTGGCCCTTTCGTGCCCTGTACTGTTGTTTGATTAGCAGGGTTTCTGTAGTAGAGTAAGCACACGTGATGTGATTTGGCCGCCAATGGAATGGGTGGAGTAAAATGCCAGCAACATTATTCAGAGAACCATGAAATGACAACATACAGTGCATTCGGAATGCCAGCAACATTATTCAGAGAACCATGAAATGACAACATACAGTGCATTCAGAAAGTTTTCCACGTTTTGTTATGTTACAGCCTTATTCTATAATTTATTAAATTGTTTTGTTTTTTGCTCATCAATCTACACACAACAATCCATCATGACAAACCCCAAAAATTGTTTTTGAAAATGTATACCAATTTAGCATGAATTGAAAAAAAGGAAATATTACATTTACATAAGTATTCAGACCCTTTACTGAGTACTTTGTTGAAGCACCTTAGGCAGCGATTACAGCCTTGAGTCTCTTGGATATGATGCTACAAGCTTGGCACACCTTTATTTGGGGCGTTTCTCCCATTCTTCTCTGCAGATCCAACTGTCAGGTGTTAGGATGACGATGTTAGGATGAAACAGTCAGAGGTCACCAAGTGCAACATAGCTTCAGCGTGTAAATCAGCTAGAAAGATGTGTCTGCATCGAGTAATTGTCTCTGGCCCCCAGCTTAGTGGAGTCTGCCACTAGCACAGTCAGTGTAGTCAGCTCAGCTATCCCCATTGAGACCGTGTCTGTGCCTCGACCTGGGTTGGGCAAAACTAAACATGGCGGTGTTCGCCTTAGCAATCTCACTAGGATAGGGACCTCCTCCATTCCTGTCAATATTGAAAGAGATTGTGATACCTCACATCTCAAAATAGGGCTACTTAATGTTAGATCCCTTACTTCAAAGGCAATTATAGTCAATGAACTAATCACTGATCATAATCTTGATGTGATTGGCCTGACTGAAACATGGCTTAAGTCTGATGAATTTACTGTGTTAAATGAGGCCTCACCTCCTGGTTACACTAGTGACCATATCCCCCGTGCATCCCGCAAAGGCGTAGGTGTTGCTAACATCTACAATAGCACATTTCAATTTACAATTTAAAAAATGACGTTTTCGTCTTTTGAACTTCAAGTCATGAAATTTATGCAGCCTAATCAATCACTTTTTATAGCTACTGTGTCATGCCCTGGTCAAAGTATTTTGTGTTTATTTTCATTTATTTGGTCAGGCCAGGGTGTGGCATGGGTTTTTGTATGTGGTGTGTTGGGTTTGTAGCTTAGTGGGGTGTTCTAGTGAAGTCTATGGCTGTCTGAAGTGGTTCTCAATCAGAGACAGGTGTTTATCGTTGTTTCTGATTGGGAACCATATTTAGGCAGCCATATTCTTTTGGGTGTTTCGTGGGTGATTCGTGGGTGATTCGTAGGCTGTTTCGGTTTTCACATTACGTTTATTGTTTTTGTACAGTTCATGTTTCATCATTGTTAAATAAACATGGATCGCAATAGCCACGCTGCATTTTGGTCCGACTCTACTTCAACCGAAGAAAGCCGTTACATACTATTTACAGGCCTCCTGGGCCCTATACAGCGTTCCTCATTGAGTTCCCTGAATTCCTATCGGACCTTGTAGTCATAGCAGATAATATTCACATTTTTGGTGACTTTAATATTCACATGGGAAAGTCCACACCCACTCCAAAAGGCTTTCGGAGCCATTATCGACTCAGTGGGTGTTGTCCAACATGTCTCTGGACCTACTCACTGTCACAGGCATACTCTGGACCTAGTTTTGTCCCATGGAATAAATGTTTGTGGATCTTGATGTTTTTACTCATAATGCTGGACTATCGGACCAACATTTTATTACGTTTGAAATTGCAACAAATAATCTGCTCAGACCCCAACCAAGGAGCATCAAAAGGTCGTGCTATAAATTCACAGACAACACAAAGATTCCTTGATGCCCTTCCAGACTCCATCTGCCTACCCAAGGATGTCAGATGACAAAAATCAGTTAACTTTGTAGCGGTATTTATGTGCAAAGGGTATGAATGTGGGGGGTCGACACAACAAAGGCCTTAAAAATGTCCAGTCTTCTCTGCCACATGTCATTAGTACACCTCAATACAGTTCACATAACAATACACAACCTGCAAGCAACCTCCCTTTTAACTAAAATGTCCAAATACTTCTGGCAGGGCAATAATAGTCCAGCTCTAATGAACTTCAATAGGAAGCGCATTGGAAAAATAGAGAGTCTGTTGCAGTGTAAAGCACTGGAACGATAGAGGGAAGAGAAAAAGAGAAAGAGAACAAGAGAGATCTTAGCTGTGGTCTTCAGGCGTGCAGGTGTACTGTCTGACTGTCCGATGGTTTGTTGGTTGGTATATTAAAGCTTCGCAACAATGTTGCTACTAATCCATGCGATCCATAACGGGCGCGGTCCCAAACGAAAACAACCACGACCTAGAGCGATTACACCGATGATTGAGTTAAACACTCTATAAACTACACACGCTGAAAAGAAACAAAACTTCTGCAGCACAGCACACACAATCAAACTGTCGCGCCACCAAAGAGCCCCTCCCCAAAGAGCTGAACGAGCTCTCTTTATTTTCTCCTTCCTTACTGCTCATGCGCTCTTAAAGTGGCAGTGCACGGTGAAGGCTCCGTGCAGATTTCGCCACACTCCTCCCCCCATGAAAAAACAATGCCTGTAGAAACAGAGAGGATGCAGGCTTTGACAGGTTCATGTTCCTGCTACACAAAACCAGGGAAGTCCTCCTCATCAGAGTCCTCCACGAAGAGGTCCTGCAGGTGTTGCTTTTGCCTGCGCTCCAGCTCTTCTGCCGTAGGGTAGCAGGGCTTTAGGTCAACAACATGCACTGTCCTGACATCTTCCCCAGTGTCCTCCAAACAGACCAAGTAGTTCACTGGTCCCAACTGCTGCACTACACGGTATGGACCTTTCCATCTCGAAGCTAGCTTGGCAGTGAACTTCTTAGATGCCTTTGACAGATGATGTGAACGTACCCAGACACGAGACTGGGGTGGAAAACACACGTCTCGTCTATGTTTGTCATAGTTTCTCAGCTGTCGTTGTTTGGCTTTGGTTTTGCTGGCCTCCACTCTGGCTAGCAAGGTGTGGTGGTGTTGTACGGCATCAAACGCTGGGCAGTCAGGTGAAACATTCGAACTTTGCAAGACTCGGTCCATCGGACCTTTTAGTGGTCTTCCCAGGTGGAGTTCGGCGGGAGTGACCCCAGACGTCTCCTGCACGGCAGAGTTCAGTGCAAAGCGAAATTCAGGGAGATGCTGATCCCACCTTGTGTGCTGATCCCCCACGAATGAAGCAATCATCCCCTTCAGGGTTCGGTTTACCCTCTCGGTCAGGTTGGTCTGAGGATGATAGGCTGTGGTCAGCTTGGCAATTACACCCAGTAGGTACAGAGCTCTTTGTATATTCCTGATATGAACTGCGGACCTCGGTCAGAGAGGATTTGGTCTGGAATCCCGAATCTGGTAAAGACCTCCCTTCTCAGAATTAGAGCAATGGCTGATGCAGTGGCTTTGCGGAGGGGAAACAACTCCACCCAGTGTGTGTAGTAGTCCACTACCACCAATAAAAATTCATTCCGTGTCCCCCGGCTGGGAGGAAAAGGTCCCATGAGGTCAATTCCCAACATTTCATTTGGATGGTTCACCACGGTCTGCTGCATTTTCCCGGCAGGTCTGCCAATGTCTGGTTTGTATTTCTGGCAGACTTCACACTGCTGTACAAACTTCCGGGTATCAACCCACATGCCTGGCCAGTAAACCACCTCTTGTAGTCTTCGATAAGCTTTAAAAACTCCAAGATGGCCACTCATGGGATTGGCATGATAAGCTTGGATTATCTGGTCACACAATGTAGAGGGAATGAAGACACGATAATGGGTGCTGTGTATTCCATCTCCTCTTGGAGTTTTTCGATACACTTTATCCTGAATTATGCTATACTTATCATTGAAGCGACTCTTGGAGTCTTCTTCAGATAGACTCTTGTGGATCGCCATGATGGCAGCATCCTTCTGCTGTGCTCTCCATACACTCTCATCATCTAGAGGAAAGGAATCATCCAGACATTTAGCGGTAGTATAAGTACTGCACAAGGGAGGACAAACATTGGCAGTCTCTGTAATCCGAGAAAGGGCATCTGGTACAACGTTCAGTTTTCCTTTGCGATACTCAATGATGAAGTCAAACTTCTGCAGTCTGATAGACCAGCGAATAAGACGGCTGTTGGTCTTGCCTGATGCCAGAACCCACTGCAGGGCAGCATGGTCTGTGACAACGGTGAATATCTTTGCCTCCAAGTAGTAGCTCCATTTCTCCAAAGCCCAGACCACAGCGAGGCACTCCCTTTCAGTCGTTGAATAATTCCTCTCGGCTGAATTAAGGGTGCGACTTGCATAGGCAAGAACTTCTTCTGTTCCAAGTCCTGTTTGTTGAGCCAAGACTGCTCCAAGTCCTGTTTGACTTGCACGGCTGCAACTTTGGCTGGATCTGCATGGATACCTTCAGCATTAACCACATGACCAAGGAACTTGAGTTCTGGCAGACAGAAACGACACTTCTTCAAGGTCAAGGTCAAACCTGCAGCCTTTAGTCTGTCGAAGACGGACTGAATGTCTTGCAGATGATCCGCAACAGAGGAGGAGTAGATTATGATGTCATCCAGATAAACAAGACAATTTCTACCCCTCAGATCTCCCAGGACAGTCTCCATCAACCTTTGGAAGGTTGCTGGAGCATTCTTCAAACCAAAAGGCATGACTTTGAAGGAGTACAAACCAGCAGGGGTGACAAAGGCAGTCTTGTCCTGACTAGCGTGATCCATTGACACCTGCCAATAGCCACTGTTCAGATCCAGATTACTAAAGATGGATGCTCCTGCCAGAGATTCCAGTATGTCATTTATGTTTGGTAGAGGGTAGGCATCACTTTCTGTTATGGCATTCGGCTTCCTGTAGTCCACACAGAATCGATATCCACCATCTTTCTTAGGAATCAGGACAACCGGAGAAGCCCATCCGGAAAAAGAAGGTTCCACAATTCCATTCTCCAACATGCTTTTGAGCTGTTCATTGAGAATTGCCAGTTTGGCTGGGGACAGCCTGTAGGGACACTGCTTAATGGGGACCTCATGCCGGGTATAGATTTTGTGTTTGAAGACGGTTGTACGGCCGAGTGTAAGAGTACAGACCTCACTGTTCACGTCCAACATCTGGGACAGCTGCCACCTTTCATCATCCGACAGACATGCCTGTTGCACCGCTTGTTTGATGTAGAAATCAGCATCAGGTTTGCTTTTGCTCTCGGATAGAAGGGGGGGTACGGCGGTAATCAGGGTGATAGTTGGGTTCTCAGACTTCACTGGTGGAACATGTTTTTGTCTTTGTCTTTGTCTCTTTATATTTTCTCTGTCTCTGACTTGACCTTGTCCGGACTCTGTATAATGTAGCAGGCTCCAACCTGAAATCAGTGCATTGCCAGGTTGAAATGGATGAGGCTGAGAATAGTCAGAGTGCAGCCGATAGGAGGGTTCGGACATCGAGATGGTCAGTCCACTGAAGAACAGGAAGTCTAGGCCAAGGACTACAGCAAATGCAAGGCTTGAATCTGCAAGAATAGCCAGGAAGGTTAATAGTCTCACCATGCAGTTTTATTATACTAATCCAGCCCAAGGGAGTGGTAGGTTCTCCATTGGCCAAGTACAATGGTCCCTCCTCCCATGTTCGTAGCTCCTCATGAGGTAATGCCATGTTCTGCCACAGGGCCTCTTGCATCAGGGTGTAAGATGCCCCTGTGTCGATTATGGCCTTCCCTCTCCAGTTCCTAACAGTCAGAGGAACCAATAGTTGTTGCGGAATAGGAATAAGACCGCTAGCTGTGCTGTCTAAAGGCTTCATGGTGGGCATTAAGGCTGACCCAATTGTATGCAAGCCACCACGCCTGTCTAGACTTTCAGTCTTCGGTCCTTTCTGACCATTTCCTGAATCCTGAAGCTGGACATAGAGCGGGCAAGAATCTGGAGGATGTTGGACTTTACACCTCCAACACATAACTGGACTTTTGTCCTGGATCTTGGGTACAAATATCTGACAGTTTAGCCTCAGGAGAGTTATGGGTGTACTGGGATGAGGGAACAGGGTTTTTAGTTTGGAGGTGGTGCTTCCAGTCCTTCTCCAACTGAGTCCCAAGACGCACCAGATCATCCACGTTCTGCACACGTTCTCGAAGTTGACTAGCAAGGCGGGGAACCATGTTCTTAAGAAGGAGTTTGACCATCTCCTGCTCAGTAATGTCAGCCTTCCATCTCCTACATAGAACTCGATAGGAGAAGGCAAAGTCCCGTATTGGCTCTGTTTCACCCTGGACTCTGTTACGAACACGTTCTGCTAGTTCATCCCCATAGTCCTCTGAAAGGAAGGCTAAGAGGAATATTTTTTGAAACTCCTCCCAGGTTGACACATGTTCACGGGCTATCTCCCACCAGTCTCTTGCTGTACCAAGGAGAACACTGCGGAGGGTGGCAAGAACCTCCAAGTCAGTAAGGGGCCGGATAGAAAGAAAATCGTTACACTTAGATAAGAAAAACAGTGGATCAACATCATCTTCTGGGCTGCCAAAAGTGGGGAAAAGTAGTTTGATAGGGAGGGAGCGCTCTAGAGGAGGCATGACAGTGGCAGCGGGAGTTATGTTGTTTAACAGTATCTTCAGAGGGGTTTTTGTAGTACTACCTGTTCCTATTACCTTACTGGCCAAGCCAGTGGCAGAGGAAAAACCTGAGGGAGGTGCAGAAGATTTGTCCAGAAGGGAAAAGCACTGCATTACCTCCTGGTGCAGCCCTTCCAGTTGAAGGTCTGTGGCCTTCTGTGCTTTTTCCATCTCATTAACAGTGTCCTTTTGAGTCTGTTCAATCAAAAATCGTAGTTCCCCTGTGAGAGAGTTCTTCATGTCCTCCATAACTTCCTTCAGATAAGAACACACTCCCTTCACAACAGAGGCTGACTCCTCTACTCTCTGTTTTTGTTCCTCCTCAAGATAGATTATGACTTGATGATGGTTAGTTTCCATTTGTGTTTTGAACCGGTGCAGTTTTCCTTGAATATCCTGCTTCAGAGAATCTTGTAAATATTTCTGTCTCTGAACAATTTGTTGTTGGTTTTCCTCCATTTGACAGGGAAGGTAATCCAACCTGCACTGCACATCTGTCTGATGAGCCTCCACACATTCACTGAGTTTGCGAATGGCGTTCTCCTGCATTGTCAAACTATGATTGATGTGTGTCCATTGATGTTCCAGTTGTCCAGTGATCACAGAGACACCTCTCCCAGTCTCTCTGGACAGGGTAACCGGAAAGGTTTGAGGGGAGGGTAATGGTGGAGATGTTATAGGTGAGCCAGAAGCCTGGTGATTAGGGTCAGTGCTATCCAACTCCATTACTTCATCGAGTCCTTCCACAATGAAAGAATCCCGAACATGATTACCATCAGGGGTGTCCACATTGACACAGTATGGGGTTCCAACAAAAGACATGATTCAACCTTGTGTGGATGGTGTCATGGGTGTTTCTCTTCAGGTCCCTGTTCGGGCGCCAATTCTGTAGCGGTATTTATTAGAGAGGGGTAAAGAAAGATTTTGTTCGGGCGCCAGGCCGAAAGGAACCATGCCGAAAGGAAAAGAGTAGAATAGAGAGAGTACCACTACCAGACCCACACACATCAGCAGAAGAGACTGCCTAGAGGGTAGCCTGTTTACCAGATAGCCAGTGGAGAGAAAAAATAATACACACCATATAAAACCCACATCACAGCACAGGGGTAACCCAAACAAGAATATCTCATACAATAATACTAATACTAATAATGGCAGAGCAATTCAACAGCAACTTCATACAAGAACGAACCCAGTCATCAACATAGGATTTGCAATAATCTGTATTATTTTCCAGTGGATGAGTGCAAAGGGTATGCAAAGTGGCAGTGCACGGTGAAGGCTCCGTGCAGATTTCGCCACAACTTTTTATGGCTGCAGAGGCAGTATTGAGTAGCTTGGATGAAAAGGTGCCCATATCAAACGGCCTGCGCCTCAGTCATAGTTGCTAATATTTGCATATTATTATTATTAGTATTGGATACGAAACACTCTGAAGGTTCTAAAACTGTTTTAATGATGTCGGTGAGTATAACAGAACTCATATTGGCAGGCAAAGTCCTGAGTTGAAATCAAGTCAGAAATCTGAGTTTGTATGTATTCACCAGAGTCCCCAATGAAATCCCCTTGAGATATGAATGATGTTGCACTGCCTAGGGGTTCCACTAGATGTCAACCATCAATATAAATTATAATGAGGCTTCTATGTTGCTGTGGGAGTGAATGAGAGCAGAATATATCAGCTGTCCATCAAGCAGCCATTTTGTGATCCCACTTTTTCCTCATGGTAGTCACTTGCGTTCCATGGCTCATGAAGAAAAGGTTGGAACTTTATTGAAGCTATATGTTAAAAACATCCTAATGATTGATTCTGTATTTAGTTTGAAATGTTTCTTCGACCGGTAATATCACTTTTTTTTTTTTATCACAAGTTTTTGTCCAATATAACGCTGACCAGAATTCGCGTTTGGATATGTATACCAAACGCTCTAACAAAAGAAGGTATTTGGACATAAAAATAACGGACATTTTTGAACAAAACAAACATTTATTGTGGACCTGGGATTCCTGGTGTGCTTTCTGATGTAGATCATCAAAGTTAAGGGAATATTTATCATGTAATTTCTTGTTTATGTTGACGCCATCTTTGCGGCTGTGGTGTTTTTAAATTGAGCTCCGTCTCACATTATTGCATGCATTTCTTTTTCCGTAGAGGTATATCTATAATTCCATGTGTATAACTATATCATCATCTACATTTATGATGAACATTTCTGTTGAATGATGTGGCTATGCAAAATCACTTGATGTTTTTGGAACTAGTGAATCTAACGCGCCAGTGATTTAAAAAAAATATATAAATATGAACTTTATCAAATAAAACATGCATGTATTGTGTAACAAAGTCCTATGAGTCCTATGAGTCAAGATGTCCTATCTGATGTCCTATCTGATGAAGATAATTCAAGGTTAGTGTTTAATTTTATGTTTGTTTCTGGGTTTTTTGAAGGCCATATTTTGCTGGAAAATTGCTTTGCTTATTGTGGTTTGGTGGAGACCTAACATAATTGTTTGTAGTGCTTTCGCTGAAAAGCCTATTTGAAATCGGACACTTTGGTGGGATTAACAACGAAAATAGATTTAAAATGATATAAGACACATGTTGTTTTAGGAATGTTTTAGGAATTATAATTATGAGATTTCTGTGGTTTGAATTTTGACACCCTCTATTTTCACTGGTAGTTGTCATATCGATCCCGGTATCGGGATTACAGGTTTTAACCACCTAACTGAGGAACTCAATTTAACCTTGCTCAATACCCTAGATGCAGTTGCACCCCTAAAAACTAAAAACGTTTATCATAAGAATTTAGCTCCCTGGTATACAGAAAATGCCTGAGCTCTGAAGCAAGCTTCCAGAAAATTGGAACAGAAATGGCGCCACACCAAAATGGAAGTCTTCCGACTAGCTTGGAAAGACAGTACCGTGCGGTATCGAAGAGCCCTTTCTGAATGCTCGATCATCCTATTTTTTTCCACCTTAATTGAGGAAAATAAGAACAATACGAAATATAATGTTGATAGTGTCGCAAAGCTAACTAAAAAACAGCATTCCCCAAGTGAGGATGGCTTTCACTTCAGCAGTGATATATTCATGAACTTCTTTGAGGAAAAGATCATGATTATTAGAAAGCAAATTACGGACTCCTCTTTAAATCTGCATATTCCTTCAAAGCTCAGTTGTCCTGAGTCTGCACAACTCTGCCAGGACCTAGGATCAAGAGAGACACTCAAGTGTTTTAGTACTATAATTCCTGACACAATGATGAAAATAATCATGGCCTCTAAACCTTCAAGCTGCATACTGGACCCTATTCCAATTAAACAACTGAAAGAGCTGCTTCCTGTGCTTGGGCCTCCTATGTTGAACATAATAAACATCACTCTATCCACCGGATGTGTACCAAACTCAATAAAAGTGGCAGTAAAAAAGCCTCTCTTGAAAAAGCCCAACCTTGACCCAGAAAATATAAAAAACTATCGGCCTATATCGAATCTTCCATTCCTCTCAAAAATAGTAGAAAAAGCTGCGCAGCAACTCACTGCCTTCCTGAAGACAAACAATGTATACGAAATGCTTCAGTCTGGTTTTAGACCCCATCATAGCACTGAGACTGCACTTGTGAAGGTGGTAAATTACCTTTTAATGGTGTCAGACCGAGGCTCTGCATTTGTCCTTGTGCGCCTAGACCTTAGTGCTGCTTTTGATACTTTCGATCACCACATTCTTTTAGAGAGATTGGAAACCAAAATTGGTCTACACGGGCAAGTTCTGGCCTGGTTTAGATCTTATCTGTCGGAAAGATATCAGTTTGTCTCTGTGAATGGTTTGTCCTCTGACAAATCACTGTAAATTTCAGTGTTCCTCGAGGTTCCAGTTTAGGACCACTATTGTTTTCAAAATATTTTACCTCTGGGGATGTCATTCGAAAACATAATGTTAACTTTCTCTGCCATGCGGGTGACACACAGCTGTACATTTCAATGAAACATGTTGAAGCCCCAAAAGCACAGGAGGCCTGTGTTTCAGACATAAGGAAGTGGATGGCTGCAAACGTTCTACTTTTAAACTCGGACAAAACAGAGATGCTTGTTCTAAGTCCCAAGAAACAAAGAGATCTTCTGTTGAATCTGACAATTAATCTTAACAGTTTTATTTGAGATGACTGTACAACCATTAAGGACCTCAGCGTTACTCTGGACACTGATCTCTCTTTTGACGAACATATCAAGACTGTTTCAAGGACAGCTTTTTTTCCATCTACGTAACATTGCAAAAATCAGAAACTTTCTGTCCAAAAATGATGCAGAAATATTAATCCATGCTTTTGTTACTTCTAGGTTAGACTACTGCAATGCTCTACTTTCCAGCTACCCGGATAAAGCACTAAATAAACTTCAGTTAGTGTTATATACGGCTGCTAGAATCCTGACTAGAACCGACATTCTTTTATCATTATTACTCCAGTGCTAGCCTCCCTACACTGGCTTCCTGTCAAGGCAAGGGCTGATTTCAAGGTTTTACTGCTAACCTACAAAGCATTACATGGGCTTGCTCCTACCTATGTCTCTGATTTGGTCCTGCAGTACATACCTACACGTACGCTACGGTCACAAGACGCAGGCCTTCTAATTGTCCCTAGAATTTCTAAGCAAACAGCTGGAGGCAGGGTTTTCTCCTATAGAGCTCCATTTTTATGGAATGGTCTGCCTACCCATATGAAAGACGCAAACTCGGTCTCAACCTTTAAGTCTTTACTGAAGACTCATCTCTTCAGTAGGTCCTATGATTGAGTATATTCTGGCTCAGGAGTGTGAATGTGAACGGAAAGGCTCTGGACCAACAAACTGCCCTTGCTGTCTCTGCCTGGCCAGTTCCCCTCTTTCCTGTGGGATTCTCTGCCTCTAACCGTATTATAGGGGCTGAGTCACTGGCTTACTGATGCTCTTTCATGCCGTCCCAAGGAGGGGTGCGTCACTTGAGTAGGTTGAGTCACTGATGTGATCTTCCTGTCTGGGTTGGCGCCCCCCCTTGGGTTGTGCCGTGGCGGAGATCTTTGTGGGCTATACTCAGCCTTGTCTCAGGATGGTAAGTTGGTGGATGAAGATATCCCTCTCGTGGTGTGGGGACTGTGCTTTGGTAAAGTGGGTGGGGTTAAATTCTTCCTGTTTGGCCCTGTCCGGGGGCATCATCGTGTCTCCTGACCCCTCCTGTCTCAGCCTCCAGTATTTATGATGCAGTAGTTTGTGTCAGGGGGCCAGGGTCAGTTTGTTATATCTGGAGTATTTCTCCTGTCTTATCCGGTGTCCTGTGTGAATTTAAGTATGCTCTCTCTAATTCTCACTTTCTTTCTCTCTCCTAGGACTATGCCTCAGGACTACCTGGCATTATGACTCCTTGCTGTCCCCAGTCCACCTGGCCGTGCTGCTGCTCCAGTTTCAATTGTTCTGCCTGCGGCTATGGAATCCTGACCTGTTCACCGGACGTCCTACCTGTCCCAGACCTATTATTTGACCATGCTGGTCATTTATGAACATTTGAACATCTTGGCCACGTTCTGTTAAAATCTCCACCCGGCACAGCCAGAAGAGGACTGGCCATCCCTCATAGCCTGGTTCCTCTCTAGGTTTCTTCCTAGGTTTTGGCCTTTCTAGGGAGTTTTTCCTAGCAATCTGCAATGCTGATCCTCAACACTGGAGCTCCCCAGTGGTGTGCGCTCAGTCCCCTCCTGTACTCCCTGTTCACCCATGACTGCATGGCCAGGCATGACTCCATCACCATCATTAAGTTTGCAGAATACGCAACAGTGGTAGGCCTGATCACCGACAATGTCGAGACAGCCTTTAGGGAGGAAGTCAGAGACCTGGCCGGGTGGTGCCAGAATAACAACCTATCCCTCACCGTAACCAAGACTAAGGAGATGATTGTGGAATACAGGAAAAGGAGGACCGAGCACGCCCCCATTCTCGTCGATTGGGCAGTTGTAGAGCAGATTGAGGCTTCAACTTCCTTGGTGTCCACATCAACAACAAACTAGAATGGTCCAAACACGCCAAGACAGTCGTGAAGAGGGCACGACAAAGCCTATTCCCCCTCAGGAAACTAAAAAGATTTGGCATGGGTCCTGAGATCCTCAAAGGGTTCTACAGCTGCAGCATCGAGAGCAGCTGACTGGTACTGCAATTGCTCGGCCTCTGACCGCAAGGCAATACAGAGGGTAGTGCATACGGCCCAGTACATCACTGGGGCTAAGCTTCCTGCCATCCAGAACCTCTTCACCAGGCGGTGTCAGAGGAAGGCCCTAAGAATTGTCAAAGACCCCAGCCACCCCAGTCATAGACTGTTCTCTCTACTACCGCATGGCAAGCGGTACCGGAGTGCCACACCTAGGACAAAAAGGGCTCTTAGACAACCTGGAGTTGTGTTGGGTCATTGTCCTTTTGAAATACAAATGATAGTCCTACCAAATGCAAATCAGATGGGATGGCATATCGATGCAGAATGCTGTGGTAGCCATGCTGGTTAAGCGTGCCTTGAATTCAAAATAAATCACTGACAGTGTCACCAGCAAAGCACCCCCATACCATCACACCTCCTCCCTCGTGCTTCACGGTGGGAACCCCACATTTAAAGATCATCCATCTGCTTCAGACAAAGACACGGGGATTGGAACCAAAAATCTCAAATTTGGACTCATCAGACAAAAGGACAGATTTCCACGGGTCTAATGTCCATTACTAATGTTCTTGGCTCAAACAAGTCTCTTCTTATTATTGGTGTCCTTTAATTGAGTACCCTGCATGTGTGATTTAATGAAAGTTTGAGTTTTATAGCGTTTTATTAGAATTTGGCGCTATGCATTTCCCGAGGCTATTGGCCACTTGAGACGCTAGCGTCTCCCTATCCATATTAACCTCTTACAGCTACTGTTTTGAATTTCCGCCTGAAGACATACCCAAATCTAACTGCCTGTAGCTCAGGCTCAGAACCAAGGATATTTATATTCTTGATTGCATTTGAAAGAAAACACTCTGAAGTTTGTGTAAATGTGAATTGAACGTAGGAGAATATAACACAATAGATCTGGTTTAGATAATACAATGAAAAAAACAATTGTATTGTTGTATCATCATCTTTAAAATGAACAAGACAAAACAAACATTCAGATAGGATGATGGGGACAATTTCAGTGAAAAACATAAGAGTGCAACAGTACTTGTGCAAAGTTTCAGAATGATAACTTCCAAAATGAGTGTGCTACATGACATTTATCATGAAGTCACACAGGTGTCCCACACAAGTAGCCCAAATGTACCCAAGTGGCCAAATTGGTGAAGTTATACATTTTGAATGGATTAACTATATACAAAATACCAAAATGGTATTCTAACACCCCACCCCCTCCAAAAAAAGGTGAAAGAACATGACAAATATATACATTTACAAAAGAACACTTTCAATTTTTGGAAGACCCTCAGTCCTCTACACAATATTGTGCTGCTGATGCCAGGTGCCATAGCAGTCTCTTTCTGCTGTAAAGCAGAGGGTCACCGAACATGTGGTGCAGATGATGGGGGACTTCATTTTGCAAAGAACACAGCGTCGCCCCCATGCTGTGCCCTTTTGGCCCTGAGGCACATCCATGCCTGCAGAAATAAATTTGGTCAGATGAACACCACTTGTGGCAGGAGCTGCATGAACCAGCTTCAGTGGGGGATGGACACCTTGGCACTGGGGGCTCCCATTTGGAGTCAGTGTCACTGTGAAAGAAAATGTTCAGTTAGAATAGTTTCACATATGAGCCCTGTATCAACAGGTATAATAAACAGATATATATATATATATATATATAGAGCACAGGGAACATAAGGTTGAATATATTATTATAGACCTGCTAGATCTACTGTCTCATTTATATTATGACATTTCAGCTAGATCTACTGTCTCTATTATAATACAACAGACCAGACGTATCTGTCTCCATTTCACTTTGGCCATTGTTGTGGGCCTGCCCTCCCCTCAACAGCCTCAAATAGGCTATTTCATTTCAGAAATAGTATTTTATATTATTAATTTCAAACAACGGCATTGGCATGAGAAACTTACCAGTCCAAAACGATGTCCTCTCCGTTCCAAAAATATTCCTCCATTTGGGAATCGCTAAATGAATCGTCCTCCAACAATCTCTGTCTCATTTTCCCGATCAATTTCTTCTAAAATTGTGTGTACATCTGTATATCTAGACTTAGATTTAGCTTTCCCTGACTTAGTCGCCATACTGATTGATATATAAACAGCCGAAGACGAGCTTTACCAAAACAACGCTGTGCGTAACATGCGTTGCTTCTTCCGGTATGAAACTTCAATGGCGAATGACCCTCTTTACGCCGGAGTTTACGACATGGGTTGGTCTTCCAACACATAAACATTATATATTGCCGTTTACCTCAGCTCATTGGCGTTCTACCCAGCTAGATTTCAAGACGATCAGTGGTCATTGGGTTAAAATACAGTCAATCAACGAAACAGAGGTCATATCACTGGTGCACAATGATGTCATTGTTGTCTTCAAATCGGTTTCTTTCGGTCAATAAGTCCCGCGAAATGACCCATCATGTTTGGTTGTGTTACAAACAAACCAGTTGATTGCAATGAAACCAAACATGGAAAAGTCATGTTTCGTGTGTGTATTAACATTGAATGTGTCGTCGAAAACGGAATGAGACGGAATTCACGACACAAGCGGTTAACAAAATGTTTTGTGTTAGGCTATAAAAATGGATTTTATCAAACAAAAGACAATTATTCTGTAACAATGGGCATTGGGATTGCAAACAGAGGAAGATAGTCACAGGTAAACAATTTATTTTATTGCAGTTTGTGATTTTGTTACGCCTGTGCTGGTTGAAATAGTTGTTTTTAAGGGGCTCTATCCTCAGATAATCGCATCATATTATTTCGCAGTAAATCCTTTTTTAAATCTGACAACGCAGTTGGATTAGCAAGATTCTACGCTTTCGAAACATGTGAGCCACTTGTATTTTCATGAATGTTTAATATGACTATTTATGTAGCGATGACCGGAATTTCATCCCGCTAACGGGTTCTGTGCACAGAGGTTAAGGTACAGTGCCTTGCGAAAGTATTCGGCCCCCTTGAACTTTGCGACGTTTTGCCATATTTCAGGCTTCAAACATAAAGATATAAAACTGTATTTTTTTGTGAAGAATCAACAACAAGTGGGACACAATCATGAAGTGGAACGACATTTATTGGATATTTCAAACTTTTTTAACAAATCAAAAACTGAAAAATTGGGCGTGCAAAATTATTCAGCCCCTTTACTTTCAGTACAGCAAACTCTCTCCAGAAGTTCAGTGAGTATCTCTGAATGATCCAATGTTGACCTAAATTACTAATGATGATAAATACAATCCACCTGTGTGTAATCAAGTCTCCGTATAAATGCACCTGCACTGTGATAGTCTCAGAGGTCCGTTAAAAGCGCAGAGAGCATCATGAAGAACAAGGAACACACCAGGCAGGTCCGAGATACTGTTGTGAAGAAGTTTAAAGCCGGATTTGGATACAAAAACATTTCCCAAGCTTTAAACATCCCAAGGAGCACTGTGCAAGCGATAATATTGAAATGGAAGGAGTATCAGACCACTGCAAATCTACCAAGACCTGGCCGTCCCTCTAAACTTTCAGCTCATACAAGGAGAAGACTGATCAGAGATGCAGCCAAGAGGCCCATGATCACTCTGGATGAACTGCAGAGATCTACAGCTGAGGTGGGAGACTCTGTCCATAGGACAACAATCAGTCGTATATTGCACAAATCTGGCCTTTATGGACGAGTGGCAAGAAGAAAGCCATCCCCACTGTCAAACATGGTGGTGGCAGCATCATGGTTTGGGCCTGCTTTTCTTCAGCAGTGACAGGGAAGATGGTTAAAATTGATGAGAAGATGGATGGAGCCAAATACAGGACCATTCTGGAAGAAAACCTGATGGAGTCTGCAAAAGACCTGAGACTGGGACGGAGACTTGTCTTCCAACAAGACAATGATCCAAAACATAAAGCAAAATCTACAATGGAATGGTTCAAAAATAAACATATCCAGGTGTTAGAATGGCCAAGTCAAAGTCCAGACCTGAATCCAATCGGAATTTCATCCCGCTAACGGGTTCTGTGCACAGAGGTTAAGGTACAGTGCCTTGCGAAAGTATTCGGCCCCCTTGAACTTTGCGACCTTTTGCCACATTTCAGGCTTCAAACATAAAGATATAAAACTGTATTTTTTTGTGAAGAATCAACAACAAGTGGGACACAATCATGAAGTGGAACGACATTTATTGGATATTTCAAACTTTTTTAACAAATCAATAACTGAAAAATTGGGTGTGCAAAATTATTCAGCCCCCTTAAGTTAATACTTTGTAGCGCCACCTTTTGCTGCGATTACAGCTGTAAGTCGCTTGGGGTATGTCTCTATCAGTTTTGCACATCGAGAGACTGAAATTTTTTCCCATTCCTCCTTGCAAAACAACTCGAGCTCAGTGAGGTTAGATGGAGGGCATTTGTGAACAGCAGTTTTCAGTTCTTTCCACAGATTCTCGATTGGATTCAGGTCTGGACTTTGACTTGGCCATTCTAACACCTGGATATGTTTATTTTTGAACCATACCATTGTAGATTTTGCTTTATGTTTTGGATCATTGTCTTGTTGGAAGACAAATCTCCGTCCCAGTCTCAGGTCTTTTGCAGACTTCATCAGGTTTTCTTCCAGAATGGTCCTGTATTTGTCTCCATCCATCTTCCCATCAATTTTAACCATCTTCCCTGTCCCTGCTGAAGAAAAGCAGGCCCAAACCATGATGCTGCCACCACCATGTTTGACAGTGGGGATGGTGTGTTCAGGGTGATGAGCTGTGTTGCTTTTACGCCAAACATAACGTTTTGCATTGTTGCCAAAAAGTTTAATTTTGGTTTCATCTGAACAGAGCACCTTCTTCCACATGTTTGGTGTGTCTCCCAGGTGGCTTGTGGCAAACTTTAACCTGTTTTTGGGAATGCGAATTTTCGCAGCTTTTTGTTAAAAATCGCGCAACATTTCAAAGTCCTGCTACTCATGCCAGGAATATAGTATATGCATATGATAAGTATGTGTGGATAGAAAACACTCTGAAGTTTCTAAAACTGGTTAAATCGGGTCTGTGGCTATAACAGAATGTGTTTAGGAGTAAAAATCCCTGGTAAAACTGTTTACCAAAAACAAAACAAAAATATCCATTCAATGTATTGTTAAAGGCGACCTAAAATAAATGAGGACCCCCTGTAAACGCGATGTCGCCATTGCTGTCATTTTCAGATTTATTTATCCTTGGTTACAAGACGAATAAGCCCCTCCTTTCTTGAGGCGCACCACAGTACGTTGTGAAACTGAAAAAATGGACGATGATTTCCAGACTTGCTGCTATCGAATACAGATCGCCCCGTGATCAATTTAATACATCATTAACGTTTATTAATACCTAAAGTTGGTTTAGAAAAGTCGTTTAAAGTGATTTGTAAAAGTTTATAGGCGACTTTTGTAATTTTAAAAAGTGACGTTGCGTCTTGTAAATTTGCTTTTTGCAGCATCAGACTGGCCTTCAGCAAATTATATTTTGGGTATACAATGACGGATTTAATCGGGAAAAAGACCCAATTGTGATGTTTATGGGACATATAGGAGTGCCAACAAAGAAGCTCGTCCAAGGTAATGAATGTTTTATATTTTATTTCTGCGTTTTGGGTAGCGCCGGCTACCGCAAAATCTGTTGTTTACGTGTCGTGCTGGTATTTTGGGGGGGTGCATGCTATCAGATAATAGCTTCTCATGCTTTCGCCGAAAAGCATTTTACAAATCTGACTTGGTGGCTAGATTCACAACGAGTGTAGCTTTAATTCAGTACCTTGCATGTGTATTTTTATGAAAGTTTGAGATTTATCGAGTACTATACTCGAGTACTATAGGTGGCGCTCTGAAATTTCCGCTGAGCTGTCCCTGTGCAGGGACCACCTCCATAACAAGTTAAACAACACTTTTTATGGATATCTTTAAGAAATGGCTTTCTTCTTGCCACTCTTCCATAAAGGCCAGATTTGTGCAATATACGACTGATTGTTGTCCTATGGACAGAGTCTCCCACCTCAGCTGTAGATCTCTGCAGTTCATCCAGAGTGATCATGGGCCTCTTGGCTGCATCTCTGATCAGTCTTCTCCTTGTATGAGCTGAAAGTTTAGAGGGACGGCCAGGTCTTGGTAGATTTGCAGTGGTCTGATACTCCTTCCATTTCAATATTATCGCTTGCACAGTGCTCCTTGGGATGTTTAAAGCTTGGGAAATCTTTTTGTATCCAAATCCGGCTTTAAACTTCTTCACAACAGTATCTCGGACCTGCCTGGTGTGTTCCTTGTTCTTCATGATGCTCTCTGAGCTTTTAACGGACCTCTGAGACTATCACAGTGCAGGTGCATTTATACGGAGACTTGATTACACACAGGTGGATTGTATTTATCATCATTAGTCATTTAGGTCAACATTGGATCCTTCAGAGATCCTCACTGAACATCTGGAGAGAGTTTGCTGCACTGAAAGCAAAGGGGCTGAATAATTTTGCATGCCCAATTTTTCAATTTTTGATTTGTTAAAAAGTTAGAAAAATCCAATAAATGTCGTTCCACTTCATGATTGTGACAGACTTGTTGTTGATTCTTCACAAAAAAATAGTTTTATATCTTTATGTTTGAAGCCTAAAATGTGGCAAAAGGTCGCAAAGTTCATTGCTATATTCCAAATAAATCTGGGTGTTCTCACTATGTTGCTCACACCTAACCGGATCTACAGGCTAAACAACCATTTAAGATCTACAGGAGTGCCTAGTGGATAAGTTCTAAATTAGGATTTAGAATTATGTGCAAAACCTAATAGCGTCACTTTGTCCTTCCTCTTGGGTTTGCACATCAGGATGAGAGATTCAAATCCTGGAAGGGGCCCGATGCTGCAATCTTTGGCAAATAACTATATGGCTTATCATTACAATTCAACAGTATTTGGAACCAAACCATGTCTTATGAACTGAAGATGGAATCTAATAAGATAATAAGATCAATTCCCTCATAAGAACCCCCATATCGGGACACCATGATAACTTCCTCACAGATTATTACACTCACAGAGCCAGACAGAAGAAATATGGTTTGGAGTTGGAGAAGGGCAGTTCTCAGGATCCCCTCACAGCTCCTTCTTGCTGTGGGTTTATGAGCTTGTAGCTCGTTGGGATACATGCAAAGTTCCTCTTTGAAGCCACCAACGACACCTTCAAAGCCCATATTCTTCTTTGAAGATTTCCCCGCTGTTTCCTCCTTTCTGACGACACCTCTTTATTCAGATGAGGATGGTAATTCTGCTAATACCCACCGTCTCTCTCTGCAGGGGGACACATACCTCAGGGGAGCCTGATAGCCAAGCTTGACTCTGTTTCTCACATGAATATCGCAATCCTTCACATGACTTGATCCTCTTCACTCCATTGTGGGCTGAATCTTGATATGCGATAACACACGACATACAGTAAAATTCAGGTCATGATGCAGGTCATGCCGCATCAGGAGTGTTTTTTTGTGATGCAGTAGTATCTCAAGTCACAACTTGGCATACTGTAAGCGTGACATGTCATGAAAGTCTGTCCAACTCAAATCTCTGACATTTTGAATTCTGGGCAGATCTAATGAGAGATGAAGTGAGAGCAAAAATAAAGGAGGTCATTTCACACTGCAATTATGCTTCTAAATGTGATTTATTAACACAACACATTACAGTCTCACACTTTTATGCAGTTTGCAGTCATGGTGGGTTGATGTGAGATGCATGCGGAAAAACACATTCCCTTTGTCCTTGTACTGTATTATGCAAACACATTATTTTGGGAGTACAGACAATTTCAGTGGTGAGAAGTGACCACCAGCATAAAAAACGGGCCCAATGTTCGCTCCCATCATACAGTAGAACTGCTCACCTCCACCTTGTGACCTCCCAGGAGAATGAGAGTACATTGAATGAGATTGTAATTACATCAATTGACAAATTTGGCCCTTAAATCGGTTACCCTGCCATGACTCCATTATCCGAGGAACGGGGCCACTTATTAATTGTTAGTGCCGCATTGTTTTGCATTTCCATTATGTCTGGTTTATTTGAAGCTTATCTCTTAATTGTGCTTTTCATGTTAATCAGATTGGAAATGTTCATTCGCAGCAGTGCCTGGATGGACTGCCATTGATTGTTGGCCCTTTTTTGTCACTCGAGCTGTACCATTGAGACTACAAAATGGCATCTTTAACACAATTTTTTATTTGACCTTTATTTTAACTAGGCAAGTCAGTTAAGAACAAATTCTTATTTTCAATGACGGCCTAGGAACAGGGGGTTAACTGCCTGTTCAGGGGCAGAACGTACCTTGTCAGCTTAGGGATTTGAACTACTAGTCCAACGCTCTAACCACTAGGCTACCCTGCCACCCCATGTCTGTGAGTATAACATAACTTGTTTAGCAGGCGAAAACCTGAGGACAAACCATTCAGATTTTTTTTTTTGAGGTCACTCTCTTTTCAATGTGTTTTCATTGGATGACAGATTTGTACCTTGTCAGCTCAGAGGTTTAACTTGCAACCTTCCGGTTACTAGTCCAATGCTCTAACCACTAGGCTACCCTGCCGCCCCGCAATATTGCCTGAGTGATTTTGTTATGCATTTAAAATATTGCAGTAATTCACGTGTCAGGAGACAAAGCTTCTGAATGCATTTTCACTGCTAGGGTAATGCACTGTATATGCAAAAGAAGATTCTAATTTATTTGGAATGACATTTCAACACTGTCAAAGTGTCCACGAGTGCAGGCAGTACAAGTAATAGTACAAGTAGTAGTACCAGTAGTAGATTCAAAAACAGACATGTAGATAACAAAAACACAAAGTAAAGTCCATTTAGAATAAGAATACCTCCTCCCAGCTGCCACCGATAAATCCACTATAATTGAGAATTTCAATAAGCAATTTTCTATGGCTGGCCATGCTTTCCACCTGGCTACCACTACCCCTGTCAACAGTACGGCACCCCCCACAGCAACTCGCCCAAGCCTTCCCTATTTCTCCTTCTCCCAAATCCAGTCAGCTGATGTTCTGAAAGAGTTGCAAAATCTGGACCCCAACAAATCAGCCGGGCTAGAAAGTCTGGACCCTTTCTTTCTAAAATGATCTGCCGAAATTGTTGCAACCCCTATTACTAGCCTGTTCAACCTCTCTTTCGTGTCATCTGAGATTCCCAAAGATTGGAAAAAAGCTATGGTCATCCCCCTCCTCAAAGTGGTGGACACTCTTGACCCAAATTGCTACAGACCTATATCTATCCTACCCTGCCTTTCTAAGGTCTTTGAAAGCCAAGTCAATAAACAGATTACTGACCATTTCCAATCCCACCATACCTTCTACACTATGCAATCTGGTTTCAGAGCTGGTCATGGCTGCACCTCAGCCACGCTCAAGGTCCTAAACGATAACTTAAACACCATCGATAAGAAACAATAATGTGCAGCCGTATTCATTGACCTGTCCAAGGCTTTCGACTCTGTCAATCACCACATCCTCATCGGCAGACTCGACAGCCTTGGTTTCTCAAATGATTGCCTCGCCTGGTTCACCAACTACTTCTCTAATAGAGTTCAGTGTGTCAAATTGGAGGGCCTGTTGTCCGGACCTCTGGCAGTCTCTATGGGGGTGCCTCAGGGTTAAATTCTTGGACAGACTCTCTTCTCTGTATACATCAATGATGTCGCTCTTTCTGCTGGTGAGTCTCTGATCCACCTCTACGCAGACGACACCATTCTGTATACTTCTGGCCCTTCTTTGGACACTGTGTTAACCTCTTGAAACTAGGGGGCACTATTTTCATTTTTGGAAAAACAATGTTCCCAAAGTAAACGGGCTATTTCTCAGGACCAGATGCTAGAATATGCATATAATTGACAGCTTAGGATAGAAAACACTCTAAAGTTTCCAAAACTGGAAAAATATTTTCTGAGTATAACAGAACTGATATTGCAGGCGAAAGCCTGAGAAAAATCCAATCAGGAAGTGACTCTTATTTTGAAACCTCTGTGTTCCTATGCATCCCTGTTCACCATTGAAAGGGATATCAACCAGATTCCTTTTTCTATGGCTACCCTAATGTGTCTACAGACACTATACATAGTTTCAGGCTTTTATTTTGAAAAATGAGCGTGAACGACAACATTGCGTCAGTGGTCAGGTGGTGGCTCTGAGTGATTTGTACGTAATAGACAAAGGCGGCCATTGTTCCTCTCGCTCCTACTGAAAAGCTAATTGTCCCGGTTGATATATTATCGAATATATATTTTAAAAACACAGTGAGGATTGATTATAAAAAACGTTTGCCATGTTTCTGTCAATATTACGGATCTAATTTGTATTTTTTTTCGGCGTTGTCGTCACCGCAATTTTCCGGTGGATTTCTCAACAAAACAAGAACAACAAAAGGAGGTATTTCGGCTATAAAAATAATCTTTATGGAACAAAATGAACATTTGATGTCTAACTGGGAGTCTCGTGAGTGAAAACATCCGTAGCTCATCAAGGTAAAGGTAAACAATTTAATTTGATTTTCATGACCAAGCTTCCTGCTGCTAGCTGGACATAATGCTATGCTAGGCTATCGATAAACTTACATAAATGCTTGTCTTGCTTTGGCTGTAAAGCATAATTTCAAAATCTGAGATGACAGGGTGATTAACAAAAGGCTAAGCTGTGTTTCACTATATTTCACTTGTGATTTCATGAATATGAATATTTTCTAGTAAGATTTTTTGTACGTTGCATTATGCTAATTAGTGTAGTTGATGACAATTCTCCCGGATCCGGGAGGGGTAGTTCTAAGAGTTAACAACCCTCCAGACGAGCTTCAATTCCATACAACTCTCCTTCCATGGCCTCCAATTGCTCTTAAATACAAGTAAAACTAAATGCATGCTCGCTGCCTGCACCTGCAACCGATCGCTGCTTGCACCTGCACGCCTGTCCAACATCACTACACTGGACGGTTCTGACTTAGAATATGTGGACAACTACAAATACCTAGGTGTCTGGTTAGACTGTAAACTCTCCTTCCAGACTCACATCAAACATCTCCAATCCAAAGTTAAATCTAGAATTTGCTTCCTATTTCACAACAAAGCATCCTTCACTCATGTTGCCAAACATACCCTCGTAAAACTGACCATCCTACCGATCCTCGACTTCGGCAATGTTTTTTACAAAATAGCCTCCAATACTCTACTCAATAAATTGGATGCAGTCTATCACAGTGCCATCCATTTTGTCACCAAAGCCCCATATACTACCCACCACTGCGACCTGTACGCACTTGTTGGCTGGCCCTCGCTTCATACTCGTCGCCAAACACAGTAGCTCCAGGTCATCTACAAGACCCTGCTAGGTAAAGTACCACCTTATCTCAGCTCGCTGGTCACCATAGCAGCATCCACCTGTAGCACGCGCTCCAGCAGGTACATCTCTCTGGTCACCCCCAAAACCAATTCTTCCTTTGGCCGCCTCTCCTTCTAGTTCTCTGCTGCCAATGACTGGAACGAACTACAAAAATCTCTGAAACTGGAAGCACTTATCTCCCTCGCTTGCTTTAAATTGTTATAAATAGCGGGCAGTATTTTCACTTTGTATGAATTGCGTGCCCATAGTGAACTGCATCCTATTCTGTCCTGGATTGCTAATATATGCATATTATTATTATTATTGGATAGAAAACACCCTGAAGTTTCTAAAACTGTTTGAATTATGTCTGTGAGTATATCAGAACTCATAGGGCAGGCAATCTTCCAAACAAGAAGTGAAATTCTGAATGTGGGTCAACTTTGACGTCATCGCCCCCTCCTTTCCCTACAAGATATGGATCTCGTAGCACTTCCTACGCCTTCTAGATGTCCTCATTCAGTAGAAAGTGGAATGGAGCTTTTGCTGTGAACTTTGACCGAATGGGAGGGGAAATAGTCACTGTCCCGACAGAATGGCATTTTCCTGTGGCGCATTTCTCTGTGGGTGCCACCGCCGTTCCATTTGGCTGCAGCTGAAAACGTATGATCCGGTTGGGACGTTATTGGATATATATGAAAATAACATCCTGAAGATTGATTCTCTACTTAGTTTGACCAGTTTATTCGACCTGGAATATATCTTTTTGAAGTTTTCGTGCGAGTTGTCCTGGACCAGCAGTCAGTTTTTGGGCACGTGAGCTGAAAGTGTTAGCAAACGTAGCTAATTGGACCCTAGTATTGGACATTATGGAACAAAACAACAATTTATTGTTGAACTAGGACTCCTTGCACTACATTCTGATGAAAGATCATCAAAGGTAAGGGAATATTTAAGATGTAATTTCGTATTTCTGTTGACTCCAACATAGCGGAGAAATACTTTGACGCCTGAGCGCCGTCTCAGATTATTGCATGGTAGGCTTTTTCCGTAACGTTTAAAAAAAAATCTGACACAGCGGTTGCATTAAGAACCAGTGTATCTTTCATTATATGTAGAACATGTATCTTTAGTCAAAGTTTATGATGAGTATTTCTGTTATCTGGCGTAGCTTTCTATAATTCCTCCGGATATTTTGGAGGCAGTTCTGAACATGGTGTCAATGTAAACCGAGATTTGTGGATATAAATATGCATATTATCGAACAAAACATAAATGTATTGTGTAACATGTCATATGAGTGTCATCTGATGAAGATTTTCAAAAGGTTAGTGATTCATTGTATCTTTAATCCTGCTTTTGTGACTCGTTGGAAAAAATGGCTGATTTGGTGGTGGTCTAACATAAATATATGTTGTGTTTTCGCTGTAAAACATTTTAAAAATAGGATATGATGGGTAGATGAACAAGATGTTTATCTTTCATTTGAGGTATTTGACTTGTTAATGTGTGAAAGTTAAATATTTCGAAATAATATTTTTGAATTCCCCGCGCCACCTTTTCAGCTGAATGGGGGGGGGTGGAGTTCCCCCCAGGGAACTACTTGCCATAAGCACTAGCTGTCAGAGCAGCTCACAGATTACTGCACCTGTAGATAGCCCATCTATTATTTAGCTCAAACAACTACCTCTCCCGCTATTGTATTTATTTATTTGTTTTGCTCCTTTGCACCCCATTATTTCTATCTCTACTTTGCACATTCTTCCACTGCAAATCTACCATTCCAGTGTTTTACTTGCTATATTGTATTTACTTCGCCACCATGGCCTTTTTTTGCCTTTACCTCCCTTATATCACCTCATTTGCTCACATTGTATATAGACCAATTTTTCTACTGTTATATTGACTGTATGTTTGTTTTACTCCATGTGTAACTCTGTGTTGTTGTATGTGTCGAATTGCTTTGCTTTATCTTGGCCAGGTCGCAATTGTAAATTAGAACTTGTTCTCAACTTGCCTACCTGGTTAAGGTGAAATATATATTTTTTTAAACATCTAGACTTGGTTTCCTCTCTTGTAATCGCTCCTCATTCACCCCAGCTGCCAAACAAATCCTGATTCAGAGGAAAAGGTGCACTTTAATGAGGCACAAAACAACAAGCCCACAACACAGGGCGCGGACAATAATGTGGACCACCCAAAACACGTGGTGCCAGGTCCATAACACAAACACCTCTAATGAAAGCACACACATAACACAAAATCAATCCCGCACAAAACAAGGGCGGGTACACATACTTTAAATAAGGAAGCCCATCATGCACATACAACAGGACACAGGTGAAAGTAATAAGACAAAACAGACAACAAAAAAGGGATCGGTGGCGGCTAGTAGGCTGGTGACGAGAACCGCCGAGCACCGCCCGAACAGGCAGGGGAGCCAACTTCGGCGGAAGTCGTGACATTAGGATAGAAAACACTCTGTTTCCAAAACTGTCAAAATATTGACTGTGGGTATAACAGAACTGATAATGCAAGCAAAACCCAGAGGAAAACCCACCCAGAAGTGCTGTTTTTCCTGAAAGCTCTCTGTTCCATAGCCTGCCTTCGCTCCATTTAAAGGGATATCAACCAGATTCATTTTCCAATGGCTTCCCCATGGTGTGAACAGTCTTTAGGCAGAGTTTCAGTCTTTTATTTTGAAAAAATGAGCGAGAAAGATTACATCGCATCAGTGGATGGCTGGGTGCCAGCAGCGTTTTGCATGCGCAACAGCTCGGAGCAGACATTTCCTCTCTCTCTCCTATTGAAGAAGCTACAGTCCCTGTTGAAATAGTATTGATTATATATTGTAAAAACCACCTGAGGATTGATTCTAAAAAACGTTTGACATGTTTCTACGAACTTTACGGATACTATTTTGAATTTACGTCTGCCCGGTCTTGACCGCTCAAGCCTGTGGATTTCTGAACGTAACACGAGAACTAAATGGAGGTATTTTGGATATAAAAGTAATCTTCATGGAACAAAAGGAACATTTATTGTGTAACTGGGAGTCTCGTGAGTGCAAACATCCGAAGATCATCAAAGGTAAGCGATTCATTTTATTGCTTTTCTGACTGTCGTGACCAATACACTTGTCTGCTAGCTGTTTGTAATATTTTGTCTACTGAGAGAGATGTCCTTACATAAACGCTTGGTATGCTTTCGCCGAAAAGCTTTATTGAAATCTGACACGCCAGGTGGATTAACAACATGCTAAACTGTGTTTTGCTATATTGCACTTGTGATTTCATGAAAATTAAATATTTTTAGTAATTTAATTTGAATTTGGCACTCTGCAATTCAGCGGACGTTGACGAAAATGATCCCTGTAACGAGATGGGTGCATCAAGAAGTTAATCTAAGTGCACTGTCTGATTTACTATAGGATTTACAGCGAAAGCATGCCATGCGATTGTTTGAGGACAGCTCCCCACATCAACATATTTTTCCACCGGCACAGGTTTCATAAATTCACAAATAGTGATTAAATATTCACTTACTTTTTGAAAATATTCCTCTGATCTGTCATCCAAAGGGTCCCAGCTATAACATGTAGTGTCATTTTGTTAAATTAAATCCTTCTTTATATCCCAAAAAGTCTGTTTAGTTGGCGCAATCAATTTCAGTAATACACTCATTCAACATGCAGAGAAAGGAATCCAAAAAGCTAATGCTAAATTTTGTTAAAACAAGTCAAAATATGTTTATATTTATTCCTCAGATACCCTAAAATGAAATCAAACTGTAATATTTCTTACGGAAGGAATTTGCATGTGTTTACCCGGATTTCCAAGTCTGTCCCTGTTCTAAAAATCATTATTCTTCTTCGTTTTGGAAGAAACAAGCCTGAAACCCTGAACAAAGACTACTGACACCCAGTGGAAGCCATATGAATTGCATACTGGGAGCAAGACATTTTTTTCCTGTATGTTCCATTGGAAGAGTATGGACTCTCCAAAAAATATATTCCGTTTGGTTTTTCTTTGGATTCTCTCCTACCATATCTATTGTGTTATAGTCTCTTACAGTATTTTAACATTTCTACAAACTTCAGAGTGTTTTCTTTCCAATGGTACCAATTATATGCATATCCTGGCTTCAGGTCCTGAGCAACAGGCAGTTTACTTTGGGCACGCAAGTCAGGTGGAAATTGAGAAAAATAGACCCCATCCTGAAGAAGTTTTAATATAGTAATGACTCTGTGCCGAGTAGTCGGATATAACGAGTATCATAATGGATATGGGCAATTTTCTGGATATGATTATGTTCCGACTATTTTTTGTAATTATCCATGATCGGAAAAAAAGTTATTTTGGGGTGCCAGCAAGAATCTTTCTCATGTCAGTCAGAGTTTGACAAGAATTAACTGTGCTGTCTTTGAGTCAATCAAGTGTGAGATTCTACGTGGTCTAAATAACTCAACTGGAAAGTTTGGCTGTCTGTAAAAAGAAGGGCAGGCTGAACATTTATCATGCTACTCTGACTGGATAGACTGAAGCTGTATTTCTCCATCCTCTTGCTTCATAAATTTAACCAATCACTTTTCATTGCATGTTTTCAGTCCAAACTTTTAGATTGCTGCTGCCCGCTACTATGATAAATCACATGGCGAGGCCCTTTGCTATCAAGCTATCAAATGTGTATAATATCTAACAAGTGGGGCAACTAAAAAAATATGATACACTCATGAGTATTCTGACTGAGTGACAGCAAACTTGGCTGCTTCCTGCAAGTAGAGGACAAACACACACACCCCTCTGTCCGTTGCTCCAAATCTACAGCATTTTTTGCAGTGAGAACATGCAGGGAGGTATTATGCCAACATCTATTTAGGCATATTAAAACACTTTCGTTTTTTCTGATCATGAGTATCATCGGATCTGAGTATCAGCTGTCAATTTACGGATACGATTACAAATATGGCCATGTCAGCACACCCGTAGTAAGGTCTATATACCGTGGCAGAGCCAGGATGAAATTCCCCTTTATAGTTGCACTATGCAGAAATCACTCCGCCATTTCCTGGTTGCTAAAACTCGAATAGTTTGTTTAATTTCCGTTTATGTGACAAAATAAGATGGTACAATGATTCTCTACTCTATACTATCTAAACCACTGTGAGACATATTTTCCATGAACAAAAATATTGTAGTTTCATCTGTTTGAAGCTGGTGTACAAAACCGAAAGTAAAAGGTGCAAAAACAAAACTTAATGCTGATTGCCAAGCAGAGACGCACAGGGTCCCATTTTTACAGTCTTTGGTATAACTTGCCTGGGGATTGAACGCCTAACTGTCCAATCTCAAGTCGGACACTCAATCCACAACGCCACTGAGTAAGTCGGGACAGGGACCTCATCTATTACAGAATGACAACCCAAATTTCCTAATCACACCAACTTCCATTTTTTATCATGTCGTAACTAGAGGATACTGTCAATGACTTCGAAGACATTAACTGTCATATCTGCATGGCCATGGACACTGTCATTAGCAGGACATTAATTGTCCAGAGTGAGATGCACCCGGGGGTCTGAAATTACAAGTAGCGTCCAAGACACCCCCAGCTTTTCTACCTGCTCACATAATAGTGAAATTGTTTTGTTGACTTTATCCATCTTCCCCTACTGCCTTCTCCCTCCCCCTTCGCTCTTTCTTAAAATCTCTCTCTCTCCCTCTTCCAATATTTACGTCTTTCTCATATCTGGTTCCATAATCCTTCCCAGCAGAAAGACACACACACACACACACACACACACACACACACACACACACACACACCAAAATGGCTACTCTGGACAAAGACAGTATTTTCCACCTTCTATCTGTATAGTTGTATTTCTCTGTCACTGTTTAGCTGGGGGGGGGGGGGAAACGGCCTGGAACATTTTTGTTGTTAATTTTATATCTTGTGCTTCACCTCTGTGTCTCACTGGAAGCTCAACTCCACTGAGTAATGAGAACAAGGTGAGGGGGCCGGTGAGTGTAATTGTTTTCATTTGGGTGCCGGTGAGGTGCCGCTCCACATTAGTCTCCCCCGATGTGACAGCTTGGCTGATCTTCTCGCTATCTGCCACTAACGGTAATAAGCACCAGCCTCTCATTATCTACCAGGAACGCCACCTCGAGAAAAAGAGGGCCAAAAATAAATAGAATCCTTGCTGTCCCCGCACATAACAAGAATTCACAAGCTGGCATTAACAGCTGAGGAACTGTCTGGTGAAGTCTGGTATCGTAGAGGGTGGAGCTGGAGCTGTAATAGACAGGGCAGCACAAGTCACGACAAGGTGGCGTTATAACTGCTGTCAGAATGTGTCGGCTAATACTGAACACCTGCCATCAACAGCCACCACCATCTTGTTCTTTCGGCTATTTTTTTTTTTATCCGCCTTAAAAAGGGATCTGGTTTCGGACTAAACTCACTACTAGTTTATGTAACATAAAAACTCCCTGAGTGTTGAAGCCTACAGCTAGTGCTGTACCACTTAATTTCAACGTGGACAATTGGGTAATATTTGGGTGAGACGTTGATCAATGAGATTACATCCTACAATCACCCACTCGAAAAGACACGTGATGTCAGAATGCACTCACTGTTCCAAAATGTGATTGCTTTGCAACAGGACAGTTAAACCATGCTGCCCTCAAACTAAGGCACGCTGCTTGCTAATTATCTATAGCATACGTTTCAACTTCTTCATTTCAAATTATTTTCGGATGAAAACCCAAGCACTTCCCCAGTGTTTCCCCAGATCAAGTATGAAGACATTGTGCATCTCTAGTCAGGCATTGCACAACAATTTTTTTCATTGTTGTTTTCATTACAAATAATACATTTGAATATGAGGGCATTCCTATCAAAGTAAGTGCTTTCTTTCTGTATATCATATTGTTGTTTCTACTGTAGCATACCATATGTATGTATGGAGTATAATGTATTTACTGTTGTATTCACATGTTTTCAAGTTCTAGTGACAAATCATGCATTCCAGTTCTTGCATAGATTATAATGGACACATACATTCTCTTCAGGAAATATTCAGACCACTTGACTTTTTAGAAATGTTGTTATGTTACAGCCTTATTCTCAAATATTTTTTCCCCTACACACAATAACCCATTATAACAGAGCAAAAACAGGTTTTTAGAAACATTTTGTAATTTATATTTTAAAAAATTATATCACATTTACATAACTATTCAGACCTTTTACTCAGTACTTTGTTGAAGCACCTGTCATGACTCTCCTGTGAGAATCCGAAGGAGCAGGTGACAGTGGGTCAGCTCTAGAACGCCCTCTATCTCCCGCAAAGTGGGAGAGGGATGGAATTGGCCAGTTTTATGACTATAGGAAATACCTTGCAGAAACTCTGCCTTTGGGCTCTGCAGGATTGAGGGGAAATAACCCTTTTGTTACAAGGAGATTCCTCCTGTCAAAACTACAAAATCCAAGCATGGATAATAACACAATATTCCTAACACAAATAATGTGGGAACCAGTTGGTGGGGCTCAAAACAATAAACATTGTTTTGCGTGATACAGGGGGATGTTGCTATGGTGACCAGTGAGCTGAGATAAGGAGGGGCTTTACCTAGCAAAGACTTATAGATGACCTGGAGCCAGTGGGTTTGGCGACATGTATGTGGTGAGGGCCAGCCAACGAGAGCATAAAGGTCACAGTGGAGGGTAGTGTATGGGGCTTTGGTGACAAAACGAATGGCACTGTGGTAGACTGCATCCAATTTGCTGAGTAGAGTGTTGGAGGCTAATTTTGTAAATGACATTGCTGAAGTCAAGGATTGGTAGGATAGTCAGTTTTACTAAGGTATGTTTGGCAGCATGAGTGAAGGAGGCTTTGTTGCGAAATAGGAAGCATTCCGGATTTCATTTGGATTGGAGATGCTTAATGCGAGTCTGGATGGAAAGTTTACAGTCTAACCAGACACCTAGGTATTTCTAGTGTCCACATATTCTAAGTCAGAACCGTCCAGAATAGTGATGGTAGTTGGGCGGGTGCATGCAGGCAACAATCAGTTGAAGAGGATGCATTTATTTTAACTAACATTTAAAAGCAGTTGGAGGCCATGGAAAGAGTGTTGCATGGCATAGAAGCTCGTTTGGAGGTTTGTGTCCAAAGAAGGGCCAGATGTATACAGAATGGTGTCGTCTGCGTAGAGATGGATCAGAGAATCACCAACAGCAAGATTGACATCATTGACATACACAGAGAAAAGAGACGGCCCGAGAATTGAATCCTGTGGGAGCCCCTGTAAAGACTGCCAGAGGTCCGGACAACAGGCCCCCCGATTTGACACACTTAACTGTATCTGAGATGTAGTTGGTGAACCAGGCGAGGCAGTCATTTGAGAAACCAAGGCTACTGGGTCTGCCGATAAGAATGAGTCTGACCAGAGTCAGAAGCCTTGGTCAGGTCGATGAAGACGGCTGCACAGTACTGTCTTTTATCGATGGCAGTTGTGATATCGTTTAGGACCTTGACCTCCAGCTCGGAAACCAGATTGCATAGTGGAGAAGGTACGGTCGGATTCGAAATGCACGGTAAACTGTTTGATAACTTGGCATTCAAAGATTTTTGAAAGGCATGGCAGGATGGATATAGGTCTGTAACATTTTGGGTCCAGAGTGTCTCCCCCTTTGGAGAGGGGGGTGACCGCAGTAGCTTTCCAATCTTTGGGGATCTCAGACGATACGAAAGAGAGGTTTAACAGGCTAGTAATAGGGGTTGCAACATTTTCTATGGATAATTTTAGAAAGTGAGGGTCCAGATTGTCCAGCCCAGCTGATTTGTAGGGGCTTGGGCAAGTTGCTGCAGGGGGCGCTGAGCTGTTGCCGGGTAGGTTTAGCCAGTTAGAAAGCATGGACAGCAGTAGATGAAGTGCTTCTTGAAATGTTCGATTATCGTAGATTTATCGGTGGTGACAGTATTTCCTAGTATTTCCTCTTATTCTCCATAGACTTTACAGTGTCCCGAAAGTTTTGGGATTTAGTGCTACAGGATGCACATTTCTGTTTGAAAAAGCTAGCCTTAGCTTTCCTAACTGACTGAGTATATTGGTTCCTGATTTCCTTGAAATCGCATATCGCGGGGTCTATTCGATGCTAATGCAGAACGCCAGGATGCCAGGATGTTTTGATGCTGGTCAAGGGCAGTCAAGTCTGGGGTGAACCAAGGTCTATTTCTGTTCTTAGTTCTACATTTTTTGAATGGTTCATGCTTATTTAAGATGGCAAGGAAAGCACTTTTAAAGAGCAACCAGGCATCCTCTACTGATGGGATGAGGTCAATATCCTTCCAGGATACCCGGCCCAGGTTGATTAGAAAGGCCTGCTCGCTGAAGTGTTTAATGGAGCGTTTGACAGTGATTAGGGTTGGTCGTTTGACCGCAGACCCATTACGCATGCAGGCAATGAGGCAGTGATCACTGAGATCCTGGTTGAATATAGCAGATGTGTATTTAGAGGGCAAGTTGGTCAGGATGATATCTAAGAGGGTGCCCATGATTACAGATTTAGGGTTGTACCTGGTAGGTTCCTTGATAATTTGTGTGAGATTGAGGAGATCTAGTTTAGATTGTAGGACGGCCGGGGTGTTAAGCATATCCCAGTTTAGGTCACCTAACAGTACAAACTCTGAAATTAGATGTGGGGCAATCAATTCACATATGGTGTCCAGGGCACAGCTGGGGGCTGAAGGCGGTCTATAACAAGTAGCAACGGTGAGAGACTAGTTTCTGGAAAGGTGAGTTTTTAAAATTAGAAGCTCGAATTGTTGGGGCACAGACCTGAATAGTGTGACAAGAAATAGTTAGACTTCACCAGACCAGCGTCACCGACAGCGTGAGCTAAAAGGTAAGAAATGGTTAGAAATGCAAACTTTCAACAGAGAAGAAGAAAATATCTGCTAGACCAGACGTGGCTACTCGGCTGAGAAGGTGGCTACTCGGCTAGGAAGACCAGCCAAAGTATAGCGCGAGCTGGATATGGCAAAATTGTTTGAAACTACAATACCAGAAAATGGTTAGACCCTCTGAAACTCTCTCTCAAAAAAGAAGAAGACTACACATGAACATTTAGTCTGCAGCTGTTTATTCACTGTTAGCCTAGGAAACTCGACGAAGACAAGAGACAAATAACTATTTCCTCTCACCACTATAGGTATCTCAAGGGTATCTATTCTATTCCAAACAAACAGAGTAAATATGTGTTGCATCTCTACATCGGAATGTGTGCTCCCAGAGTGACAATTGGGTTCTTGGTAACCTCCCTGACCAAGGCCCTTCTCCCCAGATCGCTCAGTTTGGCTGGGCGGCCAGCTCTAGGAAGAGTATTAGTGATCCAAACTTCTTCCATTTAAGAATGGTGTAGACAACTGTTCTTGGGGATCTTCAATACTGCAGAAATGTTTTGGTACACTTCGACATAATCCTGTCTCTGAGCTTTACGGACAATTACTTCGTCCTCATGGCTTGGTTTTTGCTCTGACATGCACTTTCCACTGTGGGAAAGTGTGTGCCTTTTCAAACCAAACCCAAACAATTTAATTTACCACAGGTGGGCTCCAATCAATTTGTAGAAACATCTCAAGGATAATCAATGAAAACAGGATGCACCTGAGATCAAAGTTGAGTTTAATAGCAAAGGGTCAGAATACTTATGTAAATAAAGTATTTCTGTATTCTGCAAACCGGTTTTTACTTCGTCATTACGGGGTATTTTGTGTAGATTGCTAAGGATTTGTATTTATTTAATCAATTTTAGAATAAGGCTGTAACTTAACAAAATGTGGAAAAAAGTTATTGGGTCTGACTACTCTCCGCAGGCACTGTATGTATGCAAAATACTTTTTTGAAGGTTGTACTGATTTTGATGAGCTAATGCTAAGCTATTTGCCAGCTACAGTGGGGAGAACAAGTATTTGATACACTGCCGATTTTGCAGGTTTTCCTACTTACAAAGCATGTAGAGGTCTGTAATTTTTATCATAGGTACAATTCAAATGTGAGAGACGGAATATAAAATACTTGTTCTCCCCACTGTATGTGTGGCGCCATGTTTGTTGACATAACTTAAACAATTAATAGAAGTAATAACAGCACACTATTATCAATGCATGCTCATATTAAGAAAGCTCTAGCAAAGGCTATAAGCATGTCAAGCATGTCAGGTCATTGGATCCAATTATTGGATTGACAAAATTAAGAGAAAAATACCTGTAAATATCACAAGACCTGTTCTTTATGTCCTATACATGCATGCTGCCTATTGGCAGAGAGACATGTTTAATGTAGTCCTCATTATATCCTGTTTTTATTCCGACAGAAAGGAAGAAGGAACATACATTCTAACGGCCGCTATTTTTTTTTTGCTTTTGGCACAATAGTCTAATAATACTCTCCTCAACAATACAGTAGGGGCTAAAATAAGGAACTGTTCAGGAAAGAAGTATGTGTTTTTGCATTGTCTCAGTGTCTTCCATGTGTTTGGGAGGAGTGTACATTTTACCATGAGTTCATCTGTTCGGAGATTCCCCTACTCTGCAGTTCAGAGACTCCCCTACTCTGTCTCAATTATGCAGCCAAACCTGGGGCAATGATCCCCCCCACAGTCCCAAATAGATGCCACCTGTACCTCACCCCCACTACTGAATAAATACTACCTGCAAAACCTCCAAGTCTCCAATAATATCACTTGCTTTAATTAACCTCCAAAAATGTGCAAGTGACACAAACCTCTGTTTTACACTCACAGTCTACGACATTATTTTGGGTAGCCATGACTTACACATCTCAGTTAAGCTTCTTGAAAGAGGAGAAATCCTTGTCTGTTTTTTACAAGGCATCAGTAAATGCTTCTCAATAGGAGGAATAATTAGCAATAATTAGTTATACTGTACATCCAAGGTGTGTCAATTCAATTTCTTATACAACCATAGTTAAATGCCTTTGTTTTTCTCTCTCTCTCTCAGAATAAATGTTTCATTTTGAATAAGTAATTTCTGTCAATCTCCTATGTAAGTTTTGCTGTTTTAGATTTCCACTCATTTTGTTTAAAGCCTACATGGTGTGCTGTTGACATTCAGTGGGACACATTATATATGTTTCTCTCCTCTCGATGATCTTAAGCGTTTGACCTGTTCCAATGTCTTGGAAATGTGACATGTGAGATATTGATCTATCATTCTACTTGAAAGCATGTCTAAGAAGCAATAGATTTGTTCTATGGGCACTTTTTCTATGCTTCCCGTTCTTAAAACCTGTTAGGGATAGGGGGCAGCATTTTCACTTTGGATGAATTGTGTGCCCATAGTGAACTGCATCCTACTCTGTCCTAGATGCTAATATATGTATATTATTATTACTATTGGATAGAAAACACTCTGAAGTTTCTGAAAATGTTTGAATTATGTCTGTGAGTATAACAGAACTCATAGGGCAGGCAAATTAACAAACAGGAAGTGGAAATTCTTGGACTGGTCAAATTTCAATTCATCGCCTATTCACATCCAAACAAGATATGATATGTTCACACTTTCTATGTCTTCCACTAGATGTCAACAGTCAGTGGAATGTGGAATGAAGCCTCTAGTGTGATGTATGAAGGGGATTGTGTCAGTGGTCTGTCAAAATGCCAGTTCCTGGTTGTGCACATTACTGTTGATATCGCCTGTGTTCCATTACTCTGCAGACAAAAACGAATGCTCCGGTTGGAACGTTATTGGATATATATGAAAATAACATCCTGAAGATTGATTCTCTAATTAGTTTGACCAGTTTATTCGAATTGGAATATAACTTTTTGAAGTTTTCGTCCGAGTTCGCCTGGACCAGTGCCAGCTTTTGGACATGTGAACTAACCGTGCTAGCAAAAGCAGCTATTTGGACACTAGTAATGGACATTATGGAACAAAACAACAATTTATTGTGGAACTAGGACTCATTGCACTGCATTCTGATGAAAGATCATCAAAGGGAATATTTATGATGTAATTTTGTATTTCTGTTGACATGGCAGAGAAATATTGTTACGTATTAGCGCCGTTTTAGATTATTGCACGGTATGCTTTTTTCGTAATGTCACCGAATGCAAAAATAACTAAAGCTGTAAGGGACATTATTCATATTTAGAATTTACATGTCAAAAGGTTAATCCAATATGTGAAAAAAGTGAAGGGGTCTGAATACCTTCTAAATGCAATGGGACGGGAAAGGGGGATACCTAAAGTAGTCAGTTGTACAACTGAAGTGCATTCAACCCAACCCTCTGCATCAACATCCACGTCTTCAGTGCCCAGGGAACAGTGGATTAACTGCCTTGCTCAGGGGCAGAATGACAGATTTTTACCTTGTCAGCTCGGGGATTCGATCCAACAACCTTTCAGATATTGGCCCAACACTCTAACCACTAAACGCAAAGTTCTTCTTGCTAGCGCAAAGGTCTTCCATATAGTCTGTAAACCAGTAGATACTCTTCTTTTTGGTTCTAAGATGGATAATTACAGGAGCTGGGACGAAGGAACGTCTTACTATTGGTCTTCAAGAAAGGAAATCAGAATGAAAGGAAGTTACTCAAATAGATGGTAGTTAAGCTAGCTGTTAGTAATCTCTGAAGTAAATTAAGGTTAGGTTAACAGGTTAACAGGTTAAGGTTAACGTTAATAGCCGAGTAGCTGAGTGACATTGGCCAGAATGTGCGATATGTTCCGGTCAGATATAAATTCACAGCACATTGCCACTCTTTTCCTGACCACAATGGAGCTTTGTGTCAGGCATGGCTGCAGGCCATCCAACATCCTGCTTATGGTGTTGATATGATGCCTGAAGTCATTCACTAGCTGCGGTTGACCGGTTGACCGTGTTCAGTGATTACTTTGTGGCAACTGACTACAATGGGGACCGGTTGAAACCGGGTTCTGTTCCCACCATCTTTCCACCATGGATGGGAAAGCTCCAACCATTCAAGGTATGTTGGTAGCTAGCTAAATTGCTAACACCTGTAGCTAGTCACCAAAAAGTAATGTATTCCGTTATTTGTTTGACATTCCAATAACTAGTTTGTGATGTAGTTAGCTACTGCTGAAAAAGGTAATGTTATCCTGTCTTACTGACTGTTTTGCTTATTTTAATTTGTGATGCAATTTCCTTTTTCATTATAATTAAGCAATAAGGAATAAGGGGGTGTGGTATATGGCCAATATACCACAGCTAAGGGCTGTTCTTATGCATGACGGATTGTGGAGTGCCTGGTCACAGCCTTTAGCCTTGGTATATTGGTCATATACCACAAACCCCCAAGGTGCCTTATTGCTATTATAAACTGGTTACCAACGTAATTAGAGCAGTACAAATAAATGTTTTGTCATACCCATTGTATATGGTCTGATATACCACAAACCCCCAAGGTGCCTTATTGCTATTATCAACTGGTTACCAACATAATTAGGACAGTAAAAATAAATGTTTTGTCATACCCATGGTAAATGGTCTGATATACCACAGCTGTCAGCCAATCCGCATTCAGGGCTCGAACCACCCAGTTTATAATTTCTACAGATATCACAGTTTTCTGTAGTGATATTGATTGAATAAAATGACATGACCTGCAGTAGTTAAGGTCCATGAGTAGGACACAGCCCTAGCCAGAGCCATATAGATAAATATACGGCTCTGGCCCTAGCTGTTGCATGAGTTGTAAGGACAACAAACTAGCCCAAACCTTTACATTATTTCAATTAAAACATTTAGAATATCAGCTCATACCCTGAATTGACATGTAATGACTGACTCTGTTTTATACCAGCTAACATCAACAATCACTCTTTGTGTTTATACCTGCCTTGGAGGGATTGGAAGAAGGAGAGGGGTGGTGGAACAGACATGATGATAGGACAATGACCCATACTGTCTCGGATTTGATCGTTCAATTTCTCATATTTTCTACTTTTGTATCCTTTTCACACCCTTTTCAAAGAGGGGACCCAATGTTCCTCAACTTATGCCTCCTTCAATAATTTATCAGGAGGATGCAAGGAAAGACACATTTTTTGTTTTGTAATTAAGCATTGTGATGTTGTGGAAATGCATCAATAACATGTCATGCAATCATTGGCTGCATGCAGTGTGACTGCCATGTAGATCACCTGGAACAGCACCATTCTCTACCTCAGGGATGTATTCATTCAGGTAAACTCATTGGCATAGGAATCAGAAGGAATGGAACAGGCTTGGAACCTCTAAGGGGTACAAAGTAATTGAGATAGATTTTGTACGTTTATCTAGGAATAAAGTGAAAGATAATAACAAGTTACAGCAGCATATGTGATGGGGTCAATGTAGATTGCCCGGATAGCTATTTTGTTGACTATTGTCATGACTTTGCCCTGCTGAGTGAGGGTCATAGAACCCCCCCCCACTGGTTTATGACCCCCCCCCATAAATACAGATACTCTCTCTTTCCACAATACAGATTGGACTTTTGGAAAGCCCTTTGTTACCACAGAGAAGGACTCTACAGGCTGGTAACACCAGAAAGTTGAACAAAGACAATATTTCTGTAATGGAAGGGTCCCTTGGTACTTAAAGAATATGATGGCAGATCAGTCAATGTTTTGGTAGATTGTTAATGATGAATGATAGAATGACATAATTGTATCTTTGAAGTCTACACATTGTAGTTATCAGATTAACATCATAATGTTGCAAAATTTATGGAATTAACTTCTTATGGTATAGGGAACTCTTGCGTCCCACTTGGGCAAAAGCCACGGAAAATGCAGCATGGCACATTTTTTAAAAAGGATATAAATATCAAACTTTCATTAAATCACACATGTAAGATACTCAATTAAAGCTACACACATTGTGAATCCAGCCAACATGTCAGATTTTAAATATGCTTTTCGTCTAAAGCTTAAGAAGCTATTATCTGAGGATAGCACAAAAGTAAACAAAGGAGGGTAGCATATTTCAACCCTGCAGGCGCTAAACAAAACGCAGAAATAAAATATAAAACATGTCTTACCTTTGACGAGCTTCTTTTGTTGGCACTCCAATATCTCCCATAAACATCACAATTGGTCCTTTTGTTCGATTAATTCCGTCCATATATATCCAAAATGTCAATTTATTTGGCCCGTTTGATCCAGAAAAAAACAGCTTCCAAAATACGCAACGTCACTACAAAATATTTCAAAAGTTGCCTATAAACTTTGCCAAAATATTTCAAACTACTTTTGTAATAAAACTTTAGGTATTTTTAAACGTTAATAATCGATAAAATTGAAGACGGGTCTATCTGTTTTCAATAGAGGACGAGAGGAAACTAACGCTACTTTTCAAGTCTAACGCAACTTTCAACAGTGTTACCCATTTCCTAGATGGCCGGACTTCTTCATTGCACAAAGGAATATCCTCAACCAAATTCCAAAAACTGGTGACATCCAGTGGAAGCGGTAGGAACTGAAAACAAGTTCCTAAGAAATATCGTTTGCCAATGAGACCACAATGAACAGACAGAGACCTACAAAAAAATTATTCTGAACATTTAGTCCTCTGGGTTTTGCCTGCTACATAAGTTCTGTTATACTCACAGACATGATTTAGAAACGTCAGTATTTTCTATCCAATCTACTAATTATATGCATATCTTATATTCTTGGCATGAGAAGCAGGAAGTTGAAATTGGGCACGCTATTTATCCAAAAGTGAAAATGCTGCCCACTATACCTTAAGAAGTTAAACATGAAACTATTTGTGAGAAGATAAAATGTTATTTTAGCTACAAAATTAGAGAATTGTTTCAGAAGTAATCTTCCGCTGAATCAGTGGTGAATTTCGACAAGACCAGCCAGAATACAGCATGAGCTGATTGAGACAACTTGGTATGAACTATTACGAAAGAGGAAGTGATAGATCCTAGATGTTGAGTTATCAGCTGCAGCTGTAAACGTACGTGGCCTAGGAAAGGACAGATAATCTCTGAAGAATGACAGGGTACTTCAACGTATCCGCTCAACAACACGACGACCAGAAAGATTCTTCAAAGGACAATGGTGATCTCTGCTGGGCAAACCAGTCTTCCATCTTCGACCGATCATTCGAAGCACAGCTCAGAGTAAATATATAACTTGCATTTTCCTTTTCCGAATGGGCGGTTATTAGAATGCATAATATTCTGTATTTACGGTAGCATAGCTTCTCAAGGTCCGATAGAGACCAAATTCTTGTCCCTCAGTCTTCCCGCTCTTTCATTCAAACCCAACCCCCATCCTTTGTGTAAACAGCCATCATATTGGGTTAGTCCACCAGGGGTTTTCCATGACCTGATTAGTAATCAATGTATGATCTGTCCTGTGTATATTTATGTAATTCTGTGTGATTATTTAGGTATTTAGTAAATACATACATAATTAAGCCAATTTGTGTATTGCTGATTCAACCTGTTAGTCAGGGTTCGTGCAGATAACCAAGTACTTTACGACAATCAGAATGAGACTGAATAAGGTGATGATTAATAATTGACTGCTATTGATATAAAAGATATTCAGATCTTTAAGAGAGTTTATTCGGAAGACAGCAGCTCTATAAATAATTGTTGCATGGTTTAATGCCACCAAGTAATCAATTAAATATTAGGTAATAAAATAGCCTGTCATCTCATTTAATCAGTCAGCGACACGACACTATTTAGCAGTCTTATGGCTTGGGGGTAGAAGCTATTCAGGGTCCTGTTGGTTCCAGAATTGGCGCACCGGTACCTCTTGCCGTGCGTGATGCAATACAGTGGGGCAAAAAAGTTTTTAGTCAGCCACCAATTGTGCAAGTTCTCCCACTTAAAAATATGAGAGAGGCCTGTAATTTTCAACATAGGTACACTTCAACTATGAAAGACAAAAAAAAATACAAATCCAGAAAATCACATAGTAGGATTTTTTATTTATTTATTTGCAAATTATGGTGGAAAATAAGTATTTGGTCACCTACAAACAAGCAAGATTTCTGGCTCTCACAGACCTGTAACTTCTTCTTTAAGAGGCTCCTCTGTCCTCCACTCGTTACCTTTATTAATGGCACCTGTTTGAACTTGTTATCAGTATAAAAGACACCTGTCCACAACCTCAAACAGTCACACTCCAAACTCCAGTATGGCCAAGACCAAAGAGCTGTCAAAGGACACCAGAAACAAAATTGTAGACCTGCACCAGGCTGGGAAGACTGAATCTGCAATAGGTAAGCAGCTTGGTTTGAAGAAATCAACTGTGGTAGCAATTATTAGGAAATGGAAGACATACAAGACCACTGATAATCTCCCTCGATCTGGGGCTCCACGCAAGATCTCACCCCGTGGGGTCAAAATGATCACAAGAACGGTGAGCAAAAATCCAAGAACCACACGGGGGACCTAGCGAATGACCTGCAGAGAGCTGGGACCAAAGTAACAAAGCCTATCATCAGTAACACACTACGCCGCCAGGGACTCAAATCCTGCAGTGCTAGACGTGTCCCCTGCTTAAGCCAGTACATGTCCAGGCCCGTCTGAAGTTTGCTAGAGAGCATTTGGATGATCCAGAAGAAAATTGGGAGAATGTCATATGGTCAGATGAAACCAAAATATAACTTTTTGGTAAAAACTCAACTCGTCGTGTTTGGAGGACAAATAATGCTGAGTTGCATCCAAATAACACCATACCTACTGTGAAGCATGGGGGTGGAAACATCATGCGTTGGGGCTGTTTTTCTGCAAAGAGACCAGGACGACTGATCCGTGTAAAGGAAAGAATGAATGGGGCCATGTATCGTGAGATTTTGAGTGAAAACCTATTTCCATCAGCAAGGGCATTGAAGATGAAACGTGGCTAGGTCTTTCAGCATGACAATGATCCCAAACACACCGCCCGGTCAACAAAGGAGTGGCTTCGTAAGAAGCATTTCAAGGTCCTGGAGTGGCCTAGCCAGTCTCCAGATCTCAACCCATAAAAAATCTTTGGAGGGAGCTGAAAGTCCGTGTTGCCCAGCAACAGCCCCAAAACATCACTGCTCTAGAGGAGATCTGCATGGAGGAATGGGCCAAAATACCAGCAACAGTGTGTGAAAACCTTGTGAAGACTTACAGAAAACGTTTGACCTCTGTCATTGCCAACAAAGGGTATATAACAAAGTATTGAGAAACTTTTGTTATTGACCAAATACTTATTTTCCACCATAATTTGCTAATAAATTCATTAAAAATCCTACAATGTGATTTTCTGGATTTTTTTCTCATTTTGTCTGTCATAGTTGAAGTGTACCTATGATGAAAGTTACATGCCTCTCTCATCTTTTAAGTGGGAGAACTTGCACAATTGGTGGCTGACTAAATACTTTTTTGCCCCACTGTAAATTCCATGTTAATGTAGAATATACATTCAAATGATGCTAACTGATGTGGATCATGGAATATATTTTTTGTAATGTCAGTTGAGTTGATTCAGCAAATCACAGCACAGATGGATGGGTACACCTGCTTTTACTTTATACTTTTACTTACTGCTTTGCCCTGATGTGTACACTTGAAATGGCTGGCAGTCCACTTATTATGCTATTGTTGCTTGAATGGGAACACTTGTTCTATTCAATGAGGGGATTAGATTAATCTGACCCGGGTAGGTGTGTTTTGCACCGAGTGAAGTTTTGGAACCGGGCTGTCTCCCAGGTGTGAGCCAGCACATGGAGTAATGAGTATGATTCTGTGGGACGATCTCAACTGCGTACTCCTTGCGTCCTCTCTACTCGCCTCCTTCTCAAAACACATCCTTCTCATCCAATGTGTTTTGAGAAGGAGAAAGGACGCAAAGAGTATGCAATTGGGATTCTCCCTGTGTTTTACATCACTCCACGGTTCTCAAACCTTCTACCTCGTATAAGATGCTATGAGCGTCCTCAACTTCATGGAATCAAATTTAGATGCTTTTGGGGTCAGGGTAGTTAGATGTAATTGATCCAACACAGAGGCTGTGAGTACCTGTTATTGGCCTCGACCTATATGTTCTCCCCTCACCACGGATGGACTCCAGGGTGATCCGATAAGAGACCAGTCTGTATTATCCAGAGGGACAGAACATTAATACATGGCAATGTTATATACAAAAATCAAGAAAATAAATAGGCCTGTATAACATAAAATATAACAGGCTCAGGGATCACTAACCGTTTCACATGTATCAACACACGGGTGCGATCATTCTACAGTGGTCCCTGTAGTTTACGATCAAACCGGTGTGATTAGAACGCTTATTTAGAACGCATATTTAGAACAGCCAGCTTTGAATGACCCAACAATGAGCATTTGAGCTGGACACACTTTTTTTCAGAAATATTTTGAACAAACACAGTCTTTACAAAGTTATGTCCAGAATGTGAGCACTTCAATTTTCAGACATTCACACAAAGTATCTAAAGCATAACACAATCATCCAAATTGGAAAAATGTAGGCTACATTTGTCCTAGCGCTAACTGAGGAAAGATCGACGCAACACAAGTGGTCATATTTGTATAACTCTCGTTGACAAACTACAATATGAATTAGCTAATAGAAATGACTATTTATAATTAATCACATCACGGGTGAGCTCACCAATGATTGAAATAATTGAGTAAAACGCTCTCTAGAAATCGAAATTAATCCGGACAATGGGTAGTTTCTGTGCACTGACATGCTTTTTTTCCTCACAGAAACCAAAGATTACAAGAGAAGACAAGATGAGGTTGGTCTGTTTATAGTATACATGTTCAAGGGGTGGTGTCGTCCACCATCGTTCACATCCCGCCATCAATTTCCGGAAGTCCTCAAAAAATGAGTGAACCCTTACTCACCTCATTTTGTTATAACATCTTTGGGCCAACAGACGATTAGGTGAAACCCAGAATGCATTGTATGTCAACAAACATAGCTACACCAGCTGGAATTAGCTTAGCTCATCATAATCAGTATAACCTTCAAAAAGTCTTTTACACATATAATATGTGCCCATTACAATCTATGCAATGTTCAGAATGCATGCAAACAATTGGGAAGTGCTTGGGGAATTTTGCCCGGGTTAGAAATGTCTCAAAAATCAACTGTCCGCTAAAGTAAAAATAACTATTTTTATGTGAATGAATGAGGCGGAACACACCTCAATTCAAACTGTTCTTTGAAAATAAAAACTTGTCAGAAAATCATTTTAAATTGAAGTTGAAACAGCCTATAAATAAAAACAGGCTAAGTGCCTTGGTTTGATGGCAGCGCGGATTGAATGTACTGTTGCGTAGCAATCATATTCTGGAATGGAGAGAACGTTCGAACACCACGTGCTCACGCTGGGGCGACTGTTAGAGATATTTGGAACTCACGCATGAAAGGTTTATGCATAGAAGCAGTTTGGATTAAGTAGGCACATGGGAATATAGACAGATTGTTCACCTTGTCGACTCGGGGATTCAAAAGAGCACTCTTTTTTTTTTTAAATGTTCAACCTTTTGGTTACTTGACCAAAACTTTAACCGAATGGCTACCTGCCATAGTACTATTGATGGCTTTCTTGGTCTTGTATACTTGAAGGCTGTATAGCCAACTCATTACTCAAAGGGTATTAGTGGTTAGTGTGAGGCTGCTTATCTTCTTCTTTTGTGCGGGTTTACATGCTAATTAGAATATTGTTGGTATAAAAGCTAGACTGGCAATTGCAAGCAACATGTTATTCATGTTCTACCTCCACTATTGACTTTATGTTTATTACACTGTTTGGTAATGTAAATTATTGTTTATGTAGACCCAAATTGTGAAGTGCACATCCCATATACTCTATTTCTATGGTGTGCATTCAATCGTTCTAGACACTTGCTGCATTCAAATCAAGTCATGACGTCTTAGGGTAGGAAATTCAGAGAGGCCCGAGTTCCCAAGCAACTGTTTACCTAGCCAGCATGTCATCATTGTCAGGCAAACTGGAAGGGGACTAGAGTAGCCAGTTACATTGTGGGGTGTAGGCAAGATACTCGAAAAAGCAGTTGGAATGGTGTCATTAACATCCTGTGCTTATTGTTCCTTCAAAAACATTTGGGCACTGAGTAAATTTCAAGTCTCTTGAGCGCAAACTTGAACGTTGTGAAAGTTCTGTGCAATTTCCAGTGAGCGTTGATGTGAAAACGGGTTCTGTACCCACTTTAAGTTACAGCTTTAACTGTGTACAAGTAGCCTACTGTGAATATTTAGGTCTACCAGAGTGGCCTACCATAAAAAAAACAATGGAGAAAATGCATCCCATAACATTTTAACATGGAAATAGTTGTTCTATCATTCAGCCTAAAGTAGCAGAACATGTGTGGTGTTCAATGTAGACTTACATTCCACAATACTTTCAAAAAATAATGCAGGGGTTGACATGAACCTTTTTATACACTTGTCCTATTGAAAAGGAGGTGACTGAAAATGTTTTTGTGTTGTTTGATGCAAGAAACCACTTTACAAAATAAAATGCATTGTTTGTCCCATGCCATTATTACAGAGAATCAGACAAAATTATGGTGCACTCTACTTATTGGCTACTTAGCTTATTCAAGCCTGTCTCAAAATACAACACTGCCCCATTAACCTGTCTACGATACTGGTTCCCAATTGGGAATCAACCCTCCCACGTTCAGCTGAAACGGTGGCGCATGGAACGCAAAAATATTCTTAAAAATATTTAACCTCCACACATTAACAAGTCCAATAGCTCAAATGAAAGATAAACATCTTGTTCATCTAGCCAGCAAGTCAGATTTCTAAAATGTTTTACGGCGAAAACATAGCACATATATATGTAAAACCACCACCAGACACAGCTCATTTCAATAGCCAAAACATGCAATCAACAAACGCAGGATTAAAAAATAAATCGCTCACTAACCTTTTGAAAATCTTCATCAGATGACAGTAATATGACATATTACACAGTACATATTTTTTTTTTTCAATAATATGCCATTTATATCCATAAATGTCCATTTACAGTGAGTTCACCTTCAGAAATTACTCAAAAATGCCCGCAGGAAATCTATGTAGCGCGGCAAGATAACGTAAATAGACATCATAAACTTTGACTAAATATACATGTTCTACATATAGTTAGAAAGATACACTGCTTATTTATGCAACCGCTGTGTTAGATTTATTTTTAACGTTACAGAAATCGCACACTATTCCATATGCTGAGACAGCGCTCAGTTCCAAGCTACATTTCCACGTAATGTTGGAGTCAACAGAAACACAGATTTAAGCATAAATATTCCCTTACCTTCGATGGTCTTCGTTCAGAATGTTCTGGAAGGCTTCATACTTACCCAATACATCGTTTGGTTTCATGTCTTGCGTCTTTGTATTAGCTACTGCTAATAACATCAGCTGAAATGCACCCAAAACGTCCTCTGGTCCGGATAAGTTGCGCATCAAAACTTCAAAATTACACATTATATGTCGACTAAACAGGTCAAACTAAGTGCAGAAGCAAGCTTTATGATGTTTTAGACGTGCAAAACAAACTTCAATTCAATCGGCCATCGTCTGCCCTTCTCTTGAGTGCTGGAAACAAAGGAATGGCTGGGACCAATTCGCGCCCATACGCACAGCCTATTCTCTCGTGGCACGCACTAATTTCACTCCCATAGGGTCAATTCTCGCGGGATTTGAACGATTTGAAGCTCTAATGAAAGAGGACATCTAGCGGAAGAGATAGAAAGTGTCCCCAGAATCATAGCTGGTTGGGAAGGGTGGGGGCCATGACGTCAAAGTGCTCCAACTTTCATGGCCACAAAAACTAGTTTGGAAGAATGCCTGCCCTGTGAGTTCTGCTATACTTACAGACATAATTCCAACGGTTTTAGAATCTTTAGAGTGTTTTCTATCCAATAATAATTTTTATTTGCATATATTAGCAATTTTTGACAGATTTTTTTTCCAGTTTACTAGGGGTACCCAATCTCTCCAAAGGGGGCGTATGTCTGCCATATCCTTAATTAAGACAGGAAAAACTTTACCTGACTTTTTTTTTAAAGATGTCTAGAAATGTACGTGTTTTATGCTCTTGTAGGAAGCATTCACTCCACTATTGCTGACTACAAATGATCTAATAACTGGGCTAATAACTCATTAACTACAGTCGTGGCCAAAAGTTTTGAGAATAACACAAATATTAATTTTAACAAAGTCTGCTGAATCAGTGTCTTAGACATTTTTGTCAGATGTTACTATGGAATAGTGAAGTATAATTACAAGCATTTCATAAGGGTCAAAGGCTTTTATTGACAATTATATGAAGTTGATGCAAATAGTCAATATTTGCAGTGTTGACACTTCTTTTTCAAGAACTCTGAAATCCGCCCTAGCATGCTGTCAATTAACTTCTGGGCCACATCCTGAATGATGGCAGCCCATTCTTGCATAATTAATGCTTAGAGTTTGTCAGAATTTGTGGGTTTTTATTTGTCCACCCGACTCTTGAGGATTAACTACAAGTTCTCAATAGGATTAACGTCTGGGGAGTTTCCTGGCCATGGACCCAAAACATTGATGTTTTGTTCCCCAAGCCACTTAGTTATCACTTCTGCCTTATGGCAAGGTGCTCCATCATGCTGGAAAGGCATTGTTCATCGCCAAACTGTTCCTGGATGGTTGGCATGTGTTCTTAGGCAAAATTGTGAGTGAGCCCACTCCCTTGGCTGAGAAGCAACCACACACATGAATGGTCTCAGGATGCTTTACTGTTGGCATGACACAGGACTGATGGTAGCGCTCACCTTGTTTTCTCCGGCCAAGCTTTTTTCCGGATGCCCCAAACAATCGGAAAGGGGATTCATCAGAGAAAATGACAAGTTCCCCAGTCCTCAGCAGTCCAATCCATGTACCTTTCGCAGAATATCAGTCTGTCCCTGATGTTTTTCCTGGAGAGAAGTGGCTTCTTTGCTGCCCTTGTTGACACCAGGCCATCCTCCAAAAGTCCTCGCCTCACTGCGTGCAGATAAACTCACACCTGCCTGCTGCCACTCCCGAGCAAGGTCTGTACTGGTGGTGGCCCGATCCCGCAGACGGTCCTGGCGCTTGCTGGACTTTCTTGGGTGCCCTGAAGCTTTCTTCACAACAATTGAACCGCTCTCCTTGAAGTTTTTGATGATCCGATAAATAGTTGATTTAGGTGCAATCTTACTGGCAGCAATATCCGTGCCTTCTTGTGCAAAGCAATGATGACGGTACGTTTCCTTGCAGGTAACCATGTTTGACAGAGGAAGAACAATGATTCCAAGCACCACCCTCCTTTTGAAGCTTCCAGTCTGCTATTCGAACTCAATCAGTATGACAGAGTGATCTCTAGCCTTATCCTCGTCAACACTCACACCTGTGTTAACGAGAGAATCACTGACATGATGTCAGCTGGTCCTTTTGTGGCAGGGCTGAAATGGGGTGGAAATGTTTTTTGGGGATTCAGTTCATTTGCATGGCAAAGAGGGACTTTGCAATTAATTGCAATTCATCTGAGCACTCTTCATAACATTCTGGAGTATCTGCAAATTGCCATCATACAAACTGAGACAGCAGACTTTGTGAAAATGTATATTTGTGTCATTCTCAAAACTTTTGACCACGACTGTAGCAAAGCACATGACCAAAATGTGCACACGTGGCTACAAGCAGCTCTTGCTTTGATCTCAAAACAAGCGCATCTATTCTTGACCACAGCTGTAAACTCAGTCCATTTCAAAGTAAATGGCACAGATCCATAAATGGTCTATTTGCATATACAGTGGATTTGGAAAGTATTCAGACCTCTTGACTTTTTCCACATGTTGTTACTTTACAGCCTTAGTCTAAAATGTATGAAATATTAGTTTTCCCCCTCATCAATCTCCAAGCAATACCCCATAATGGTTTTGATAAAGATTTTCACATAAAAAATAAAATAAAATAAATAACTGAAATAGTATTCAGACCCTTTACTCAGTACTTTGTTGAAGCGCCTTTGGAAGTGATTAAAGCCTTGAGTATTCTTGGGCATGACGCTACAAGCTTGGCACACCTAAAATTTGGAGAGTTTCTCCCATTCTTCTCTGCAGATCCTCTCAAGCTGTGTCAAGATGGAGGGGGAGCATTGCTGCACAACAATTTTCAGGTCTCTCCAAAGATGTTCGATCGGGTTCGAGACTTGTCCCGAAGCCACTCCTGCGTTATCTTGGCTGTGTTATTAGAGTCATTGTCCTTTTGGAAGGTGAACCTTCGCCCCAGTCTAAGGTCCTGAGCGCTCTGGAGCAGGTTATCATCGAGGATCTCTCTCTACTTTGCTCCGTTCATCTTTGCTTCGATCCTGATTAGAGTCCAAGTACGTTAACCTGAAAAACATCCCCACAGCATGATACTGCCACCACCATGCTTCACCGTAGGGATGGTGCCAGGTTTCCTCCAGACGAACACAAAGGCAACCTGCCTAAATGACTACAGACCCGTAGCACTCACGTCCGTAGCCATGAAGTGCTTCGAAATGTTGGTAATGGCTCACATCAACACCATTATCCCAGAAAGCCTAGACCCACTCCAATTTGCATACCATCCAAATAGATCCACAGATGCAATCTGTATTGCACTCCATACCGCCCTTTCCCACCAGGACAAAAGGAACACTTATCTGAGAATGCTATTCATTGACTACAGCTCAGCGTTCAACACCATATTACCCTCAACACTCATCACTAAGCTAAGGATCCTGGGACTAAACACCTCACTCTGCAACTGGATCCTGGACTTCCTGACGGGCCGCCCCCATGTGGTGAGGGTAGGTAGCAACACATCTGCCACGCTGAGCCTCAACACTGGAGTTCCCCAGGGGTACGTGCTCAGTCCCCTCCTGTACTCCCTGTTCACCCATGACTGAATGGCCAGGCACGACTCTAACACCATCATTACGTTTGCAGACGACACAACAGTGGTAGGCCTGATCACCAACAATGACGAGACACCCTATAGGGAGGAATTCAGAGACCTGGCCGGGTGGTACCAGAATAACAACCTATCCCTCAACGTAACCAATACTAAGGATATTATTGTGGACTACAGGAAAAGGAGGACCGAGCACTCCCCCATTCTCATCGACGGGGCTGTAGTGGAGCAGGTTGAGAGCTTCACGTTCCTTGGTGTCCACATCAACAACAAACTAGAATGGTCCAAACACACCAAGACAGTCGTGAATAGGGCACGACAAAGCCTATTCCCCCTCAGGAAACTAAAAAGATTTGGCATGGGTCCTGAGATCCTCAAAAGGTTCTACCGCCCCAGTCATAGACTGTTCTCTCTACTACTGCATGGCAAGCGGTACCGGAGTGCCAAGTCTAGAACAAAAAGATTTCTCAACAGTTTTTACCCCCAAGCCATAAGAATCCTGAACAGGTAATCAAATGGCTACGCGGACTATTTGCATTGTGTTGCCCCCCCAAACCCCTCTTTTTACGCTGCTGCTACTCTCTGTTTATCATATATGCATAGTCACTTTAACTATACATCCATGTACATACTACCTCAATTGGGCCGAACAACCAGTGCTCAAGCACATTGGCTAACCGGGCTATCTGCATTGTGTCCCACCCACCATCCGCCTAACCCTCCTTTACGCTACAGATACTGTCTGTTCATCATATATGCATAGTCACTTTAACCATATCTACGTGTACATACTACCTCAATCAGCCTGACTAACCGGTGTCTGTACATAGCCTCGTTACTTTTTATAGCCTCGCTACTGTATATAGCCTGTCTTTTAACTGTTGTTTTATTTCTTTACCTACCTATTGTTTACCTAATACTTTTGTTGCACTGTTGGTTAGATTTTCACTGTAAGGTCTACCTGTTGTATTCAGCGCACATGACAAATAAACTTTGATTTGATTTGACATTCAGGCCAAAGAGTTCACGAGACCAGAGAATCTTATTTCTAATGGTTTGAAAGTCTTTAGGTGCCTTTTGGCAAACTCCAAGCAGGCTGTCATGTGCCTTTTACTGAGGAGTGGCTTTGGTCTGGCCACTCTACCATAAAAGCCTGATTTTTGGAGTGCTGCAGAGATGGTTGTCCTTCTGAAAGGTTCTCCCATCTCAATAGAGGAATTCTAGAGCTCTGTCAGAGTGACCATTGGCTTCTTGGTCAACAACCTGACTAAGACTCTTTTCCCCGATTGCTCAATTTGGCCGGGCGGTCGGCTCTAGGAAGAGTCTTGGTGGTTCCAAACTTCTTTCATTTAAGAACAATGGAGGCCACTGTGTTCTTGGGGACATTCAATGCTGCAGGCATTTTTTGGTACCCTTCCCCAGAATTGTGCCTCGACAGAATCCTGTCTCTATGGACAATATCTTTGCCCCATGGCTTGGTTTTTGCCCTGACATGCACTGCCAACTGTGGGACCTTATATAGACAGATATGTGCCTTTCCAAATCCTGTCCAATCAATTGAATTTACCACAGGTGGACAATCAAGTTGAAGAAAAATCACAAGGATGATCATATAAAAGTGTGACTGGATAGTCTAGGACTACATGTATGAGTGGTGGGTAACGAGTGACCACCAAAGTGTGAATGGAAAGCCATATGATGCGAATGTGATGTACTAGGCAGGGCCAAGTATGAGTGACGGATAATTAAAATTGATTTGAATATTTGGACCTGAGACCGGTTTAGCCCTGTGGAGAGGGTCTCTCTAAGGTCCTAACAAAGCATAGGTGTGTGTGGAGTACATCAGGTAGTAAAGTCAGCGCACTGACTTCCAAGTTTGAATGAGGCATTAAGTTGTTCTAACGTGGTAACAAGGAACACATGAGTCATATGGAGTGATTGTATTTTTTTATTTTGTACATTTGATATTGAAGTAAGGCACTACTTAATATCCTAGGGGACCCACAGTGCATAATTGAGTTCTTACTTTAGACCTAATTGGGGGCCGGTTTAGCTGTATGGAAAGGGTACCACTTGGGTTTGAGTAAAGGCATAGGTTGTTGACAGTATTGTAGTGTAAATAAAATGTCATTGGAAATAGAAAAGGTGTTAAACACTGAAGTCCACTCTAGAAGTGAATGGAGGCAAAGTGGGTATGGAGTGGAAGGGATGGGGTGAAAAGCTATACAGAGAATGAATAGAAGGCGGGGCCATTGCGTCTCCTACTGGTCTGCTTACTGGCGTGAATGAAGATTGTGTGTGTATGGTGTAAGTTGAAGCTTACTGGCGTGAATGAAGATTTGTGAGACTCAAATCGTGTGCATGAAATACGCTTGATATTCAGTCGGGGACTAATATCGGTATAAATGAGGTCGGGGACCTTCACATGAGATGTCTGAGTTGTGTTAATTTGAGCCTGTCAAGCGAGTGTGGTACATTAGGTATTACAGTTGGAGCTGGTACCGGTGAGAATGTTTAAAAAGTCACAGACTTGCAAATGAGACGTTTGCACAGAGTTATATCATTGAATATTGGGGGGGGGGGGGGGGGGGGGGGGGGGTGCATGACTATTGGAAAAAGTGTTCAACTCTATTAACGTAAACTTCTGTGTGTAGATTCATATTATGAGGTTTGAACTATACTAATATTGTAGAATTACATAATCAACATCTGAACATACTTATGTTAAACATTAATTGAGCCACTTAGTAATAGATAAGATATACACTAGGTACGGGAGAAGGGGTGACGGGTGTGGTCGACGTAAGACGGGAGGGGTGTTCTAACCAAGTCAAGCAAATAAAAGTATAGCAGATAACAAACCGATAACACCCCACCATGGAATGCTTATGAATGCGAATGCATGGAAATAGTCAGGGACTATTGGGGGTAAATTACCATATGATAACGAATGCAATGCACTAAATAGGTCAGGGACCTGTTGGTTTGCATGTGGGTGGGTCGGCGTACCTACTAGTGTGAGTGTGGGGGAACGGCAATATAACAGATAAATACAGGTCAGGGACCTGGGTTATATTGGAAATAAGATAAGTTTGCCGAGTGACTGTGGTACATTGGGTATTAGGTCAGGGTACTAATACCATGTGTGAATGACCTAAGGGGTTAAAGAAATGTCAGGGACACAGTTCATATGGAATAGTACATTGAATATTGCAGTCAGGGACTGAATATTCCTAGGAGACCCACATTGCAGGATTGAGTGTGCTGAGAAATAAGGTAGATTTATGTTGTTCTTTTAATTAATTTACACAAGTACTTCCTGGTTATTGATTTTGGTTTGATTGTTCAGATAACACCATTGAAATTAAACAGAGGGTTAAGGTATGCTAACATTAGAATCTGTTTTCATTATGGGGAGCAAAGTGGATTGCAGGCTGAGTTTATTTTATGTTAAAGGGACAGTGTACATTTATCACAGTTGTGTGTGTCTAATGGCAGGGTGTTTAAGAAGGATTTTGGAGAGACTGTTTGAAGAGAGACTGAATGGGTTTTAGATATAACCATTAAGGTAATTTAAAACTAACGATTTGATAGATACAAAATAATTATTATAACTATTAGGTTTTATTTGTGGTAAACGTTTTGGGTTCAAGGGGATTTCCATAAATGATTCCATTCCCAGAGACAATATATCTTAAAGGGGTACACTCACATATGGAATATTAGGAGTTATATTTTCTGAGTTTTAATTAAGCAAGTGATTTTTTTTAAAAGATAAAGGGTTCTTTAATATGTCTAATATGGTATGGAACACGAATGTAAGGGGATGGTGTAACCTTTGACCTGCTTTCATGGCTCTCCCAGGTGGTCTGATCAGCCACAGGGGGGTGCCATTTGAATAATGAATTTGTGGTCATGGGTAATACTGTTTTTTTAAGGTAAATGAATTATAGTGGAGTTTAATTAACCTATATAAGGACTTTAGAAATTGCCACCATAGACATGTTTTTCAAAAAAATCCATGAGTTTAGATAAAGCCAAACAGTGAGACACTTAGTTAAAAATTGGAAACAACACAGTTGTTACAGACAGATTGGAGCGGCAGGTAGTTAGAGCGTTGGACTAGTAACCAGAAGGTTGCAAGTTCAAATCCCCGAGCTGACAAGGTACAAATCTGTCGTTCTGCCCCTGAACAGGCAGTTAACCCACTGTCATTGAAAATAAGAATTTGTTCTTAACTTAACTGACTGGCCTAGTTAAATAAAGGAAAAATAAAAACAGCTTGAGCTCTGTTGTAATAAGGCCTATAAATGTTACAGTCTAGGGGAGATTTGCCTTTTTTTTAAACAAAACTTTAATCAGTGAGGTGTTTTGGTCTCTATGGAATTCTCTATGTTTTAATGCATGATTGATAGAACCAAGAATGAGTGGCCCGACAATATCCCATATTTCAAGAAACAACTCAGGAGGGAAACCATCAAGTCATGGTGATTTGCCTCTTTTCATAGATGTTAATGCATTCCTGAGTTCTTCAAGAGTAAGCGGGGAGTCAAGAAATCCAGATTTCTCTGTCGAGTTTGGGAAGGTCAAATGATGATTAGAAGTGTCATCTTACTATGATCAGGGTCCGACTGATGTATATAATTGGGAATAAAACTGCCTAAACGTATCATTAATTTCTGCTGGGTCATGTGATATCTTATCAGATGGTGTTTGAATTGTATTGATACAAGAAAAGGCCTCATTTTGCTTAAGCCTTGCAGCCAAAAGTCTTCTAGCTTTCTCCCCTTCAGAATATCATGTTACTCTTGTGCGATGCATTATACACTCTGCTTTTGATTGTAGTAAAGTGTTATACTCGTGTTTTAATGATGTTAAAATCTTCCCCTTTTGCTCTAGATATTTTTGTTTCTGCTCATTCTCAACCAGAGCAATTTGCTTTTCCAGATCTACAACTTTTTTACTGCGAGTTGAGTTAAGATGTGAGACAAATGAGGTGCAGTTTCCCATCAAAAAACATTTTGTCATCTCCCAAAGTGACTGAGGGGATGTGGCTGTATCTGTATTAGACAATAAAAATTTTAACTTTGCTGAAAGTTGTGTGAAAAATGCCTTATTCTGCAGCAATGTTGTGTTGAAGCGCCATCTTCTGGCACCTTTCTGTTTGTAGCTGTCAAGTAAGATACCATACAGTACAGCTCCATGTTCAGAAATGACTATGGGGAGCAGCTCAGTTGTCTGAATACACCTGTTATATAAGGAGATACAAATATGTAGTCTATCCATGAAAATGTATTGTCTTGAGGAAAAGAAAGTATAATCTTTTAGTCAAATTCCTTAGACGTCAGGACGTCTAAAATATTAAGCTCTGCAGCAAATGAGATGAGATTACCAGAAGCCTGATCAGTTTGAGAGTGCGATGAAGCATGAGACCTATCTAACTGAGAATTACATACCTGATTAAAATCTCCTCCCACAACAAGTTGGTATTCTGAAAGATCTAATAGTCTTTTCGAGATAGAACGGAGGAAATTAGAATTAGGTATGTTTGGGCAATATTTTGAGGCAAAACACATTTAAGTGTGATTTACAACTGTAGTTACAAATACGAAATGTCCTTCATCGTCATTATCAAAACTATCAACCTGAACGTGTAGTTTTCTATCAAATAATAGTAAAACACCTTTCATTTTGTTAGTAGCTGAGGAGTGAGCAACACATTTATAGTATCTGTTTTGGAATCTATTGACATCAGAATGTTTCATGTATTAGGGCGATATATCAACCTTTTTGCATCTGATGTATTCTAAGCATTTAGTACACTTAATAGCGGAATTCAATCCATGTGAATTTAACAACATCACGATGAAATCATGGTTCATTAAAAGCATTTGTCATATAGAATGTAGGAATAAGTGTAAGTGTATGAATAAGTATGTGTAAGTGTATGAATACGTGTAAAATAAACAATACATTTAATAAAAAGCTCCTACTTCAATATAAACAGGCGGAAAAAATGGTGCACCATTATAGATATTTGTGAGCAAACTGACAGCTGGGTTTGATCAATTATAGGAACAAAAACAGTAACCCACAAGAGTGAAAGTATATAGCTTCCACCGCTCTCTTTGGTTGGTAGGAACTCAAATTCCAACAGTGACGCACGTCCCAAGTCCAGTCCCGTTATGTCAGCCTATTGTTTTTATTCAACATGACATGAATATGTGGCAAAATGACTTTTCACAGAGGACGTTTATAACAAGCTGAGCGCTCTGTATGTTTAATCTCCATAAACTTCACCCTACCCGAGGACTGCTTTACTGACGGCTAATTATTTTAGCCATCTAACGTTTGCAGCCTGAACCAAATAATTATCCAGCCAACCTATCCTATCCGGCAGCCGACTCAGCTAGCGAGCCACATGCCAGCCATCTATATCTTAGCCATATAACCAGACTGCTAACAGCCAAGCTAACACATCCACCATGCCCCTCACCAAATTAACTAAATTATGTCACTGAATGACAAATAAATATGGGTGAAGTTAGGTAGTTAGCTTAGCATTTTTTATGTCCATCTTACTAGATAAGATGGGCTTTCATGCAATGGGGTATCCAAGGAAGGAGGGGGGGGGCGTAGTTGTCTGTTTCTTCCGTCTGCAGTGGGGAGAATCTGGAGGAATTGGGGGCAATGACTGGGCTCCTTCTCTGGTTGTTGTCCTCAGCTGCATGGCATGCCACAGTATGGCATGCCTTGGAGTGTTCCATTTTTCCTGATTTTCAGGATGGCTGGGTATGTCAGGAAAGGGCAAAGTCCTTTTGCTGTCATCTGTCGCTTGACGTGGTCGAAGGATTTCCTATTCAGTGTGGTTTCGATGCGGTAGTCTGGGTAGAATGCCAGATTGGATCTCCCATGTCTCGGTGGGTTCTCAAGGGCTCTGGTACCCCTCAGGATATCCACTCGGTCCTCATATCTTAACAGACAGAAAATGAGAGTGCGGGGGCGGCTACCGTTATTATTGCCACTGTAGATTTGGTGTGCCTGTTGAATTTCAATATTCCTTCCTTGTAGCAGCTGTATCCATTTTGGTAGATTCTCCTGAAGAAAACCTTTTGAGTCAGAACCTTCTGCAGTTCATCCCAGGCCCACCAGACCTGTTCACTCTCCTCTCTCTGTCTTCAAGTGATGTAATTTTATCCCGCAGTTGCTTCACTGCATCTCGGCAGGTCATCTGTAGAAGCCCTGGCGGTTACCTGCATCTCATCACAGCGCCGCTCCAGAGACTTGCATGTGATTGACTGGCAAAGTCGTTTGAGAGTTTTACGATAGACGTGTTGGAAGCTTCCACCATATCCTTGAGTGATTTAATTTATTCCAAAATAAATTCCTCCAGGGATTCCTTAACTGCTTGTTTGATCATTGCCGGCATCAAAGTTTTATGTTGATACAGAACCTTCAATATGACAGAGTTGGATGTATCCTCGCTGGTATTAGTTGTCTCTGTGTCTTTCTTTGTTTGGGAAGCTTCCCTGTGCCTTAGTTGAGTGTCCTCGGTTGCATAGGTCCATGTTATTAAGCATTTAGAACGTTCAGAGGCAAGTTGTCAGGAGTATTTTGAGATGGTACTCAGTCCCAGCTTGTCATTTTTATGAATAATTTTTTTAAATCTTAAAACATCAATCCACGTTGACATTATGGGGCCATTGACCAAAAATCTCAATTTAATCCATTTAAAATTCAGGCTGTAACACAACAAAATGTGGAAAATGTCAAAGGGTGTGAATGCTTTCTGAAGGCACTGTAGTTCCTCAAGGTCAGAAAGGCTTGCAGTACCATCATTTTCTCTGTGCCTTCAGTAAATACGATGAATGACTTACAGTACAGACTAGACTGAGCAACACTACAAGCTCTGGTCAGAATTGAAGGAATGATGGATGGAAATTATTGAGGGAAACCTGTTTCAGTCTTCCAGAGATTTGAGACAGAGGTTCACCTTCCTGGAGGTGTGTTTTGAGTCATTGTCCTGTTGAAAAACAAATAATAGCGCAAATCGAATGGGATGGCGTATCTCTGCAGTATGCTGTGGTAGCCATGCTGGTTAAGTGTGCCTTCAATTCTAAATAAATCACAGTGTCACCAGCAAAGCACCCTCAAATCATCACACCTCCTCAAATCAAATCAAACTTTTATTGGTCACATATACGTGTTTAGAAGATGTTATTGCGGGTGTAGTGAAATTATTGTGTTTCTAGCTCTGACAGTAAGGCAGAGCAATAGTGCAGTAATATATGTGACTCACCACCTGGATTCGGTCTTATGGAGCAACATATGCAATTCTGTTTTTTACATTGGATAATAGTAGAGACTCAGAGCTACAAAATGGTATATCATACACTGCATTTGAGGAAATAACGGCAAAGTATTTCTGCTTTGAAAGTTGATCAACTTGTAAACTCACTTTTGAGAAACCGTCTTTCAATGTTTTGGTACTACTATTGGAGAGGCCTTCTTTGTCTACATCCATTCAGCAATGTTCACACCCACTTAAGCCTTAGCCCCACCCATCTCTTTAAGGGTTGAGCCGTGTGTTCTGTACTAACTTGCCAGCTACTTCCAGACATCTAAGAGAGAGAGAACAGCTCACTGAACATTACCCGCCCTAGCAGAGCTGGTTAGGTTGTTACAGTAGGTTATCCAGAGCGTTGGTGACTGCACCTGTGCAGTCAGATTTTCTGTTGGTAAATTCAGAGCGTTTGGCGTTCAGAGCGCACACTGGACGCTCTGGCCAATAAGTAGGGTTGTTCCGAAAGCTCTGACCTCACAATGACAAGCACCCAAGCTAACTGGCTAACATTGGCTAGCTACTTCCAGACACATAATGAGAGAACACCTCACTCTGACCATTTTACTCCCCCTAGCAGAGCTGGTTAGGAAGTTTTCATGTTATCCAGAGCGGTGGTGACTGTAACAGTGCTGCTGGCAACAATTGAATTACCTTTTGTTGCCGACATTTACTGACACCGGACATATTCAACGTGTGTTGAGCATTCAAAAATTCATCAGTTATTCTGCACTCTGGCACACTAAGATAATAATATTTTGTTAATAAGAAACCTAGCTAGATAGCTGCCTAGGTCAACAATGAATCCCAACGCATGATGTAACGTTAGTTAGCGAGCTAGCCAGCTAACGTTAGCTAGCTAACAGTACACTAACATGAAATGAAAATACTTTGTCAAAATTAGAGTGGAGTCTTTTGTTAAGACATGTAGACATCTAGCTAGCTAGCTGAACAACAATGGACCTTAATCACAACTCATGATGTTACTACCCTGCATGAATCTGCAGGTAGCTAAGTTTCACCTTCCAACAGGACAACGATCCTAAGCACACAACAAAGACAACGCAGGAGTGGCTTCTGGACAAGTAACTGAATGTTGAGTGGCCTAGCCAGAGTCCAGACACAAATGAACATCTCTGGAGAGACCTGAAAATAGCTATGCAGCAACGATTCCCATCCAACCTGACAGAGCTTGAGAAGATCTGCAGAGAAGAATGGGAGAAACTCCCCAAATAGAGGTGCGCCAAGCTTGTATAGTCACACCCTAGAAGACTCGAGGGTGTAGTCACTGACAAAGGTGCTTCAACTAGGTACTGTGTGAAGGGTCTGAATCCTTATGTAAATGTGATATTTCAGTTTATTTTGTATCATAAATTAGCAAAAATGTCTAAAATCCAGTTTTTGCATGTCATTATGGGGTACTGTGTGTAGATTGATGAGGGGGAAAACTATTTAATCAATTTTAGAATACGGCTGTAATGTAACAAAATGTGGAAAAAGTCAAGTGGTCTGAATACTTTCCGAAAGCATGCTTTTCTGCAAAAATAGCTCCATATACCAGTATATGTCTTTGTGAGATGCAGCATTTGTTATTATCATCCGTCTGAGAATGCACCGTGGTTTAGCTTATTTAGCTTCAAAGGTCATTGATACAGGGACAAAGCCCTCTGATTATAACCATGGGTTTTCAGGGAGACCGGTAAGACTGAGAGTGGCTCATAGGTTATTAAAAATCATCTGGCCTCCTGGGTCTTCAACTTAAATCCTCAAGGTCCATTCGTATTCAACTTTTTATTCCTTCCAATTAAAGGTGTTTTGCAATAATCTTCAGAAAAGTTTTGAGCACACAGCACAAGTGTCTCTAGAGCGATGGCTTAAGTAGGTTCACAGAACCCTTTCACTTCGTTTTCCTCTCTGCAAATATTTCTCAGGCTCAGGCAATGGCTAGACAAGATAAGCAGATGGGGTGGAAAGGAAGGAGGGAAAATGCTGTAGCTGAGAGGAACAGGGGAGGAGGATGAGAGGAAGGATGTGAGGGTGAAAAGAGGAGAGTGTAGAAATGCAGGATAAAATAGGAAGTTAATAAGAAAAAGAAAGAAGGAAGGAAAGAGGCAGTAATGAGAAATACAAAGATTAAAAAAGCTTAGAGAAGAAAAGATTAGAAGGAGGGGGGGAAATGATGGAGGGAGCACTGAGTGGGAGGAAAATGAAAAGATACGATATTAAAGGAAGGGGAAAGCAGACATCACTGCAAAAATGTGGAGAAGCTGGATAGGAAATGCTAAAGAAGCAAATGGAGAGACGAACCACGCATTCCTAGAAAAAAGGGTTCCAAATGGGTTCTTTGGCTGTCTCCTTAGGAGAACCGTTTTGGGTTCCATGTAGAACCCTTTGTGGAAAGGGTTTTATATGGAACCCAAAATGTTCTAACTGGAACTAAAAAGGGATCTTCAAAGGATTCTCCTATGGGGACCGCCGAAGAACCATTTTAGGTTCTAGATAGCACTTTTTTTCTAAGAATGTCTGGGGAGGAGAGGACAGCAGAGGACAGAGGAGGAGGGGAAAGGAGGTGGTGGTGCCCCATGGGGGGACATCAGGTAGACAGAGAGAGGTTGCATCACAAGGTGGGGGACAGAAAAGGACAAGAAGGGGACACATCTGCGGCACCACAGCCAGCCGTGCAGAACCGCCACACCACGGGGTCAACTGTCAAAGCTGACAATATTGGGAAATGGAGTCAAGGGCAACGTCATCTGAGACAAGTACTTCCAGACAGTGAAAGGAGGGAGGGAGGGGAGAAAGAACATGCGAGGGAGAGTCGCAGAGAGGAAGGAGGGAGGGGAAAAGGAAAACTTGATAGGTAATGTGAAAGAAATGCTATAACCCCCAGCCACATCTTGCTAAGTGGATGGGTCTCTACAGAAGGTGTGAATGGTACAGTCAAATGGTTCCTTGCATAGTAGCAATAGAAATAGATAGTGTCAATATTAATAAAATAATATACAGTATGTACAACAGGTCTGTCCTGGGTTTAGTGCCTTGAGATGTGGGGCAGCAATTTTCTCCAAAGATTCCTGAAGGAAGACAGCCCAACTACACGTACCTCTGGAAAATACAGAAATAATGTGAGATCAATAAAAGTAGTGCCAATCATGTTGTAGGTCAATTTATTAATCATAACGTGTTGTTTATGGTTTATATACCAAGTGTTGTCCATGATTCCTTGAAGAGTAATTCCTTATGACACATGGGATGGCAGCAGCTTTCCATCAAAGTGTTCATGTCCTGGTTGACATCCTGGTAAAACTTTTGCATTATCCTCTACGTAATTGTTGATGAAGTTAACCACTCGTTGCAAGTCCTCATACTTCAGGTGTAACCTGTGCTTGCTTGGGCCAGCTGTCTTTTTGATGGAAGGTATTAGACCATTCTCCTTGTATGACTGGTGGTGTAGATTCAGGAGTGTTCTACTAATGCTGAAAGACAAATTCCAGATACAAATATTTTAGCTTTGTTATACAGACTGTAACCCCTTTCATTAAAAATACATGTCCTGTGTTGTTTCAATTTTGTTTGTACAGCTTGCTTGGTCCGTTGTGTCAAATCAATCTGGTTCATACTGACCATGTGCAATGCCATAAGAATCATCTTAAGCTTCAGCCCCCACCCAAACAATGACCATTTTACTCACCCTAGCAGAGCTGGTTAGGCTATTTTCATGTTATCCAGAGCATTTATGACTTGTAACTGTGCTCCTGGCAACAATTTAATTATGCTTTTTTGCCAACGTTTTCCGATACTGGCCATATTCAATGGGTGTTGAACATTCGTAAATTCATCAACTTTTCAGCGCTCTGGCACACTCAGACGAGAGTGCTCTGAAACAGTTGTTGCAGTGACATTCTATTGATATGGATACTTGCACAGTGGAGTCCTTTTTGTTGAGTTTTACTACGCAATAAAAAATAAAAAAATGACCGTTAGAGAGGATTACCTACACATACTGACCAGCTCAAATAGCTCTGCTATATGGCAGACCATTTAAAAAAAAACAATTAATCTCACATTCAAACAGCTCAGCTGTGAAGTAGTGACCTAGTTTCCTGAAACGGGTCACATTTGACTTAATTTGGAATTATTTCAAATTGTGATTTGATTAAATACTTTCTAGACTTTTCATGAATGCTTTATTAGCCCAGCAGCCCAAAGTATTTTTAAGGATATGCATATGACCACAACCTTTTCTAGAGAGAAGTTCCACCATTGTTTAATCCATGATGGTAGGAGTACAAGTGCACGGTGTGGGACAAGAATGAAAAATTGAGACGTGGCCATCATCTCTCTAACGTAACAGCTAAAGTGTGGTGAATGTTTTGCGGACAACATGGCTACAGTGAATTATCAAGTAGGAGGTTAGCAGGGTTGAGGAGTAACTGATTATATTTAATCTGATCACAAAAATGTTATGTTACCAGCAAAAATACTGTAATCAGATTACAGATACTTTTGAAAAACTAGATGATTACTTGAGACGACCAAATGCCTTTGATAGATTCTTTCCATCTTCTTCTAATTTTTATTTTATGTTAACAAACTGCTCGTTTGTTTTATTCTGCATCGATTGGCAAGATAGAACAGCCTCTGGTAAGACAAGGGGTGACAGTCTATGTATATTTGTAAACAACAGCTGGTGCTGACAACAATATTTACCAAGAGAGTTTATCTATATTCTTCGTAGCTTTCTATTTACCACCACAAACCGATGCTGGCACTAAGATCGCACTCAATGAGCTGAATATACGGACATAAGCAAACAGGAAAACGCTCATCCAGAGGCAGCGATCCTAGTGGACATTAATGTGGGGAAACTTTAAACCATTTTACCTTTATTTCTACCACCATGTCACATGTGCAACCAGAGGAAAAAAACTCTAGACCACCTTTATTCTACACACAGAGATGCATACACATCTCTCCCTTGCCCTCCATTTGACAAATCTGACAATAATTGTATCCTCCTGATTCCTGCTTACAAGCAAAAATGAAAGCAGGAAGCACGAGTGACCTCGTCAATAAAGAAGTGGTCAGATAATGCAGATGCTAAGCTACAGGACTGTTTTGCTAGCACAGACTGGAATATGTTCCGGGACTTCTGATGGCATTGAGGAGTACATAACATCAGTCACTGGCTTCATCAATATGGGCATTGATGATGTCGTCCCCACTGTGACTGTATGTACATACCCCAATGTGACAGGTCTTATAAACTATTACAGGCTACTAAGGGAAGCACAGCCACAAGCTACCCAGTGACAAAACCTACCAGGCAAGGTAAATTACTTCTTTGCTCGCTTCGAGGCAAGCAACACTGAAGCATGCATGAGAGCATCAGCTGTTGCGGATGACTGTGTGAACACGCTCTCCGTAACCGATGTGAGTAAGACCTTTAAACAGGTAAACATTCACAAGGCCACAGGGACAGACGGATTAGCAGGACGTGTACTCAGAGCATGCGCTGACCAACTGGGAATTGTCTTCACTGACATTTTCAACCTGTTCCTGACCGAGTCTGTAATAGCAACATGTTTCAAGCAGATTACCATAGTCCCTGTGCCCAAGAAAGCGACGGTAACCTGCCTAAATGACTACCGCCCCGTAGCTCTCAAGTCCGTAGCCACAAAGTGCTTTGAAAGGCTGTTAATGGCTCAAAACAACACCATTATCCAAGAAATCCTAGACCCACTCCAATTTGCATACCGCCCCAACAGATCCATAGATGATGCAATCTCTATTGCACTCCACACTGCCCTTTCCCACCTGTACAAAAGGAACACCTATGTGAGAATGCTATTCATTCTGCTGGTGTACAGCAATTTTAACGTCATACCACAGATTCTCAATTGGATTGAGATCTGGGCTTTGACTAGGCCATTCCAAGACATTTAAATGTTTTCCCTTAAACTACCAGTGTTGCTTTAGCATTATGCTTAGGGTGATTGTCCTGCTGGAAGGTGAATCTCCATCCCAGTCTCAAATCTCAGGAAGACTGAAACAGGTTTCCCTCAAGAATATCCCTGTATTTCGCGCATCATTCCTTCAATTCTGACCAGCTTACCAGTCCCTGCCGATGAAAAACTTCCACACAGCATGATACTGCCACCACGCTTCATTGTGGGGATGATGATAGGTGTTTATTTCTCCATTATTTTACCAGGTAAGTTGACTGAGAACACATTGTCATTTACAGCAACAACCTGGGGAATCGTTACAGGGGAGAGGGGGATGAATTAGCCAATTGTAAACTAGGGATTATTAGGTGAGCATGATGGTTTGAGTGCCAGATTGGGAATTTAGCCAGGACAACAGGGTTAACACCTCTACTCTTACATTAAGTGCCATGGAATCTTTAATGACCTCAGAGAGTCAGGACACCTGTTTAACATCCCATCTTAAAGACAGCACCCTACACAGGGAAGTGTGTATCACTGCCCTGTGGCATTGGGATATTTTTTAGACCAGAGAAAAGAGTGCCTCCTACTGGCCCTCCAACACCACTTCCAGCAGCATCTGGTCTCCCTCCCGAACACCGAACGTTTTTTCTTTTTTTTTTCTTTAACATGATTTTTAATGACTACCTCATCTCTGTATCCCACACATACAGATAATTGTAAGGTCCCTCAATCAAGTAGTGGAATTAATGGTTGTGATATGACAAAACTGAGGGTGAATCAACAACATAGTTACTCCCCAATACTAACCTAATGACAGAGTGAGAAGAAGGAACCTTGTACAGAATACAAATATTATTGTTTGCAAAAAGGCACTTAAGTAATACAGCAAAAAGTGTATCAAAGAAATAAACTTTTTGTCCTGAATACGAAGCGTTATGTTTGGGGCAAATCCAACACAACACATCACTGAGTACCACTCTTCGTATATTCAAATATGGCAGTGGCTGCATCATGTTATGGGTATGCTTGTTATCGGCAAGGCCTAGGGAGATTTTGTAGTATAAAAATAAGATTTGTCAGGTTGGATGGGGAGCGTCATTGCACAGCTAGTTCAGCTCTCTCCACAGATGTTCAATCGGGTTCAAGTCGAGGCTCTGGCTGGGCCACTAGAGGACATTCAGAGACTTGTCCCGAAGCCACTTCTGCGTTGTCTTGGTTGTGTGCTTAGGGTCGTTGTCCTGTTGGAAAGTGAAGCTTCACCCCAGTCTGAGGTCCCGAGCACTCTAGAGCAGGTTTTAATCAAGGATCTCTCTGTACTTTTCTCCCTTAATCTTTCCCTTGATCCTGACTCCCAATCCCTGCCCGCTGAAAAACATCTCCACAGCATGATGCTGCCACCAACATGCTTCAGCGTAGGGATGGTGCCAAGTTTCCTCCAGACGTGATGCCTGGCATTCATTCTTGGCATTGTTTCTCATGGTATGAGAGTCCTTTATTTGTGTTTTTGCAAACTCCAAGCGGACTGTCTTTTACTGAGGAGTGGCTTCTGTCTGTCCACTCTACCATAGAGGCCTGATTGGTGGAGTGCTGCAAAGATGGTTGTCCTTCTGGAAAGTTCTCAATTTCGAGTCTCATAGCAAAGGGTCTAAAAACGTATCTAAATAAAATAAAAATAAAAATAAACCGTTTTTGCTTCGTCATTTTAGGGTATTGTGTGTAGATTTAATACGAAAAAATGTATTTAACGTTTTCACATGTGAGTTCCAAATAGCTCTAACAGTCACCCCAGCGTGAGATGTTTTATGCACGTGATGTCAGAATACACTCACTGTTCCAAAATGTGATTATTACGCAACAGGACAGATAACACGCACTGCCTGCTAATTATCTATGGGCTATGTTTCAACTTGTCAATTTCAAATAATCTTCTAACAAGTTGTATTTTCTACCAACAGTTTGAATTGAGGTGTGTTCCGCCTCCTCATTAATTCACAGAGAAGTAGTCGATTTCAGCGTATGTTTGAGATTTTACTGAGTAGGATAAACTTCTCGCTTCGAGGAGAGTCCACCGCACTTCACTCATGTTTAAGGAGATCAAGTATGCATATATTTGCACAGTCTTGCAAGAATTTGAACATGTACTTGCTCGCGCTCACTTTGCCTTCCTTGTGTTTTCATTACAAATAATAACTTTGGACATGTGTGTTCCTATCAAAGTAAGTTCCATATTTTCTGTATATCGTGTTGTCGTTTCTACTGTAGGCGCATACTGTAGGCATGTATGTATGTATGTATGTATGTATGTATGTATGTATGTAGCATAATATGATATATATAATATATATATATAATATATATTATATATATTACCATTTTATTCACAAGTACTGGGACAAATAATGCATTCCGATTATTACATACAGTATTTTGTAATGGACAACTATGATGTGTGTAAAATAATTTTTGGAAGGTTGTACTGATTATAATGAGCTAAGCTACTTGCCAGCTACATGTGGCACTATGTTTGTTGACATTATACAATGCATTCTGGATGTCACGTAATATGTCAAACCAAAGATGTTATAATGAGGTGAAGGAATGGTTCACTCATCTTTCGGGTAAACTTCCAAAAGTGAATGAAGGGAAGTGGATTATCGTAGACGACACGCCCCCTTCAACATGCATACTATGAACATTCCGCGCACACTAACGAACCCATCATTGGATTACTTTTGATTTCTAGAAAGTGTTTTACTCAATTATATCGATCAATGGTGAGCTCACCCGTGATGTGATTCATTATAAATAGTAGTTGCTATTAGCTAATTCATATTGTAGTTTCTGTCAGCCGAGAGTAATAAACATATGACCGCTTGTATTATGTTAATCTTTTCTCAGTTTGCACTAGGACAAATGTAGCCTACATTTTCCAGTTTGGATGATTGTGTTATGCTGTAGCTACTTCTGTGAATGTCTGAACATTGCATCCAAAAATAAACTGGTCACTTTCTGAACATAACTTTGTAAGGACCGTGTTTGTGCAAAATGGATGTTCTAAATAAGCGTTCTAATCAAGCGTTCTAATCTGATTGATAGATCAGCATGCTTATCGCAAAAACCCTAACCCTAACCCAAAACCATTCCATTAGTGGCTCAATGCTATGGATAATGGCAAGTTTGTGGGTGTACTATTTTTAGATTTCAGTGCAGCATTTGATTAGTGGATCATTACATAATTTTGACAAAATTAATGCATTATGGTTTTAAGGAGGTCAAATTTTAAGGAGGTAGAATTGAATTGGGTACAGTCATAACTAACTGACAGGAAACAGTCCACCTATATCAATGGTTAATTTTCTTCCCCTCATGTGTTAAACTGTGGAATACCACAGGGCAGCTGCCTTGGGCCACTTCTTTATGAAATGCATCATCAAGTGAAGTTAGGAGGCTGCAGAATGCACAGAACAAAGCAGAAAGGATTGTTTTAAGGTGGAGATATGGTTCTGCTGTTGCAGTCATGCGCAGTGTTCTTGGTTGGTCATCAATTGACAGGATAATTGAAAAAAAATATGCTTATTTTATTTCATAATATACATCATTTAAAACGGCCAAGTTCAATTCACAATGGTATTCAGTTGGTAAGAGACAGACATTCCGGAAATACTAGCAATAGGTTGTTCACCATCTACGCGTTATCCAGACAGAAAAGAGAAATAGGCAAAAGAACATTTCGAAATGGAATAAATTAACGGAGCAACTAGTAACCTTTCAAGATATAAATTTAAACATGATTTTAAAATGATTTAAACATAATACATATAAATGTTGTGGGACTATAGTAGATGAAGAATCAATATTTTTTTAGATTGAGTATTTATTGGATCATTATGGTATTATTATGTATGTTTGTAATAGTGTGGTATGTGAAAATGTGTTTGCATTATAAATTGTATTTTAATATTAAATGACTCTTGGAAGATTAGTCCAAATGGGGACTAAAAGAGATCCAAATAAAATAAAATGAAATAAAATCTCACCGTTTTGATCGTACGCAACAGGAACCACTATAGAATGATCACACCCATGTTTTGGTACGTGTGAAAAGGTTAATCCATTTTAGAAAAAGGCTGTAACGTAACAACATTTTGAAAAAGTCAAAGGGTCTGAATACTTTTCGAATGCACTATAAAGTACACTGGAGTTGCTTACCAAGATGACAGTGAATATTCCTGAGTGGTCTAGTTACAGTTTTTATTTGAATCGTCTTTAAAATATATGTCAAGACTCGAAAACAGCTAGCAATGATCAACAACCAACTCGATAGAGCTAGAATAACTTTTTTAATAATAATGGTCAAATATTGTACAATCCATGTGTGCAAAAGCTCTTACCAGTTACAGATTATTTTGTGTGGCTCATTGACCAAAAACGATAATTTAATCAATTTTAATTGCACTTTTTATCAAAACAAAATGTGGAAAAAGGCAAGGGGTGTGAATACTTTATGTATGCACTGTATTTAGTATTTCCTCATCAATGTTAAATTTTCCGGCAGGTTTGAAAGAGCAAGAGTAGCAACTCAATTTGAGTTTGGGACAACGTCAGTCCGGGGATGTCAATTAAAGGCTGCTTCAAATGAATTAGATTCAGAAATTAATTGCTGAACATGTTTAACGTTTACACCTTCCTGTGTTGGCCTGATGAAGTACAACTAGCTGTAGGGCAAGGGTTCTCAAACTTTTTGGGGCCGGTGACCCCTTTTGTAATAGCAAATTCATCAGGGACCCCTTCAAAATCAGAACACAACTCGAGTCTGATAAAAAGTAATCTACAAGGAGTTTTACTGTCACCTCTGCAGTGCATGGCTGGACAAACCAAGTCCTGGGCCTGGAGAAATAATATTTAAAACGCCCGCCTCTTGGCATTGGAGAGATGTTTTCAAGATCATTTCCTGCAATTCTACACATTTTGTCATGGGGCAGAGATTTTTTTTTATAGTTGCAGTTAAAGCTAATATCATGCAATTCTACACATTTTGCAATTAATTTTGAAATAAATAGGCCATGGTGGCGAAGTAATTACAATATAGCAATTAAACACTGGAATGGTAGATCAATGAGGTAGAGAGAAACATTTGCCGGTTTAAAGCTTAAATTACATTGTATTTCTGTAAAAAAAAACATTTTGGGGAATAGTTTTGAGTGTAAAATGTATAATTGGTTGAGTACTGTGGATACCAATACCCCCTGGGATCCGCCGATCCCATTTTGAGAAACTCTGCTGTCGGGTGTCTATCACATCATTATTTTATTTTGTCATTTGTGGCTGTTGAGGCTTTAAATGAATGGTGTCTCATTACAAAACATTACACACCATGATTCTCTCCCACTGCTTTTTAAGAATTCATGACAAATTCTCTTTTTTACTCTCATTATTGCACAGTTAGGTTGTACAGTATCTTCCAAAAAGAGTTCAGAGATTGTTAATGAACTACTGAGGGGAAGAGAGGAATCAATTTATGTGTGAATAAAACACAACTAAGACATTTTCATGTCATTGCCAGTGAGGGAAAATTAATTATGTCCATATGGTAAGAGTATGAGAATTCTGCCATAACATACTGTAGCTATGGTGATGCTGTAAGCAATGAATAGTTGTCTGAATGTATGATAAATTCCCTTACAAAAATGTACCAAGGTACTAATATGGTACTTTCATTCATACCATGGTACTTCCATTTTGGAACACAACCATTTCACTACACATCTGCTAAATATGTGCCTGTAGGTGGCAGGTAGCCTAGTGGTTAGAGTGTTGGACTAGTACCCAGAAGGTAGCTAGATCAAATCCCGGAGCTGACAATGTAACATTTTTAATCAGCTGTGTAGTGCTAGTGCAAAAAGCAAAATGTGCACCCAGTGGGGGCCCAAGGACCAAGTTTTGGAAACCCTTCTCACTATAGTACAAATGAGAAACACCCTGCACAGGGGCCATTCCATGTATTTGATCTATTCCAGAGCTAGCACACCTGATTCCAATGTTCAACTAATCATTAAATTAAGCCCTTGATGAGGTGAATCAGCTAAGCTAGTTTAAGGCTCCAACAAAGCAGTTAAACATCTGGGGGTCCCGAGGAGAGGTTTGAAAACCACTGCCCGAGAGGGCTCGGTGCTCTAGCACCCCTCATGGGCCACTAAAGGGTACATTCCCTCTGTCTACTAGGGTGGAGTGCAACTGTTGGCTCCGGATACCGAGAAGTGCATGTTTACATGCTGTGGTTGTAACATTGCCTCATAAATCACTCTTAACTCCCACCGATGGCACACATTGCTTTTGTTCTTCACTCAATGGGGTTGCTAGATGTGTGGGCTGCCAGGGGATGGCACCCCCCTCCACCACCCCTTCTCCATCTCCAAGAGGCTGTCAGCAACACCCGCCACACAAAACCAACCCCCCTACCACTCACCATCCACCCCCTTCTCAACAACTACCAACTTTTCCACAAGATATGCCTCTCTCCTTGACTGTCACTGGGAGCTATCCCACTTCGAATAAGACAAATCTCCCCGCAGCACTTATGTAATGTCCTCGGCTCAACTGTCCAAGTCTGAGACCGAATGAATCAGTGTCTGGCAGATGATGGCAAAAAAAGCTGTTCATTTTAACATCCCATGGGAGTCCTTGTATTGATAATGCCAAATTACATCATTATCATTACATTGCAGAGTTAAGAGGCCTTTGTTATGATGTCTGAAAACGTGTGGGTTAAATATTTAGAAAATCAAGCATATACACATGCGTGCAAACACACACATGCACGCATACACGTACATTTTGGAATTGGAAGTTTGGAAATTTTGGAAATGGAATTCTAGTGTGATGTAGGTTGAAAGCGGGTAAATATGTTTGCCTTTTATTTGCAAGGAGTGTACAGTTGAAGTTGGAAGATTACATACACTTAGGTTGGAGTCATTAAAACTTTTTTTTCAACCACTCCACAAATTTCTTGTTAACTTCTAATGGCTGGGGTGCAGTATTGAGTAGCTTGGATGAATAAGTTTCCCAAAGAAAACGGCCTGCTCTTCAGTCTCAGTTGCTAATATATGCATTGGCTAGAAACCACTAAAGTTTCTAAAACTGTTTGAATGCTGTCTGTGAGTATAACAGAACTCATATGGCAGGCAAAATCCTGAGGAGAAATGAAAACAGGAAGTGAGAAATCTGAGCTTTGTATGTATTCACCAGAGTCCCCAATGAAATCCCCTTGAGATATTAATGATGGTTCCACTAGATGTCAACCATCAATATAAATTGTAATGAGACTTCTATGGTGTTGTGGGAGTGAATGATAGCAGAATGCATCAGGTGTCTATCAAGCAGCCATTTTCTGATCAGGCGTATTCCTCATGGTATTCACGTGCGTTCCATAGCTCATGAAGACAAGAAGGAATACTCCGCTTGGAACTTTATTGAAGCTATATGTTAGAAACATCCTAATGATTGATTCTGTACTTAGTTTGAAATGTTTATTCGACCTGTAATATCACTTTTTGAGGTTTTTGTCCGATGTAAAGCTGACCAGAATGAGCGTTTGGATATGTAAACCAAACGCGCTAACAAAAGAAGGTATTTGGACATAAATAAGAGACATTTTCGAACAAAACAAACATTTATTGTGGACCTGGGATTCCTGGAGTGCTTTCTGATGTAGATCATCAAAGGTAAGGGAATATTTATCATGTAATTTATTATTTATGTTGACGTCAACAAGGCGGCTATTGTGACAAATGTTTCTGAGCGCCGTCTCAGATTATTGCATGGCTGCCTTATTCCATAAAGTTTTTTTGAAATCTGACACAGCGTTTGCATTAAGGAGAGGTATATCTATAATTCCATGTGTATAACTTGTATTATCATGTACATTTATGATGAGTATTTTATGTTGAATTATGTGGCTATGCAAAATCACTGGATGTTTTTGGAACTAGTGAATGTAAAGCGCCAATGTAAACTCACATTTTAATAAATATTGACTTTATAAAACAAAACATAGATGTATTGTGTAACATGAAGTCCTATTAGTGTCATCTGATGAAGATCATCAAAGGTTAGTGATTAATTTTATCTCTCTTTCTGCTTTTTGAAACTCCTCTCTTTTTCTGGAAAAAAAATGTCTGTGTTTTTCTATGGCTATGTGGTGACCTAACATAATCGTTTGTGGTGCTTTTGCTGTAAAGCCAATTTGAAATCGGACAATGTGGTGGGATTAACGATGAGAATAGCTTTAAAATGGTATGAGATACATGTATGTTTGAGGAATGTTAATTATGAGATTTCTGATGTTTTGAAAATGGAGCCCAACACTTTGACTGGCTGTTTTCATATCGCTCCCGTTAACCGGATGGCAGCCATAAGAAGTTTTAACAAACTATAGTTTTGGCAAGTCGGTTAGGATATCTACTTTGTGCATGACACAAGTCATTTTTCCAACAATTGCTTACAGACATATTATTTCACTTATAATTTACCATATTACAATTCCAGTAGGTCAGAAGTTTACGTATACTCAATTGACTGTTCCTTTAAACAGACTGGAAAATTCCAGAAAATGATGTCATGGCTTTATAAGCTTCTGATATAATAATTGACATAATTTGAGTCAATTGGAGGTGTACCTGTGGATGTATTTCAAGGCCTACCTTCAAACTCAGTGCCTCTTTACTAGCTTCACCAGTGTAGGGGGCAGCATTGGGAATTTTGGATGAAAAGCGTCCCCAAATTAAACTGCCTGCTACTCAGGCCCAGAAGCTAGCTATATGCATATTTGGATAGAAAACACTCTAAAGTTTCCAAAATTGTTTGAATCTTGTCTGTGACTATAACATAACTGATATGACAGGCAAAAACCTGAGGAAAATCCAACCAGGAAGTACTATTATTTTGAAAGGCAGTTTTTCCATTGAAAGCCTATCCACCATACAAAGACTTAGGACCCGGTTCACAATATCTCTGGCTTCCTCTACATGTGGCCAATCTTTTGGCATTGTTTTACTCTGAAAAATTAGGGACATAAACCACATTCAATGAGTGGACAGTGGACATTTCCAGCCAAAAGTCTTGCGCGTGATTGGGAACGCGCCTTTCTTGTTTCTCCTTTTCTAAATCTTACCATGTGATTTTCTGGATTTTTGTTTTAGATTCCGTCTCTCACAGTTGAAGTGTACCTATGATAAAAATGACAGACCTCTACATGCTTTGTAAGTAAGGAAACCTGCAAAATCAGCAGTGTATCAAATACTTGTTCCCCCCAACGTATCTATATCCACAGTAAAACGAGTCCTATATCAACATAACCTGAAAGGCTGCTCAGCAAGGAAGAAGCCACTGCTACAAAACCGTCATAAAAAAGCCAAACTATGGTTTGCAACTGCACATGGGTACTAAGATCCTACTTTTTGGAGAAATGTCCTCTCGTCTGATGAAACAAAAATAGAACTGTTTGACCATAATGACCATTGTTATGTTTGGAGGAAAAAGAGGGATGCTTTCAAGCTGAAGAACACCATCCCAACCGTGAAGCACGGGGATGGCAGCATCATGTTGTGGGGGTTCTTTGCTGCAGGAGGGACTGGTGCACTTCACAAAATAGAGTGTATCATGAGGATGGCAAATTATGTGGATATTGAAGCAACATCTCAAGACATCAGTCAGGAAGTTAAAGCTTCGTCGCAAATGGGTCTTCTAAATGGACAATGACCCCAAGCATACTTCCAAGGTTGTAGCAAAATGGCTTAAGGACAACAAAGTCAAGGTATTGGAGTGGCCATCACAAAGCCCTGACCTCAATCCTTTAGACAATTTGTGGGCAGAACTGAAAAAGCGTGTGCGAGCAAGGAGGCCTACAAACCTGATTCAGTTACACCAGCTTTGTCAGGAGGAATGGGCCAAAATTCACCCAACTTATTGTGTGAAGCTTGTGGAAGGCTACCCAAAATGTTTTACACAAGTTGAACATTTTAAAGGCAATGCTACCAAATAATACTTGAGTGTATGTAAACTTCTGACCCACTGGGAATTGTGATGAAAGAAATTAAAGCTGAAATAAATCATCCTCTACACTATTATTCTGACAAGAGAGGTTAAAAGTTGAATCAGGTGTGCTATGCCTGGGCAGGAACAAAAATATGCAACCTTCAGGGGGAACTAAGGACATACAAACTCAGCAACAAAAGAAACGTCCCTTTTTCAGGACCCTGTCTTTCAAAGATAATTTGTAAAAATCCAAATAACTTCACAGATCTTCAGTGTAGTGTTTAAACACTGTTTCCCATTCATAAACAATTAATGAACATGCACCTGTGGAACAGTCGTTAAGACACTAACAGTTTACAGTCAGTAGGCAATTAAGGTCACAGTTGAAAACCTATGACACTAAAGAGGCCTTTGTACTGAATCTGAAAACACCAAACGAAAGATGCCCAGCGTCCCTGCTCATCTGCATGAAAGTGTCTTTGGCATGCTGCAAGGAGGCATGAGGACTGCAGACTGAACAACACCTGCAAAGGATCAGTACATCTGAACATCACACCTGCGAGACAGGTAAAGGATGGCAACAACAACTGCCCGAGTTACACCAGGAACACACAATCCCTCCATCAGTACTCAGACTGTCTGCAATAGGATGAGAGAGGATAGACTGAGGGCTTGGAGGCCTGTTGCAAGGCAGGTCCTCACCAGACATCACCGACAATAAAGTCACCTATGGGCACAAACCCACCGTTGCTGGACCAGATAGGACTGGCAAAAAGTGCTCTTCACTGACGAGTTGCGTTTTTCTCTCACCAGGGTTGATGGCCGGATTCGCGTTTATCGTCGAAGGAATAAGCGTTACACTAAGGCCTTTACTCTGGACCAGGATTGATTTGGAGGTGGAGGGTCCGTCATGGTCTGGGGAGGTGTGTCACAGTATCATCGGACTGAGCTTGTTGTCATTACAGGCAATCGCAAAACTGTGTGTTACAGGGAAGACATCCTCCTCCCTCATATGGTACCCTTCCTGCAGGCTCATCTTGACATGACCTTTCAGCATGACAATGCCTCCAGCCATACTGCTCGATCTGTACGTGATTTCCTGCAAGACAGGAATATCAGTATTCTGCCACGGCCAGCGAAGAGCCCGGATCTTAATCCCATTGAGTACGTCTGGGACCTGTTGGATCAGAGGGTGAGGGCTAGGGCCATTCCCCCCAGAAATGTCCGGAAACTTCAGGTGCCTTGGTGGAAGAGTGGGCTAACATCTCACAGCAAGACCTGGCAATCTAGGGCAGTCCATGAGGAGGAGATGCACTGTAGTACTTAATGCAGCTGGTTGCCACACCAGACACTGACTGTAACTTTTGATTTTACCCCTCCCCCCCTTTGTTCAGGGACACATTATTCCATTTCTGTTAGTCACATGTCTGTTGAACTTGTTCAGTTTATATCTCAGTTGTTGAATCTTGTTATGTTCATACAAATATTTACACATGTTGCGTTTGCTGAAAGTAAATGCAGTCGACAGTGAGAGGATGGGTGGATATTATAACAGAACATGGTCAAGATGTTCAAACATACATAGATGACCAGCAGGGTCAGATTATGATAATCACAGTTGTTGTAGAGGGTGCAACAGGTCAGGAGTAAATGTCAGTTGGCTTTTCATAGCTGATCATTCAGAGTTAGAGACAGCAGGCGCGGTAGAGAGAGAGTCCAAAACAGCAGGTCTAGGACAAGGTAGCACGTCCAGTGAACAGGTCAGGGTTCAATAGCCACAGGTAGAACAGCTGAAAATGCAGCAGCAGCATGACCAAGTGGACTGGGGACTGCAAGGAGTCTTCAGGCCAAGTAGTCCTGAGGCATGGTCCTAGGGCTCCGGGGGGGGGGGGGGGGGGGCGATACTTAAATTCAGGGGTCGGGAGACTCCGACGATACCCCCAGACAGGGCAAAATATAAGATATAAGCCCACCCACTTTGCCAAAGCATAGCCCCCACACCACTAGAGTGATATCTTCAACCACCAACCTACTACCCTGAGACAAGGCTGAGAATAACCCACAAAGATCTCCCCCACGCCACAAACCCGAGGGAGACGCCAAACCGGACAGGAAGATCACGTTAGTGACTCAACCTACTCGAGTGATGCACCCCTCCTAGGGATGGCATGGAAGAGCACCAGTAAGCCAATGACTCAGCCTCCGTAATAGGGTTAGAGGCAGAGAATCACAGTGGAGAGAGGGTAACGGGCCAGGCAGAGACAGCAAGGGCGGTTCGTCGCTCCAGTGCCTTTCTGTTCACCTTCACACCCTGGGCTAGACTACACTCAATCAGACTACACTCAATCATAGGACATACTGAAGAGAAACTGTCTTCAATAAAGACTTAAAGGTCGAGGCCGAGTCTACGTCTCTCACATGAATAGGCAGACCATTCCATAAAAATTGAGCTCTATTGGAAAAAGTCCTGCCTCCAGCTGTTTGCTTAGAATTTCTATAGACAGGAAGGAGACCTGCGTCTTGTGACCGTAGCGTATGTGTAGGTATGTAGAATGTAGCAGACACCATTGAAGCTGGTGTCCCTCCTGGCCACAATAGGGACAGAGCCCCAGCTGTCTCCGACAGGGGCGCTCAGCAGTGGGGAAGCGTGTGGACCCTACCTCCATGGGTTCAGATTCTGACTCAGATCGGTCAACAAAGGAAGGAGGGAGAGAGGCGATGGGAGTGTCGACGCTCCCGTTGGAGGTTATCCAGCCGGCTGACAATCGTGATGAGCGCGTACAATGAGAGGGTGTTGTCTCGCAATGCTCCATCTGCAACTCCTCATGCAATCCTCTTCTGAATAAGTTGCGAAGCGCCTGCTCATTCCATCTGCTGGATGCTGCAACTGTACGAAAGGTAAGGGCGTAAGGTCGACCCATGGTAGAGGATCCTCCTCCGCCCATTGGGGGTGACGCCCCTTGGGGAAGATCTAGACGTCGAAGAACGCGGGGGATCTCATCCAATGCCATCCCCAGTTGCACCTTCTGATCGTGATGTTGGCGAAATAGGTCTCCCTGTTCATTGCCATCTGGGAGATGTCTTGGTTGGCTGCTGCTTCTATTTTGTGAGGCAATATTCTGTAACATAGATACAGGGTGCAGTTAGTGAGTTTAATGACTGAGAACATGGAAGGATACAAAATAAGTAAGTAATTAACTATCGTCCCATTGCATTAACTTCTGTCAAAGTGCTTTGAGAGGCTAGTTAACCTCGAGTGTAGGGGGCAGTATTTCTGTGTTTGGCTGAAAAATGTACCCAATTGACACTGCCTATTTCGCAGGCCCAGAAACTAGAATATGCATACAATTGTCAGATTGGGATAGAAAAGACTCCAAAACTGTCAAAATATTGTCTGTGAGTATAACAGAACTGATATTGCAGGCGAAAACCTGAGGAAAATCCAACAAGGAAGTGCTGTTTTTCCTGAAAGCTCTCTGTTCCATTGGATGCCTTGCCCCCATTTAAAGGGATATCAACCATATTCCTTTTCCTATGGCTTCCTCAAGCTGTGAACAGTCTTTAGACATAGATTCAGGCTTTTATTTTGAAAAATGAGCGAGAAAGATCACATGGAGTCATTGTATGGCTGGGTGACAGCAGCTTTTTGTAGCATTTTTGGTGCATTCATTTTCTCTCTGAAGAAGAAGCTACATTCCCGGTTGATATATTATCTATTATGTATTGTAAAAACAACCTGAGGATTGATTATAAAAAATGTTTGATGTTTCTACGAATATTACTGATGTTATTGGGAAATTTCGTCTGTGATGTCGTGACCACTCGAGCCTGTTAATTTCTGAACATAACGCGCCAACCAAATGGAGGTATTTTGGATATAAAAATAATCTTTATGGAACAAAAGGAACATTTATTGTGTAACTGGGAGTCTCGTGAGTGCAAACATCCGAAGATCATCCAAGGGAAACAATTTCATTTATTGCTTTTCTGACTTTCGTTACCAATCTACTTGGCTGCTAGCTGTTTGTATTATTTGCCTACTGAGAGAGATGTGCTTACATAAATGCTTGGTATGCTTTCGCCGAAAAGCTTTTTTGCAATCTGACATGCCACGTGGATTAACAACAAGCTAAACTGTGTTTTGCTATATTGCACTTGTGATTTCATGAAAATAATATATTTTTTATGATTTAATTTGAATTTGGAGCTCTGCAATTCAGCGGTGGTTGACGAAAATGATCCCGCTAACGGGATGGGTGCATCAAGAAGTTTTAAGGTACATATCACCTCTAACTTAGCTAACACCACAGACCCACTTCAATTTGATTACTGCCCCAATAGATCCACAGTCGATGCAATCGCACTGGCCTATCCCATCTGGACAAGAGGAATGCTGTTCATTTACTATACCTCAAAATTCAACAACATAGTACCCTCCAGGCTTATCATTAAGCTTGGGGCCCTGGGTCTGAACCCTGCCCTCTGCAACTGGGTCCTGGACTTCCTGACGGGCCACCCCCAGGTGGTGAAGGTAGGAAATAACATCTCCACTTCACTGATTCTCAACATATGGGCCACACAAGGTTACGTGCTCAGCCCCTTCTTGTACTCCCTGTTCACCCATGACTGTGTGGCCATGCAAGCCTACAACTCAAGCATCAATTTTGCAGTAGACAAAATGGTAGTAGGCCTGATTACCAACAATGACGAGACAGCCTACAGGGAGGAGGTGAGGGCCCTGGGAGAGTGGTGCCAGGAAGATAACCTCTCACTCAACAAAACAAAAGGAGCTGATCGTGGACTTCAGGAAACAGCAGAGGGAGCACCGCCCTATCCACATCGACGGGACCACAGTGGAGAAGGCAGAAAGATTTAAGTTCCTCAGATACAGATCACTGACAATCTGAAATGATCCTCCCACACAGACAGTGTGGTGAAGAAAGGGCAACAGCACCTCTTCAACCTCAGGAGGCTGAAGAAATTTGGATTGGGCCCTAAAACCCTGAAAAACTTTTACAGATGCACAATTGAGAGCAACTGCACCACAGGGCTCTCCAGAGGGTGGTGCAATCTGCCCATCACATCACTGAGGGAAACCTACTTGCCCTCCAGGACACCTACAGCACCCAATGTCACAGGAAGGCCAAAAGGTTAATCAAGGAAATCAACCACCAGACACTAATTTCACTCCCATAGGGCCAATTCTCGCGGGATTTGAACGATTAAAAGCTCTACTGAATGAGGACATCTAGTGGAAGACATAGAAAGTCTCCCCAGATCCATAACTGGTTGGGAAGGGTGGGGGCGTTGATGTCAAAGTTGCCCCAACTTTCATGACCACAAAAACTAGTTTGGAAGAATGCCTGCCCTGTGAGTTCTGCTATACTTACAGACATAATTCCAACGGTTTTAGAAGCTTTAGAGTGTTTTCTATCCAATAATAATTATTATATGCATATATTAGCAATTTTTGACAGATTTATTTTCAGTTTACTATGGGTACCCAATTCCTCCAAAGGGGGCAGAAGTCAGCCCTATCTCTAGCAGGATCATCAGACTGTTAAATAGCCATCACTAGCCGGCTTCCACCCGATTACGTACTCCTGCACCTTAGAGCCTGCTCCCCTATATACACTTTAATAATGTTTAAATAGTGTTTATATAATGCTTAACTCACCTCATATGTATACGCTGTATTCTATTTTACTGTATTTATTCAATGCCACTCCAACATTTCTCAATGTAATATTTATATATTCATTAATTCCATTATTTTACTTTTAGATTTGTGTATATTGTTGTAAATCATTTTTAGATACTACTGCACTGTTGGAGCTAGGAACACAAGCAGCTCCCTACACCCATAATAACTTCTGCTAAAAATGTGCATGTGACCAATAAATACATTTGATATGATTACATTTAAAAAGTAATAATACATTTTAGTATGTAAAGGAAAAGAAACAAAACAATTGAGCCAACCTCACATTGCCCCAGCCCCACCCATCCAACATGTCTCAATCCAAGAAACCCCCCAGGCAACTAGGGTTGCTTTTCAGTCAACCTCACCCCAAGGAGGATTCAAGGAGCTCTCCTCTTAAAGATCCTCCCTTATCTTTCTATTTTTGGCTAAAATGACATACCCAAATTACATAACCAAATTTAACTGCCTGTAGCTCAGGACCTGAAGCAAGGATGTGTATATTCTTGATACCATTTGAGAGGAGACACTTTGAAGTTTGAGGAAATGTGAAAAGAATGTAGGAGACTATAACACATTAGATCTGCTAAAAGACAATACAAAGAAAAATGTGTTATTTTGCATTTTTTTTGTACCATCATCTTTGAAATGCATTATTCCAGCTCAGGCGCAACTTAGATTTTGGCCCCTAGATGGGAGCATTTTGTGCAAAGTTTTAGACCAATCCAACGAACCATCGAATTTCTGTTCAAAATGTTGTATCAAGACTGCCCAAATGTGCCTAATTGGTTTATTAATTAATTTAAGTTTATAACTGTGCACTTTCCTTAAACAATAGCATGGTATTATTTCACTGTAATAGCTACTGTAAATTGGACAGTGCAGTTAGATTAACTAGAAGTTAGCTTTCTGCCAAAATCAGATATGTCTATGTCCTGGGAAATGTTCTTGTTACTTACAAGCTCATGCTAATCGCATTAGCCTATGTTAGCTTAACCGTCCCGAGGTCGGGACACTGATCCTGAGGTTTTAAGTAACATACACTTAACAAAAATGTAAATACAACATGCAACAATTTCAAAGATTTTACTGAGTTACAGGTTATTTAAGGAAATCAGTCAATTGAAATACGCTTATTAGGCTCTATGGACATGACACATCTTCACATAGAGTTGATCAGGCTGTTGATTGTGGCCTGTGGAATGTTGTCCCACTCATCTTCAACGTCAACCCAGACCGTCCCAAACATGCTCAAAGGGTGACATATCTGGTGAGTGTGCAGACCATTGAAGAACTGGGACATTTTCAGCTTCCAGGAGTTGTGTACAGATCATTGTGACATGGAGCTATATATTATCATGCTGAAACATGAGGTGATGGAGGCAGATGGATGGCACGAGAATGGGCCTCAGGATCTCTTCACGGTGTTTCTGTGCATCCAAATTGTCTTCAATGAAATGCAATTGTGTTCATGGCCCATAGCTCATGCCTGCCCATACCATAACCCCCCCGCCAGCGTGGGGCACTATGTTCACAACGTTGACATCAGCAAACCACTCGCCCACATGACACCATACATGAAATGAACATTCAATTCTCTCGCAACAGCTGTGGTGAACATTCCTTCAGTCAGCATGCCAATTGCACACTCCCTCAAAACTTGAGACATCTGTGACATTGTGTTGTGTGACATAACTACACATTTTAGATTGGCCTTTTATTTTCCCCAGCACAAAGTGCACCTCTGTACATGCTGTTTAATCAGATTATTTTTAATATGGCACACCTGTCAGGTGGATGGATTGACAAAGAATAAATGCTCACTAACAGGGATATAAACAAATTTGTTCACAATTTTTTTTTTTCTGATCATAGAACATTTCTGTAAACTTATTTCAGCTCATGAAACATGGGACCAACACTACACGTGTTACATTAATATTTTTGTTCAGTATAGTAGAGGTCAACCATAGAATATTTACATTCATGCAATTCTAAAGGAAATTTGTAACTTTTTCCCAAAAGCATTCAGCACATCATATTAAGGAATGTGCCTACCTGATTTAGGTGAAAGAGTGAATAGTTGGGAGTTGGGACACATTTCATAATAAAACATTTTCTTGGTGTTAAGATAATATTTTTCCATATTCTGTTCCAGTTAAAGTGTTGTTCAGATTCACATAGATCTATGGACCATACATGTGTAATGGCTAGCTCAGAATATGAGCTTTCCAAAAGGTGTTAACATATTATAGAGATCAGTCCTTTCGGGAGCCTAAAAAATGCATTTAAAAAAATGTATTACATTTTTTTTTTAACTAGGCAAGTTAGTTAAGAACAAATTATTATTTACAATGACAGCCTTGTCCAAGGGGAGAACGACAGATTTTTACCTTCTCAGCTCAGGGATTAGATCTAGCAACCTCTGCGATTACTGGCTCAACGCTCTAACCACTAGGGTACCTGCCGCCACAAACCATAACCCCATTATAAATCCCATCATTGAATGGATTGGTAGTTGTGTTTCACAAGGGACTCCATAGGCCAGCATATAGCTGACCTAAATTGTAAATATAGAAAAAAGGAGTTGCCTGGTAATGTGTCTGTGTCATTCAAAGCTTGGAATGTTCTCAAACCATTACTGCCCATTATATGTGATTCACCACCTGGATTCTGTCTTATGTAACAACATTTGAAATGAAGTTTTTTACATTGGAGTAGAGACTCAGTGCCACAAATTGGTATATCATGCACTGCATTTGAGGAACAATGGGAAAGTAATTCTGCTTTGGAAGTTGATCAACTTGTAAACTCACTTTTGAGAAAATGGCCTTTGAATGTTTTGGTATCTAGTGAAGAGCTCTTCTTTGTCTACATCCATTCAGCATTGTTCACACTATCTTAAGCTTTAGCCCCATCCATCTCGTTTTCACTCTCGGAGCGCACACTTGACTCTCTGGCTGATGATTTGTTAACCTATGGATAACATACAAACAGCCGAGCCAGCCAGCTAACGTTAGTTAGTTAATTTGGCACGGTGTTCATTGTTGTTTAACTAGCTAACATTAGCTGGCTGGCTCCCTAGCTGATGTTATTATTCATATTCTAGAGCCGTATTCATGCAGGGTTGTAATGACATAATTTGGCACGGTGTTCATTGTTTATGTCGTTACAACCCTGCATCAATACGGCTCTAGAATACGAATAATAACGTCAGCTAGGGAGCCAGCCAGCTAACATTAGCTAGCTAGCTAGTACACTTTAGCTTGAAATGAAACCACTTTCTGTCAAAATTAGAAACATGTAATATCTAAAAATGTAGCTAGCTAATGCTAGGCTATCTTACCTGTGTACATCATCATGAATGATGGGCGCGTCTCCCTGTCACGAATGCCATACCACGGTTGCCCTTAGTTTTAATATGTAATCCGGAGACCGGTGTTTTCTCCATCTCTTTTGCTATCACACTCTAATTCCACTGATTTCAAAACTTGATCCTCCAGAAAATGTAGAGCAACACTTATGCAGGTCCAATACACAACACGTCTTTTAAAAGCAACGTTAAACAGGATTACCAACACAGACTGATGAGCTCAAATAGACAGAATGGCAGACAGATCCGAACCCATCTCTCGGCATGTCCAGCCCACTCATTATCTCAGCCAATCATGGCTAGCGGGAAGGTTGCTGACTTTTTCTGTCGCTTAACCAACAAGGCTCGTAATTTAACAGTTTTATTCGTATTTACAGATGGCATACATGTTTGTTATTCAGGCACATGAAAGTTTTATGTTTGAGAAGGCATTTCTTAAAATAAAAATGCATTTTGATAAAAAAAAAATGTTTTGTTCAAACGGCTCTTCTGTGAGCTTGTGACTTGCGACCTTCGCCTAGTTTTCTGAATCAGATCACATATCACAAATGTATTCCACATTTGGACCTCTATTTTAATTTTTGGATGAAAAACGTTCCCGTTTTAAACAAGATATTTTGTCACGAAAAGATGCTCGACTATGCATACAATTGACAGCTTTGGAAAGAAGACACTCCGACGTTTCCAAAACTGCAAAGATATTGTCTGTGAGTGCCACAGAACTAATGTTACAGGCGAAACCCAGATAAAAATCCAACCAGGAAGTGCCGCATTTTTTGAAACCGCCTCATGCCAATGACTCCTTATATGGCTGTGAATGAGCTACGAATGATCTTACGTTATCCACGTTTTCCCCAACGTGTCTACAGCATTGTGACGTCTTTTTAGGCATTTCCCTTGAAGAATGGCTGTAAGGGATCATATATGTTATGTGGTCACATGGTGTCTCCCGCAGAAAACCTTGCGTAAAATACTGAGGTAGCCATTTTTCCAATCGCTTCTTATGAGAAACCAACTGCCTCGACTGATATATTATCAAATATATTTGTTAAAAACACCTTGAGAATGGATCCTAAACAAAGTTTGCCGTGTTTCTGTCGATATTATGTAGCTAATTTTGAAAAAAGTTTGGCGTTATAGTTGTAGCATTTTTCGGTCGATTTCTCAGCCAAGCATGGTGAAGAAACGGGAGCTTTTTCGCCCACAAAAATAATATTTTTGGAAAAAAGGAACATTTGCTATCTAACTGGGAGTCTCCTGAGTGAAAGCATCCGAAGTTCTTCAAAGGTAAATGATTTAATTTGGTTGCTTTTCTTATTTTCGTGAAAATGTTGCCTGCTGCCAGCAGAGCCTAGCATAGCATTATGCCATGATAAACTTACACAAATGCCTTGTCTAGCGTTGGCTGTAACGCATATTTTGAAAATCTGAGATGACAGTGTTGTTAACAAAAGGCTAAGCTTGTGTTTGAATATATTTATTTCATTTCATTTGCGATTTTCATGAATAGGAAAAGTTTCTAGGGGTATTTACACTATGTCCGTTGCGTTATGCTAATGCATTTGTGGCTATGATTACGCTCCCGGATACGGGTTTGCTCATCGCAACTGGTTTTATGGGGTGCAAAAGGCCACCCTCCAGATTGCAAGGCATTATTGTGAAATATTGGAGTATGGGAATGCCATTTTGACTTACATAGTTTTTTTTTCAAATTTTGTGCACATTAGAGATTATGTGAGCAATAATAGCACCGAAGCATAGTTTACATTTTTTAAGGGATATATAAGTGAAGACTTCCTCTTCCAAGGCCACCTCTTCTCTATATACTCAGCCAGGGGAAGTAAGAATTATGTCTAAACCAATTTAAGATTGGAGATAATCCTAGTGCCTCGAAAAACAATATAAAGTTTGGTACAGATAGTGCTCATATGTCTTTCCCTCTGTAAATGTGTTAATTTTATCCGGGATCGCTTACCTCGCCATATATATTTTGATACCGCACTATGGATTTTATCCCAATAGCCAGATGGGGGAGACATGGGAACTACATAAATTCTGTGGCAATATATTTATTTTGACAATAGATATTCTGCCAGTTAAAGCAACTGTGGTGTTAGTCCATCTATTGAGGTCAGATTTGATATGATTTGAGTGATCTGTTCAAGTTTCTGGCAATGGTTTTATCTAAGTAAGAAACTATCTCTACTCTCAAATATTTAAAATGGTAAATGATTGGGATTCTGTGCGTAGAAATGGAGTCCTCCATCAGGGTCTTGAGAGGCAGTAGGGCTGATTTGGTTAGATAGATTCATCTGAATTTCAATGCATTTAGGAGTGATTGAGGAATTGTCTAGTTATAGCAAAATATCGTCTACTTTTAATGAGATGAAGTGATCATTAGATTTTAGGTAAATGTGTGTTATTTATTTTGATTGATGAATGTCCTGATAGTAAAAATAGCAAAGGAGAAGGGAGCAGAGCAGATCTTGCCTGTTATAACTATGGCTGAGGGATAGGCATATAGTATTTTATTCATATTAATGTAATTGGAGCCAATTTCCATATTTCCCAAGACAGACAAGAAATACGAAAATTTTAGTCTATCAAAAGCTTTTTCTGCATTGAGAGAGAAAAAAGCACACAGAGCTGATGTTTCTGGTGAAGCATTAGATATATGCAATAGTCAGAGGTCATTTGAGGAAAACAGTTTCTCATCAAACCCGCTTTGGGTAAGTAAGTCTTGAGACGGGACAACAACATTTCAGAAAACAGTTTATCTATTTGTATCAAAGTTAAGGAGCTATAGTGAGAACACTGGGTAGTATCCTTATCTTTTTATAATGAAAGCAAAATTAGTGCTGTATTCACCTCTCTACCAAATTAACCATTGTAAATGGCTGTGGTAAACACTTCAAGCAATAGTGGACCTAATTCATTCCACATGTTTTAAAACTTGTTGGGGATAGGGGGCAGTATTTTCACTTTGGATGATTTGCGTGCCCATAGTGAACTGCATCCTACTCTGTCCTAGATTGCTAATATATGCATATTATAATTACTATTGGATAGAAAACACTCTGGAGTTTCTAAAACTGTTTGAAGTATGTATGTGAGTATATCAGAACTCATAGGGCAGGCAATCTTCCAAACAAGAAGTGAAATTCTGAATGTGGGTCAAATTTGACGTCATCGCCCCTTCCCTTCCAAACAAGATATGGATCTAGTAGCACTTCCTACGCCTTCCACTAAGATGTCCTCATTCAGTAGAACGTGGAATGCAGCATCTGGTGTGAACTTTGACTGAATGGGAGGGGAAATAGTCACGGTCTAAGCAGAATGCCATTTCCCTGTGGCGCATTTGTCTGTGGGTGTCACCGTCGTTCCATTTGGCTGCAGATGAAAACGTATGATCCGGTTGGAACTTTATTGGATACAGTGCCTTGCGAAAGTATTCGGCCCCCTTGAACTTTGCGACCTTTTGCCACATTTCAGGCTTCAAACATAAAGATATAAAACTGTATTTTTTTGTGAAGAATCAACAACAAGTGGGACAAAATCATGAAGTGGAACGACATTTATTGGATATTTCAAACTTTTTTAACAACTCAAAAACTGAAAAATTGGGCGTGCAAAATTATTCAGCCCCCTTAAGTTAATACTTTGTAGCGCCACCTTTTGCTGCGATTACAGCTGTAAGTCGCTTGGGGTATGTCTCTATCAGTTTTGCACATCGAGAGACTGACATTTTTCCCATTCCTCCTTGCAAAACAGCTCAAGCTCAGTGAGGTTGGATGGAGAGCATTTGTGAACAGCAGTTTTCAGTTCTTTCCACAGATTCTCGAATAGATTCAGGTCTGGACTTTGACTTGGCCATTCTAACACCTGGATATGTTTATTTTTGAACCATTCCATTGTAGATTTTGCTTTATGTTTTGGATCATTGTCTTGTTGGAAGACAAATCTCCGTCCCAGTCTCAGGTCTTTTGCAGACTCCATCAGGTTTTCTTCCAGAATGGTCCTGTATTTGGCTCCATCCATCTTCCCATCAATTTTAACCATCTTCCCTGTCCCTGCTGAAGAAAAGCAGGCCCAAACCATGATGCTGCCACCACCATGTTTGACAGTGGGGATGGTGTGTTCAGCTGTGTTGCTTTTACACCAAACATAACGTTTTGCATTGTTGCCAAAAAAGTTCAATTTTGGTTTCATCTGACCAGAGCACCTTCTTCCACATGTTTGGTGTGTCTCCCAGGTGGCTTGTGGCAAACTTTAAACAACACTTTTTATGGATATCTTTAAGAAATGGCTTTCTTCTTGCCACTCTTCCATAAAGGCAGAGATTTGTGCAATATACGACTGATTGTTGTCCTATGGACAGAGTCTCCCACCTCAGCTGTAGATCTCTGCAGTTCATCCAGAGTGATCATGGGCCTCTTGGCTGCATCTCTGATCAGTCTTCTCCTTGTATGAGCTGAAAGTTTAGAGGGACGGCCAGGTCTTGATAGATTTGCAGTGGTCTGATACTCCTTCCATTTCAATATTATCGCTTGCACAGTGCTCCTTGGGATGTTTAAAGCTTGGGAAATCTTTTTGTATCCAAATCCGGCTTTAAACCTCTTCACAACAGTATCTCGGACCTGCCTGGTGTGTTCCTTGTTCTTCATGATGCTCTCTGCGCTTTTAACGGACCTCTGAGACTATCACAGTGCAGGTGCATTTATACGGAGACTTGATTACACACAGGTGGATTGTATTTATCATCATTAGTCATTTAGGTCAACATTGGATCATTCAGAGATCCTCACTGAACTTCTGGAGAGAGTTTGCTGCACTGAAAGTAAAGGGGCTGAATAATTTTGCACGCCCAGTTTTTCAGTTTTTGATTTGTTAAAAAAGTTTGAAATAACCAATAAATGTCGTTCCACTTCATGATTGTGTCCCACTTGTTGTTGATTCTTCACAAAAAAATACAGTTTTATATCTTTATGTTTGAAGCCTGAAATGTGGCAAAAGGTCGCAAAGTTCAAGGGGGCTGAATACTTTCGCAAGGCACTGTATATATGAAAATAACATCCTGAAGATTGATTCTCTACTTAGTTTGACCAGTTTATTCGACATGGAATATATCTTTTTGAAGTTTTCGTCCGAGTTCTCCTGGACCAGCGTCAGCTTTTGGGCACGTGAGCTGAAAGTGCTAGCAAATGCAGCTAATTGGACACTAGTATGGGACATTATGCAACAAAACAATTATTTATTGTGGAACTAGAACTCCTTGCACTGCATTCTGATGAAAGATCATCAAAGGTAAGGGAATATTTATGATGTAATTTCGTATTTCTGTTGACTCCAACATGGAGGAGAAACATATATACGTCTGAACGCTGTCTCAGATTATTTCATGGTAGGCTTTTTTCGTAACGGTTAAAAAAAATCTGACACGGGCCTCCCGGGTGGCGCAGTGGTTAAGGGCGCTGTACTGCAGCGCCAGCTGTGCCATCAGAGTCCTGGGTTCGCGCCCAGGCACTGTCGTAACCGGCCGCGACCGGGAGGTCCGTGGGGCGACGCACAATTGGCCTAGCGTCGCCCGGGTTAGGGAGGGCTTGGTCGGTAGGGGTGTCCTTGTCTCATCGCGCACCAGCGACTCCTGTGGCGGGCTGGGCGCAGTGTACGCTAGCCAAGGTTGCCAGGTGCACGGTGTTTCCTCCGGCGCATTGGTGCGGCTGGCTTCCGGGTTGGATGTGCGCTGTGTTAAAGAAGCAGCGGCTTGGTTGGTTGTGTATCGGAGGACGCATGACTTTCAACCTTCGTCTCTCCCGAGCCCGTACGGGAGTTGTAGCGATGAGACAAGATAGTAGCTACTACAACAATTGGATACTACGAAATTGGGGAGAAAAAGGGGTAAAAATGTAAAATAAAAAATAAATAAAAATCTGACACAGCGGTTGCATTAAGAACCCATGTATCTTTAATTATATGTAGAACATGTATCTTTAGTCAAAGTTTATGATGACTATTTCTGCTATCTGGCGTAGCTTTCTATAATTCCTCCGGATATTTTGGAGGCATTTCTGAACATGGCGTCATTGTAAACCAAGATTTGTGGATATAAATATGCATATTCTCGAACAAAACATAAATGTATTGTGTAACGTCAAATGAGTGTCATCTGATGAAGATTTTCAAAAGGTTAGTGATTCATTTTATCTCTAATCCTGCTTTTGTGACTCTATCTTTGACTGGGAAAAATGTTTTTGGGGGGGATTTGGTGGTGGTCTAACATAAATATATATTTTGTTTTCGCTGTAAAACATTTAAAAAATCAGACATGATAGGTAGATGAACAAGATGTTTAACATTCATTTGCTGTATTGGACTTGTTAAAACCTGTTATGGCAAGGAGTTCCCCTCAGGAAACTCCACCCCCCCCCCCCCCCCCCCTTCAGCTGAAAAGGTGGCGCATGGAATTAAAAAATATTCTTTAGAAATATTTAACTTTCACATATTAACAAGTCCAATACCAATACTCCTGGACAGTCTGTGGTGCAACGTGGCGTTGGTGGATGCAGCGAGACATGATGTCCTAGATGTGCTCTATTGGATTCCGGTCTGGGGAACGGGCGGGCCACTCCATAGCATCAGTGCCTTCCTCTTGCAGGAAGTGCTGACACACTCCAGCCACATGAGGTCTAGCATTGTCTTGCATTAGGAGGAACCCAGGGCCAACCGCACCAGCATATGGTCTCACAAAGGGTCTGAGGATCTCATCTCGGTACCTAATGGCAGTCAGGCTACCTCTGTCGAGCGCATGGAGGGCTGTGCGGCCCCCCAAAGAAATGCCACCCCACACCATGACTGACCCACTGACAAACCGGTCATGCTGGAGGATGTTGCAGGCAGCATAACGGCGTCTCCAGACTCTGTCATGTCTGTCATATGTGCTCAGTGTGAACCTGCTTTCATCTGTGAAGAGCACAGGGCGCCAGTGGCGAATTTGCCAATCTTGGTGTTCTCTGGCAAATGCCAAACGCCCTGCACAGTGTTGCGCTGTAAGCACAATCCCCACCTGTGGACATCAGGCCCTCATACCACCCTCATGGAGTCTGGTTCTGACCGTTTGAGCAGACACATGCACTTTTGTGGCCTGCTGGAGGTCATTTTGCAGGGCTCTGGCAGTGCTCCTCCTGCTCCTCCTTGCACAAAGGCGGAGGTAGCGGTCCTGCTGCTGGGTTGTTGCCCTCCTACGGCCTCCTCCACGCCTCCTGATGTACTGGCCTGCCTCCTGGTAGCGCCTCCATGCTCTGGACACTACGCTGACAGACACAGCAAACCTTCTTGCCACAGCTGTGATTGATGTGTCATCCTGGATGAGCTGCACTACCTGAGCCACTTGTGTGGGTTGTAGACTCTGTCTCATGCTACCACTAGAGTGAAAGCACCGCCAGCATTCAAAAGTTACCAAAACATCAGCCAGGAAGCACAGGAACTGAGAAGTGGTCTGTGGTCACCACCTGCAGAACCACTCCTTTATTGTCCGGTGTCTTGCTAATTGCCTATAATTTCCTCCTGTTGTCTATTCCATTTGCACAACAGCATGTGAAATTTAGTGTCAATCAGTGTTGCTTCCTAAGTGGACAGTTTGATTTCACAGAAGTGTGATTGACTTGGAGTTACATTGTCTTTTTTTTCAGCAGTATACAATACATTCAAAAAGTATTCAGACCCTTTGACTCTTTCCACATTTTGTTAGATTAATGGGCTTGTTTAAAGCCTTATTCTAAAATTGTTTAAATTAATATGTTCCTCATCAATACCCCATAATGACAAAGCGAAAACAGGTTTTCATACATTTAACATTTATTAAAAATAAAAAACAGATGTGTGGTAAATTAAATTGATTGGACATGATTTGGAAAGGCACACACCTGTCTATATAAGTTCACACAGTTGAGTGCATGTCAGAGCAAAAACATGATGTTGAAGGAATTGTCCGTAGAGCTCTGAGACGGGATTGTGTCAAGGCACATATTTGGGGAAGGCTGGCCAAAAATGTCTACAACAATGAAGGTGCCAAAGAACACAGTGGCCACCATAATTCTTAAATGGAAGAAGTTTGAAACCACCAAGACTCTTCCTGCTGGCTGCCTGGCCAAACTGAGCAATCAGGGGAGAAGGGCCTTGATCAGGGAGGTGACCAAGAACCAAGAACACTCAGACAGAGTTCCTCTTTGGAGATGGGAGAACTTTCCAATCAAAGCTTTATGATAGAGTGGCCATTCCTCAGTAAAAGGCACATGACAGCCCGCTTGGAGTTTGGCAAAAGGAATCTAAAGACTCTCAGACCATGAGAAACAAGATTCTCTGGTCTGATGAAACCAAGATTGAACTCTTTGGCCTGAGAGCCAAGCATCACGTCTGGAGGAAACCTAGCACCATCCCCACGGTGAAGCATGGTGAAGCATGGTGATGGCAGTATCATGTTGTTGGGATGTTTTCAGGGGCAGGGACTGGTAGACTGGATCGAGGGAAAGATGAACTGAGCAAAGTACAGAGAGATCTTTGATGAAAACCTGCTCCAGAGTGCTCAGAACCTGACTCAACTTCCAAAAGGACAACACTCCTAATTACATACTGTGCCAAAAGCATTCATCCCTGTCACGCTCGTCATAATGATTGGACCAAGGCGCAGCGTGCCACATATTTTAATTAATTGAAACTCGCCAAACAAAACAAACAAGCACAAACGAAACGTGAAGCAACTATCCGTAGACAAGATCCCACAAAGCACAATGAGGAAATGGCTGCCTAAATATGATCCCCAACCAGAGACAATGATAAACAGCTGTCTCTGATTGGGAACCATACCAGGCAAACATAAACCATTAATCACCTAGGTGACCCACCATAGTCACTGTCAAGCCCCAACCAACATAGAGAATAAACAGCTCTCTATGGTCAGGGCGTGACATTCCCTCTGGCGTTTTTCCTATTTTGTTGCATTACAACCTGTAATTTAAATTGATTTCTATTTGGATTTGATGTAATGGACATACACAAAATAGTCTAAGGTGGTGAAGGGAAATGGAAAAAAAATGTTTCTAAAAGAGAAAAAAAGTGGTGTGTGCATATGTATTCACCCTCTTTGTACTGAAAGCCCCTAAACAAGATCTGGTGCAACCAATTACCTTCAGAAGTCACATAATTAGTCCACCTATGTGCAATTTAAGCGGAGGTATATCTATAATTCCATGTGTATAACTTGTATTATCATCTACATTTATGATGAGTATTTCTGTTGAATCGATGTGGCTATGCAAAATCACTGGATGTTTTTGGAACTAGTGAACGTAACGCGCCAATGTAAACTCAGATTTTTTTTATATAAATTTAAGTTTATCAAACAAAACATCCATATATTGTGTAACATGAAGTCCTATGAGTGTCATCTGATTAAGATCATCAAAGTTTAGTGATTCATTTTATCTCTGTGCTTTTTGTGACTCCTCTCTTTGACAGGAAAAATAGCTGTGTTTTTCTGTGACTTGGCTCTGACATAACATAATCGTTTGTGGTGCTTTCGGTGTAAAGCCAATTTGAAATCGGACACTGTGGTGGGATTAACAACAAGATTACCTTTAAAACAGTATAAAATACATGTATGTTTGAAGAATTTTAATTATGAGATTTCTGTTGTTTTGAATTTGGCGCCCTGCAATTTCACTGACTGTTGTCATATCATCCCGTTAACGGGATTGCAGCCCTAAGAATTTTTAACCAACAATACAGTCAAAAGCATTTAAGAAAATATTTGCAGTGTAAAAAAGAGAGTCAATGCAAATAGTCCGCGTAGCCATTAGATGAGTCTTATGGCTACGCCCAAGTCTTATGACTTGGGGGTAAAAGCTGTTAAGGAACCTTTTAAACCTAGACTTGACACTCCGTTATTGCTTGCCGTGTAGCAAAGAGACTTGGGTGGCTGGAGTGTTGGCAATTTTTAGGGCCTTCCTCTGACACCTCCTGGTATTGAGGTCCTGGATGGCAGTGTAAGAACATGTACAGTGCCTTGCGAAAGTATTCGGCCCCCTTGAACTTTGCGATCTTTTGCCACATTTCAGGCTTCAAACATAAAGATATAAAACTGTATTTTTTTGTGAAGAATCAACAACAAGTGGGTCACAATCATGAAGTGGAACGACATTTATTGGATATTTCAAACTTTTTTAACAAATCAAAAACTAAAAAATTGGGCGTGCAAAATTATTCAGCCTCTTTACTTTCAGTGCAGCAAACTCTCTCCAGAAGTTCAGTGAGGATCTCTGAATGATCCAATGTTGACCTAAATGACTAATGATGATAAATACAATCCACCTGTGTGTAATCAAGTCTCCGTATAAATGCACCTGCACTGTGATAGTCTCAGAGGTCCGTCAAAAGCGCATAGAGCATCATGAAGAACAAGGAACACACCAGGCAGGTCCGAGATACTGTTGTGAAGAAGTTTAAAGCCGGATTTGGATACAAAAAGATTTTCCAAGCTTTAAACATCCCAAGGAGCACTGTGCAAGCGATAATATTGAAATGGAAGGAGTATCAGACCACTGCAAATCTACCAAGACCTGGCCGTCCCTCTAAACTTTCAGCTCATACAAGGAGAAGACTGATCAGAGATGCAGCCAAGAGGCCCATGATCACTCTGGATGAACTGCAGAGATCTACAGCTGAGGTGGGAGACTCTGTCCATAGGACAACATTCAGTCGTATATTGCACAAATCTGGCCTTTATGGAAGAGTGGCAAGAAGAAAGACATTTCTTAAAGATATCCATAAAAAGTGTTGTTTAAAGTTTGCCACAAGCCACCTGTGAGACACACCAAACATGTGGAAGAAGGTGCTCTGGTCAGATGAAACCAAAATTGGACTTTTTGGCAACAATGCAAAACATTATGTTTTGCGTAAAAGCAACACAGCTCATCACCCTGAACATCCCCACTGTCAAACATGGTGGTGGCAGCATCATGGTTTGGGCCTGCTTTTCTTCAGCAGGGACAGGGAAGATGGTTAAAATTGATGGGAAGATGGATGGAGCCAAATACAGGACCATTCTGGAAGAAAACCTGATGGAGTCTGCAAAAGACTTGAGACTGGGATGGAGATTTGTCTTCCAACAAGACAATGATCCAAAACATAAAGCAAAATCTACAATGGAATGGTTCAAAAATAAACATATCCAGGTGTTAGAATGGCCAAGTCAAAGTCCAGACCTGAATCCAATCGAGAATCTGTGGAAAGAACTGAAAACTGTTGTTCACAAATGCTCTCCATCCAACCTCACTGAGCTCGAGCTGTTTTGCAAGGAGGAATGGGAAAAAATGTCAGTCTCTCGATGTGCAAAACTGATAGAAACATACCCCAAGCGACTTACAGCTGTAATCGCAGCAAAAGGTGGCGCTACAAAGTATTAACTTAAGGCGGCTGAATAATTTTGCACGCCCAATTTTTCAGTTTTTGATTTGTTAAAAAAGTTTGAAATATCCAATAAATGTCGTTCCACTTCATGATTGTGTTGTTGTTGTTGGTTCTTCACAAAAAAATACAGTTTTATGTCTTTATGTTTGAAGCCTGAAATGTGGCAAAAGGTCGCAAAGTTCAAGGGGGCCGAATACTTTCGCAAGGCACTGTATCAAACTGTGATTTTGCATAGCATCATGTGATTTACAAAATTAGAAACATTTCTTGTAAAAAACCCTCTACACTTCAGTCCACTTCCAGGTCAACGTTCCAACTGAGAGGGTGCCACTAATGTATCTCCAAACCCGTATTTCAAATCTCAGTATGCCCAGACTACAAAACAATTATGGATGAGACAGGAGAGAGGAAAGGACAGCACCGTTTGGATAGAACAAGCCGGTGACAATACTACAGGCTGAATATCAGCACAAAATGTAATCACTGAGAGAGGAGACCCTATATCTCAAGAAAAAAACAACACCAGCAACACACTCACCAGTTTTCATTGTTTATGTGATATGGACATGCTCTAACTGATGCCATTGCGTGGGCAGACAGTAATGGACTATTTTTGACAGCTGTCATAATGTCACTTATATTCATTATAATGCCATTATTGCTTTTGTGCTGATTTTCAAACTTTATTATCCCCTTTTTATTAAAAATAAAAATAAAAAGCAACACCCCAAAAGAAAAGGCTTTTGATATGCCAAGTGAACCTGCAACCAAAACACTTCAAAGCACTTGACAAAATATATTCTCTAATCATGACAGGGATATGGCTCTGAATATATAAAGCAACTCCTCCCCCATAGGCATTTCTGTCTCTTCTATAAATGTTATATCCTTGTATTGCTATTGATGTATCATCAAATTAATTATCTAAGTGAGTCTCAGAAATGGCTAATAGGTATATGAATGTTATCTGATGTTAGCAAGTTACTGATTTCATGAACCTTATTTTTAAGGCTACATATAAGAGGCTACGAACCCATTGGCTTGGCTCTCTCATCCCTTCCAGGCTTCTATGAGGGAGGGTGGACAATGAGCTTGTCGTAGCGGATGTATGCAATGTCCCCACGCGCTCAGGCAGCTTTCATTGGCTGGGATCAGTTCTTTCCTCTTCTGGCGCAGAGCTTCAGGATAGTCCTCTCAAGTTCATGGCTCTTTCTAGAACAGCTACCTTGTCCTTGAACCTGGGCCTGTGGTGGATTTTCCAGTCCTGTGGGCACGTTCCACCTCAATTTTACTGTGGTCCATCTTCAATTTCTCAGAGATCATTTACCTCACTTTGTCCTCAGACTCCATCTAGGTCTCATGTGGAGATTCTGCAATTCTGTCCACTACATTGTTGTTTCGCCTTGATTGTCCCTCGAGATAGTCTGAAATGTAAATGTTTATTAGACGTCATGAACCATGATCACACTGCGTACGACTGGTTCAGTGCTTAGAGAGTTATTCCGTTGTGAGGTTAGTTCCTCCATGGATACTAGCTATGAAATAGACTTTGTCACACCTATCGCCAGAATACTGGAAGACACAGTGACTTGTAGTAAAACCACTACAGACTCCCTCAACACAAATTCTGACTGACCTCCAGGCTTGTGTAGGCATAAACACACATGTACAACGAAACATCCAATTAGGATTTATGCTAGGATCACTTGAGGGACCGAGCAAAATGCCAGCCTGGAGAAAAATCTACCCTGAGGCATTTGACCCTATAGATCTACCGTACTCACCAGGTTATCCCCAGAAGTCCATAGGTCATCCCTGTAGACTGCCCAAAACTAGTGCCTTACAGCTGTAGACTTATCATGTAGTTATCAACCTAGGATAGTGCCCTAAGCAACACACCACATATTAGGAACAACCTAGACATTACATTAGAGACAATGCCATTATAGTAATTTCTTCCAAGACCTTGGACATACAGTCCAATTAGATGATTAGGAGGTGATATCTATATTTTATATTTATCTTTTGTTTAGGCTTTTATTTGTTTTGTTTCATTTTCTTTGACACATAGGAAGTGATAGAGCCATAAACAACTTCTCCAGACAACCATCAGTTAATGCCACAATGCCGCTCATTTGGGAGGAAATTAAATTATATATTTCATGAGTGTGTGTGTGCGTTGTTAATATCTGCCTATGTTACTGCCCTGATTTTCCAGTCTGGATGACCATACGACAGATCCGGAATGGCGTTCCCCAACCCGGACATCCCCTGGCCATTCCTGTGGTGCTTTGCAGCTTCCAGAAAACCTACCAAGGTAGACCACCAGAGAGGGGTCCCCAACAGCAATCACCAAATGGACATCCGCTGCCCAGCCTTGGAGCAGCCTGCTTCATTCTCAGAAAACCTACCCGGGTCAACCACCAGAGAGGGACCACAACGATGGCCCACAACCAGGACAACCCATGGTCATTTTTATGTTGGTTTGCAACTTGCAGGATAATCGCAAGATCGAATCTAACAAAGGGGGACTGTCGTGACGTTGCCCTGTTGGGTGAGGTTTATGACCCCACATAAATACCTTTCCCCCTTTTCGCTCCACTCTACAGAATGGACTCTTGGAAAGCCCTGTGTTACCACAGACGAAGTATGGTAACATAAAAAGGTTTATTTCCCCACCAGTTGATAGTGTCCATTGGTACAACCCTCTAGTGACTCCCCATCCCGCATGAGGGAGCGTAATCATCGACTGACACTAATTAGCATAACGCAACGGACATAAATATTCCTAGAAAATATTCCTATTCATGAAAATCACAAGTGAAATCTATTGAGACACAGCTTAGCTATTTGTTAACCTTTTGTGACTATGGGCAGTATTTTCATTTTTGGAAAAATAACGTTCCCGTAGTAAACGGGATATTTTGTCAGGACAAGATGCTAGAATATGCATGTAATTGACAGCTTAGGATAGAAAACACTCTAAAGTTTCCAAAACTGTAAAAATATTGTCTGTGAGTATATCAAAACTGATATTGCAGGCGAAAGCCTGAGAAAAATCCAATCCGGAAGTGCCTCATGTTTTGAAAGCGTTGCTTTCCAATGCGTCCCTATTGAGCAGTGAATGGGCTATCAACCAGATTACTTTTTCTCCGTATTCCCCAAGGTGTCTACAGCATTGTGACGTAGTTTTACGCATTTATGTTGAAGAATACCCGTAAGCGGCTACATTGCGCAACTGGTCACCTGATGGCTCCCTGATGATTCTCGCGTAAAATACAGAGGTAGCCATTATTCCAATCGGTCCTACTGAAAAACCAATTGTCCCGGTGGATATATTATCGAGTAGATATTTGATAAACACCTTGAGGCTTGATTATAAACAACGATTGCCATGTTTCTGACGATATTATGGAGCTAATTTGGAATATTTTTTGGGGTTTCGTGACTGCAATTTCCGGGCGATTTCTCAGCCAAACGTGAAGATCAAATGGAGCTATTTCGCCTACAAAAATCATATTTTTGGAAAAAAATCAAAAATTGGCTATCTAACTGGGAGTCTCGTGAGTGAAAACATCCGAAGCTCATCAAAGGTAAACGATTTAATTTGATTGCTTTTCTGATTTCCGTGACCAAGTTACCTTCTGCTGGCTGGACAAAATGCTATGCTAGGCTATCGATAAACTTACACAAATGCTTGTCTAGCTTTGGCTGTAAAGCATATTTTGAAAATCTGAGATGATGGGGGGATTAAAGAATATGATGTCCGATCAGTTGATGTCTGGGACATTATATCTGATGATAGGATGACATAAATTGTAAAGTCTACACATTCTAGTTATCAGATTCACATGGAATTGCTGTGCAATTTAAATGTTCAAATATGAAAATATATGTGAGAAGAAGAAATGTGATTTTAGTTTCTAAATGAGAAAATTGTTTTCATAAGTAAACAGACATTGGTTGGAGAGGGATGAAACACGCCCTTTTCTTCCGCAATACAAAAGGGGTTTGTTGGGTAGCCTAGTGGTTAGAGTGTTGGACTAGTAAACAAAAGGTTGCAAGTTCAAATCCCCCAGCTGACAAGGTACAAATCTGTCGTTCTGCCCCTGAACAGGCAGTTAACCCACTGTTCCTAGGCTGTCATTGAAAATAAGAATTTGTTCTTAGCTGACTTAACTCACTGAAGAGGAAGTGATACATCTTAGATGTTAAGTTATCAGCTGCAGCTGTAAACATACGTGACCTATCTCCTAAGAACGACAGGGTATTTCAATGTATCTGCTCTCCAACACTACGACCAGAAAGATTCTTCAAAGGACAATGGCGATCTCTGCTGGGCAAATCAGTCTTCCATCTTCTACCGATCAATCAAAGCGCAACTGAGAGTAAATACATATCTTGCATTTTCTTTTTCCGAATGGGCGGTTATTAAAATGTATAAGATTCTGTATTCACGGTAGCATAGCTTCTCCAGGTCATATAGAGGCCCAAACCCTTTATCCCTCTGTCTTCCCGCTCTTTCATTCAAACCCAACCCCCTTTCTGTATGTAACCAGCCGTCATATCGGATTAGCCTACAGGGACTTTTCGTGACATGATCAGTAAACCTATATATACATTTTTTATGTAATTCTGTGTGACTATTTCGGTATTTAGTAAATAATAATTAAGCCAATTTGTGCATTGCTGATTCAACTTGTTAGCCAGGGTTCATGCAGATAACCAAGTACTCTACGACCATCAGAATGAGATATTAAAAATCTTCAGATCTTTAAGAGAGCAGAATCTGGAGGTAACCGCTCTATATAAATGAATGCTTCTGTGGTGCCCCAGGTTATTAACGGTTTAATTGTTGCATTGTTACATTCAGTCACATAATCAATTAAACGTTAGGTAATCGGTTGAATAAAATAGCATATCATATAATTTAATCATAGTCAGACATGACAGTTGTGTAGCCCGATCCATGAAAAATAGCCCCAGACCAGGATTCCTACTCCAGCAAACTTTACAGTGGGCACTATGTTTTCGGGCAGGTAGCATTCTCCTGGCATTAGCCAAACTCAGATTCATCCGTCGGAATGCCAGAATGTGAACTGTGATTCATTCACTGTCATTCACTGTCTTCTTGCTGAGCAACTCCAGTTTAGATTTTACCTTGTGTTTTAGGTTACTGCAGGTTACTGTCCTGCTGAAAGGTTCATTTGTTTCCCAGTGCCTGGTGGAAAGCAGACTGAACCAGGTATTCTTCTAGGATTTTGCCTTTGCTTAGCGCCATTCCATTTCTTTTTATCCCGAACAACTCCCCAGTCCTTAACAATTTCAAGCATCCCTGTGACATGATGCAGACACCATTATGCTTGAAAATATAGATAATTGTACTCAGTAAAGGATTGTATTGCATTTGCCCCAAACATAACACTTTGTATTCAGGACAGAAATGTAATGGCTTTGCCACATTTCTTTTCAGTATTACTTTAGTGCCTTGTTGCTGACAGGATGTATGTTTTAGAATATTTTTTGTTCTGTTAAGGTTCCTTCTTTTCACTCTCAATTATGTTTGTATATTGTGTAGTAACTACAATGTTGTTGATCCATCCTCAGTTGTCTCCTATCACAGCCATTAAACTCTGTAACTGTTATAAAGTCACCATTGGCCTCAAGGTGAAATCCCTGAGCGGTTTCATTACTCTAAGCCTAAGGCAACTGAGTTAGGAAGGACATCTGTATCAATGTAGTGACTGGGTGTATTGATACACCATCCAAGGTGTAATTAATAATTTCACTGTGCTCAAATGGATATTCAATGCCTGCTTTTGTTTTGTATTTTTTTTATCTACCAATAGGTGCCCTTTGCGAGTCATTGGGAAAACCTCCCTGATCTTTGTGCTTCAATCTCTGTTTTATTCACTGCTTGACTGAGGGACCTTACAGATAATTTTATGATGATGCAGTCAATTAGAAATCATGTTAAACACAATCATTGCACACAGAGTAAGTCCATGCAACTTATTAAATTACACTGTTCAGCACAACTTATTTAGGCTTGCCTTAACAAAGGGGTTGAATACTTGTTGACTAAAGACATTTCAGATTATAATTTTTGTAATAAAAAAAAAAAACATAATTCCACTTTGAAATGATGGGGTATTGTGTGTAGGCCAGTGAGAAAAAAACATCTAAATGTATTCTATTTTAAATTCAGGCTCTAACACAACAAAATGTGGAAGATGTCAAGAGGTGTGCATACTTTCTGAAGGCACTAAATTATCTGGTACTAGATGGCTTAACAAACACCTTTTTTGGTGTCCTGGTGAATAGCGTAGGGCTGAGAAATGACAGAGATGGTCATAGAATCCTTAAACCATTGGTCACCACAGTCTGAAGAGAAACATGCGTCATACCTACAGTATGTTAAAATACAATACACCACCAGGTCTCCTGATTTGCACAACCAAATACTTGCACATCCCAAATAGCCATATCTTTAACATGTGGTCCAGTCCAGTTTGCGTAGTGACCTATCAATGTGTGTTACCGACTGTCCCCTCTCCCAGCATCCCACGTCCGTAAACGAGTTTGGCTTAGGCTTGATTCCACCCTTAGAAATATGGGAAAGGAAGCTGACAGAGGAGGCTATTGTGATGAATAGCCTTTTATAACGATGAAGTACTGTGCCGCCATAGTTTTTCCCCCGCCGTCCACGTGATAGATTGGTTTTTGGCTGCCGAGCGTCAACGTCATTAGCTAGATGAGCTCTCAAATGCTGGCATGGCATTCGTGTGGAGACATATTAAAAGAACAAAGAGTTTCCCACCAGGGGATGCCTGCTACACAAGCGCACCAGTAATGGGTTTCTTGCTTAGACGCCTATTGATGTATCGCTGGATCAAAAGACAAGGAACAGACATGCTCGCAGTCATGTTCAGTGAATTCGTAAAGTATTAAGACCCTTTGATTTTTTCCACATTTTGTTATGTTACAGACGTATTCTAAAATGGATTAAACATAAATAATTCCTCTTTGAACTATACACAATACCCCATAATTAGAAAACAAAACAAGTTTTTTGAAATTTTTGCAAATTTATTAAAATGAAAAACATACCATTTTTACATAAGTACGTAGACCCTTTGCTATGAGACATCGAAATTGAGCTCAGGTGCATTATGTTTCCATTGCATGTCAGAACAAAAACCAAGCCATGAGGTCGAAAGAATTGTCTGTAGAGCTCCGAGACAGGACTGTGTCGAGGCAAAGATCTGTGGAGGGGTACCAAAAAATGTCTGCAGTATTGAAGGTCCCAAAGAACAAGTGGCCTCCATCACTTTTAAATGGATGAAGTTTGGAACCACCAATATTCTTCTTAGAGCTGGCTGCCTGGCCAACCTGAGAAATCAGGGGAGAAGGGCCTTGGTCAGGCATGTGACTAAGAACCTGATGGTCAATCTGACAGAGCTCCAGAGCTCCTCTGTGGAGATGGGAGAACCTTTCCCAAAGGACAACCATTTCTGCAGCACTACACCAATCAGGCCTTTATGGTAGAGTGGCCAGACAGAAGCCACTCCTCAGTAAAAGGCACAACAGCCCGCTTGGAGTTTGCCAAAAGACACCTAAAGACTCTCAGACCATGAGAAACAAGATCCTCTGGTCTGATGAAAACCCACCTCGACAACATCCGGTGAAATTTCAGAGCGCCAAATTCAAAATACAGAAATAGTCATAATAAACATTCATAAAAAATACAAGTGTTATACACTGGCTTAAATATTAACTTGTTGTTAATCCAGCTGCTTTGTCAGATTTCAAAAAGGCTTTACGGTGAAGGCATACCATGTGATTATCTGAGGACAGCGCCCCACATACAAAAGCATACAAACATTTTACAAACATGTAAAGGAATTAAGTCAGAAATAGCGATACAATTAATCACTTACCTTTGAAGATGTTCATATGGTTGCAGTCACAAGAGTCCCAGCTACACAATAAATGTTTGTTATGTTCGATAAAGTCCCTCTTTATATACCAAAAACTCAGTTTTGTTGGTGCGTTTTGTTCTGTAATCCACTGGCTCCAAGGCGGTCAAAACATGCAGACGAATACATCCTAATAGTACCGGTAAAGTTTGTCGAAACATGTCAAACGATTTTTATAAATAATCATCTGGTTGTCATTTAAATAATCGATAATATTTCAACCGGACAATAGCGTATTCAATAGAAACGGAAAAACAACAAAGGGCATGCAATCAGTCATGCGCGCAAATCAGCTCTGCATTTTTTCTCAGTCCACTGACAGAAAGGGCTCATTCTTCTTCATTTTCAGAAAACAAGCCTTAAACAATGTTTAAAGACTTTTGACATCTAGTGGAAGCCATAGGAACTGCAATCTGGGTCCTAACCCATTAGAAACTCTATAGGCATTAATTTGAAAATACCCACATAAAAATAAATCCCACTTCCTGGATAGATTTTCCTCAGTCCTGACATATCAGTTCTGTTATAGTCACAGACATTATTTGAACACTTTAGAGTGTTATCTATCCCCAGCTACCAATTATATGCATATCCTTTCTTCTGGGCCTGAGTAACTGGCAGTTTACATTGGGCACGCTTCTCATCCAGACGTCAAAATACTGCCCCTAAGCCATAAGAAGATAATTATTAACTAGGCAAGTCTGTTAACCAGTTAGAGCTCTAGGGGCGCTATTTCATTTTTGGATAAAAAACGTTCCCGTTTTAAGCGCGATATTTTGTCACGAAAAGATGCTCGACTATGCATATTCTTGACAGTTTTGGAAAGAAAACACTCTGAAGTTTCAGAATCTGCAAAGATTTTGTCTGTAAGTGCCCCAGAACTCATTCTACAGGCGAAACCAAGATGATGCATCACCCAGGAATTAGCAGAATTTCTGAAGCTCTGTTTTCCATTCTCTCCTTATATGGCTGTGAATGCGCAACGAATGAGCCTACACTTTCTGTCGTTCGCCCAAGGTCTTAGCAGCATTGTGACGTATTTGTAGGCATATCATTGGAAGATTGACCATAAGAGACTACATTTTCCAAGTGTCCGCCTGGTGTCCTGCGTCGAATTCGGTGCGCAATTGCCAGCTGCTTCTACTTTACCATTTGATTCAGGGGAGAAAGCATGTGTCCAAGAACGATGTATCAATGAAGAGATATGTGAAAAACACCTTGATGATTGATTCTAAACAACGTTTGCCATGTTTTCAGTCGATATTATGGAGTTAATTTGGAAAAAAGTTTGCGTTTTGAGGACTGAATTTATGGATTTTTTTTGGTAGCCAAATGTGATGTATAAAACGGAGCTATTTCTAATACACAAGGAATCTTTTTGGAAAAACTGAGCATCTGCTATCTAACTGAGAGTATCCTCATTGAAAACATCAGAAGTTCTTCAAAGGTAAATGATTTTATTTGAAGGCTTTTATGTTTTTGTTAATGTTGCGTGCTGGATGCTAACGCTAATGCTAACGCTAAATGCTAACGCGAAATGCTAACTCTAGCTAGCTACTTTTACACAAATTATTGTTTTCCTATGGTTGAGAAGCATATTTTGAAAATCTGAGATGACAGTGTTGTTTACAAAAGGCTAAGCTTGAGAGATGGCATATTTATTTCATTTCATTTGCGATTTTCATAAATAGTTAACGTTGTGTTATGCTAATGAGCTTGCTGATAGATTTACACAATCCTGGATACAGGGGTTTTTTCATAGCTAAACGTGACGCAGAAAACGGAGCGATTTGTCCTAAACAAATAATCTTTCAGGAAAAACTGAACATTTGCTATCTGAGAGTCTCCTCATTGAAAACATCTGAAGTTCTTCAAAGGTAAATGATTTTTTTGAATGCTTTTCTGTTTTTTTGTGTAAATGTTGCCAGCTGAATGCTAATGCTAAATGCTACGTTAGCCATCAATACTGTTACACAAATGCTTGTTTTGCAATGGTTGAGAAGCATATTTTGAAAATCTGAGATGACAGTGTTGTTAACAAAAGGCTAAGCTTGAGAGCTAGCATATTTATTTCATTTCATTTGCGATTTTCATGAATAGTTAACGTTGCGTTATGGTAATGAGCTTGAGTCTGTATTCACGAACCCGGATCCGGGATGGGGAGATCAGAAAGGTTAAGAACACATTCTTATTTACAATGACAGCCTACCCTGGACAACACTGGGCCAATTGTGCACCTCGCTATGGGACTCCCAATAACAGCCAGATGTGATACAACCTGGATTCAAACCAGGGACTGTAGAGGCAACGACTCTTGCACAGAGATGCACTGCCATAGACCGCTGCGCCACTCGGGAGCCCAAAATGCCAAGCGTCACGGCTGGAGGAAACCTGGCACCATCGCTACGGTGAAGCATGGTGGTAGCAGCATCATGCTGTGGGGATGTTTTTCAGTGACAGGGAGACTAGTCAGGATTGAGTGAAAGATGAACGGAGGAAAGTACAGAGAGAACCGTGATGAAAACCTGCTCCAGAGTGCTCAGGACCTCAGACTGTGGCGAAGGCTCACCTTCCAACAGGACAAAGACCTTAAGCACACAGCCAAGAAAACGCAGGAGTGGCTTCGGGACAAGTCTCTGAATGTCCTTGAGTGGCCTAGCCAGAGCCCGAAATTGAACCCGATCAAAAACATCTCTGGAGAGAGCTGAGAATAGCTGTGCATTGACGCTCCCCATCCAACCTGACAGAGAAGAATGGGACAACTCCCCAAATACAGGTGTACCAAGCTTTTAGCGTCATAGCCAAGAACACTTGAGGCTGTAATCACAGCCAAAGTGACTTCAACAAAGTACTGAGTAAATGGTCTGAATGTGATATTTTATTTTTTATAAATTAGCAAAAAATTCTTAAACCTGTTGTTGCTTTGTCATTATGGCATATTGTGTGTAGATTTATGAGGGAAAAAAACAATTAAATCAATTTTAGAATAAGACATACATAACAAAATGTGGAAAAAGTCTGAATGCTTTCCGAATGCACTGGATGCTTCCTACCCTGTACACATTAGATCATGCATGCTTATGTACTGGCAGTTGTTAAAAACATTGAACCATGTTGCAAGTGTACATGAGCACTCTAACTCACTTAAAAGAGTGAATTTGTCCTCTGCACATATGTTAATGTCGAGCAACACAATGTTCAGCAACTTGTTTGAAGATGAGCCATTGAAAACATTTGTTGTGTTCTGGTTAGCATAGCAAAATAAGTGCTTTAGCAAATGCTTTAATTAGTGGTGGGATGATACAAACAGACACAGCTACAGTGACCTTGTTTGTCCTTAAATTCACTAGAAGGACCCACAGGAAAGTATACCTGAGGCTTATGTCTAATTTATGGGGTAACTCAGCGTTCAAAAAGCATTCTTCCTGTTCATCGGGGGAGGTGTTTCAGTACCACACAATGCGGATTTCAGTAATGTCAAAAGCTGAGTGCTGTCTATGGGCTCCCAATGTTAGCACAGTCTACCACTTAAAACATGTTTGATATTTCATTGTCCCCTGACGTGCATTCCATTATTTTGTTTTGCGTTCCATTATTTGTAAAGTTGATAGATGTAAAAGCCTCACATCTTATAATTTACCACAAATCCAGTGTGTCACTCGAAAAACTCCTGGTTATGAGTTTTGAGTGAATACCACCCTCTTCTCCAATAATACTAAAAGCCTTAAAAACAATCAATACGTTTGAACATGTGACCCGAAAAGTGCAGTGCATATGCCACAGATATGAAGAGCACCCCATCTCTTTTTGTTCATTAATTTTTCCTTCATCAATATACTGTTAATGACTTTAGTTTGGCTTTCAGCCAGATAGCTACTGGCTGATGGATCTATGATCCTTTTGTAATGAGTGTGGGGTGGGAATTGATGGCAGTGGTGGAGGTAAATGGAAGCTATAGCCTTGGAGGCATAATTGTGAATGCGAGTTCTGAATACCAGAACGAACCAAACTGAACCTAAGTCTAGACAACTGAGGACTTATTTATGTTTCATCTCCATTTTGTGTGTCCATGCACTCAAGTGTGTGTGTTTGTGTGTCTACGTGTATACACATAGTATGTAGTACTACAAAGCACACACATATGCGCACACATACTAACATGCCAGTGTGCCACCATAGTCGTCTGGCTGGAATGCCTCGAGGGTGAGCAGCCCATATCTGCATCCAAACACCTGTCTCTTTTTAAACTTTAATGGCCAATTTGAAACTGGATCCCATTGTCGGAGTGGGAGATAAGTGCATCGGCAGGGCAATATGATAACATAATCTGAGAGAGACAGCCAGCAGGCATCTGACAGCTTCCTCTCTGTCACCTAAAACCATACTGATCAGGAAAGGGAGAAAGTCATGTAAAATGAGAGGATGGGAGGAAGGGAGATGTGTGACAAGTGGGTGGGGGGACAACATGATATCATGGGAAAATGTCATCATGTTACATTTTGCAAAAAGATTACATCAACCACTTGACTCTTATCTCAATAAATCGCAGTGAATGAGAAAAGATAAGTATCAACCACTTGACACTTATGTTAATACATTGCATTCAATGGTAAAAGATGAGCATCATAATGTTGAAGCTTGTGTTAATACATTGCATTCAATGGTAAAAGATGAGTCTCACATGGTTTACGCTTATGTCAATACATCGCAATCAATGGGAAAAGATACGTGTGACAAGGTTGGTGCTTATGTCAATTTATTTGCAGTCAATGGGAAAAGATGAGTGTCAACCAATTGATGCTTATTTAATACATTGCACTCAATGGTAAAAGAGGGTGTGACAGGTGTGTGGGGGGACAACATGATATCAAATGAAAACTTTATCATGTCACATTTTGCAAAAAGATTGGCATCAACCACTTGACCCTTATGTCAATACATCGCAGTACATGAGAAAAAATGAGTGTCAACCACTTGACACTTTTAATACATTGCAGTCAATGGCAAAATATGAGTGTCACAAGGTTGATACTCATGTCAATACCTTGCATTCGATGGGAAAAGATGAATGTCACAGGGTTGAAGCTTGTCAATACGTTTGCAGTCAATGGGGAAAGATGGGTTTCAACCAAGTGCCGCTTATATCAATACCTTGCAGTCAATAGGAAAAAGATTATGTTATGTTAATACATTGCATTCAATGGTAAAAGATGAGTGTCACAAGGTTGTACATTAATTTGCAGTTAATGGGAAAAGATGAATGCCAACCAATTGATGCTTATGTCAATACATTGCATTTATCGGTAAAATATGAGTGTCACAAGGTTGATGCTTATTTCAATACATCACGATCAATGGGAAAAGATGAGTGTCAAACACTGTCTGCCTGCTGTCTTGTCTGTCTGCCTGCCTTTCACCAATTTACCCATTGCAGCTGTATCACTTTTTTTTTGCCTTGAATGCAATGTAATGATATGCATCACTGCCCTTCATGCATATTCATACATCAATATCCTGTCTGTGGAGGTAGGAGAGAGGAGGGAGAAAGATGAAAATAGTGGGAGAGAAAGGAGGGAGAGAAAATGGAGGGAGGAGGGAGAGAGAGAGAAGTGGGAGAGTGAGGGAGGGGAGAGTGAAAGGAGTCAACAAACAGACAGAGGATGGAGGGAAAGATGAGAGGAGGGCAGGAATAGAGAGATGGGTAGGATAAAGGAATGGAGGGGAGAGAGGGGGAAGGGGAGTGAGAAGAAAATGAGGGAGAAATATATATATAGAAGAGAGGGAGGGAGAGAGAGCAGTTAGAGAGTGGGGGATAAGGTGGGTGGGTGAAAGAAGGGGGAGGGAGAAGAGGAGGGGGATAAATAGGAGGTAGAGAGAAAGGAACAGAGGGAGGCAAAGAGAAGGAGGGGGGAATAGAGACGGGGCGAGGAGATATTAAAGAATAGAGAGAAAGAAATACCATGTACACTAAGTATTTATCTTGCATAGACCTTTTCCACCTGTTCCTTAGCTAATTTCAATACTTACTCTGCTGACCATGATGGAAAGCACCTGGAGACCTGCCCTGACTGCCTCCTGTGGACAGACTCCACTGTCGTGTTGACCTCTACGGTAGAGATAGTCAAATTACTGTCAAATGATTGAGGACATGTGCTTTGTTAATGTTTTATAATGTTATTATTGCCCATACCAATCCCACCATCAATCTCTCTAGTGACTATAAAAGGTAATTGATTGGTCAGTAAACCCACCATCACTTTCTCTCTCTCAGTGATGACTAGAAGAAGACTAGAAGCCTCACAGCTGGAAGCCTTTAAGAAACAGGCAGTGTATCTCAACTTCCTCCCACAATACTACTTTGGAGGCCTGGGTATGATATAGTTTCTGTACTTTTCTCATCTTTTACCATCCAATCAAACAGAACTCTCCTAAAACTGAATGAGGTATATCTGTCTGTGATTATTTTCATATTTTCCCATCATTAAGTGGAAATGTATTGACATAAGCATCAACCCTGTGGCACTCATTTTTTTCCCATTGAATGCAATGTATTGATATGTGTGAGACAATAATTTTTTTCAGAATGATGTTCTGAGGCTGATAATGTGCTGGGGAGAGGGTGAAAGTAAGGGAAATTTTGATTTTTGAGTGGAGAAGCAGGTGTATGGAAAGATGGGTGGAGCTGCTTTAGGAAATGTGTGAGAGAGTACAGATAGTTTTGGATCTATCTTTGTTGAATGGAGGATCCGTTTGTACTGATGAGAAGGAGACAGAACTGAAGGATTTTAATGTAGTACATGGTAACCCTGAAAAATTTCCCGAAACGTTATAATGTCACACATTTTCCATCTTTAAATTACTCTACAATCTCAGTCATGGCTCAGTGGACTGTATCACATTAGGCGGTCATTTTTTGAAAATTACAAGGAATTCTTCTTGCAAGCCTAAAACTGTATCTGCTCTAAATTATAACGGCAGTGAATATGGTTTGTTGCCCAACAATAAAGAGGCTTTAATGACAGGTCTGTCAGTTTGTTGTGATTTTTATTCAATTGTTGTTACGCAACATGGAATGCCAACTCTTGTTGAATGCCATAATGCTTTTGAGTGCGCCACGGACCCATCATAAGTCCATTCCCAGCAGCCTTCCCTTCAGCTCGGTGCATGACCTACACCGAAACAGATGGCGGAAGAGAGTTTGGGGAGAAATAAGTTGCAAGGACATTGTTTGTGCACTTGGAACAGGCTGAGGAAAGCCTGGGGACAGGGCATCAACGGAGAAATGGAAGAGAGGGTTGCAGATGTGCATTAACAGTATAGAACATCTGTTAGAGGCTCTGTCTTCGAGCATCATGTCTCAGGTGTGGACCCAAACAAAAGCTAGGTTTCCTCCACACAGACTGATGGTTGGCAGTCATATTGTCCTGTGTCTTTTATTTTGCCTCAGTCTGGTTTGACAACAGAGAGAATAAGGTAGCAAGTTGGTGGTTTAATAGGAGTGTGGAAACAGCCAAATGCTTTGTAATATGCCAAGTCTTAATCAGAACCATTCTATTCAGCTTGTAGAAAGCTTTTGTTCACGAAAGATGTGAGATCAGGTCATTACGAAAATTAAACTGACATAAAATGTATACGTGAGACTATTCGGCAGTAAAGCTGTATTTTCAGACGCATTAATCTTATACATGTTAATTTGAACCAGTTTCCTTCAGCAAGAAAATAATCATGTAGCAACAGGAAATGTGAAATATTATGTGGATTATAATTAATGGAATTCTTTTGGAGGGGTTGATACATTTTTCGTTAGGGCATATCAAGTCTGACATTTTCAAGTGGAAATTACAAACATTAGAAGCCTTTTTAAACCTCGAATATACCACTTTCGCATTTCCAGCCGTGCAGGAAAATTCTAAACAACAAACGATAGATCAAATGAAGATCCTACATCTTTATCATGTGACAATGTCACTGATTATGATGCTAGTGTGGGACCTTTGGTCAGCCAGTGTTAGAGGTAATTTCAATCATTGTCAATAGGTAGCTGACAAGGAAGTATTAAAGTAAGTGCTAACAAACAAGTGTGACAGACCACACTTGACCTCCAACACGCATGAATATTCCACTAATTGACAGTGTCTATCTGAAAGTCTGAAGAAGTATGCAATTCCCATGTCAGAATGAGAAAATCATCCATCATAAAAGTGCTGGATATTTGATGGAAGGTGTTATGCAAGTCTGTGAAACTAGGGAGTTTAAAAGTACTCTAAAATGCCTCCAAACTCTAATTAGTATAAATGTGCTGCGATTAAGCTAAGATTGCATTTCCAGTGAGGGCTGAATGTTTTATTCATCCCATCAAAGCACATTGTGTCATCCAGCCCAACCTGGGCCTGTACTGCTGCATGGCTGCCTGCTCACTGGTTACCTCCCTTCCCAGCCAACCAATCAAAATAGCAGTATCTAAGGACAAACTCGTTCACACTCCAATCAAACCTGGAGGAAAAAGTACACTTGAAGTCGGAAGTTTACATACACTAAGATTGGAGTCCTTAAAACTCATCTTTCAACAAACTATAGTTTTGGCAAGTCAGTTAGGACATCTACTTTGTTCATGACACAAGTAATTTTTCCAACAATTGTTTAAAGACAGATCATTTCACTTATAACTCACTGTATCACAATTCCAGTGGGTCAGAAGTTTACATACACTAAGTTGACTGTGCCTTTAAACAACTTGGAAAATTCCGAAAATAATGTTGTGGCTTTAGAAGCTTCTGATAGGCTAATTGACATCATTTGAATCAATTGGAGGTGTACCTGTGGATGTATTTCAAGGCCTACCATCAAACTCAGTGCCTCTTTGCTTGACATCATGGGAAACCCAAAAGAAATCAGCCAAAACCTCAGAAAATAAATTGTAGCCCTCCACAAGTCTGGTTCATCCTTGCGAGCAATTTCCAAACGCTTGAAAGTACCACGTTCATCTATACAAACAATAGTATGCAAATATAAACACCATGGGACCACTCAGCTGCCATACAGCTCAGGAAGGAGACGTATTCTGTCTTCTAGAGATGAACATACTTTGGTGTAAAAAGTGCAAATCAATCCCAGAACAACAGCAAAGGACCATGTGAAGATGCTGGAGGAAACAGGTACAACATTATCTATATCCACAGTAAAACAAGTCCTTTATCAAATGGAAAGATTGGAAAGCCTCTTCAAAGGGGGTGACACTCTAGACCCAAACTGCTACAGACCTATATCTATCCTACCCTGTCTTTCTAAGGTCTTTGAAAGCCAAGTTAACGAACAGATTACTGACCATTTCGAATCCGACCATACCTTCTCCTCTATGCAATCTGGTTTCAGAGCTGGTCATGGGTACACCTCAGCCACGCTCAAGGTTCTAAACGACATCATAACCGCCATCGATAAGAGACATTACTGTGTAGCCATATTCATCGACCTGGCCAAGGCTTTCGATTCTGTCAATCACAGCATTCTTATTGGCAGACTCGACAGCCTTGGTTTCTCAAATGATTGCCTCGCCTGGTTTACCAACTACTTCTCTGATAGAGTTCAGTGTGTCAAATCGGAGGGCCTGTTGTCCGGACGTCTGACAATCTCTATGGGTGTGCCACAGGGTTCAATTCTGGGGCAGACTCTTTTTTCTGTATACATCAATGATACTGCTCTTGCTGCTGGTGATTCTCTGATCCACCTCTACGCAGACGACACCATTCTGTAGACTTTTGGCCCTATTTGGACACTGTGTTAACTAACCTCCAGACGAGCTTCAATGCCATACAACTCTCCTTCCATGGCCTCCAACTGCTCTTAAATGCAAATAAAACTAAATGCATACTATTCAATCGATCACTGCCCTCACCTGCTCGCCCGTCCAGCATCACTACTCTGGACGGCTCTGACTTAGAAAACGTGGACAACTACAAATACCTAGGTGTCTGTTTAGACTGTAAACTCTCCTTCCAGACTCACATTAAGCATCTCCAATCCAAAATTAAATCTAGAATCGGCTTCCTATATCGCAACAAAGCATCCTTCACTCATGCTGCCAAACATACCCTCGTAAAACTGACCATCCTACCGATCCTCGACTTCGGTGATGTCATCTACAAAATAGTCTCCAACACTCTACTCAACAAACTGGATGCAGTCTATCACAGTGCCATCCGTTTTGTCACCAAAGCTACACTACCCACCATTACGACCTGTACTCTCTCGTTGGCTGGCCCTCGCTTCATACTCGTCGCCAAACCCACTGGCTACAGGTTATCTACAAGTCTCTGCTAGGTAAAGCCCCACCTTATCTCAGCTAACTGGTCACCATAGCAGCACCCACTCGTAGCACGCGCTCCAGCAGGTGTATCTCACTGGTCACCCCCAAAGCCAATTCCTTTGGTCGTCTTTCCTTCCAGTTCTCTGCTGCCTATGACTGGAACGAATTGCAAAAATCTCTGAAGCTGGAGACTCACATCTCCCTGTTTGGCCCTGTCCGGGGGTGTCCTCGGAGTGGGCCACAGTGTCTCCTGACCCCTCCTGTCTCAGCCTCCAGTATTTATGCTGCAGTAGTTTATGTGTCGGGGGGCTAGGGTCAGTTTGTTATATCTGGAGTACTTCTCCTGTCCTATTTGGTGTCCTGTGTGAATCTAAGTGTGCGTTCTCTAATTCTCTCCTTCTCTCTTTCTCTCTCTCGGAGGACCTGAGCCCTAGGACCATGCCCCAGGACTACCTGACATGATGACTCCTTGCTGTCCCCAGTCCACCTGGCTGTGCTGCTGCTCCAGTTTCAACTGTTCTGCCTTATTATTATTCGACCATGCTGGTCATTTATGAACATTTGAACATCTTGGCCATGTTCTGTTATAATCTCCACCCGGCACAGCCAGAAGAGGACTGGCCATCCCACATATGCTCTCTCTAATTCTCTCTTTCTTTCTCTCTCTCGGAGGACCTGAGCCCTAGGACCATGCCCCAGGAATACCTGACATGATGACTCCTTGCTGTCCCCAGTCCACCTGACTGTGCTGCTGCTCCAGTTTCAACTATTCTGCCTTATTATTATTCGACCATGCTGGTCATTTATGAACATTTGAACATCTTGACCATGTTTTGTTATAATCTCCACCCGGCACAGCCAGAAGAGGACTGGCCACCCCACATAGCCTGGTTCCTCTCTAGGTTTCTTCCTAGGTTTTGGCCTTTCTAGGGAGTTTTTCCTAGCCACCGTGCTTCTACACCTGCATTGCTTGCTGTTTGGGGTTTTAGGCTGGGTTTCTGTACAGCACTTTGAGATATCAGCTGATGTACGAAGGGCTATATGAATAAATTTGATTTGATTTTGATTTTGATTTGATCTCCCTCACTAGCTTTAAGCACCAGCTGTCAGAGCAGCTTACAGATCACTGCACCTGTACATAGCCCATCTGTAAACAGCCCATCTACCTACCTCATCCTCATACTGGTATTTATTTATATATTTATTTTGCTCCTTTGCACCGCAGTATCTCTAACTGCATATTCATCTTCTGCCGATCTACCTTTCCAGTGTTTAATTGCTATATTGTAATTACTTCGCCACCATGGCCTAATTATTTCCTTAACTTACCTCATTTGCACTCACTGTATATAGACTTTTTGTTTTCTTTTGTTCTACTGTATTGTTTTGTTTATTCCATGTGTAACTTTGTGTTGTTGAACGTGTCGAATTGCTACGCTTTATCTTCGCCAGGTCGCAGTTGCAAATGAGAACTTGTTCTCAACTAGCCTACCTGGTTAAATAAAGGTGAAATAAAAAAATATATATAATTTTTATTTTTTTTAACCTGAAAGGCCGCTTAAGGAAGAAGCCACTGCTACAAAACCGCCATAAAAAGATTGTACTTTTTGGAGAAATGTCCTCTGGTCTGATGAAACAAAAATAGAAGTGTTTGGCCATCATTATGTTTGGAGGAAAAAGGGGGAAGCTTGCAAGCCGAAGATCACCATCCCAACCATGAAGCACGGGGGTGGCAGCATCGTGTTTTGGGGGTGCTTTGCTGCAGGAGGGACTAGTGCACTTCACAAAATAGATTGCATCATGAGGAGGGGAAATTATGTGAATGTATTGAAGCAACATCTCAAGACATCAGTCAGGAAGTTAAAGCTTGGTCGCAAATGGGTCTTCCAAATGGACAATGACCCCAAACATACTTCCAAAGTTGTGGGAAACTGGCATAAGGACAACAAAGTCAAGGTAAGGCCATCAAAAAGCCCTGGACCTCAATCCTATAGAAAATTTGTGGGCAGAACTGAAAAAGCGTGTGCGAGCAAGAAGGCCTACAAACCTGACTCAGTTACACCAGCTCTGTCAGGAGGACTGGGCCAAAATGCACCCAACTTATTGTGGGAAGCTTGTGGAAGGCGACCTGAAACATTTGACCCAAGATAAACAATGTAAAGACAATGCTTCCAAATACTAATTGAGGGGATGCAAACTTCTGACCCACTAGGAATATGATGAAATAAATAAAAGCTGAAATAAATAATTCTCTCTACTATTAATTTGACATTTCACATTCTTAAAATAAAGTGGTGATCCTAACCTAACCTAAAACAGGACATTTTTACTGGGATGAAATGTTAGGAATTGTGAAAAACTGAGTACAGGAGGTGGCTGAGCATTCACCCTTGTGGGGCACCACTGTTGAGGATCAACGTCGCGGAGGTGTTGTTCCCTACCTTCACCACCTGGGGCAGGCCTGTCAGGAAGTCCAGGACCGAGTTGCACAAGGCGGGGTTCAGAACCAGGGCACTGAGCTTAATGATGAACTTGGAGGGTAATATGGTTTTAAAGGCTCAAATCACATCAAATGTATTTGTCACATACACATGGTTAGCAGATGTTAACGCGAGTATAGCAAAATGCTTGTGCTTCTAGTTCCGAACATGCAGTAATATCTAACAAGTAATATAACCTAACAATTTCACAACAACTACCTTATACACACACAAGTGTAAAGGAATTAATACGAATATGTACATAAAAATACATGAATGAGTGATGCCCGAACGGCATAGGCAAGATGCAGTAAATGGTATAGAGTACAGTATTTACATATGAGATGAGTAATGTAGGGTATGAAAACATTGTATGAAGTGACATTGTTTAAAGTGGCTAGTGATACATTACATCAAGATGGCAAGATGCAGGAGATGGTTTAGAGTACAGTATATACATATGAGATGAGTAATGTAGGCTATGAAAACATTATATGAAGTGGCATTGTTTAAAGTGGCTAGTGATACATTACATCAAGATGGTAAGATGCAGTAGATGGTATAGAGTACACTATATACATATGAGATGAGTAATGTAGGGTATGAAAACATTATATGAAGTGGCATTGTTTAAAGTCGCTAGTGATACATTACATCAAGATGGTAAGATGCAGTAGATGGTATAGTGTACAGTATATACATATGAGATGAGTAATGTTGGGTATGTAAGCATTATATAAAGTGGCTAGTGATAAATTGATTACACACATCGATGTTCCATTATTAAAGTGGCTAGAGTTGAGTCAGTATGTTGACAGCAGCCACTCAATGTTAGTGATGGCCGTTTAACAGTCTGATGACCTTGAGATAGAAGCTGTTTTTCAGTCTCTCGGTCCCTGCTTTGATGCACCTGTACTGACCTCGCCTTCTAGATGATAACGGGGTGAACAGGCAGTTGCACCCGGTGATGCGTTGTGCAGACCTCACTACCCTCTGGAGAGCCTTACGGTCATGGGCGGAGCAGTTGCCGTACCAGGCAGTGATACAGCCCGACAGGATGCTCTCGATTGTGCATCTGTAGAAGTTTGTGAGTGTTTTTGGTGACAAGACGAATTTCTTCATCCTCCTGAGGTTGAAGAGGCGCTACTGCGCCTTCTTCACCACGCTGTCTGTGTGGGTTTGTCAGTTTGTTTGTGATGTGTACGCCTAGGTAGTTAAAACTTTCCACCCTCTCCACTACTGTCCCATCAATGTAGATAGGGGCTGCTCCCTCTGCTGTTTCCTGAAGATCACGATCATCTCCTTTGTTTTGTTGACATTGAGAGTGAGGTTATTTTCCTGACACCGTCTCGTCATTGTTGAAGACGTCTCGTCATTGTTGGTAATCAAGCCTACCACTGCAGTGTCGTCTGCAAACTTGATGATTGAGTTGGAGGCGTGCATGGCCACGCAGTCGTGGGTGAACAGTGAGTACAGGAGAGGGCTGAGAATGCACCCTTGGGGGGACCCAGTGTTAAGGATCAGCGGGGTGGAGATGTTGTTACCTACTCTCACCACCTGGGGGCAGCCCGTCAGGAAGTGCAGGACCCAGTTGATTGCCTTGCGGAGGGAATAGCTATACTGTTTCTATTCGGTCATGTTTCCGGTCACCATGCCCTCATTAAAAGCAGTGGTTCAGAATTTCAGTTTTGCGCGAATGCTGCCATCAATCCACGGTTTCTAGTTGGGGAATGTTTCAATAGACGCTGTGGGTACAACATCCCCGATGCACTTGCTAATAAACTAGCTCACCGAATATGCGTATTCGTCAATGTTGTTGTTCGCCGCAATGCGGAACATATCCCAGTCCACATGATCGAAGCAATCTTGAAGCGTGGAATCCGATTGGTCAGATCAGCATTGAACAGACCTGAGTGCAGGTGCTTCCTGTTTTAGTTTCTGTCTATAGGCTGGTAGCAACAAAATGGAGTCGTGGTCAGTTTTTCCAATGGGAGGGTGGGGGAGAGCCTTCTATGCGTCGGGGAAGTTAGAATAACAAGGGTTTTTCCAGCCCTGGTACCACAGTCGATATGCTGATAGAATTTGGGGAGCCTTGTTTTCAGATTAGCCTTGTTAAAATCCCCAGCTACAATAAAAGCAGCCTCAGGATATGTGGTTTCCAGTTTACATAGAGTCAGATGAAGTTCTTTCAGGGCCGTCGATGTGTCTGGGGAATATACACGACTGTGATCATGATCGAAGAGAATTCTCTTGGTAGATAATGCGGTCGGCATTTGAATGTGAGGTCAGGTGAACAAAATGACTTGAGTCCCTGTATGTTGTTATGATCACACCACGTCTCATTAAACAGAGGATCTGCTTCGGGAAAGTTGTATTCCTGGTCGTAATGTTGGTGAGTTGACGTTGCTCTTATATCTAATAGTTCATCCCAACTGTATGTAATATAACCTAAGATTTTCAGGGGTAACATTGTAAGAAATACCACATAAAAAACAAAATACTGCTTAGTTTACTAGGAATGCGAAGCGAAGCAGCCGTCTCTGTCGGCGTTGGAAGTAAAACCTGTAGTCAATGAACATCATTCTTACATTTCCTCTTGTGCAGATGGGGTAGGACAGAGTGCTGTGTAATGGTGATTGCATCGTTGGTGGATCCATTGGGACGGTATGCAAATTGCAGTGGGTCTAGGGTGCCAGGTAAGGTGGAGGTGAAATGATCCTTAACTAGCCTGTCAAAGCACTTCATGATGACAGAAGTGAGTGCTAGAGGGCAAAAGTCAATTAGTTAAGCTAGCTTGGTTTCTTGGGTACAGGAACAATGTGGGACATCTTGAAGCAAGTGTGGATAGCAGACTGGGATAGGGAGAGAGTAAATATGTCTGTCAGGAAAACAACCTCTCACTCAACGTCAACAAAACAAAGGAGATAATCATGGACTTTAGGAAACAGCAGAGGAAGCACCCCCCTATCCACATCGAAGGGAGTGGAGAAGGTAGAAAGTTTTCAAACTTCCTAGGCGTACACATGACAGACAAACTTAAAGGGTCCACCCACACAGAAAGTGTGATGAAGAAGGCGGAACAGTGCCTCATCAAAATCAGGAGGTTGAAAAAAATGTGTCTTGTCACCCAAAACCCTGACAAACTTTTGAGAGAATCCTGTCGGACTATATCACAGCCTTGTACGGAAACTGCACCGCCCTCATCTGCAAAACTCTCCAGAGGGTGACGCGGTCTGCACAACGCATCACCGGGAGCAAACTACCTGTACTCCAAGACACCTACAGCACCAGATGTCACAGGATGGCCATAAAGATCATCAAGGACAACAACCACCCGAGCCACTGCCTGTTCACACTGCTTTCATCCAGAAGGCGAGATCAGTATAGGTGCATCAAAGCTGGGACCAAGATATTGAAAAACAGCTTCTATCTCAAGGCCATCAGACTGCTAAACAGCAATCATTAACTCAGAGAGGCTACTGCCTACATTGAGACCCAATCACTGGACATTGATAAATGGATCATTAGTCACATTAAAACAATGCCACTTTAAACAATGGCACTTTAATAATGTTTACATATATTATATTACTCATATCACATGTAAATGTATTTTATAATAATGTATTTTATACCATGTACTGCACCTTGCCTATGCCCGCTCGGACATCGCTGATCCATATTTTCCAGATTTATATATTATATATTCCAGATTTGTGTGTATTAGGTAGCTGTTGGAGAATTGTCAGATAATATTGCACTGTTGGAATTAGAAGCACAAGCATTTCGCTACACTGGCATTAACATCTGCTGACCATGTGTATGTGACCAATACCATTTTATTTGATTTGATTTGTGTCATCTATTTCAGGGAAGTACCTGCGTAATTGTGCACCCAACTCACTGAGGTGCTTCGCTATATCACATTTGACATTGTCCGTAAGCTTGATTTAATTTGCACACAAAAAATCGTAAAATGATGGAAAGACCTGTGTGTTGTTCTTGTTAATGCAGACAGAGAAGAGCTCCAACTTCTTAGTCATAGCCTCAATTTTGTCCCGCACATTTAATACAGTTGCGGAGTAATCCTGTAATTCTAGATTCGATCTTTTGAGGTGAGAAAAAAACTCACCTAGATAGGCCAGCCATGTGAGAAACTCGTCATCATGCAAGTGGTCAGACAAGTGAAAATGATGGTCAGTAAAGAAAACGTGACAATACTTTGCCCCTTGATAACCAGTATGTGGTAAAAACGTTACATGGTCACTGCCCATATCATTGCATAGTGCAGAAAATACACAAGTTCAGGGGCCTTGCTTTAAGAAAGTTAACTATTTTCACTGTAGTGTCCGAAACGTCTTTCAAGTTGTCAGGCATTCCCTTGGCAGCAAGAGCCTCTCGTGGATGCTGCAGTGTACCCAAGTGCCGTCGGGAGCAACTGCTTGCACTCGCATTACCACTCCACTATATCTCCCTGTCATGTCTTTTGCACAGATACCAATACAGTACAGTACAGTACAGATACCAACATTAGCAACAGCTAACAGCTGTTTTAGTCACAGAGGCTCATATTATTGTTGAAATTCCGGTGGGGGCGGTTGGCGGCTATTTCAAGGTCAGCATTGGATTAGTAAAATGTTCCTGTTTAATTTCTGTCTTATTTGTAGAGCCCTTTTTACTACAGCAGTTGTCAGTGCTTTGCAGTAACCCTTTGCCATCTCTCATGGGTAAACTCCTAGAAAGGTTGTCTTGTGTAAAATGTTTCTTATTGGCCGTTAATAATTTTACTAGGCTACCTGTATTTGACATTGTGTTGTTATTTCGCTGAACACTATATAGTTTAATTTTATTTTTGGTAGTGAAACGAGGCTACTCAGGCAAGAAAAATAGCCCCATGTATAGCCCCATTGGAAAATATAAATGGACTCTTTGAAAATATGATTTGGCTTATCCCCGATTGCATTGCATCGTACCCCGGGAGTCTTTCTGTCTGCACTTGTCTCGGTCAAATAAATGATAAATATTTCAATATATTATTTGGATGGGCAAGGTGGTACGGTAGGGTGGACCAAGCCCCCTAGGGCAGCGGACCTGGCGTGCATGCATGCACATGTGGATGCGTGTGTGCACAAAATGTGGCTGGGAATCAAGTGGCAACTAGGGTTAGGTGGTATCTAGATGTTTTATCTTTCTCCTATTCTTGTGCCATACTGAGGAAAACGTTATTATCGGCATTTTCCGCAGGGGGCGGTAATTTTCCACTTTCAAAAAATGACTTAATTTGTCCATTGTAGCACTGCACCTGGAGGTATAACCTACTTTTAAAGGACAAAGAGAAGTTATTGTGGGTCTGCAAGCCCAATGAAACTTGAATCAGAAATATCTAATCAAATTTCCATTAGTTCCAAAGGCTGCACTTACAGTAAAATCTAAACCTTAATGCATGGTTTTATAACATACGCTTGTTTCCCCAAGCTATTGTTAAAACACCTTGCTAATGTAATCACCACTGGCATGGATATGCAAATTGTCCATCTGCTTAATGTGTCCCTGTGAGTCTCCATTATGAATGGAGCTGAAGCTGATTGGCTCCATTGTCTGTCTTATCTTATGTCTTCATTGCAGATTGGAATGGTTTGTTCATCTGCTCAGCATTGGATATTCGCACTCCGGTATTAGTTTGACGAGCAGTGAAGATTTCTGACAGCTGCCATTTTGTCATTGTTAAATTCTGATAGCATGGGGAGGACCTGAGGCAGACATAAACTTCATGGTGTATTGTTGTTTTTCTATCAAAGCTGATTAAATTAAATGTTTAAATATCATTCAAATATCAGCTAACAACTGAAATTAATATAAATAATTTGAATAATAGACTGTGTTCATGGTGTTTGCACATCAATTGGCTCTGTAGCCCCATAGCTACCCTCTTAATGACCCAAGGACAAAGTAGCTTTTACTAATGCTAGGACATGGACTAAAATGTGTATTAAAATATATATATTATATATTAAAATAAAAATATATAAGCTCAGGGAACTCAACCCATCCTATTTTGTAGTTACATTTTTTTTTGTATTATAGCATTTCATTTTAATCCGGGGGACCAGAGTAGGCCTGGTCCCGATCTGTACTTGAACTAAGTACCCTTTTTTAAAACTCTCTAAGCAATGTTCTAGCCTGACTGATGTGACTTATGTGACTCACAGGGCAGAGAGAGTTGTGACTCACTGGTCTGGACAGGAGGCCAATGCAAATGCAATATTCACTCAGAAATGGACACGTTAATTTGTTTTCTCAAATGTATTTTTTTCCTGGGGAGTTGAGAACTCTAATTTTTGGGATTTGAAAATTAAACAGCTGTAATGGAAGGGGGCAGTGTTCTGGGGCTGTGTGTGGATGTGCGTGTGGGTGTTTGAGTGAGAAAGACACAGAAAACCAACCAGTAAAAGCACAGCCCCCTTCATTATCGTGGCATCGAGCTATTAAAATCAACACAGCCTTTCCAGACTCCGGAGTCCGGAGTACATTGCGCAGTGGAGGCTGGTGACATGAAAAATTGAGGAGGATGGGAGACCCACGGTATAGGCACGTAACGCACGGAGACAACAAAGTGTGTTTCAAAAACACATTTTAATAAAGACATTTATAGTACAATATTATGGGGAATGGGAATGAGAGGGCTACTTACACCGTGTGGGAAAGGGATAACAGCAGTGATTGAATGAGGGTATGAGGCATGAGTTGAGGTGTTCAGAGGCTTGACCAGTGTAGGACAGGATTTGACTGGGAAGACAAAAAACAATAACACATTGCACAGTTAGACAAAAGAGCTAATGAGTTTGTCCAAGCAAGGAGTAAAATCATTGATGTGTAATAATGTGTTTGTGTGTGTGATTGACTCTACATACATTAATGAGATCAAATGTTTGGGCCTACTCACAATGCTTGGAGGGGAAACATTCAATGTGCCAGTGGATGAGTGGGCACATGAGACGTGTTTTCAGTTCATGTGAGGAGACAAAGGTAGTGGAGCGGAGTAGTCATCACCTCTTAAATCAGGAAACAGGAGGGGTGTTAGCTGTAAATACAAATAGCTGATACATTCCATTACAGCAGCGCCATCGTAGGTTTGGAGAACGAGTTTCTCTATGAACTTAAACTCTGACATCTCAAAGTTCATAAAGTCCAACCCAGACTGCACATCTCTCCACTTGACACATCAAAGTATCACAAGTAACATTTCTGAATAAAGCCCTGATCATCCACATACCTGACGATAACTGACAACTACAAGCAGACTGGTGCTACAACTACAACCAGAGCGGTGGGGAAATTTTTACCCACTGGGGCCTGGAGTTTTTCCTTATGTTAAACTAACTAGGAAAACTCTGGACCCTATAAGTTATGACCATGATTAATCAGTTGTGAAAAGGTTTTATATGGGACCAGTTTTTCCTAATCAGATCACATTATTATTTTTTAACTGATAAAAAAAACTCCTGGCCCTGAGAGTGGGGGATGAAAACCCTGTAAAACTGCAGCTACCTTATATTTGTTCATATACATTATATTTAGACTAGATTAGGAGGGGAATTTCCTCCACCCAGACACATAGACAACAACAACTGATAGACAATAGAACTCACAGGGCTGAGCTTGCTCAATGCATGTTTGCAACTGTAGGCCTTACAAAACATTTACTCACATCCGTCATCACTATTATGTGGATTCATTATGGATTACAAACGTATAGGCAGCCTAGCCAGCCCAATTTTGAATATAAACCACATTTTATAACATTCAAACTCCTGACACACAAATTAACTATAAATGCATAACGTTACCAATTAGTTTACCCTGACCAGATGGACAGGGCGCATAGGCTGTATGCAGCTGCTCTAATTAGTAGCCTACAGTTGATCAGACTGAAAAATAGTCTTGTTTTCACCGCATATAGCATGTCAGATTTCTAATATTTAGGTGTAGCCTAAACTGCTGCAACATTTATATCATTAGTTTTTTCTTGTGTCTGTCTGGAGTGATATCATCTTTGCTAAATAAATACCAGGGGAAAGTAGAAAGCCTAATTGAGCGCATACGAAAAAATGTGCTGTGTCAAACTCTCTCTTTAATCTTTTAATGGATGATGCGATGGAAGCTATCAAATCATTCGGAATTGTTTTCGACATCCCAGAAAAGACAGTAGAAGATTCGTTATGTTCAGCAAGTAAAGCATCGTAATGTGCAATTACCTCTGCAAGCTCTTTGTAGTTGACCTTGTCGGCGGAACTTTTCATCTCATCGTGTCCTCTAAAAGCAAATTCTCGCATGCCCAAAAACGCAGGCAAGGCCAGAAATACAGACAGTTAGATGAAAGGCTCCCTGTTAACCAGCTATACTGTTGAAACCAGGTGTTATTGAACGCCCTCACCTTTTCATCCTTCTTCATGAAACTGCAGGTTTCCGTGTACCCCAGAGAATGAAAGGGGTTCTTCAACAAAAAGTCCACAGCATTTTTGGCAGCTTTGGCCATTCTACCATTCTGGTGCAGAAAACTGCACACTTGCACTCGTAGCTAGCTAGCTACTGAAGTTAGCCAGGCACATTTAAATAAATTGCACTGACTTGGCACAAAAATAAAGTTCTAAGATCAAGAAAACAATGTATAATATACATCCTCAGTCTCCTGTAATTTGAAAAAATGAATTTGAATTGAATAATATCCAAACAATGCTCAACTATCACTTTTCACTCTTAATCTCTATCCAACATCACCAAGATTCTCAACACAAAAAATGCTCTGTGGCACAATCCCAATACAACTCAATATGTTAATTCTCTGATCGTAATTCCATGATTGGATGAACAATATGTCAGTTTATACTGCAAAAGCTTTGATTGTTTGGAGCACGTCCTCCAGAAGTGGTTATAATTACCATGTATGTCTATGGAAGGGGATGAGGCCTACGAACCTCCTAGGTTTTGTATTGAAGTCAATGTAGCCAGAGGAGGACGGATGCTACCGTCCTCCTGCTGCACCATTGTGCTACCCCAGACTGTGCTGTTGAAGTTGCTGTAGACCTTTGTCGTAACGTTGCAATCGTTAATGTGATGACATGCTGTTTATTATTACGTGATTAAATTAACCATGTAACAATTAACTTCTTGGTGACAGGGGGGAAGTATTGAGTAGCTTGGATGAATAAGGTGCCCAGAGTAAACTGCCTGCTACTCTGTCCCAGATGCGAATATATGCTTATTATTAGTAGTATTGGAAAGGAAACACTAAACCTGTTTGAATGATGTCTGTGAGTATAACATAACTCATATGGCAGGCGAAAACCTGAGAAAATTCCAACCAGGAAGTTGGAAATCGCGGGTTTGTAGTTTGGAGTCATATTGGGGTCATATTGTACTTCCTAAGCCACTAGATGTCATTAGTATTTAGAACGTTGTTTCATTCATTTCACACTACTATGAAGGGGGAGAGAATGAGAGGGGATTGAGCCAGGTGACTGGCAGAGTGCCACAGGCTTGTGACGCACGATCACGAGAGTTGGCTCTCATTCCATTGCTTTTCTACAGACATAGGAATTCTCCGGTTGGAACATTATTGAAGATTTATGATAAAAACATCCTAAAGATTGACTCAATACTTAGTTTGACAAGTTTCTAAGGGCTGTAACTGAACTTTTTGTCCCATGTTCGGCTGGACCTGAAGGCGCGTTTGGATTTGTTTACCAAACGCCATACCAAAAGAAGCTATTTGGACATAAATGATGAACTTCATCGAACAAATCAAACATTTTATTGTGGAACCTGGATTCCTGGGAGTGCATTCTGATGAAGATCATCAAAGGTAAGTGAATATTTATAGTGCTATTTCTGACTAATGTTGACGACACAATTTAGTGGATATCCTTTTGGCTGCTTTGCTTTGTTGTCTGAGCGCTGTTCTCAGATTATTGCATGCTTTGCTTTTTCCGTAAAGTTTTTTAAAATCTGACACAGCAGTTGCATTAACCTCTCTGGAATAGGCGGGACGCCAAGGGAAATTCAGAGTGCTAAATTCAAATATATTACTATAAAAATCTAACTTTCATTAAATCACACATTCAAGATAGCAAATTAAAGCTACACTCGTTGTGAATCCAGCCAACATGTCAGATTTCAAAAAGGATTTTCGGCGAAAGCATAAGATGCTATTGTCTGATGATAGCACAACAGTAAACAATGAGAGAGTATCATATTTCAACCCTGCAGGCACGACACAAAACGCAGAAATAAAATATAAATCAAGCCTTTTGTTGGCACTCCAATATCTCCCATAAACATCACATATGGTCCTTTTATTCAATTAATTCCGTCGATATATATCCAAAATGTCCATTCATTTGGCGCGTTTGATCCAGAAAAACACTGGTTCCAACTTGACCAACGTCACTACAAAATATTTAAATGTTACCTGTAAACTTTGACAAAACATTTAATATCTTATTCTTATAACATTTCATATCTTATATTCTGGTGATGAGTAGCAGGCAGTTGAATTTGGGCACGCTATTCAACCAAAAGTGAAAATGCTGCCCCCTATCCCGATTAAAACCTCTTATGGATAGGGGAGACGCTAGCATCTCAAGTGGCCAATAGCCTCGGGAAATGCATAGCGCCAAATTCAAATAAAACGCGATAAAACTCAAACTTTCATTAAATCACACATGCAGGGGACTCAATTAAAGCTACACTCGTTGTGAATCCAGCCAACATGTCAGATTTCAAAAAGGCTTTTCGGCGAAAGCATAAGATGCTATTATCTGATGATAGCACAACAGTAAACAATGAGAGAGTATCATATTTCAACCATGAGAAGCTATTATCTGATAGCATGCACCCCCCTGAACCACCTGAATGAGTTGTAAACAAAATAATTAGCGTAGCCGGTGCTACACAAAACGCTGAAAAAAAAATATGAAACATGCATTACCTTTGACGAGCTTCTTTGTTGGCACTCCAATATGTCCCATAAACATCACAATTGGTCCTTTTTTTCGACGATTAATTCCGTCCATGTATACCCAAAATGTCCATTTAGAAAGCAGGTTTGATCCGGAAAAAAACAGCTTTCCAAAACACAACGTCACTACAAAACATTTCAAAAGTTACCTATAAACTTTGCCAAAATATTTCAAACTACTTTTGTAATACAATTTTAGGTATTTTTAAACGTTAATAATCGATCAAATTGTAGACGGGGCAATCTGTATTCGATAGAGAAAGTAAACAAAACATGCACCATTTTCCCTCTTGCGTAACTATCAACAGTGTAACGTTGTTCCAGGATGTGCCTCTTCTTCGTTTCACCAATGATTAACTTCAACCCAATTCCAAAGACTGGTGACATCCTGTGGAGTCGTAGGAACTGTAAAATGGTCGCTATCAAATTTCCCTTGGCAAAGACAACTGGGGGAACGGTCAGAGGAAAAAACTAATTCTGAACAGTTTTTCCTCTGGGTTTTGCCTGCTACATACGTTCTGTTACAGTCACAGACATGATTGAACCAGTTTTAGAAACTTCAGAGTGTTTTATATCCACACCTAGTAATCATATGCATATAATATATTCCTGGCATGAGTAGCAGGAAGTTGAATTTGTGCACGCTATTTATCCAAAAGTGGAAATGCTGCCCCCTATCCTTAAGAGGTTCCTTTGTCCTCTCGACCCTTGTGTTGCATTTGGTTGTCATGACTATTCGTGGACCTAGGCTGCAGTGCATGGTCCTCTAGTATGTTAATTCTCAAATCACGTGTTTAATACCCTAGGGTAGAAAGGGAGCGCTTTATGACATCCTCTCTGGATTCTCTGGGGCATAGCTAGTTATGTGGCAAGTTATTACCATTTACTATGATCTCGTTAGACAACTAAATTCACAGCCTCACCGTCAGAAAACATTCTCTTTCATCTGGATATTTACTACACAACATAATGTAAACACCATCCGTATTCCATCCAATTAAATATATTGTCCCAAAGTCCATTTATTTGATGTCCTGTAGTTTTGGGCAGTAGACTCTCCCTAAGGCACACACACATTCCAATCTCTCACATTAGAGACAAGACAGAAGTTGGTCTGTTTCCTTATAATTTATAATGTGCGTGAGGTCATAAAATCCCCCACCTCCATACCTCTCCCACTCTGCAGGAGGGAGAGATATCTCTGTAGAGTTGATCCTCACAGGCCAGTCATGACACCTTCATTGCAAAAAAGTGTTATTTAATCAATTATTTGGTGACACATGAATATATTTAATATAGTTTTTTCAAAAAATTATAACGTTTTAATGTTTCACTATTTAAAAAAAAATGAAATTTCACCCCTTCCTTCTCCGAGGAGCCTCCACTGACTTCAGGCTAGGTGTTAGCCAGACTAGCAATGTCCAGCAATGAAACCCAAATCCTAGTGCCTACTCTTTGGGCTCTGGGCTGAGGGCAGCTGCTCCTGCTTGATTCAGGATACTCCTCCCAGGATGCACCTGCGTAGCCTTGTATCGAGTCCATGCTCACTCTGCATGGTGGAGCAAGGGCCTTCGCCAGCCTTGGAGGAGAATAAGAGGGCTCTGGTCTTTAGCTAGACATGTGACACAGTACTTGTGACCAACGGCCTTGGAGAATGGCACATCTTGATGGTAGTGATCCGAAGTTTGAAACTCTGAAAAACAGTACACACAAAAACAACTTGTCAGTTTATTCACAAATGGTAATGGTAACAGTCAATATCTGATGGAAATAGTTGAAAACCTGGAGGAAAAATGTTAAATGTTGTTTTAATTAGGCTAGCATCACTGCACAGCTAGCCACCAAGATCATTTTTAAGAAACTAGTTTCATTGTGAAAAGCAGAAAACACACTCAATCCTCCTAATTTAGTACAAAATGCAGGCAACAGACACGTTTCTGATGTGAAATAGTCAAAAATGTAACGTTATTACCTTAAGCTAAAAGCTCAGTGCCAAGTTAACTTCCCAGCTAATGCAATATTCAAAAGAGACTCTGGAAGTGAGCTATGTCACAGTACTGGTACTTACCAGGAGCTTGTGGAAAACATTGTGGACAGTAAAACGTTGTATAGCATGACATGCATATCAGTACAGTGGTAGAGGGATACGTGACATGGGTACATGACAGTGCTTACAGAGGGTAAACTGGTGTGTTTTATATTATTCAGGTACATCCCATAGTCCCATAGATGAATGATAGAAGAAAAAAAACGACATTAGTTTATACCTGGTGCTACCATACGTCCTTTGTCCTTATCTTTTACAAATTCTGATTGTGCCCACATTTCTAGACAGGTGTAGATGATTACAAGACACATTGTGATCCAGGGCTGGCACCAGAACGAATCATTTGGACGGGCATTCAATTTCCATAAGGAGGCACTTTCCTTTCATGGGAGCTTACATGTGTGCACACGCACTTATTTATATTTTTTTACTAGAACCGCTGGCCTCGAGGGACCCCCCTTCAAGCTAATTAGCAGCCATTCTGACTGCAATATTCTAACAGTGTAATTCATACATTTCATATCGCAAAAATAATAAGTTGGTTGTGTTTATGAAGGTCTTAGGTAAAATTATAATATTTCAAATAACACAAAAGCATTTTTATTAGTTTATGTTACTGTATATTAAAGTTAAAGTGTTAGTGTTCAATAAATTGTACAAAACAGAAGCATATGTGTTGGAACGCGGAGAGAGATGATTTTTTATAATGACAAAAAAAATGTAATACCCCAACCACCAAGATTCAGCACAAAAGCAATAATGTCATTATAATTAATGTGTCGATATGACAGCAGGGAAAAATGGTCAATTATTATCAGCTCGTGCTTATATGGTGTAAGTCTTCACGCAATGGCATCAATTGGAGCATTTCCATGTCACATAAACAACAAAAGCTGTTGAGTTGTTGATTTTGTGCTGATAATTGCCCTGTAGCACGGTCACCGGCTTGTTCTATCCAAACGGTGCTGCCCCTTCTCTCTCCTGTCATTTCATTTGGTGGTGGCGTGGGCACCTGCTCAATGCGCACCGGTATGGCGTTTTTGCACTTAGGCCTTGGAGGTGTAGATTCAAGCTCAAAATCAAAAGAATAATCATCAGGATGATTAATTTATTCCCAACAAGGTTTTTATTCAAATTTTGTATCAACACTGACGCAGCATGTGAATCCATTCGTCTTGGTCTTCTTATCATTGTAAATCACGCACATTCTCACTGGGTACTCCAAGTAGGCCAGAGTAGACTGATTAAACTGCTTGGATTCGGTGGACTGATATAGGGTTCATACCATTTTGAGATTATAGATCAATACAATAGAATGGCCCGCACTGTTCTTCATTCACAATTGGTGACAACATAATTATGCATTGTTCACTTCCTCTTGCTCACCCATTCTCCCCTATCATAATGTATTTAATTTATTTCATCTGTTGTTATGTCTGTGAAATTAGTTTTGGTATAGTTTATGTTGAGTTTTCAGGCAAATATTTGTATGATTATCAACTGGCCACAGCACCTTCAACTATCGGGAGAAGGAGCGGAGCAGGTTCTACTGTTCAAAGAAGTAACTACTACAGTATCTCACCTGAGAAAGCATCCAAGTGAGCGAAACAGCTCTCCTCTGTCTTACTATATGTAGCCCATGTATCTGATCCTGTCTGGACAAAAAGAGTATTACATGCCATACTCTTTTTGTCCAGACAGAATCAGATACATACTGAGACAGAGGGGCGCTGTTTCACACACTCAGATTATTTATATTTTTTCTTTCTGTCGGCGCGCGTTTCAGTCAAATAAATTCTAAATAATTAGGTGTGGTAGGTCTGCAGGAAATATTTGATGCAGGAAATATTACTATAATGGGGGATTTATCAATAAATGGGGGGCAAACACAGAAGTTTATAAGCTAAATAAAATAAATTCCCTGGAAATAGGGGTCTGAGCTGCAGCCCTGACTAACGATATTACATCAGTCGAGGGAACCATCCCTTCACTGGATGTTTACGCGACAACCAGAATGCATTGTATGACATCATCAAACATGGCGCCACACATAGCTGACATTTAGCTTATCATTAGCTCATCATAATCAGTACAACCTTCCCAAAAAATATTTTACACATTTGTGTAAAGTCTATGCAAGAATCAGAATGTATGCTTTGTCACCAGTACTTGAAAACATGTGAATAAAACAGTAATTACATTATGTTCCATACATATATACATTGTGCTACTGTAGAAATGACAACACGATATAGAAAAACTATAATGATAGCTTAATAAGGCACATATTATGATTGGAATGCACACAAGTCCAAAGTTATTATTAGTAAGGAAAACAACAATGAAAGCAATGCGGGTTCCAGCCTGAAAACGTTTGTGCAAGTTGTTTTCTGACTGGAGATGTGCAAATGTCTGCATACTTTATCTCGGGAAACACTGGGGAAGTGCTTGGCCTTTACTCTAAGAGAGAAGTTTGTCAGGCTCAGTGAAGAAATTGTCCTCTTATGTTCTGTTAATTACTAATGTCCCCTTTAAGAACAGATATTCCTTGGTCATGCCCAGTGTTGCTCTATGTTATTCTTGTACTAACTAGCAGTACCAAATGTGAAGCTCCAGTTCACTTCCTTGTATTCAGAGTCTTTCTTATTATATCAATTAGTAATACGAGCTAAGACACTACAACAGCAACAGTGAAACAGGCTACTTCTATGTGAATTAATGAGGAGGCGGAACGCATCTCAATTGAAACTGTTTTTTAACAAACCTCATTTGAAAATAATTTGAAATTGACCAAGTGAAACATAAATAGCAGGCAACCCGCGCTGCCTTGGTTTGAGGGCAACGCAGGTTAACTGTCCTGATGTGTAATAATCATATTTTGGAACAGGGAGTGCATTCTGACACCACATGCATGAAGAAACTCATGCTGGAGCGACCATTAGAGATATCTGGAACTCACACATGAAACGGTTAACTTCTCATGACTCTCAAACCCGCATGCGGGAGCGTAACCGTAGCCTCAAACTAATTAGCATAACGCAGTGGACATAAATCTTCCTAGAAAATCTTCATATTCATGAAAATCACAAATGAAATATATTGAGACACAGCTTAGCCTTTTGTTAATCTCACTGTCAAAATATGCTTTACAGCCAACGCTAGACAAGCATTTGTGTAAGTTTATCATGGCATAATGCTATGCTAGGCTCTGCTACCAGCAGGCAACATTTTCACGAAAATAAGAAAAGCAATCAAATTAAATAATTTACCTTTGAAGAACTTCTCATGTTTTTACTCAGGAGACTCCCAGTTAGATAGCAAATGTTCATTTTTTCCAAAAATATTATTTTTGTAGGCCAAATAGTTTGTTCTTCACGTTTGGCTGAGAAATCGACCGGAAAATGTAGTCACTACAACGCCAAACTTTTTTCCAAATTAGCTCCATAATATCGACAGAAACATGACAAACGTTGTTTAGAATCAATCCTCAAGGTGTTTTTCACATAACATTTCGACAATATATCCGTCGGGACAATTGGTTTCTCATAAGAAGCGATTGGAAAAATGGCTACTTGTGTACTTTACGCAAGATTTTCTGCGGGAGCCATCATGTGACCACTTGCTAAATGTGGTCCCTTACGGCTATTCTTCAACATAAATGCGTAAAAAGATGTCACAATGCTGTAGACACCTTGGGGAATACGTAGAAAACGTAAGCTCATTCGTAGCTCATTCACAGCCATATAAGGAGTCATTGGCATGAGGATTTGTATCTGTGTTTTGCCTGTAACATCAGTTCTGTTGCATTCACAGACAATATCTTTGCAGTTTTGGAAACGTCAGCATGTTTTCTATCAAAAGCTGTCAATTATATGCAAAGTCGAGCATCTTGTTGTGACAAAATATCCCGTTTAAAACGGGAACGTTTTTTTATCCAAAAATGAAATTACTGCCCCCTAGTTATAAAAGGTTAAAGATCATACTCTTTTTCAAAGTCCACCATTCCTTTCATGCATTTCAATGTAAAATGCATAACATTTGCATTTCTAACTTTTTGCATATATTTTCCAAGTTAATAAAGGTTTATGGCCTCACAAATGTCAATCTTCAATGCATTATAGTTCTAGTACATGCACCACAGTGTTCATTACTTGCCAGAGAAAAATGCAGATCTGTAATGGAAGTAAAATTATTGAAGTAATTTGAGTTATAACGTGGAATTGTTTTAAAAGGTAGTCAGACTTTACTGGAAAAAATCAGTTGTCTCCCGCCATGTGTCAACATGCCTCTAAAATGATATTCTGTGATGCATATGTTTGGTGAAATATAACAATAAATCAAGTGTATGTGTTTCCTCAACTGGATTAACGTGGTCTGTTTCTGATAGGACCTTGGAGCATTCTTAGATTGAGAGGACACAGTTTGGTCTTGAGGGGAGACTGATAGTCTAGTACTTAACCCCGAGCACCAGATTTATATAGGGTAGCTCAAAATGTCATACGCAACCTTGATTTACTGAATACAAATAGAAGTCTTCAACTTCCTTGTTAAGAATTATTGCCAGTTGTAGAATTGGGCTGGACACATAACTAAACAATCTCCAAGTTGAGGACTGATCCTGCAGATGGAATGTGATCCAAAGTCCAGATTTACTGTCTTCGCCAGTTCAGTTTGCACCTGTTATTCTTCTGAGGGATTAAAACATTTAAGAAAAACATAAAGCAAGTAATAGTGAAGAACATTTTCATGAAATGCAAAAATATTGTAAAGGCAGTTGGCTGATTTTAGCTAAGAATTGTGCTAATTTTTTTTTCCTCTGTGAAAAAAGTGGGTGTGTACTTTACACTGATGGAAATGATTATTAAATATTTCTTAAAGACAACACTAAATCACTGATCATTAACAAAGGTAGCCAGTCAATTTCCTTTATGGACTAATCAGTACTTGAAACTGGAATTCCGGTTAATTTTGTCTGTCTGTCAATATACAGTCAGGCTGTGTGTATACAGTCCGGCTAATGAAAACTGGTTCATACTGAACTCTGCAGAGCCTGAACTCTGCAATATGGAGATAGCCCCTATTGAGTCGTAACAGCCTGCGTTCATACTGTGGGGAATTTATAGCCCGGCTCACAACAGAGGAATCAATAGGCGATTAGATGGATAGGGACGGTAGGATGTTATCACCTTTAGGGCATTGCACACACACACACACACACACACACACACACACACACCTATATACAGACATAGACAGAGAGAGAGAGAGAGAAAGGAAGAGACAGACACAGATAAGGAGAGGGGAGGGATGTCTCAATAAAAACACAATAACAGTAGATGAATGTGGAGCAGCAGTCGATGCCAGGTGATGGATCCTGCTGCAGTTTGTTACATACCTGCCTTCTTCTTACCCTCCAACCCTCAAGGGTGCCATTTTAAAGCTGCCAGAAAAACAGCAGCCTATTCCTGTCAGCTGAGAATACTCAGGAATGATAAATCATGCATTCATAGTTTCCATCCTCCTGGATGAGGAGAGGAAACAGAATGATTGCTGTGCGTGGGCAGTTTGGGAAACTAAGACATTTTGGTGTGGTTTATTTTAATAAATATATGCAAACCTATGTTATGCCCCAAGGTACTTATAATGTTTAAAATCAGCTCAGATTGCAGTATACTCCACCATAAAAATGTATCATCCGCTTCGCGATACAGTGAACTCTAAAAGTATTGGGACAGCGACATATTTGTTATGGTTTGGCTTTGTATTCCAGCACTTTGAATTTGAAATGATTCAATGACAGAGGTTAAAGTGCAGACTGTTACCATTCATTTGAGGGTATTTTCATCTATTTCAGCTGACCTTTTAGAAATTACAGCACTTTTTGCACATATTCCCTCCATTTTAAGGAACCAGTAGTATTGGTACAAATTCACTTATGTGTATTAAAGTAGTACAAATTTACAGTTGAAGTCAGAAGTTTACATACAATTACGTTCGCGTCTTTAAAACCCGTTTTTCAACCACTCCACAAATTTCTTGTTAACAAACTATAGTTTTGGCAAGTCGGTTGGGACATCTACTTTGTGCATGACACAAGTCATTTTTCCAACAATTGTTTACAGAGTATTTCACTTATAACTCACTGTATCACAATTCCAGTGGGTCAGAAGTTTACAGTGCCTTGCGAAAGTATTCAGCCCCCTTGAACTTTGCGACCTTTTGCCACATTTCAGGCTTCAAACATAAAGATATAAAACTGTATTTTTTTTTTGTGAAGAATTAACAACAAGTGGGACACAATCATGAAGTGGAACGACATTTATTGGATATTTCAAACTTTTTTAACAAATCAAAAACTGAAAAATTGGGCGTGCAAAATTATTCAGCCCCTTTACTTTCAGTGCAGCAAACTCTCTCCAGAAGTTCAGTGAGGATCTCTGAATGATCCAATGTTGACCTAAATGACTAATGATGATAAATACAATCCACCTGTGTGTAATCAAGTCTCCGTATAAATGCACCTGCACTGTGATAGTCTCAGAGGTCCGTTAAAAGCGCAGAGAGCATCATGAAGAACAAGGAACACACCAGGCAGGTCCGAGATACTGTTGTGAAGAAGTTTAAAGCCGGATTTGGATACAAAAAGATTTCCCAAGCTTTAAACATCCCAAGGAGCACTGTACAAGCGATAATATTGAAATGGAAGGAGTATCAGATCACTGCAAATCTACCAAGTCCCTCTAAACTTTCAGCTCATACAAGGAGAAGACTGATCAGAGATGCAGCCAAGAGGCCCATGATCACTCTGGATGAACTGCAGATATCTACAGCTGAGGTGGGAGACTCTGTCCATAGGACAACAATCAGTCGTATATTGCACAAATCTGGCCTTTATGGAAGAGTGGCAAGAAGAAAGCCATTTCTTAAAGATATCCATAAAAAGTGTTGTTTAAAGTTTGCCACAAGCCACCTGGGAGACACACCAAACATGTGGAAGAAGGTGCTCTGGTCAGAAGAAACCAAAATTGAACTTTTTGGCAACAATGCAAAACGTTATGTTTGGCGTAAAAGCAACACAGCTCATCACCTTGAACACACCATCCCCACTGTCAAACATGGTGGTGGCAGCATCATGGTTTGGGCCTGATTTTCTTCAGCAGGGACAGGAAAGATGGTTAAAATTGATGGGAAGATGGATTGAGCCAAATACAGGACCATTCTGGAAGAAAACCTGATTGAGTCTGCAAAAGACCTGAGACTGGGACGGAGATTTGTCTTCCAACAAGACAATGATCCAAAACATAAAGCAAAATCTACAATGGAATGGTTCAAAAATAAACATATCCAGGTGTTAGAATGGCCAAGTCAAAGTCCAGACCTGAATCCAATCGAGAATCTGTGGAAAGAACTGAAAACTGCTGTTCACAAATGCTCTCCATCCAACCTCACTGAGCTCGAGCTGTTTTGCAAGGAGGAATGGGAAAAAATGTCAGTCTCTCGATGTGCAAAACTGATAGAGACATACCCCAAGCGACTTACAGCTGTAATCGCAGCAAAAGGTGGCGCTACAAAGTATTAACTTAAGGGGGCTGAATAATTTTGCACGCCCAATTTTTCAGTTTTTGATTTGTTAAAAAAGTTTGAAATATCCAATAAATGTCGTTCCACTTCATGATTGTGTCCCACCTGTTGTTGATTCTTCACAAAAAAAGACAGTTTTATATCTTTATATTTGAAGCCTGAAATGTGGCAAAAGGTCGCAAAGTTCAAGGGGGCCGAATACTTTCGCAAGGCACTGTACATACACTGAGTTGACTGTGCCTTTAAACAACTTGGAAAATTCCAGAAAATGATGTCATGGCTTTAGAAGCTTCTGATAGGCTAACCGACATCATTTGAGTCAATTGGTGATGTACCTATGGATGTATTTCAAGGCCTACCTTCAAACTCAGTGCCTCTTTGCTTGGCATCATGGGGAAATCCCAAGAAGTCAGCCAAAACCTCAGAAAAAAATGGAAGACCTCGACAAGTCTGGTTCATCCTTGAGAGCAATTTCCAAATGCCTGAAGGTATCACATTCATCTATACAAAAAATAGTACGCAAGTATAAACACCATTGGACCACGCAGCCATCATACCGCTCAGGAAGGAGAAGCGTTCTGTCTCTAGAGAGGTTTTCACCCGCCCATATTTTAACAGTTTTGGAAACTTTTGAGTATTTTCTATCCAAATCTACCAATTATATATGTACATATAGCAGGGTAGCAGGCAGTTTACTTTGGGCACGCTTTTCGTCTGGAGGTGAAAATAGTGCCCCCTACCCTAGTGAAGTTAACACTTAATGTGGATGCTACCATGTTTATTTATAGTCTAGAATGAGTCGTGAAAAAGTGACACACACATATCATACCTCCAAGACATGCTAACCTCTCACCATTACAATAACAGGGAAGGTTAGCATTTGTGTGGGTGTTTGGCTTTTGTGCGTCTGTAACTTTCTCACTCATAATTTTTCATGCTTTATTCAAGATGATCCATAATCATGGTAGCGTCTACATTAATGTAGAAGTGTTTAGAAATATATTCTATTCTTATTTACAATAAAAGTGACTCCAAAATGACACAGTAGAATATTTACCATTCATTACTATTAGTAATACCATTCATACTAATAATCTGAAACACAACCAAAACAAACAGCAAATGCATCCAACAAATGTGTACGGTCATAAGCTTGATGTATTGATGTATCATTGTGTGCTGTGATTATGGGACCAAATACTTAACATTTGACAAATTTCACACATATATAAGGGAATTTGTCACAATACTTTTGATCCGCTAAAACGGGGGGATGATGTAAAACAAAAAGTGCTTAATTTTTAAACAGATCTCCTGGTATAGATCACAATACCCTAAAATTAAAGCTGACAGTCTGCACTTTAACCTCATGGTCATTGTATCATTTCAAATTCACAGTCCTGGAGTACAGAGACAAAACAACAAAACATGTGTGACTGTGCCAATACTTTTGTAGCTCACTGTATGTTAGCCCATGATAGTTCCAGCAACCACTTTGTCTGAAGTCAGAGTTTCAGCAAATATAGACAATCATGTGGCGTGACAAAGAAATAGTGATAGCAAAATGCACCACTTCCCCTACCTGGCATGCATAGTAGCTGAATCAAGTGCACCTACTACTAAAATAGGAGGGGGCCTCCCGAGTGGCACAGCAGTCTAAGGCACTGGATCGCAGTACGAGAGGCTATCACAACCGGCTGTGATCGGGAGTCCTGTAGGGAGGTGCTCAATTGGCCCAGCCTCATCCGGGTTAGGAGAGGGTTTTACCATGGCTCATTGCGCTCTAGAGACTCCTTGTGGCGGGCCAGGAGCCTGTGGGCTGAACTCGGCCGTCAGATGAACAGTGTTTCCTCCGACACATTGGTTTGGCTGGCTTTCGGGTTAAGTGATTAAGAAGTGCAGTTTGGCGGATTAAGTTTCAGAGGACGCATGACTCAACCTTCACCTCCTGAGCCCGTTGGTGAGTTGCAGCGATGAGACAAGATCGAAATTGGGGAGAAAAAGGCTGTATAAAAAAAGATGTGTACGTATATATATATATATATATATATATATATATATATATATATATATATACAGTACCAGTCAAAAGTTTTGACACACCTACTAATTCCAGGGTTTTTCTTTATTTTTACTATTTTCGACATAGAATAATACTGAAGACATCAGGACTATGAAATAAAACATATGAAATCATGTAGTAACCAAAACAAGTGCATTCTCTCAACCAGCTTCATGAGGTAGTCACCTGGAATGCATTTCAATTAACAGGTGTGCCTTGTTAAAAGTTAATTTGTGGAATTTCTTTCTTTCTTGTGGCTATGGAGCCAATCAGTTGGGTTGTGACAAGGTAGGGGGGGTATACAGAAGATGGACATATTTGGTAAAAGACCAAGTCCATATTATGTCAAGAACAGCTCAAATAAGCAAGAGAAACGTCAGTCCATCATTACTTTAAGACATGAAGGTCAGTCAATACAAAACATTTCAAGAACTTTGAAAATTTCTTCAAGTGCAGTCACAAACAATATGAAGCACTATGATGAAACTGGCTCTTAAGACGACCTCCACAGGAAAAGAAGACCCAGACTTACCTCTGCTGCAGAGGATAAGTTCATTAGAGTTACCAGACTCAGAAATCGGCAACTAACTGCACCTCAGATTGCAGCCCAAATAAATCCTTCACAGAGTTCAAGCAACAGACACATCTCAACATCAACTGTTCAGAGGAGACTGCGTGAATTAGGCCTTCATGGTCAAATTTCTAGAAAGAAACTACAACAAAAAGACACCAATAATAAGAAGAGACTTGCTTGGGCCAAGAAACACGAGCAATGGACATTAGACTGGTGAAAATCTGTCCTCTGGTCTGATGAGTCCAAATGTTTTATTTTTGGTTCCAACTGCCGTGTCTTTGTGAGATGCAGAGTAGGTGAAGAGATGATCTCTGCATGTGTGGTTCCCACTTTGAAGCTTGGAGGAGGTGTGATGGTGTGGGGGTGCTTTGCTGATGACACTGTCTGTGATTTATTTAGAATTCAAGGCACACTTAACCAGCATGGCTACCACAGCATTCTGCAGCGATACGCCATCCCATCTAGTTTGCGCTTAGTGGGACTATAATTTGTTTTTTAACAGGACAATGACCCCAAACACACCTTCGGGCAGTGTAAGGGCGTTTTGACCAAGAAGGAGTGTGATGGAGTGCTGCATTAGATGACCTGACCTCCACAGTCAACCAAACTCAACCCAATGTATATGGTTTTGGAGTAGTTGGACAGCAGAGTGAAGAAAAAGCAGCCAACAAGTGCTCAGCATATGTGGGAACTACTTCAAGACTGTTGGACAAGCATTCCTCATGAAGCTGGTTGAGAGTGTGCAAAGTTGTCATCAAGGCAAAGGGTGGCTACTTTGAAGAATCTAAAATATGTTTTGATTTGTTTAACTCCTTTTTGGTTACAACATGATTCCAAATGTGTTATTTCATAGTTTATGTCTTCAGTATTATTTTACAATGTTGAAAACAGTAAAAAATAAAGAAAAAACCCTTGAATGAGTAGGTGTGTCCACACTTTTGACTGGTACTGTATATGAAAATATAAAGATAGGAGCACAATGCTTTACCGTTGGCTTTTTAACAGAAATGTGTAGCAAATGACTCGGAATGATTTGAAGATCGACCAGTTGATTGTGATCAATAGGTAGATGACCACAGGTGTAAAGTAACCGCGGCAGACCTGGTAGTGCCAGGATAAGTGAACGTGTCCATAACCAACAGTTGTTGCTTCACAGAAGTGGAGTAGCCTTCAGTGACCTGCATCATTTGTCCCATGCAGCTCACACCTGCCAATCCTTAATGACACACCCCAACACAACGATACACACCATCAACACTTACAGTATATGATGAAAAGGTGGTGTATGAAAAAATGTAGAGCTGTTTCATTCTTCATTCCCAGTGTGTGGGTGTGCACAATCACCAAGGGCTGGCAGGTGCGAGCTGCGGGCCACAAATGAGGCCACTGACTGAAGGCTATTCTTTGTGCCCAAGCTTGTCCCAATTTATATTCTCTCACAGTCCAAACTCAACCCTTTCACTTTGACAGACACTTCGGCCCACTTTACTTGTCTGCTCTATAATTAAGTGTCATATGACCATCTCCACCAGCCTAGAATTTATTCTTTAGGGTGGATGTAGCTCAGAGAAGTAAAGGTCTGTTTAAAAACACCATAAGCAGTGGCTGAGATGCACTGGTACTCTTGGTTGTAAGATTCAGGGCACTAGACACAGCAAAACGGATTGTGACAGTGGATGATATAATAATGATGACACTAGAGCAGTAATATAGTAGTTGAATGAATGCAAATATAAGAAAAGGTATTGGTGGTTGTGAAAGTTGTGAAATGGTATAACTCATAATAACACCGCGTGAATGTAGTGGTGTAGCATCTGTTACAGCAGCACTCTAGACGTCATAGCAATATGTTTTAAACTGTATAATTTTTTTAAAAATCAACACATATATAGTATAATGTAGTATCAATATTTATTTGATCCAACCCTCCTGAGAACCGGGATATAACATCAAATAAAGTAATGTAAGAAGAATAAAAAAACATTTTCAAAAGGTGCAGGAGTCTGAAAATTGTTGCTCCATGACTGGGGTGGGCTGACACTTGTACTCATGCACAGAGACACACACGTTTTGATTTCAAAATAAAATCCATCAATAGAGTGCCAGCCTCTAACAACACTTACTGTAATTCAAAATTAGATCCATGCATCAAAAGGTTAAGTATTGATTTGTCAGACTGTAAACTTGCCGTTCTTTGAAATCACTCTACCTATAGTGGAACTGACAGCATTTTAACTACTTTGCAAATATGAAACAGACAATCATAATATAAGTCAAACATATCAAATTCCCAGTTTATTCTACAAAACCAACTTTAAGAGGTTTTCATAATAGGTTATTTTTGACTCAACATTCCATGACGTACACTAAGGAAATGTAGGCCGAATAGATTGATGCAGTTCAATGCATGATTCAAATAAAGTTGAAGTCGGAAGTTTACATATACCTTAGCCAAATATATTTAAACTCAGTTTTTCACAATTCCTGACATTTAATCCTAGTAAAAATGCCCTGTCTTAGGTCAGTTAGGATCACCACTTTACATTAAGAATGTGAAATGTCAGAATAATATTAGAGAGAATGATTTATTTCAGCTTTTATTTCTTTCATCCCATTCCCAATGGGTCAGAAGTTTACATACACTAAATTAGTATTTGGTACCATTGCCTTTAAATTGTTCAACTTGGGTCAAACGTTTCGGGTAGCCTTCCACAAGATTCCCACAATAAGTTGGGTGCATTTTGGCCAATGCTCCTCACAGAGCTGGTGTAACTGAGTCAGGTTTGTAAGGCCTCCTTGCTTGCACATGCTTTTTCAGTTCTGCCCACACATTTTCTACAGGATTGAGGTCAGGGCTTTGTGTGATGGCCAATCCAATACCTTGACTTTGTTGTCCTTAAGCCATTTTGCCACAACTATGGAAGTATGCTTGGGGTCATTGTCCATTGGGAAGACCTATTTGCGACCAAGCTTTAACTTCCTGACTGATGTCTTGAGATGTTGCCATCCTCATGATGCCATCCATTTTGTGAAGTGCACAGTCCCTCCTGCAGCAAAGCACCCCCACAACATGATGCTGCCGCCCCCGTGCTTCACGGTTGGGATGGTGTTCCTCGGCTTGCAAGCTTCCCCCCTTTTCCTCCAAACATAATGATGGTCATTATGGCCAAACAGTTATATTTTTGTTTCATCAGACCAGAGGACATTTCTCCAAAAGTACGATCTTAGTACCCATGTGCAGTTGCTAACCGTAGTCTGACTTTTTTATGGCGGTTTTGTAGCAATGGCTTCTTCCTTGCTGAGCGGCCTTTCAGGTTATGTCGATAAAGGACTTGTTTTAGTGTGGATATAGATACTTTTGTACCTTTTTCCTCCAGCATCTTCACAAGGTCCTTTGCTATTGTTCTGGGATTGATTTGCACTTTTCGCACCAAAGTACATTCATCTCTAGGAGACAGAACGCGTCTCCTTCCTGAGCTGTATGACGGCTGTGTAGTCCCATGGTGTTTAAACTAGCGTACTATTGTTTATACAGATGAACGTGGTACCTTCAGGCGTTTGGAAATTGCTCCCAAGGATGAACCAGACCTGTGGTGTTCTACAATTTTTTTCTGAAGTCTTGGCTGATTTCTTTTGAGTTTCCCATGATTTCAAGCAAAGAGGCACTGAGTTTGAAGGTAGGCCTTTAAATACATCCACAGGTACACCTCCAATTGACTCAAATGATGTCAATTATCCTATCAGAAACCTGTAAAGCCATGACATATTTTTTTTGAATTTTCCAAGTTGTTTAAAGGCACAGTCAACTCAGTGTATTTAATCTTCTGAAACACTGGAATTGTGATACAGTGAGTTATAAGTGAAATACTCTGTTTGTAAACAATTGTTGGAAAAATTACTTGTGTCTTGCACAAAGTAGATGTCCTAACCGACTTGCCAAAACTATAGTTTGTTAACAATAATTTTGTGGAGTGGTGAAAAACGGGTTTTAATGACTCCAACCTCAGTGTATGTAAACCTCCGACAGAAATCCATTCAGGTGTATTTTGTGGCATTTGGCGAATCTGTTCTAAAAATATGTGAAAACGACTATAAGTGCTAGCCTCTCAGATTTTTTTTAAGTGTCATTTTCTTCCAGGGGGTGTACAGTGTATGAACAGATTTTAATAAGATTTCATGTTGCTAAAATGCTGTCAGTTCCACTTTAAGCTTTTCCTTCTGCCTCCTCCCGGGCTCCATAACACTCATAACTCATTTTTCATGGGAAGGTTTTCGGGGCATTACCATATTCCCAAGAGAGAGCATCTTTGTAAAATAACCTTGCATTTCAGTTACAAAGTCATTAGAGACATAATGGCAGAGAGGGGAACAAATATTTGTGAGCTACCACTGCTGCCATCCCACAGAAAGCTTTACATTTTTTATGCTATGCTTCCTGCATCCTTCCCTGCTATTAAAATGATCATCTCTTCTGCAATCCTTCAATTTTCACACCTGTTTTGGAGAGACATTAAAGCGAGAGGCACACTCATAGACAGATGTGCACACACACTCACACAACTATTTAACTATTTATCCTGATAGTCAATAAATGTTTATCTAAAAAGGAGCATACACATTGTGTTTGCATACACACATCAATACCACAAACACAATAGCATGAACTGTGCCTTACACATCCACAGACAAACAACACAACGTAATAAATCAGTCAAAGGAAAGGCCAACCAATCTGAGTCTGATCGAGAACAAACAGATGCTTCAGGTCTAAAAAGGCAGAAACCAGAGGAAACTAAACATCAGGTGTGCTAAAGCATCTAAAGAAAGAGCCCCAGAAGCACTGTGAAAAATGTGAACAAATCTTCCTTCCATTAGATCAGACACGGGTAGGCCGACACCCAAGAGGGAGTCACCAATCAATACAGGAATGGTAAAAACAAGTCTGGGCCGGGGTACATGAGAGGAAAGAGCGAGCCGGTGAACTGTTGAAATGCAGCCAGCTCACTAAGGAATGACTGTGAGAAGTGTGGTCTGGAATAAAGCATCCCCATCCGACAACGATCTGGTTGAACGAATGGAAAAGGCATCCATTTTGCTTTGACACATATTGCATAATTGGTGACTAGTCCAATGAGGAAACCTATGGATTGATACAGATGGAGTTACAGTGAAAGAGCAGATGAGAGAGTGAACAATATCTCTGAGGAGTGTAATAGGGTAAAGATGAGAGCATGTAAAGCCTTGTGACCTCTTGGCCAGTGCCTTGTTTACAATATCTGCTAATCAGTGCTTTGATGGAGGACCACAGTGGACTTCGTCGGAAAGCCCCCATGGAAGGACCACTATGAGAGGTGTCCTTCCAGAGACTCAATACATTTTTTAATTGATCAGTATCAAGTGATTTGATTTATTAGGATCTCCATTAGCCGACGCCAATGGCAACAGCAAGTCTTACTGGTATCCAACACATAACGAACAAGACATTAGAGACAAAGGACTTTGCAGTAACACTTTACCTTCAGTGTACATTAATTTATATGCAACTAAATAGTAATGAATGTATTTATAACATAGAAGTTACATGTAATGACTATATAAATACTATATAATTACAAATCAGCTTGTCTGAGGTTATTCCACCTGTATAAGACAAGATGTCTTCTTCCAAATGCAACTAACATGTTCTTTTGCAGTCTCCTGTGTAGCACCGTGTTAACAATGTATGTAATATATGTAACCTTGTTATATGTACACTACCGGTCAAAAGTTTAAGAACGCCGACTCATTCAAGGGTTTTTCTTTATTTGTACTATTTTCTACATTGTAGCATAATAGTGAAGACATCAAAAATATGAAATAACACATATGGAATCATGTAGTAACCAAAAAAGTGTTGAACAAATCAAAATATATTTTATATTTGAGATTCTTCAAATAGCCACTCTTTGCCTTGATGACAGCTTTGCACACTCTTGGCATTCTCTGAACCAGCTTCATGAGGTAGTCACCTGGAATGCATTTCAATTAACAGGTGTGCTTTCTTTCCTTCTTAATGCGTTTGAGCCAATCAGTTGTGTTGTGACAAGGTAGGGGGGGTTTCAGAATATTTGGTAAAAGACCAAGTCCATATTATGGCATGAACAGCTCAAATAAGCAAAGAGAAACGACAGTCCGTCATTACTTTAAGACATGAAGGTCAGTCAATACGGAACATTTAAAGAACTTTGAATGTTTCTTCAAGTGCAGTGGCAAAAACCATCAAGCGCCATGATGAAACTGGCTCTCATGAGGACCACCACAGGAAAGAAAGACCCAGAGTTACCTCTGCTGCAGAGGATAAGCTAATTTGAGTTACCAGCCTCAAAGTGCAGCCCAAATAAATGCTTCACAGAGTTCAGGTAACAGACACATCTCATCATCAACTATTCAGAGGAGACTGTGTGAATCAGGCATTCATGGTCGAATTGCTGCAAAGAAACTACTATAAAAAACACATAAGAAGAGACTTGCTTGGACCAAGAAACCCAAGTAGCAGCCAATAAGTGCTCAGCATATGTGGGGACTCCTTCAAGACTGTTGGAAAAGCATTCCAGGTGAAGCAGATTGAGAGAATGCCAAGGATGTGCAAAGCTGTCATCAAGGCAAAGGGTTGCTATTTGAAGAATCTCAAAAGAAGATATATTTTGATATGTTTAACAGTTTTTTTAGTTACTACATGATACCATGTGTTATTTCATAGTTTCGAACAGATACAGCCCTTTGTTCACTCCAGACCTGACTGCCCTTGACCAGCACAAAAGGGGATGGCAATTGCATCGAATAGTCCCCGCAATATTCAACTGTTCAGGGAAGTCAGGAACCAATACACGCAGTCAGTCAGGAAAGCTAAGGCTAGTATTTTCAAACAGAAATTTGCATCCTGTATCTCTAACTCAAAATGTTTTGGGACACTGTAAAGTCCATGGATGTTACGCCCTGGTCTTAGTATTTTGTGTTTTCTTTATTAATTTGGTCATGCCAGGGTGTGACATGGGTTTTGTATGTGGTGTGTTTTGTCTTGGGGTTTTTGTTAGGTATTGGGTTTGTGGCTTAATGGGGGTATCTAGCATAGTCTATGGCTGTCTGGAGTGGTTCTCAATCAGAGGCAGGTGTTTATTGTTGTCTCTGATTTGGAACCATATTTAGGCAGCCATATTCTTTGAGTGTTTCGTGGGTGATTGTTCCCGTCTCTGTGTTTGTTTGCACCAGATAGGGCTGTATAGGTTTTCACGTTACGTTTGTTGTTTTTGTATTGTTCGTGTTTATTCGTTATTAAACATGTATCAATAATACCACGCTGCATTTTGGTCCAACTCTCCTTGACCACAAGAAAAACGTGGGGGGGGGGCTCAACGTGGGGGGGGCTCAGGGAGAGTGTGGCAGAATCAGGAGTCAGACCTGAGCCAACTCCCCCTGTTTATCGTGAGGAGCCAAGGAGGAGACCAGAGCCGGTGTTGGAGGTGAGCAAAGCAGAGACTGTGAAGGAGTTAATGGGGAAATTGGAGGAGAGAGTTATGAGGGAGTTGCTGTGTTGGTGCTTTAGGTACGGAATTCGCCCGACGGAGCGTGTCGGAGATTTGATGACACCTGGGTCAGCGCTCCATACTCGTCCTGAGGTGCGTGTTAGTCGGCTGGTGAAGATTGTGCCAGCCTCACGCACCAGGCCTCCTGTGCACCTCCTTAGCCTTGCACGTCCTGTGCCAGCCCTGCTCTCAAGCTCTCCAGTACGCCTTCACGGTCAGGTCCGTCCTGTGCCACCTCCACACACCAGTCCTCCGGTGGCAGCTCCCCGCACCAGGCTTCCTGTGCGTGTTCTCGGCCCAGTGCCACCAGTGCCAGCACCATGCAACAGGCCTTCAGTGCACCTCGCCTGTTCAGCGCTGCCAGAGCCTTTCTCCTCTCCAGCGCTGCCGGAGTTTCCCGCCTGTCCAGCGCTGTCAGAGCCTTTCTCCTCTCCAGCGCTGTAGGAGTCTCCCGCCTGTTTAGCGCTGTCGCAGTCTCCCACCTGTTTAGCGCTGTTAGAGCCTTTCTCCTCTCTAGCGCTACCGGAGTCTCCCACCTGTTTAGCGTTGCCAGAGCCTTCCTCCTCTCCAACGCTGCCGGAGTCTCCTGCCTGTTCAGCGCTGCCAGAGATGCCAGTCTGCAAGGAGCTGCCAGTCTGCAAGGAGCTGCCAGAGCTGCCAGTCTGCAAGGAGCTGCCAGAGCTGCCAGTCTGCAAGGAGCAGCCAGAGCCGCCTGTCTGCATGGAGCAGCCAGAGCCGCCAGTCAGCATGGAGCAGCCAGAGCCGCCAGTCAGCATGGAGCAGCCAGAGCCGCCAGTCAGCATGGAGCAGCCAGAGCCACCAGTCAGCATGGAGCAGCCAGAGCCACCAGTCAGCATGGAGCAGCCAGAGCCGCCAGTCAGCATGGAGCAGCCAGAGCCGCCAGTCAGCATGGAGCAGCCGGAGCCGCCAGTCAGCATGGGATCAGCCAGAGTCGCCAGTCTGCCAGGATCCGTCAGTCAGCCAGGATCTTCCAGATCCGCCAGTCAGCCAGGATCTGCCAGAACCACCAGCTGCCAGGATCTGTCAGAGCCAACTACCTGCCTGGGTTTCCTCTCAGTACTGATCTTCCTCTCAGTACTGGGCTTCCTCTCAGTGCCGAGCTACCCCTCAGTGCCGAGCTACCCCTCAGTGCCGAGCTACCCCTCAGTGCCGAGCTACCCCTCAGTGCCGAGCTACTCCTCAGTCCCGAGCTGCCCCTCAGTCCAGTGGGGCCTTTGGTGAGGACTACTAGGCCAAGGTCGGCGGCGAGGGTCGCCTATCTAAGGACGCGAGGAAAATGGACTAAGACTTTGTTAGAGTGGGGTCCACGTCCCGAGCCGGAGCCGCCACCGTGGACAGACGCCCACCCGGACCCTCCCCTTAGGTGTGAGGCCGGGAGTCCGCACCTTGGGGGGGGGGGGGGGGGGGGGTTCTGTCACGCCCTGGTCTTAGTATTTTGTGTTTTCTTTATTAATTTGGTCAGGCCAGGGTGTGACATTGGTTTTGTATGTGGTGTGTTTTCATCCTGGCTACCCCCGGCCAACAGCTCCACACCCCCCGCAGCTACTTGCCCGAGCCTCCCCAGCTTCTCCAAATCCAGATAGCAGATGTTCTGAAAGAGCTGCAAAACCTAGACCTGTTCAAATCAGCAGGGCTAGACAATCTGGAACCTCTCGTTCTAAAATTATCCGCCGCCATTGTTGCAACTCCTATTACCAGTCGGTTCAACCTCTCTTTCGTATCGTCCGAGATCCCTAAAGATTAGAAAGCTGCCGCGGTCATCCCCCTCTTCAAAGGGGGTGACACTCTAGGCCCAAACTGTTATAGCCCTATATCCATCCTGCCCTGCCTTTCTAAAGTCTTCGAAAGCCAAGTTAATAAACAGATCACTGACCATTTCGAATCCCACCGTACCTTCTCCGCTGTGCAATCCAGTTTCCGAGCTGGTCGTAGGTGCACCTCAGCCACGTTCAAGGTACTAAACGATTTCATAACCGCCATCGATAAAAGACAGTACTGTGCAGCCGTCTTCATCGACCTGGCCAAGGCTTTCGACTCTGTCAATCACCGTATTCTTATCGGCAGACTCAATAGCCTTGGTTTCTCAAATTACTGCCTCGCCTGGTTCACCAACTACTAGGCAGACACAGACAGAGTTCAGTGTGTCTCGGAGGGCCTGTTGTCCGGACCTCTGGCAGTCTCTATGGGGGTACCACAGGGTTCAATTCTCGGGCTGACTCTTTTCTCTGTATACCTCAACGATGTCGCTCTAGCTGCGGATGATTCCCTGATCCACCTCTACTCAGACGACACCATTCTGTATACATCTGGCCCTTTGGACACTATGTTAACAAACCTCCAAACGACCTTCCATGCCATACAAACCTCCTTCACACTTCTCCCTCCAACACTCCAAAACTCCTTGCACCTTATCTTATTTTTCTTTGATCTCCAGTATTTTCCACAACTACTCAAATTTTCTACCATAATTTGCAAAGAAATTCATTAAAAATCCTACAATGTGATTTTCTGGATTTTTTTTCTCATTTTGGCTGTCATAGTTGAAGTGTACTTATGATGAAAATTACAGGCCTCTCATCTTTTTAAGTGGGAGAACTTGCACAATTGGTGGCTGACTAAATACTTTTTTGCCCCACTGTATATGGCAAGCCGCTCTGCGCCCCTGCATTGTAATGGCATAGCAGCCTACATATTTTGATACATGTTTGTCAGTCCAGGAGAGACCGACTGGCTCAGGTCTTAAATGCTAGGGTGCACATCGGACACGTCATATGCTCATAGGTCCGTGAACAGAGCTCTGTTTTTATATCATATCTAATTATTGATGTCATTATTTTCTCATCAGAAATGTCTAGATCCTGAAATACACAAAACTAGATACTGTCTCCATGGGTTGCACATTTGAGAGTTTCAAAGGACACATCATATGTTCATAGGTCCGTGAACAGAGCTCTGTTTTTATATCATATCTAATTATTGATGTCATTATTTGCTCATCTGAAATGTCCAGATCCTGAAATAGACAAAACTAGAAAATATCTCCATAGGTCAAAACCACTGTATGCTCTGCAGATCATTGGTCATAACGCGCAAATTTCACCAGACCACGGCTGCCTGCCCATGATAATATTCCTATATAATGGAATATCGAATGACATTCATGCTGTCATGTTGTTTGGTTCTAATTTTTCAGAGTAAATACTCACGGAGACTAGAGAAGCTTAACCAAATGTATTTCTTCCCAAAGGGTTGTTACATCTGTATTTCAGACAACAAAACATTTCACACATTTCACACTGAAATTTAACCCTTTCTACTAGGCTGAGTCTCCTCCTCCACAGCTGAACAGCCAATGAACCTCTGTTGCTAGACAGAACCTTAGTGATATCTCGTCTTCCTTACTTCATCAAATCAAATGTATTCATATAGCCCTTCTTATATCAGCTGATATATCAAAGTGCTGTACAGAAACCCAGCCTAAAACCACAAACAGCAAGCAATGCAGGTGTAGAAGCACGATGGCTAGGAAAAACGCCCTAGAAAGGCCAAAACCTAGGAATAAACATAGAGAGGAACCAGGCTATGAGGAGTGGCTTCTGGCTGTGCCAGGTGGAGATTATAACAGAACATGGCCAAGATGTTCAAATGTTCATAAATGACCATCATTGTCAAATAATAATAATCACAGTGGTTGTCGAGGGTGCAACAGGTCAGCACCTCAGGAGTAAATGTCAGTTGGCTTTTCATAGCCGATCATTCAGAGTATCTCTACCGCTCCTGCTGTCTCTAGAGAGTTGAAAACAGCAAGTCTGGGACAGGTAGCACGTCCGGTGAACAGGTCAGGGTTCCATAGCTGCAGGCAGCACAGTTGAAACTGGAGCAGCAGCACGGCCAGGTGGATTGTGGACAGCAAGGAGTCATCATGCCAGGTAGTCCTGAGGCATGGTCCTAGGGCTCAGGTCCTCTGAGAGAGAGAAAGAAAGAGAGAATTAGAGAGAGCATACTTAAATTCACATGGGACTCCAGATATAACAGACTGACCCTAGCCCCCCGACACAAACTACTGCAGCATAAATACTGGATGCTGAGACAGGAGGGTTCAGGAGACACTGTGGCCCCATCCGATGATACCCCCAGACAGGGCCAAACAGGCAGGATATAACCCCACCCACTTTGCCAAAGCACAGCACCCACACCACTAGAGGGATATCTTCAACCACCAACGTACCATCCTGAGACAAGGCCAAGTATAGCCCACACAGATCTCCGCCACGGCACAACCCAAGGGGGGGCACCAACCCCAACATTATTAGTTTCCAAGATCTCCACCCAACACATTCCAAAGCGAACCGTCTTTCTACAGAGAATCATTAACTTCAGACATAAGTCTCGTCACTCCATTATATACTATGCTTCTGATCTATCATGTCTTTAGTATCTTAATTTTTCAAAGATTACCCCGACTCCAACACTGTGATTCGAAAAATTATGTTGACTGAGCTCGTAGTCACTGAAGTTTGTTGTGATTAGTTACATGTTATTGAGCTTATCCACAATTATATAGAATAAAGGTTAAAGTGCACAAGGGCGTAGCAGTTTTGAAAGTGGCTGTCTCAACTTTTTGCAAGATATCACAAAGAACTGCAAAAGTGTTGCGAATGCTCTTCGTTTTCTGGAAGACAATCTTGCCACGCTGACTCTCCCTGACTTTGAAAATGAATCAGACAATGAGGAAATCCCTCATTTAGGTAAAAACATTTTCATTGAACCAGACATTGTAGAGTCTTCTGAAACGGCAATCAACAGTGTTGTTGTCACGGTAGAAGTTGACTGAGTTTTGAAATCAGTTGAATGCCCGGTGGAAGCAGAGTATGATAGCTAAGGAGATGGAGAAAAGTCTAGCGTGATATTGCAAATTTGCGGAGGGAGTCAAAAAGTGAACACACAGAAGGCTGTTGTATAAAAGACCTGTCTCTGGATTACATCTTCAAACTAAGGGCAATCATGGCATCTGGGACAAAGAGGGAGAAGCGTTCATATATTTATACAGCTAAGAGGTTCTAGCTAGCTACATTTTCACATATTATACATTTCAAATGTTGATAGAAAGTTGTTTTCATGACAAATTAAAACATACTGTTTGCTAGCTAGCTAACATTAGCTGGGTGTCTGGCTCGCTAGCTAACGTTACATGTATGATCTGTGTAGTAATATTATTTGTATCTCAGAAATCCATTTGCATTGCAAGTTATAGCCTAAAGTTAGCTAGCTAGCTGACATTGAACCTAGATGGTTAGCTTTAACTACCTGCAGATTCATGAACCTTCAAATAGATATGTAATATGTAACACAATATATTAACTTTTTATAGTGTTTTATTTACATTTTCTCCCCCTTTCACTATCACGCAGTAGGTTTAAAAAAGACCCAACGGAGCTCATTGCCTTCTTCGATCATGCTGGCAGCATGAAGGTCTCGTCATTGATTTTGCTGGAAAGCGGAGACATTGTGCTTTACAATGGTATTCATATTACCTGGAAGTATTACGTTTTTTACACGCTAAAATAAGGTAAATTGTACGGAACAGTGCGATTTACAAAAGTGCGTTACTTACCGTTAGCCGTATGTCTAAACAAAAGACTCCTTCTGACTCACAACCGTAAGCTATTTTCTGTAATTACAATGATGTTGTTGTGAGTTTATAAGTTTGCTGTTGGACGACAATAGAATGTTCATAATGTTGCTGCAACAACTCTCTACAGACATGTCGATAGGTTGTTAAATAAGTAAATGAGGATTGACCCTTTACTTGTTTTTAATCTTGTCATCTAATAGGACACAGATCCATTTTCCATACGGTATTTGACTATATCTTGACAAGCACCATTTTTGTATTTGTATCCAATGGCAGGTTGTGAGCATTTTGAAAAATATGTCAGTCTTTAGTTTCATTATCCTTACAGTTTCACAGTAAATACAGTGGGGCAAAAAAAGTATTTAGTCAGCCACCAATTGTGCAAGTTCTCCCACTTAAAAAGATGAGAGAGGCCTGTAATTTTCATCATAGGTACACTTCAACTATGACAGACAAAATGAGAAAGAAAATGCAGAAAATCACATTGTAGGATTTTTAATGAACTTATTTGCAAATTATGGTGGAAAATAAGTATTTGGTCACCTACAAACAAGCAAGATTTCTGGCTCTCACAGACCTGTAACTTCTTCTTTAAGAGGCTCCTCTGTCCTCCACTCATTACCTGTATTAATGGCACCTGTTTGAACTTGTTATCAGTATAAAAGACACCTGTCCACAACCTCAAACAGTCACACTCCAAACTCCACTATGGCCAAGACCAAAGAGCTGTCAAAGGACACCAGAAAGAAAATTGTAGACTCGCACCAGGCTGGGAAGACTGAATCTGCAATAGGTAAGCAGCTTGGTTTGAAGAAATCAACTGTGGGAGCAATTATTAGGAAATGGAAGACATACAAGACCACTGATAATCTCCCTCGATCTGGGGCTCCATGCAAGATCTCACCCCGTGGGGTCAAAATGATCACAAGAACGGTGAGCAAAAATACCAGAACCACACGGGGGACCTAGTGAATGACCTGCAGAGAGCTGGGACCAAAGTAACAAAGCCTACCATCAGTAACAAACTACGCAGCTTGGGGCTCAAATCCTGTAGTGCCAGACGTGTCCCCCTGCTTAAGCCTGTGCATGTCCAGGCCCGTCTGAAGTTTGCTAGAGAGCATTTGGATGATCCAGAAGAAGATTGGGAGAATGTCATATGGTCAGATGAAACCAAAATATTTATTTTTAGTAAAAACTCAACTCGTCGTGTTTGGAGGACAAATAATTCTGAGTTGCATCCAAAGAACACCATACGTACTGTGAAGCATGGGGGTGGTAACATCATGCTTTGGGGCTGTTTTTCTGCAAAGGGACCAGGACGACTGATCCGTGTAAAGGAAAGAATGAATGGGGCCATGTATCGTGAGATTTTGAGTGAAAACCTCCTTCCATCAGCAAGGGCATTGAAGATGAAATGTGGCTGGGTCTTTCAGCATGACAATGATCCCAAACACACCACCCGGGCAACGAAGGAGTGGCTTCGTAAGAAGCATTTCAAGGTCCTGAAGTGTCCTAGCCAGTCTCCAGATCTCAACCCCATGGAAAATCTTTGGAGGGAGTTGAAAGTCCATGTTGCCCAGCAACAGCCCCAAAACATCACTGCTCTAGAGGAGATCTGCATGGAGGAATGGGCCAAAATACAAGCAACAGTGTGTGAAAACCTTGTGAAAGCTTACAGAAAACGTTTGACCTCTGTCATTGCCAACAAAGGGTATATAACAAAGTATTGACATAAACTTTTGTTATTGACCAAATACTTATTTCCCACCATAATTTGCAAATAAATTCATTAAAAATCCTACAATGTGATTTTCTGGATTTATTTTTCTCATTTTGTCTGTCATAGTTGAAGTATACCTATGATGAAAATTACAGGCCTCTCTCATCTTTTTAAGTGGGAGAACTTGCACAATTGGTGGCTGACTAAATACTTTTTTGCCCCACTGTATACAGAAATAGTGGTATTGTAAAACAGTTGGCTACTTTAAAAACGTAGCACGATGTTGTATGCCATTTCTGCCCTATGGAACATTGTACAAGAGCACCTTCTTTTTTCATGTGTCCTTGTCAATTTATACAGTATTGTCTGTCTCTCTGCTTACAGCATATCAATGAAATTCAGATAAGGAGTGGAATATATTGTTATGTATAACCCAGGTATTTCAGAACTGCATTGTACACTTCATTATAATTACAAATAGTAGAACATAGTACAAAGTGGAAAGAGTCACTCTATGATGTAGTATTTACATGTCACGTTTACCCTCGCTTCCCCTCTCCGGCGCTTGACGTCGCCAGTTGTCTCATCATTATGCACATCTGCCACCATCATTACGCGCACCTGCGCCTCATGACACCCACCTGACTTCCATCACCTTCCTTATTACCTCCCCTATATCTGTCACTCCCTTTGGTTCTTTCCCCAGTCTTTATTGACTTTGTTTCAGTTTTATGTCTCTACGCTTTTCATGTTTCTTGTTTTGTACTATGTTATATTAATTATAACATTTGCACTCCCTGTACTTGCTTCCCGACTCCCAGCGTTACAGAATAAGGCCTCACCAAAGGGAAGTAAAAGGGATTTTTTTTTTTGCTGGTGACTTCAGGTCCAAATGCCGCTGCCAAAGCAACCGGGCGGGCTCGGCAGGCTCCCCCTGCCAGTTGTCTCATCATTGCGCACACCTACCACCATCATTACGCGCACCTGCGCCTTATGACACTTACCTGGACTCCATCACCTTCCTGATTAACTCCCCTATATCTTTCACTCCCTTTGATTCTTTCCCCAGGAATTATTGACTCTGTTTCATGTCTGTACGCTTTCATGTTTCGTACTTTGTTCTATTTATTGTTAAATTTGGGCTCCCTGTAGTTGCTTCCCAACTCCCAGCGTACACGTTACATTACACATGATTTGTTTTTACCTTCCAACATAAATTGATGCCAAATCTAAACATTTGAGGTAAAAATATAGAAATGTACAGTTTCAGCAGCTATCAAACTATGTACATTAACTATGCACTAGAACATTTTGGTTCATTAGTGCTCAGTTTTGATCAGTTTCAGTAATAGTGCATTGTATTGTTACTGAGAAGAAAATCTTATCAAAAGCAAAGTGAATATTGCATTTTGAAAAGCAGATACTTAGATTGAATATGTATCCAAATTGAAAGTGTGACTTTGTTGTACTCAGTCAAATTAAAATGTGCTTAGAGTTTTGAAACATGAGACATTTTGTGCTTAGAGTCCATACTTGTAAAAATTGCACCAAAGTAATACAAAACAAACATCCAAGGCTTTGTGAAGTCAAGACAACTACTTGTTGATTTCCCACTAGGCCAGGTGTGAATGCTATTGGAAGCCTAAAAGCGTCCGCATCCTTACCAGCCAAAACAGTTCGGAAGAGTTTGTGCATATATTATAACATTTTGTGACGTTTTGGACTTCGGTGAGTGTTTTTTGGCTTTCTGTGCACACATCTTTTCTGTAGGCAAGGCGAAGTCTTTACACCCCTTCTTTGGTGATTGGTCTAAAGTAGTGATTTTTCAATAAAGTCTTTGTTGTCATGCAATGAGAGACAACTCACTGAACTGAAGCATGCTGATGCCATGAGCCTATCCCTAACCATTTTAATTACAATGAGGACCCCGTCAACCATCAGCAGACAAATAACAAGTTATTGGCTCCACACGTCCGTGGTTGTCATCTACTGATAACAAGTCTTTAAAGACAATAAAATAATGTTAAAATGACAGAAATTACACCCTTGATGAATTACTGAAATAAATGTCACAAGGTATCTGTACTCACGGATTTGTGTAAATTCTCCAGGAGCTGCATCGAAAAGATCTAATGAGTGTTCCCCCAGATCTTTTAAATGTGAAAAAAAATCTGGTTTTAAATCGCATCAGGATAAACACAATAGTCTTGCCTGATGTGAACCATGGCTCATACAAAAGAGATATCAGAAGACTTAAGATTACAAATTGTTGACTTGCATGAAGCTGGAAAGGGTTACAAAAAGTATCTCTAAAAGCTTTGATGTTCATCAGTCCACGGTAAGACAAATGGTCTATAAATGGAGAAAGTGCAGCACTGTTGCTACTCTCACTAGGAGTGGCCGACCTGCAGAAATGACTGCAAGAGCACAGCGCAGAATGCTTGATAAGGTTAAGAAGAATCCTAGAGTGTCAGCTAAAGACTTACAGAAATCTCTGGAACATGCTAACATCTCTGTTGATGAGTCTACGATACGTAAAACACTAAACAAGAATAGTGTTCATGGGAGGACACCACGGAAGAAGCCCCTGCTGTCCAAAATAAACATTGCTGCACATCTGAAGTTTTCAAATGTGAACCCGGATGTTCCACAGCGCTACTGGCAAAATATTTTGTGGACAGATGAAACTACAGTTGAGTTGTTTGGAAGGAACATACAACACTATGTGTGGAGAAAAAAAATGCACGACACACCATCCTCATCCCAACGGTAAAGTATGATGGAGGGAGCATCATGGTTTGGAGCTGCTTTGCTGCCTCAGGGCCTGGGCAGCTTGCTATCATTGACGGAAAAATGAATTCTGAAGTTTAACAAGACATTTTGCAGGAGAATGTAAGGTTCTCTGTCCGCCAATTGAAGCTCAACAAAAGTTGGGTGAATGAACTGGACAACGACCCAACACACAGAAGTAAATCAACAACAGAATGTTGTCAAATAAGAAAATACGCCTTCTGAAGTGGCACAGTCAGAGTCCCTCAACCCGATTGAGATTTTGTGGCATGACCGCAAGAGAGCAGTTCACACCAGACATCCCAAGAATTGGATTCCTCTTGACAGCAGGACTGATCCACAACTACAGAAAACACTTGGTTGAGGTTATTGCTGCCAAAGGAGGGTCAACCAGTTATTAAGTCCAAGGTTTCACATACTTTTTCCACCCCGCACTGTGAATATTTACAGTGTGTGTTCAATAAAGACATATAATTGTTTGCATTTTTAGTTTAATTAAGCAGACTGTGTTTGTCTATTGTTGTGACTTAGATGAAGATCAGATCAAATTTAATGACCAATTTATGCAGAAATCCATTTTTTTCCAAAGGGTTCACATACCTTTTCTTGCCACTGTAGCTTTGTTATTGTGTTACTATATTTCCTTTAGTTTACTTAGCACATTTTCATAACTTAAAAACCTCCGCATTGATGGTTAAGGGCTCGTAAGTAACCATTTCGTGGTAAGGTCTATATACCTGTTGTATTTGGTGCATGTGACAAATAAAATGTATTTTGATTTTGACCACCTGTATAACACAGAACCCATAGAAACACTACCCAAATTCGTGTTTGGCTTAGCGGTCAGCTCGTAGAGATTTTGCCGACTTACCATCATCAAACCTTGTGCAGAGCTGGATGTGGAAGCACATGCTGGTGGAATTATGTAACACCTACAACAAAATACATAACACAATTTAATTACCATGACAAATTTCTTGGTCTCTTATTTGGATTGCACTGGCTACCTTAGGAAACCTGAACAGGGCACAGGAACAGGGCACAGGAACAGGGCAGACCTGAGGTATTATCAGCTTGCTGACAGTTAACTAGCTAGATAACTTCACTAAACCTGCAACAATATTGCGAGCCAGCTGATAACCAAGCAATCATTGCTAACATTTCCAACACACAAACAAAAAGTGTGTTAGCTAACCTCAATTTAGCAATTACATTTTTTGAAACCGAGTGTTTTCCAGGATGTAATAAATGGCTACCAGCCACTTTCATTTGCTAACACTAGCTAGCTAATGAAGGTAGATGAACTACACAGATCTTCATTGTAAAAGCTTTAAACACTGTTTCCCATGCCTGTACAATGAACCATAAACAATTAATGGACATGCACTGTGGAACGATCGTTAAGACACTACAGCTTGCAGACGGTAGGCAATTAAGGTCACAGTTATGAAAGCTATGGACAATAAAGAGGCCTTTCTACTGACTCTGAAAAACACCAAAATAAAGATGCCCACGGTCCCTGCTCATCTGCGTGAACGTACATTAGTCATGCTGCATTGAGGCATGAGGACTGCAGATGTGGCCAGGGCAATAAATTGTTCTGATCGTCCTTGCAGTGGCAGACCACGTATAACAACACCTGCACAGGATCGGTACATCCGAACATCACACCTGCGGAACAGGTGGCAACAACTGCCCGAGTTACACAAGGAACGCACAATCACTCCATCAGTGCTCAGACTGTCCGCAATAGGCTGAGAGAGCCTGGACTGAGTGCTTGTAGGCCTGTTGTAAGGCAGGTCCTTACCAGACATCACCGGCAACAACATCGCCTATTGGGCAGAAACCCACCGTCGCTGGACCAGACAGGACTGGCAAAAAGTGCTCTTCCATGACGAGTCGCAGTTTTGTCTCACCAGGTCAGATTCACGTTTATTGTCGAAGGAATGAGCGTTACACCGTCGAGGCCTGTACTCTGGAGCGGGATCGATTTGGAGTTGGCGGGTCACCTAGGGCGGTGAGTCACAACATCACCCGACTGAGGTTGTTGTCATTGCAGGCAATCTGAACGCTGTGCTTTACAGGGAAGACATTCTCCTCCCTCATGTGGTACCCTTCCTGCAGGCAACATGACCCTTCAGCATGACAATGCCACCAGCCATAATGCTCATTCTGTGTGTGATTTCTTGCAAGACAGGAATGTCAGTGTTCTGCCATGGCCAGCGAAGAGCCCGGATCTCAATCCCATTGAGCACATCTGGGACCTGTTGGATCAGAGTGTGAGGGCTAGGGCCATTCCCTCCAGTAATGTCCAGGAACTTGCAGGTGCCTTGGTGGAAGAGTGGGGTAACATCTCGCAGCAAGAACTGGCAAATCTGGTGCAGTCCATGAGTAGATGCACTGCAGCACTTAATTTATTTAACCTTTATTTAACAAGGCAAGTCAGTTAAGAACAAATTCTTATTTTCAATGACAGCCTAGGAACAGTGGGTTAACTGCCTTGTTCAGAGGCAGAACAACAGATTTTTACCTTGTCAGCTCAGGGATTCGATCTGGCAACCTTTCAGTTACTAGTCCAACACTTTAACAACTAGGCTACCTGCCACCCCTTAATGCAGCTGGGGGCCATACCAGATACTGACTGTTACATTTGATTTTGACCCCCCCTTTTGTTCAGGGACAAACTATTACATTTCTGTTAGTCACATGTCTGTGGAATTTGTTCAGTTTATGTCTCAGTTGTTGAATCTTATGTTCATACAAATATTTACACATGTTAATTAAGTTTACTGAAAATAAATGCAGTTGAGAGTGAGAGGACGTATATGTTTTTGCAGAGTTTATATGATTTAGCTGATGGCTTTCAGAGTTCAATACAAGACCAGCTTAGCTAGATATATTTGTCCATATACAGGCTAGTTTACCGCAAATCAAAATATTTTCTCTTGAGCTGAGACAAAAAAGGTGTTTTGAGGATGTGATCAATGGAGGGTTGTTGTGTGACTCTTTCACTCATGGTTGTTTGGACGTTTTGATTTTGTTGTGAAGGAAAACATTCATGGGTATCAGGTTACAGGTAAGACCCAAGTTCAGACTGTGTTGAACTAACAATGTTTTTTGCAACAAAAGGAGCAGGCAAACAACAGATCAAGGCAGGCACTGGTCGAAAATCCTGAGTAGCGGCAAAGGTACTCTGACAGGCAGGGTGGTCAGGCAGACGGGCTCAGAGTCAGGACAGGCAAAGGTCAAAACCAGGAGGACAGGAAAAAAAGAGACTGGGGAAAACCAGAAGCTGAGAAACTGCTGGTTGACTTGAACAAACAAGACAAACTGGCACATGCAGATAGAAAACGCAGGTATAAATACCCAGGGGATAAGTGGGGAAGATGGGCGACACCTGTAAGGGGTGTGGAGACAAGCACAAGAACAGGTGAAACAGATCAGGGCGTGACAATGGGATAGCATCACTTTTCTCCTGCCGTCAAATTAGATTATCTGGCATCAGTTCAGACCACCTATCCCTCTCATAATCTTCTGGCCAAAAATGCTGTCTACAAACAAGATTATTTTGATACTTGGCCACAGGTGTGTTGACATCATAAGCGTCGATCTTGATAGCCGCAACCCACTGGTGGCATAAGGGTACATCTCCGGTACACAGAAGGTTTTTAAGAGCACTTCTTTTTTTGCGCTTGTTTGTAATAAGCACAGTCAGGCTCAGAACACCACACTGGCATGATGACAAATGTTAGTGAAAAACAAACGTTGTCTAGAGAATACATCTAAAATCATTGACATACTAGCTTTTTGGCATATTGTTCGTTCAGTGTTTTTATAACTACCCCACTTTTTTGGGCATGCCTCATCTACCTAGCATGGCGTTATTTACATTCAGAATGAATGCCGGACTTGGTAGAAAACTAGGAGCAGATGAGTACACAGGTAGTAGAAACTTCCGGATTCTACCTGTGAAATTAATATTCACTCATTTGAGATTGTGGTGAGGACATTCCATATAGCCTACAAGTATTTTCCTTTCAAATCCATGACTTGACATGTACAAGTGCACACTGCGGGAGAAAGGAGAGATTTTTGGGCTATGCACAGGTCATATATATATATATATATATATATATATATATATATATATATATATATATATATATATATATATATATATGAAAGGACGGTGAGGAGCCAATCTGAACATCACATCGGTGCGCTAATGTGATTAGCATGAGGTTGTAAGTAACAAGAAAATTCCCCAGGACATAGACATATCTGATATGGGCAGAAAGCTTAAATTCTTGTTAATCTAACTGCACTGTCCAATTTACAGCAGCTATTATAGTGAAATAATGCCTTGCTATTGTCTGCGGAGAGTGCACAGTTATGAACTTGAAAATGTATTAATAAACCACTTGATACAACATTTTGAACAGAAATGCAATGTTTCATGCAACTGCTGCCATCTAGTGGCCAAAATCTAAATTGGGCCTAATCTGGAATAATACATTGTGGCCTTTCTTTTGCATTTAAAAGCTGATGAAAAAATATGCATGTTTTTCACTTTACAATATCTTTTACCAGATCTAATGTGTTATTCTCCACCATTAATTTCACCTTTCCACAAATTTCGAAGTGTTTCCTTTCAAATGGTATCAAGAATATGCATATCCTTGCTACACAGGCAGTTAGATATGGGTATGTCTTTTTAGGTGAAAATTGAAAAAAAGGGTCTGATCCTCAAGAGGTTTTAAGGTCCTCCAGTTGACAGTGCATGTCAGAGCAAAAAAAAAGCCATGAGGTCTAAGCGATTAACTCTACACCTCCGAGACTTGATTGTGTCGTGCCAAACTGAGCAATCGTGGGAGAAGGGCCTTGCTCAGCGAGGTGACCAAGAACACTATGGTCACTCTGACAGAGCTCTAGAGTTCCTCTGTGGAGATGGGAGAACCTTCCAGAAGGACAACCATCTCTGCAGCATTCCACCAATCAGGCCTTTATGGTAGTGGCCAGGCGGAAGCCACTCCTTAGTAAAAGGAACATGACAGTCTGTGTGGAGTTTGCCAAAAAGGAAGCTAAAGACTCTCAGACTATCAGAAACCACTTTCTCTAGTCTGATGAAATCAAGATTGAACTCTTTGGCCTGAATGTCAAGAATCACGTCTGGAAGAAACCTGGCACCATCCCTACAGTGAAGCATGGGAGGTGATAGCATCATGCTGTGGGGATATTTTTCATCGGCAGAGACTGGGATACTAGTCAGGATCAAGGCAAAGATGACCGGAGCAAATACAGACAGATCATTGATGAAAACTTGCTCCAGAGTGCTCAGGACCTCAGACTGGGGTGAAGGTTCACCTTCCAACAGGACAACAACCCCAAACACACAGCTAGGACACTGCAGGAGTGGCTTCGTGACAAGTTTTTGAATGTCCTAGCCAGATCCCAAATTTGAACCCGACCGAACATCTCTGCAGAGACCTGAAAATAGCTGTGCAGCAACGCTCCCCATCCAGCCTGATAGAGCTTGAAAGGATCTGCAGAGAGAAATGAGAGAAACTCCCCAAATATGGGGGAGCCAAGCTTGTAGCGCCATACCCAAGTGATAGCGTGGTGTAAATTGTTCCTTGATGGAGGTATCAGAGCACCTGTCCCCAGGCCGTTTCCTTGAGGCATTTCAGGGTAGTATGTGGTTGACAGCAGGCTTCTACAGTTCCACCAGACTCACGTGCTGAGGGCTTTCATGGCTAGTTTGTGAGATAGTTTTGGTCCCAGCCATGTCTTCAACATTTTTCCCTGGCAGCCGACATCCTTGGCTTTTTTATGCGATTTCAGGTTAGTAAGGAGGATTTCTGTTGTGTGCTGGACCTTTCTGAGATCTGCCATTTTCCTTTCTCCAGTCAGATCAGGGGAACACTTGCCTCCAATTTGCCCCAGGCTGAGAGTCTTGATTCCATTTCACTGCTTGTTCTGTCATTAGGGCCCTCCATGTTGAGTAAATGGAGAGCACAGGAGATTGATGTCACCTTCTATTTTCCTTATTGTGGTGGACATCTCCAGATCTTGTTCTCCAAGTGAAGCACCTCAGGTCTTTTGTTGATGATTATTCAGTTACTCTTGCCTCTTGGTCCATGTTGTTCTGTCGTTTATCCATATACTTTTCCTGACTTTTTAATTCCTTTTCTCTTTGCTTTAAATCATGTTCCCTGTTTTTGAGTTCATGTTCTCTGGTCCTTAGTTCTCTCTCTCTTATCTCCAGATCCTGTATCTGGTTCTGATGTTCTTCCTTACCACTTAGTTGCTATATTTCCCTTTCATCCATCTCTTGTTGACTTGCTGCAGATCTCTCATTGACTTGCTTCAGTCTTGACTCATCCTTTTTTTTGTTGTTGGTCAATCTGTAGTCTCAGTCTTGCCCTTCAGGCATGGTCGGGATCTCAAGATATTTTGATTTTCATCCAGTCTTCTCTTTCTTCTCCACTTTATTGGGTCCAGCACATGAGGTGCTATCCTTAGTCATGTTCTTCTATCTTTAGTCAATTCCACAGTGAGAAGAAACAGCCCCGCCATCTCTATCCATGGAACCATTAACCTGTTAGAGCTCTAGGGGCGCTATTTCATTTTTGGATAAAAAACGTTCCCGTTTTAAGCGCGATATTTTGTCACGAAAAGATGCTCAACTATGCATATTCTTGACAGTTTTGGAAAGAAAACACTCTGAAGTTTCAGAATCTGCAAAGATGTTGTCTGTAAGTGCCCCAGAACTCATTCTACAGGCGAAACCAAGATGATGCATCACCCAGGAATTAGCAGAATTTCTGAAGCTCTGTTTTCCATTCTCTCCTTATATGGCTGTGATTGCGCAACGAATGAGCCTACACTTTCTGTCGTTCGCCCAAGGTCTTAGCAGCATTGTGACGTATTTGTAGGCATATCATTGGAAGATTGACCATAAGAGACTACATTTTCCAAGTGTCCGCCTGGTGTCCTGCGTCGAATTCGGTGCGCAATTGCCAGCTGCTTCTACTTTACCATTTGATTCAGGGGAGAAAGCATGTGTCCAAGAACGATGTATCAATGAAGAGATATGTGAAAAACACCTTGATGATTGATTCTAAACAACGTTTGCCATGTTTTCAGTCGATATTATGGAGTTAATTTGGAAAAAAGTTTGCGTTTTGAGGACTGAATTTATGGATTTTTTTTGGTAGCCAAATGTGATGTATAAAACGGAGCTATTTCTAATACACAAGGAATCTTTTTGGAAAAACTGAGCATCTGCTATCTAACTGAGAGTATCCTCATTGAAAACATCAGAAGTTCTTCAAAGGTAAATGATTTTATTTGAAGGCTTTTATGTTTTTGTTAATGTTGCGTGCTGGATGCTAACGCTAATGCTAACGCTAAATGCTAACACGAAATGCTAACTCTAGCTAGCTACTTTTACACAAATTATTGTTTTCCTATGGTTGAGAAGCATATTTTGAAAATCTGAGATGACAGTGTTGTTTACAAAAGGCTAAGCTTGAGAGATGGCATATTTATTTCATTTCATTTGCGATTTTCATAAATAGTTAACGTTGTGTTATGCTAATGAGCTTGCTGATAGATTTACACAATCCTGGATACAGGGTTTTTTTCATAGCTAAACGTGACGCAGAAAACGGAGCGATTTGTCCTAAACAAATAATCTTTCAGGAAAAACTGAACATTTGCTATCTGAGAGTCTCCTCATTGAAAACATCTGAAGTTCTTCAAAGGTAAATGATTTTTTTGAATGCTTTTCTGTTTTTTTATGTAAATGTTGCCAGCTGAATGCTAATGCTAAATGCTACGTTAGCCATCAATACTGTTACACAAATGCTTGTTTTGCAATGGTTGAGAAGCATATTTTGAAAATCTGAGATGACAGTGTTGTTAACAAAAGGCTAAGCTTGAGAGCTAGCATATTTATTTCATTTCATTTGCGATTTTCATGAATAGTTAACGTTGCGTTATGGTAATGAGCTTGAGTCTGTATTCACGAACCCGGATCCGGGATGGGGAGATCAGAAAGGTTAATCTGGCCATCTGAACGTCCATCGTTGGGAGGCCTTCTGTTGCAGCTTCCTCTTCACCTGCTCGTACTTCCCATATAACCTCTTCCACTTGGGAACCAAAGAATTGTCTGATGGATCTCTTCGGCTAGCCGGGAGATGGGCCCAGCTCGAGGCCAGCTCCAGGCTAAAGACGTTAGCCAGGATTAGCCACTCGGAAAACTGCTAGCTAGCTGCGATGATCCGGAATAAGGGTTCAGAGCTTGCGGTAGGAATCCGGAGATGTGGTAGAGAAAATTCAGTCCGATATGCTCTGGGTTGATATCGCTCTGTGCAGACTGACAGGAATTTCCCGGGCAGAGGCTGGCTGATGCCCGACATAACGGTGATGACCGCTAGTAGATGCTAACCTACTACTAGCTAGTTAGCTGGCTAGCTCCTGATGGGGATTCCAGTTCTAAAGTATTACAGATTGCATAACCATACCACATTGGGTGAGGAAGGTTGCAGGAGAGTATGTTCAGTCCGTAGATGGAAATTGAGATAAAATATAAAAACATGTACGAAATATATACGAAGATATACACGGGATGGGACAAGAGAAACAAAACAGACGCCCGACTGCTACCTCATCTTAAAGTTTGATGTTTGCCCACCGACTGGAGCTTCGGCTTCATCAAGCAGCAAATGTTAGGATTATTTTGCTCTTACCGTTGCACTGTAGCTTACTCGCAACCTGTCACAGATGCTGGTTCAATACCAGTGCCGGCCGTGACCCATGAGGCAACGGTTGGCTTTTGGTTTCTCTCCCTCTAAAAACATAAATAAATAATTATAGATAACAAACTGGCTTTTTTTTATTACAAATTACTAATAATGTCTCACCCCCTGTTTAAGAATGGCCTTTTTCTCACTCACTTTATGTTATTTGAAAACAAAATCTCCAAAATGTTGCTATTTTTTAAACAAAGCGAATATTATTAATAGAATTTAGAATTATATAAAGGCCCCTTAGATATTCTCCCAGATATATTGTTAACCCTGTTTTTTTAACCCTGTTTTTCACAAGCGTGAACCCCCACCCCGCTCCACTGGGTAGCACAGAGCAACACTTTAACGGGCATTGCACTAATAATGGCGCTGACTAGAGTAACGTTCCCGCTGTTCTTAGTGCCTGTCTGCACGTTCAAACTAAAACAATGTAACTAATAATGACTCATTAAAGGCGTCAGTCAAAAGCTATACTTAAATCCGAATTGGATTTAATGAAAAATGACATGAAAAGGTACTGTACTACTGCACTGTAGCCCTATTAACAGCACAATAGACTCTTTATTGCCCGGCTACTGTCGGTGTGAACATCCCCCAACTTGCAATGTACACTACCATTCAAAATTTAAAATTTAAAAATATTCTTAATTTGTCAATCATTTTCGAAAACATAAACATGTAATATAATACTGCCCATCTATGTGCCATCATGCAACAGTGGATCAACGCACCAAAAGACCGGTGAACATCAAGGGTGTGGAAAATGTAAGCTATGTAAAATATTTGTTATCACTCCCTTGGCCTTATATCCGGACAGAGATCATTAGAATAATACCCACTGTGTTTTTCAAGTGTTCATGTGGACATAGCAATTTGGTCATTAATATGTAGAAGATGCTTTTATTAACAAACATTGGCTTGCGAAAGTATTCACCCCCCTCGTCATTTGTCCTATTTTGTTGCCTTACAACCTGGAATTAAAATTGATCTATGGGGGGGGTTGTATAATTTGATTTACACAACATGCCAACTACTTTGAAGATGTGAAACAAACATGACAACAAAACTGAAAACTTGATCTTGCATAACAATTTACCCCCCAAAGTCAATACTTTGTAGAGCCACCTTTTGCAGCAATTACAGCTGCAAGTCTTTTGGGGCATGTCTCTATAAGCTTGGCAGATCTAGGCATCTGAGATGTTTGCCCATTCTTCAAGGCAAAACTGCTTCAGTTCTTTCATGTTGGATGAGCTCCGCTGGTGTACAGCAATATATAAGTCACACCACAGATTCTCAATTGGATTGACATCTGGGCTTTGACTAGGCCATTCCAAGACAGGTCAATGTTTCCCCTTAAACCACTCAAGTGTTGCTTTAGTTGTATGCTTTGGGTCATTGTCCTGCTGGAAGGTGAACCTCCGTCCTAGACTCAAATCTCTGGAAGACTGAAACAGGTTGACCTCAAGAATATCCCTGTATTTAACGCCATCCATCATTCCTTCAATTATGACCAGTTTCCCAGTCCCTGTCGATGAAAAACATTGTGTTCTTGGGGTGATGAGGGGTGTTGGGTTTGCGCCAGCAATTTCCTTGATGGCCAAAAAGCTACATTTTAGTCTCATCTCACCGAACTTGTTTCCTTATTTTTTTTCTTTAGCAGCGGCTTTTTTCTGGACAATATTCAATATAGCCCAGCTCTGTGGAGTGTACGGCTTAAAGTGGTCCAGATTATTGGATAGATTATTATAATTTTTTTTTTAATAAAATGTTTTTATTACTTAGAATGCCAAAACCAAAAAACTTGAATAATACAAGCAAAAATTAAATAGGCATTTTTTAAAAACCAGAAACATGCACAATAAATCCAAACCATGCATAATACCAGCCAACTCAAAATAGGCATTACAAAACAAGCAAACAAAAGCCAAAACCAAAATAAGGAGAGCATCTCCCCTCCCCATCCCACCTACAAACTACCTATAAAAAATGACAACATCAGATCAAAAATAAAGCAACGCAACTATTAACCCCCAGGACACAGCAAAAGAAAAGAAACAGAAAGCTCACCCTTTACTCCCCTGCTCCGTCCCAACCGGCGGGGACGTTGTCTCCACTCCTGATGCCCCCCAATTGACCACCATCTCCCTACCCCAGAACGGTGTTTGGTACAGTGCATCCTGGGTTGCTTGCCAAACTCCACCACCTCCCCCACCATGCTTCCTGTTTGACTCTGGACTGAGGGCCCTGTGTCCCCAAACAGGAAGCTTGGTCCCCCCTCCATTGCCCACCCACGGGCCATGCCTGGGAGATAATCTGTGTCAGGAGTGAAAGAGAAGGAGAAGAGGGGGCCAACAAGGGCCCCAAAACTTCTCCCCCTTCCATCTCCTGCCTTACCTCCCCACTCCACCCCTCCTCCTTTCCACCGAGTGCCCTCTTCTTTGGAGGAATTGCTATCCCACCTCCCCACCATCTCCTCTACCCGGGCGCTCGACGCATCACTGTCCCCCCACTCCTTCACACCCTTTCCTTCTGGTCCTGCCTCCGATTCCATCTCTGTCTCCTCCCTCTCTGCTGCTGTCTTCTCTGGTCTCTCCACTCTCCTGTCTCCTTCCTCCTCTCCTTCAACCGCTCCCTCTCCTCTCGGCGCCTTCTCCTGCTCCTCCTCTACTTCAACTGCTCCCTCTCCTCTGGGCATCTTTTCCTCCTCCTCCTTCTGTGATCTCTTCCAATCTGAGCCTGTTCCAGCTTCCATGTACCCTCCTCTTCCCTGACTTCCCCATCCCCTGCACCGACTACTCCCCTTCCAGCTGCAGATACGTACGACCTATGACGAGCTAGGTAATCCTTCCACAGGTGTGTTGATGAGCCACACCCGTGGCAAGCCTTTGGCTCGTCACAGTCCCTTGCCTCGTGCTCAATCGATCCACAGAACCTGCACTTTCTTGTACTGCACGAGGCAAGGATATGGCCTACGGCCATACAGCGCCTACAAAACGGAGGCTGATGGGCGTAAAACAACGTCCCCCTGTCAGCCCGCAGGGAGAACATTGCTGGAAGATGGAGGTAAGCACCCAATCCCTTTGGGTCTTCCCTGAGAAGAGCCTGGAACCCTCTCCTCCTTTTCCAGAATCCCAGATAGTCCCTGAGCTGCCTCGCTGAGGAGACATTGTCCTTGTATCTCCCCAGAAAGGCCCTCACCTCATCGTCAGTCACATGGGGATTATACATAGTCACTGTTACCACTCTAAAACTACTTTTCGCCAAGCTAATCACTTCATAATGACACATCGGCCTTTCCTTCTATAACCTTATTCAATATTTCTTCATGTTTTTCTTCTCTATGACAAGTCACATCAAATGCCCCATCCATCGGATTATCTGGGAGGCATAAAACGTCCTTTAGCTCAAGCTTCAGTATCCCCATCAATATACTACTAAAAATGCCACATTCAATCAAAGAAAAACTGCTTTCCAAATGGAAGGCACTGGAAAAACAAAACGCCTTGGAAAAAAGAAAAAAAATCCTTTATCGTCCTCCGACCTTTGGCTTTCAGCTAAGCGAATCCAGGTACCGCGGAGCATTGCAGATCCTTCAGGGTTATCTTTCGTCTCTTTGTTGCCTCTCTTATTAATGCCCTCCTTGCCTGGTCCTGGAGTTTTGTGGGCGGCCCTCTCTTGGCAGATTTGTTGTGGTGCCATATTCTTTCCATATTCTTAAAAAAAAATATTTAATGGTGCTCCGTGGGATGTTAAAAGTTTCTTGATATTTTTTTATAACCCAAACTTGATCTGTACTTCTCCACAACTCTGTCCCTGACCTGTTTTAAGAGTTCCTTGGTCATCATGGTTCTTCCTTGCTTGTTGGTGCCCCTTGCTAAGTGGTGTTGCAGACTCTGGGGCCTTTCAGAACAGGTGTATCTATACTGAGATCTTGTGACACTTAGATTGCACACAGGTGCACTTTATTTAACTAATTATGTGACTTCTGAAGGTAATTGGTTGTTTCAGATCTTATTTAGGGGCTTCATAGCAAAGGGGGTGAAAACATAAGCATGCACCACTTTTCAGTTGGTTTTTTAAAATTATTTTTGAAACAAGTTATTTTTGTCATTTCACTTCACCAATTTGTACTATCTTGTTTTTGTCCATTACATGACATCCAAATAAAAATACATTTAAAATCCAGGTTGTAATGCAGCAAAATAGGAAAAATGCCAAGGGGGATGAATATGTTTGCAAGAGACACTTGCAAAAATCTGAGGTTACAAATATGATTTATATACTGACCAGGGAAGACCCCATTCTGTCATAGACAGAAGCCTTTGACATGAGAGACCAATTAGGACTCATCTCTCGGCCTGTCCAGCCCATCAGTTATCTCAGCCAGTCATGGCTAGCCAAGAAGGATCCATTCTTTCTCATTATATAGCTCAGTGGTTCCTCCTTGGCTAAACTAGACTCATAATTACATTTTTTATTAATATTTACAGGTCAAATACAAATTTGTAATTAAGGCACATGAATGTTCACCTACTCAATATGGCTTTTTTTCTCCAATGCTCTCCTGTGAAGTAGGAACTAGCTTCAAGCGCCTAGGATCCTGCAACCAGTCTTTTGTGTAACCACAGGACACTTAAACAACAATCCCAATGGCGGGACAACAACTCTAACTACTAACAGAGAATGCTGGGAGATATGTAAATGAGTCCCTGACACCATAGTAATATTGATAATGTTCCCACATGAGAACAATAAGACTGAAGTTGTCATGAGAACAATAAGACTGAAGTTGTCACCAGGTAATTTGAGTTTGAGACCCTGTAACATTTAATATTTTGAAAGCTATAGACAGGTAACAGATAAGACCAGGAACTTCAGATTCACATACAGTAATCGTAAATTACTCTTCTTGCGGTCCAGCAAAATGAAGGTTGTTTGTACAACATTACAATACATTGCCAGATTTCACAACACACTGGGTGCCCTCGGTCCCCTACTCCACGACTATCACATATCTACAGTAGTAAATCCGTGTGTGTGTGTGTGTGTGTGTGTGTGTGTGTGTGTGTGCGCATGCATGTATGTATCTGTGCCATTGTTTGTGTTGCTTCACAGTCCCCGCTGTTCCATAGTGTTTTTTATCTGTTTTTTAAATCTAATTTTACTGCTTGTGTCAGTTACTTGACATGGAATAGAGTTCCATGTAGTCATGGCTCTGTGTGCCTCCCATAGTCTGTTCTGGACTTGGGGACTCTGAAGAGACTAGAGGTTGACCGATTAAATCTGCATGGCCGATTAATTAGGCCCGATATCACATTTTCATATCAAATCCGTAATCAGCCTTTTTGGAAGCTGCGTGGCAGGCTGACCACCTGTTATGTGAGTGCAGCAAGGAGCCAAGATAATTGTTATCTAGCATTAAACTTATCTTATAAAAAAACAATCAATCTTCATATCATCACTAGTTAACTACACATGGTTGATGATATTACTAGGTTAACTAGCTTGTCCTGCGTTGCATATAATCAATGCGGTGCCTGTTAATTTATCATCGAATCACAGCCAACTTCGCCAAACGGGGGATGATTTAACAAATGCACATTCGCGAAAAAAAGCACAATTGTTGCACGAATGTACCTGACCATAAACATCAATGCCTTTCTTTAAATTAATACACAGAAGTATATTTTTTGAAACCTGCAAATTTAGTTAAAAGAAATTCATGTTAGCAGGCTAAATTAACTAAGGAAATTTTGTCACTTCCCTTGCGTTCATTGTACGTAGAGTCAGGGTATATGGAACAGTTTTGGCGGCCTGGTTTGTTGTGAACTAATTTGCCAGAATTTGACATAATTAGGACATTACATTGAAGGTTGTGCAATGTAAGAGCAATATTTAGACTTAGGGTTGCCATCCATTCAATAAAATACGGAAGGGTTCCGTATTTCACTGAAAGAATAAACGTTTTGTTTTCTAAATGATAGTTTCCAGACTTGAACATATTATTGACCAAATAATCATCTTTCTTAGTTTATTATATTTTAAGTCTAAGATTTGATATTTGATAGAACAGTCTGACTGAGCGGTGGTAGGCGGCAGCAGGCCAATAAGCATTCATTTTAACTTTACTGCGTTTGCCAGCAGCTCTTAGCAATGCTTGAGTCACAGCTCTGTTTATGACTTAAAGACTATCAACTCCTGAGATTAGGCTGGCAATAACTAAAGTGCCTGTTAGAACATCTATTAGTCAAAGATACAGTTGAATTCGGAAATACATTTAAACTCGTATTTCACAATTCCTGACATTTAATCCTAGTAAAAGTTCCTTGTCTTAGGTCAATTAGGATCACCACTTTATTTTAAGAATGTGAAATGTCAGAATAGTAATAGAGAGAAGGATGTATTTCAGCTTTTATTTCTTTCATCACATTCCCAATGGGTCAGACATACAGTACACAGTTTACATACACTCAATTAGTATTTGGTAGCATTGTGTCAAACGTTTTGGGAAGCCTTTCAAAAGCTGAATGTTGGCCCATTCATCCTGACAGAGTTGGGGTAACTGAGTCAGTTTTGTTGGCCTCCTTGCTCGCACACGCTGTTTCAGTTCTGCCCACAAATTCTATGGGATTCAGGTCAGGGCTTTGTGATGGCCACACCAATACCTTGACTTTGTTGTCCTTAAGCCATTTTGACACAATTTTGGAAGTATGCTTGGGGTCATCGTCCATATGGAAGACCCATTTGAGACCAAGCTTTAAATTCCTGACTGGGGTCTTGAGATGATGCGTAAATATATCCACATAATTTTCCCTCATGATGCCATCCATTTACCCATGTGCAGTTGTAATCAGTAGTCTGGCTTTTTTTCATGGTGGTTTTGAGCAAAGGCTTCTTCCTTGCTGAGCAGGCTTTCAGGGTATGTCGATATAAGACTCGTTTTACTGTGGATATAGATTGTTTTGTGCCTGTTTCCTCCAGCATCTTCACAAGGTCCTTTGCTGTTGTTCTGGATATGATTTGCACTTTTCGCACTAAAGTACGCTTATTTCTAGAACATAGAATGCGTCTCCTTCCTGAGCGGTATGACAGCTGCACGGTCCCATGGTGTTTATACTTGCATAGTATTGTTTGTACAGATGAATGTGGTACCTTCAGACATTTGGAAATTGCTCCCAAGGATGAACCAGACTTGTGGAGGTCTACAATTATTGTGGAGGTCTTGGCAGATTTATTTTGATTTTCCCATGATGTCAAGCAAAGAGACACAAAGTTTGAAGGTAGGCCTTGAAATACATCCACAGGTACACCTCCAATTGACTAAAATTGTGTATATTAGCATATCAGAAGCTTCTAAAGCCAAGGCATAATTTTCTGAAATTTTATAAGCTGTTTAAAGGCACAGTCAACTTTGTGTAAGTAAACGTCTGACCCACTGGAATTGTGATACAGTGAAATATTCTGTAAACAATTGTTGGAAAGATTACTTGCGTCATGCACAATGTAGATGTCCTAATATTTAGGGCTAACTTAATGACGCTAACTGTAGCTCCTTGTTGAGTGTTGCACTCATTTCGGTCTCTGTAGTAGCTGACGTGTATAGTGTTGAGTCATCCGCATAGTGGCACGTTGTTAGTAAAACTTGAAAAGAGCAAGGGTCCTAAACAGCTACCCTGGGGAATTCCTGATTCTAACTGGACTATATTTTGGAGGCTTCCATTAACTTCTTGTGACAGGGGGCAGTATTTTCATGTCCAGATGAAATGCGTGCCCAAATTCAACTGCCTGCTACTCATCCCCAGAAGATAAGATGTGCATATTATTAGTAGATTTCGATAGGAAACACTCCGAAGTTTCTAAAACTGTTTGAATGATGTCTGTGAGTATAACAGAACCTATGTAGCAGGCGAAACCCTGAGGAAAAACCATTTAGATTTATTTTTTGAGGTCACTCTCTTTTCAATTTGGTTTTTCATTGGGAATCCAGATTTCTAAGGGACCTTCTTGCAGTTCCTACCGCTTCCACTGGATGTCAGCAGTATTTAGAAATGGGTTGAGGTTTTTCCTTTGTGTAATGAAGAAGTAGCCCTGTTCAAAACCAGGGTCACTTCAAGTGTACTTTTAGATAGAGGCCAGAAATGTAGCGTCAGTTAGTTTTCTTCCTGTATTGAACACAGATCATCCCGTCTTCAATTTGATAAATTATTTACTTTAAAAATATCTAAAGTTATATTACAAAAGTAGCTTGAAATGTTTTGGCAAAGTTTACAGGTAACTTTTGAGATATTTCGTAGTCACGCTGCGCAAGTTGGAACCGGTGTTTTTCTGGATCAAACACGCCAAATAAATGGACATTTTGGATATATATCGACGGAATTAATCGAACAAAAGGACCATTTGTGATGTTCATGGGACATATTGGACTGCCAACAAAAGAAGCTCGTCAAAGGTAAGGCATGATTTATATTTTTATTTCTGCATTTTGTGTCACAACCTACAGTTCTCACTCTTTGTTTAAGGAGGTGCTACTCTCGAATTATAGCATCGTTTGCTTTTGCCAAAAAGCCTTTTTGAAATCTGACATGTTGGCTGGATTCACAACACATGTAGCTTTCATTTAGTATCTTACATATGTGATTTTGGCGCTCTGCGCTCTGCCAAAACACAATTTTTTCAGCATCAGACTATGATCGATAATGTCAAAAGCTGCATTGAAGTCTAACAAGACAGCCTCAATAATCATTTTATCGTCAAATTCTCTCAGCCAATCATTGGTCATTTGTGTAAGTGCTATGCTTGTTGAGTGCCCTTACCTATAAGCATGCTGAAATTCTGTTGTCAATTTGTTTACTGTGAAAGAGCAGTGTATCTGGTCAAGCACAAGTTTTTCCAAGTTTTGTAAGGGTAGGTAAGAAGCTGATTGGTCGGCTATTTGAGCCAGTAAAGGGGGCTTTACTATTCTTGGTTAACGGAATGACTTTAACTTCCCTCCAGGCCTGAGGGCACACACTCTATAGTAGGCTTACATTGAAGATGTGGCAAATAGGAGTGGTAATATCATCTGCTATTATCCTCAGTAATTTTACATCCAGATTGTCAGACCCAGGTGGCTGGTCATTGTTGACAGACAACAATAATTTTCTTCACCTCCACACTGGCATTACGGATTTCTTGTCTTTCATAATTTGGTCCGATATACTTGGACGTGTAGTGTCAGCGTTTGTTGCTGGCATGTCATCCCTAAATTTGCTTGTCTTGCCAATTAAGAAATAATTAAAGTAGTTTGTAATATCAGTGGGCTTTGTGATGAATGAATTCAATGAATGAAGGAGCCGAGTTGGCTATTTCACCCATCATTTAATTTGAGGTGTCCCAAAGCTTTTTACTATCATTTTTTATATAATTAATATTTGTTTCATAGTGTAGTTTATTTGTATTTAGTTTTATCACATGATTTCTTAATTTGCAGTATGTTTGCCAATCAGTTGGGCTGCCAGACTTAATTACCATACCTTATGCCTCATCCCTCTCAACCGTACAATTTTTCAATTCCTCATCAATTCAAGGGGATGTAACAGTTTTTACAGTACTTTTTCTAATGGGTGCGTGCTTATAAGTAACTGGAATAAGTAGTTTCATAAATGTGTCAAGTGCAGCATCTGGTTGGTCCTCATTAAACACCACAGACCAGCAAATAGTCTTTACATCAACATATGAATCACTACAAAACTTATTGTATGACCTCTTATACACTATATTAGGCCCAGCCTTTGAAACTTTGGTTTTCCTAGATATGGCTATATTGTGATCACTACTTCCTATGGATTTGGATACACCTTCAAAGAACATTTCTGCAGCATTAGTAAATATCAGATCAATACATGTTGATGACTTAATTCCTGTGCTGTTTGTAACTACCCTGGTAGGTTGACTGACAACCTGATCCAGGTTGCAGGCACTGGTTACAGTTAAAAATAAATTATTGACTGGGCAGCTTGATGGTACTTCTCTGTTGATATCAGATACATTATTAAGCACTTCACACATCTTATCCAGATACTGACTGTTAGCACTTGTTGGTCTATTGCAGTTTCCCACCTGAATGAGCTTTAGGTGAGGCAGATGAACCTGCATCCATATTACTATAACAGTATTTAACATTAGATCATCTCTAAGCTTTACAGGAATGCGGTTCTGAATATAGACTGCAACACCGCCTCCGTTGGCATTTATGTATTTTCGGTGGATGTTACAGTTCAGTACAGAACAAGATTGTAATTAAAAGGATGTCCTACCTTAGTTTTCAAAACCTCCCACAATGACTCAATTTCTTGCTCAAAACAATGATTGGGCCTGTGGCTGTGACGTTTAGCGTCCTTTTATTTTGAATGTTGACCATAACCTGGGTATCCTCTTTACCCTTGTCTACAAGGCATGCTGCCATCAAATTTGCCTTGGTTCAGGAATGTTCAAAAACCTTTTTCTGAGGGTCCTTTGTTATTTTTTTTTTTACATGTGAGGCATAGGATGTTACTAGTTTAATCCCTCCAGTTATTTCTAGACCCAAGCTCCCTACCTTTTTGCATGTTGTACAGCCCAACTTTGAATTCTGCATGACAAGTCAGGGGTTATAAATATGATTGTTCTTGAACTGCAAATTGCTTCTGCTCCGAGCATTTTGGCGGTGCATGCACTTCCCACTTTCCTGTATCCCCCTCCCACGGAGTCTGACTCGCTAGTAGGCCTACTAGCTAGTGGAGGTGCCACTGGTGATGTTGAACTAGCGGGATTATCAGTGCTGCTAGCTAAGAAATCGCCATCGGGAACAGTTTGCCCCTAACTCCTCTTCTCTTGCATTGGCAGTTCACTGGCTTGTTCTGGGTTCAATTCATCCTCTTTCTCTGAATTTTTGGAATTGAAAAATGTAATCAAATTCGATTCCCTTTTCTTATCAATTTTCTATTTGGCTTTCTCACGTTTCAAATTCAGCAGGGAGATGACTAGCCTAGGCCGCGTGATGTGATAATTTAGGGACCTCTTCACTAGCTGACCACCACCACCAAGACCTGTGTCAAGATCAGTTACTTACCCCATTGGCCCTCCCAATAACCTCTATCTACAAAAAAAGAGAGCAGCTCTGCAATCAGTGTGGCAGGATACGTTGATTACACAGAAGGATCACTGTGCTTTTACATGATGGAGTACGAACAGTAAAACAATTAAGAAATCATGCCACGAGAGGTTCCGGATCTGGCTCAAATCAAATCACATTTTATTTGTCACATGCACCGAAATTCTTACAAGCCCTCAACCAACACAAAAAAGTTTTCATATACATTACACAGTAGACATTGCTAATATTGGAAATGACTACTGTATCTGGAAATTGCTGATATTTTATGGAATATCTACATTGCCGTAAAGAGGCCCATTATCAGCAACCATCACTATTCTGTTCCAATGGCTTGTTGTGTTAGCTAATCCAAGATTAAAAGGCTAATTGGTCATTAGAACATTTTGCAATTATGTTAACACAGCTGAAAACGGTTGTTATGATTAAAGAAGCAATACAACTGGCCTTCTTTACAATAGTTGAGTATCTGGAGCACCAGCATTTGTGGGTTCGATTACAGGCTCAAAATAGCCAGAAACAAAGACCATTCTTCAGAAACCCGTCAGTCTGTTCTTGTTCTGAGAAATGAAGGCTATTCCATGCAAGAAATAGCCAAGAAACTGATGATCACGTACAACGCTCCCTTCACAGAACAGCCCAAACTGGCCCTAACCAGAATAGCAAGAGGACAAGTACATTAGTGTCTAGTTTGAGAAAAAGACGCCTCCCAAGTCCTCAACTGGCAGCTTCATTAAATAGTACCCGCAAAACACCATTCTTAACCTCTCTGGGGTAGACGGGATGCAAATGTCAAACCTGGCCAATTGCCAGGGAAAATGCAGAGCGCCAAATTCCCAAAAACTGCTATAAATTCAAACTTTCATTAAATCACACGTAGGATACCAAATTAAAGCTACACTCATTGTGAATCCAGCCAACGTGTCAGATTTCAAAAAGGCTTTTCGGCGAAAGCATAAGAAGCTATTATCTGATGATAGCACAACAGTAAACAAAGAGAGAATAGCACATTTCAACCCTGCAGGCACCACACAAAACACAGAAATATAATATAAATCATGCCTTACCTTTGACGAGCTTATTTTGTTGGCACTCCAATATGTCCCATAAACATCACAAATGGTTATTTTGTTCGATTAATTCCGTCGATATATATCCAAAATGTCCATTTAATTTGCACGTTTGATACAGAAAAAAACATCTTTCCAATTTGCACAACGTCACTACAAAATATCTTAAAAGTAATTTGTAAACTTTGCCAAAACATTTCAAACTACTTTTATAATACAACTTTAGGTATTTTTAAACGTTAATAATCGATCAAATTGAAGATCTATCTATTTTCAATACAGAAGAATCACAAACTAACGCTACTTTGCAAGTCTTGGGCAACTCTCAAACAGTACACATAACGTTACCCTGTTCCAAGATGGCCGTACTTCTTCATTGCACAAAGGAATAACCTCAACCAAATCCCAAAGAATGGTGACATCCAGTGGATGTTTCTCAATGAGAACTCATTGAATAGACAGTGACCTAAAAAAAATATAATTCTGAATGGTTAGTCCTCGGGGTTTTGCCTGCTACATAAGTTCTGTTATACACACAGACATGATTCAAACAGTTTTAGAAACTTCAGAGTGTTTTCCATCCAAATCTACTAATACTATGCATATCTTATATTATTGGCATGAGTAGCAGGAAGTTGAAATTGGGAATGTGAAAATGCTGCCCCCTATCCCAAAGAGGTTTTAATGTCAACAGTGAAGAACCGACTCCGGGATGTTCCTCTGTCCAGTGTCTGTGTTCTTTTGCCCATCTTAATCATTTATTTTTATTGGCCAGTCTGAGATATGTTTTTTTTTCCTTGCAACTCTGCCTAGAAGGCCAGCATCCCTGAGTCGCCTCTTCACTGTTGATGTTGAGACTGGTGTTTGGCGGATACTATTTAATTAATAACTCTTTAAACGACATATCCCCGTGGTGCCCCGAATTCCTAGTTAATTCATGTTTTCGTGATTAGTTTACTCACAAAAAATTAAGCCTAGACAATTGATTTTATAATATAAGTCTTAACCTTTAATGATAGTCAGAGACATGACAGAGGTAATATGTACATGTAGGTAGAGTTAAAGTGACTATGCATAGATAGTAACCAGAGAGTAGCAGCAGCGTAAAAGGGTGGGGGGGGACAATGCAAATAGTCTGGGTAGCCATATGATTAGCTGTTAGAGTCTTATGGCTAGGGGGTAGAAGCTGTTAAGAAGCCTTTTGGACCTAGACTTGGCACTCCGGTACCACTTGCCGTGCGGTAGCAGAGAGAACAGTCTATGACTCGGGTGGCTGGAGTCTTTGACAATTGTTAGGGCCTTCCTCTGACACGCCTGTTATAGAGGTCCTGGATGGCAGGAAGCTTGGCCCCAGTGATGTACTGGGCCGTACACACTACCCACTATTTTTCCCCTTCTCCTAAGGGGGTCGGTCGTCATTACCACAATCTGCAAAGTACAGGGTAATATTCTTTAAGCTACACGGTATAAGTTTTCTCTGGAGTGCAAGGTAATAGTCAGCTTGACCTGACCTAGAGAGAATTATGATCAAACTATCATTAACACGTTGGTTTTCACATTTTGCACCCGTTCTGTTGTTAGTGGGGAGTGCTTTCCTCAGAGGAAACCTTATTTATTGTTTCTCTTGACTAATTTATTCTATTTATCAGTAGGACCATCTGTGTATTCATCTCGCCGCCTCAGAAATGTTGTCTGATTTTACAATTTCCCTGCGTGGTCCAATTGTGTGTTGTTTTTACTGTAACATCTGCAGTGCTGTATTAAGGGACAGTGTGGAGTTCTGAGCTCAGGCTCAAAGGGAAACAAAAAGCCTAGAAAGGGAGATTAATGTTGATGTTAAAATTAAATTGGGTGTGTAAATGACGTCACACGAGAACCGCTCCTCCCTGATTCAGCTCATACCAAGAATAGAACGCATAACCGCCCCCCTGAAACGTCCAACTCGTTATGATATTGATTGAAGGTCGTTATCCACACAGGCTATTTCCTTTTAATCAGATAGCAAGGTTTAAAAGCGGGATGTTCTTAGATAGAATACCATTGACAAACAAGCAGAAAAGATGAAGGGATGTTTTTATGGAGATAATTTGAGGATATGTGCAATCCCTTTTCCCCCCATATTACCACACTTGGTATCTGTTACTTCAAGGAAAAATAATTAGGAAGAATGAAGAAGAGTACTGGATGAATGAATGACTCATTCCAATTTTATAGCAATTATAGCAATGTTTTCATTAGGAAACCCATTTCACAATGCTTTGAAATCCCTCAGTAATTACGTACATACCCTCTCCTGGCTTCCTCTCCAGGGAAATGTGGAGCTTCTGTTGGTCTGGTGGTCAACAACATTTTCTGCTCTTCCCTCAGGACATGTGTAAAGAGAGGTGGCTGTGGCGGTCATTTTCTCCCCCTTCACTCTTTAGTGAATGTGGCCATTAGTAATAGTTAGAACATTTAGATTTAAATCACCACCATCTGCTCTCTTTGGAAAGTTGTCCTGACTGAATATCGCTCTGCCAGGTGAGGGGCTTTGAGGACTTCTGCCAAGGTTTCCTGGACTTTGAGAAGAACATTTTATGCAGGTGTGATGCCGTGATAACTTGTCCAAATCCGTCATTGTAATTCAGAATAGGATGTCCAGCTCGAATGTGACTGATGTAATTTCAGCCAGGATTTCCTTATGCAGTGTGGCTATGTGCATTTATAGCCAACTCATTCTCAGTTGCATGTGTTATTTGTTTCCTGCTTAAGACACTGTGCCATCAGCCATCTTTGTCAAATGTAATAACTGTTTAAGAGCTATCACTGACACACACACACAACATATTGGTTTGAGGACTAATAAACCATGCAATCACAAACTGCACTTGAATGCTGATCATATCTAGCAAACACTCACTATAACTTTGAAATGTAACATACAAAAAAATGCTCATAACACAGTATGAAATACAGTTGATGGGTTCTGACTTCTAAACTTGAAATATTGTTAATCATCAGGCATCCTTTCCGAAAGGAAAAGGGCCACAGTCTGGTTTCTACACCAGAAGATAATGGTTATCTGTAGGAGTGTCACGACTTCCACCGAAGTCGGTCCCTCTCCTTGTTCAGGCTGCGTTAGGCGGTCGACGTCACCGGCCTTTTAGCCACCGCCGATCCACTTTGCATTTTCCATTTGTTTTGTCTTACACACCTGGTTTCAATCCCCCAATTACTTGTTCATTATTTAACCCTGTGTTCCCCCATGTTTGTTTGTGAGTGATTGTTTTTCGTATTGCGGTCCGTTATGTGTGGCCTTGGATTTATTTGACGTGTATTGTAATTATTGTTGAGTAAAATTGCGTATATTACTCATATCTGCTGTCCTGCGCCTGACTCATCTACACCAGCTACACAGACGCATTACAGAATCACTCACCTATAATGGAGTGAGCAGGAGCAGACGGCCCCCCTTTGGCGGTCGAGGAGCACGTCCAGCAGCATGCAACCATGCTGCAATGTCTGGGCACTACCATGGATCGCGTGCTGCAGACGATGGATCGTTGGGAGAGAGGAGGAGGTCTTCCAGCTCCTCCACCAGCCCCACTACAGCAGGCCCCACTGTCCACCCCTCCTTCACCCGGTCCCAGCGGGATTCGGCTCGCTCTCCCGAGGGAGTATAATGGGACGGCTGCCGGATTCCAGGGGTTCCTACTCCAGCTGGAGCTCTACCTGGCGACCGTCCACCCGGCTCCTTCGGGACATGATAACGTGTCCTCCCTCGTCTTCTGCTTCTCAGGCAAAGCCCTGGAGTGGGCCAACGCCGTATGGAGTGAAGGAGATGCGCCGTTGGACCATTACCCAGAGTTCACCCGCCGCTTTTGGGCAGGAGCGTGCAGGATTTCGCTTTGGACTTCCGGACGCTGGCCGCTGTCACGTGATGGAACAACAGGGCCCTGATCGATCACTACCGGTGCAGTCTACGCGAGGACGTCCATCGGGAGTTGGCCTGCCAAGACACCACCCACATGATGGACTAGCTGGTGGACCTGTCCATCCGGCTGTACAACCTGCTGGCTGCCCATGGACGTTCGATTCGGGGCCTGTCAGTTCATTCCCCCAGCACCTCCGCGCCGACGCCCATGGAGCTGGGAGGTGCTGCTCTTAGGGCGACCGGAGGAGGGGCCATTCCCCGCACCATCTGTGGCCGCAGAGGGCACACTGCTGGTCGGTGCTGGGGTGGTTCTTCAGGGAGTCGAGGCACCAGGCAGGGAACTATCATGTCACCCCAGGTGAGTCCGCACAAGGTTCACCCAGAACCCCCTGTTGCTCACATGTATGTGTTTATTACATTTCCTGAGTTTTCCCCGCATTCCCAGCATAAGGCACTCGTAGATCCAGGCGCAGCTGGAAATTTTATTGACAATTAATTTGCACATAGTTTAGGGATCCCCCTTGTTCCTGTGGATATGCCCTTCCCTGTGCACGCCCTAGATAGTCGACCATTAGGGTCAGCGCTGATTAGGGAGGCCACCGCTCCACTAGGCATGGTTACGCAGGAGGGTCAAAGGGAGAGAATCAGTCTCTTCCTAATTGATTCTCATGCATTTCCCGTGGTGCTGGGCCTACCCTGGTTGGCCTGTCATGACCCCACCATTTCATGGCAACAGAGGGATCTCACAAAAGTGCTCAGGGAGGTGTGTAGGGGTTTCTATCGGTGCGACTCCGGTGGAAATTCCAGACCAGGTATCCACCATGCGCATCCCCTCAGAATATGCCAATTTGGCTCTCGCCTTCTGTAAGAAGAAGGCGCCTTATCAACGGGGGATTGTACGACAAATCTCCTGGTAGAAGCAGGACTTCCCAGGAGTCACGTCTATCCTCGGTCACAGGAGGAGACGGCGGCTATGGAACCATGTCTTCGAATCCCAGGGTACGAGTTTCTTTTTTGTGAAGAAGGATGGAGCTCTGCGCCCTTGTATTGACTATCGGGGTATCAATCAGATCACTGTGAGGTACAGCTACCCGCTGCCTCTCATCGATCTCATTGAACGATTGAAATGGAACGTAGACTAGGTAATTATCACTATTACATTCAATTACATTCTACTAGGATTATCAATTAACTTTTTCTGAAGCAGCAGGAATACATCCAAATTGTTGTAAATAGGAGAACAAAAGATTTCCAAACAGAGATGAAACATGTAGGCCAAAGGTAGAGCAGAAAGATGTGCAGCTCCTGAACTCTTCACTCACTCTATACAAGCTTGCAGTCCTGAGTGTCCAGAGGAATGCAGGCCGGACACAGAAGAGTGCGATCCCTTGTAGAAAAACTGGAAATCTAGTTTCTCAAGCAGCACAGTCACAATTATGAAGGCCACCAGAAAGCTTAGATTCTTCTCTTCAATGCATGTTCATAGCATAATTTTTTTAAATGTGTTCCGGCTGGTGAAATTTTATGAGTCAATGTCAGCCCGGTTAGCTCAGCCCGGCAGTATACATGCCTAGAACCTATGAGACTAGCAAATTAGGCTACATGTCAGCTCACAATAAAATTTAGATTCAATCTACATTTTCAAACATTTCTTACAATACAGTGCTCCTCATTTCAATCTTTCCCAAAGTTATCTAGGCCAATCAACACCAGTTGTACCATTATCTTACCATATGTATCCATCTTTGCACGCATGCTGGATCATGTTCTGCTTGTGGCCAAGGATAGGACACCTCACAGATTTCTTGAGCAGGCTTTTCTTCTGGATGTATATTACTTAGCACACGAGTTAAAATTTGTATCCAGCTAGAAATTGTAGAAATTGTAGTGAAATACCCACGTGCAGGAAATTGTAGTAACATTACTCAGAAAAAACAATAATATTGTCACGCCCTAACCTGAGTATTCATTGTTTTCTTTATATATTTTGGTTAGGTCAGGGTGTTACGAGGGTGGTATGTGTGTTTTTGTCTCATCTAGGGTTTTGTATGTCTAGGTGTGTGTGTCTAGTCTAGGCATATTTGAGGTATATGGTGGCATGGATTGGTTCCCAATCAGAGACAGCTGTTTATCGTTGTCTCTGATTGGGGAACCTATTTAGGTTGCCATTTTCCAGTTTGGGTTTGTAGGTTATTGTCTGTGTAGTTGCCTGTGTCTGCACTCGTTGTCATAGCGGCACGTTTGTTTTGATGTTTTTGTTTAAGTCGGAACAGCCTCAACTCATATATTTAGCTCTATACTATACTCCTATATGTCCACTCATTATGACATTTATAATGCTTATATGTGGAGGCGTTGCCTGAACAAAACATACACGCTATAGGCTTGATTATTACTGATTTCTTCATTGTGTCAGGCACTGGCCTCTAATTGGCACTGAGCTGTTTTACCTGGATTCTGGACAGCATTGATAAAAGACGCAGGTGCTGAGAGTTCTGGATGAGAGGCAAAGGGTGAGGCTATTATAGAGTCTCTATTATAGAGACAGCCTAAGTAATTGAAGTAGGCAGTGCTTGCCACTGCGTGTGCTATTGTTTTGGAGAGCTTGTTCCCTCAGGTCTCAACAAGGTAGTATTGTCAGCATACCTCCACCTGGTGTTTCTACATTGGCTGGTTACCTGCCATTAAAAGGCAGCATTTCGAAACAGAGGTGTGCAACCAATGTTCCCTGTAAGCTGTGTGCAGAGGAAATATCAGCCTGCTCAGAGAACGAGATTGAACTTTACTCAACTTTCTAGAGTTTTCCCCCTTAGTAACACTATCAACGTTTCCCTTTACTTTGGGAATTGGGATCCAATCAACGCAATATTAGCCACTTTCAATGCAACATTCTGAAACAAAATGAACTATGCAAGACTTAGTATTTAAAACTAACTATGCAAGAAATGTTATTGTAGGCAGTAGTATTCTATCGCATTGACATGCATGACTCTACACAGACCGGTGCGGCATAACCAATCAGAACTGCAGTAGGCCAATATGCAAATAGACCATTGCCATATTTTCATGGATCTCTGCCATTCACTGGACTGTGTTTACAGCATGAGCGGTCGTGAGTAGATGCGCTTCTTTTTGAGATCAAAGTGAGAGCTACCTGGTTATTAACCCTGTTATAGATCATGTGTAGTCAGCAATGGGGGAGTAATTGCTTCCTCCAATAACAAAAAAACGTGTACATTTTTAGACATCTTTAAAAAGACTGTCAGATAAAGAGTTTTTATTGTCTTAACTTCTTATGGCTAGGGGGGCAGTATTGAGTAGCTTGGATGAATAAGTTGCCCAAACTAAACGGCCTGTTCCTCAGTCCCAGTTGCTAATATATGCATATTATTATTAGTATTGGATAGAAAACACTCTAAAGTCTCAAACTGTCAGAAATATTGTCTGAGTTTAACAGAACTGATATTGAGGGTGAGACCCTAAGGAAAATCAAACCAGGAAGTGGCTTCTATTTTGAAAACTCCATGTTCCATAGCCTGCCTTTGTTCCATTTAAAGGGATATCAACCAGATTCCTTTTCCTATCGCTTCCTCAAGGTGTCAACAGTCTTTAGACATAGTTTCAGACTTTTATTTTGAAAAATGAGTGAGAAAGATAACATCGCATAAGGCTGGGTGCCAGTAGAGTTTTGTATGTGTAACAGAATTTGGGGATCCATTCCCTTTCCCTCTCCGACTGAAAAAGACAGTTGCGATTGATATATTATCGATTATATATTTTAAAATCAACCTGAGGATTGATTATGAAAAAACGTTTGACGTGTTTCTGTGGACATTACGGATACTATTTGGAATTTGTCCATGTTGTCGTGACCGCTCTTTCCTGTGGATTTCTGAAAATAACGCGCCAAACAAACGGAGGTAATTTGGATATAAAAATAATCTTTATGGAACAAAAGGAACATTTATTGTGTAACTAGGAGTCTCGTGAGTGAAAACATCCGAATCTCATCAAAGGTAAACGATTAATTTGATTATTTTTCTGATTTTCGTGACCAAGCTACTTGATGCTAGGTGTACATAATGTTTTTTCGAGCGATCGATATACTTACACAAATGCTTGGATTGCTTTCGCTGTATGGCATATTTTCAATATCTGACACGACAGGTGGATTAACAATAGGCTAAGCTGTGTTTTGCTATATTGCACTTGTGATTTCATGAATATAAATATTTGTAGTAATATTATTTGAATGTGGTGCTATGCAATTCAGCTGTTGTTGATGACAATTATCCCGTTAACGGTATGGCAGCCAGAAGAAGTTAATGGGGCTGTGTTGTATTTTGAAATAAGCTAAATAGCCAATAGTCAGAGGGTAGCATAATTTGTCTGATTCTCTGTAATAATGGTATAGGAATAATAATTTATTTTGTAAAGTGGTTTCTTGCATCAAACAACATTTTCAGTCATCTTGTCTGAAGGACAATGTCAAGTCCTGCTGAATAGCAACCACATGCTGTATTATTGTTGTTTCACTGTCCCGTCAGATATCATTGTGACGCGGTCTGCATTTTTCATGCTGCGGGCAGGAGCTAGTGGTCAGACAGACGAATTTGGGATTAACATATTTTGTTGTCCTGCAGATGATTTGGAAACTGTCTTCTTTGTATGCTTTGTATGTGTTAGCCTACCTATTGTATAAAAATCACATTTTTGCATTATTCAGAATTTGCTTCTTCAACTTTAGTAGCCTCTCTCCTCTCCTAGTTGGACGTGCGAGTTCAAGTGCGCCTAGTATGTGTGGTCTCATTGAAATAGAGTAGGCTGCCTACATGGGCGGATAATCACTTGGCAGTTAAAAATGAATATACTGTAGGTCACTACAGTGTCTGTAAATACATATTGATAATGAAAAAAAATACAGGGAGCTCAACCAATGTGAGTCGAAGTGCAATCAAAAAATGTAATTAATCATCATTGAAAAAAAAGAGAAATATCACAATGGTAAGGCAGGCTGATATTGGTGAGCGAGCCTTTTCATTTTCAATAAGTTTGATAAACCTTTTATTTATCTCTGCTTGCAAATACTCCTCCTAAATTATAGACTATATCTTATATGCAAAACACAGCAAGTGTCGCTGCCATCATTCTTGAGGCTTGAAGTTCAGTAGCCATACTTGTGCAGAACCTGCGAGATCAGGTGCTAGTGTGGTCTCAATTAAATAGAGTATGCTATAGCCTATGCATGGGGGGAGAAGCACGGGGAAGTTATCTATCCAAGGAAATGTACTTCCTAAATATGATTAGGCTATAGTTTACTACATTGCCTAGAAATAAATATTGGTCACCCATATTTCTCATTCTGAATATCAAATAAAATCAAATAAAATGTTATTTGTCACATACACATGGTTAGCAGATGTTAATGTGAGTGTAGCGAAATGCTTGTGCTTCTAGTTCCGACAATGCAGTAATAACCAACAAGTAATCTAACTAACAATTCCAAAACTACTGTCTTATACACACAAGTGTAAGGGGATAAAGAATATGTACATAAAGATATATTAATTTACGAGGCGGTGATACAGCCCGACAGGATGCTCTCGATTGTGCATCTGTAGAAGTTTGTGAGTGCTTTTGGTGACAAGCCAAATTTCTTCAGCCTCCTGAGGTTGAAGAGGCGCTGATGCGCCTTCTTCACGATGCTGTCTGTGTGGGTGGACCAATTCAGTTTGTCTGTGATGTGTATGCCGAGGAACTTAAAACTTGCTACCCTCTCCACTACTGTTCCATCGATGTGGATAGGGGGGTGTTCCCTCTGCTGTTTCCTGAAATCCACAATCATCTCCTTAGTTTTGTTGACGTTGAGTGTGAGGTTATTTTCCTGACACCACACTCCGAGGGCCCTCACCACCTCCCTGTAGGCCGTCTCGTCGTTGTTGGTAATCAAGCCTACACCTGTTGTGTCGTCCGCAAACTTGATGATTGAGTTGGAGGCGTGCGTGGCCACGCAGTCGTGGGTGAACAGGGAGTACAGGAGAGGGCTCAGAACGGACCCTTGTGGGGCCCCAGTGTTGAGGATCAGCGGGGTGGAGATGTTGTTGCCTACCCTCACCACCTGGGGGCGGCCCGTCAGGAAGTCCAGTACCCATTTGCACAGGGCGGGGTCGAGACCCAGGGTCTCGAGCTTGATGACGAGCTTGGAGGGTACTATGGTGTTAAATGCCGAGCTGTAGTCGATGAACAGCATTCTCACATAGGTATTCCTCTTGTCCAGATGGGTTAGGGCAGTGTGCAGTGTGGTTGAGATTGCATCGTCTGTGGACCTATTTGGGCGGTAAGCAAATTGGAGTGGGTCTAGGGTGTCAGGTAGGGTGGAGGTGATATGGTCCTTGACTAGTCTCTCAAAGCACTTCATGATGACGGAAGTGAGTGCTACGGGGCGGTAGTCGTTTAGCTCAGTTACCTTAGCTTTCTTGGGAACAGGAACAATGGTGGCCCTCTTGAAGCATGTGGGAACAGCAGACTGGGATAGGGATTGATTGAATATGTCCGTAAACACACCAGCCAGCTGGTGTGCTGGCTGGAATATCGCCCCAATCCTAAAATGTAGGCCATAAAAATATTTCAAGAGACAGTGCAAGTCTCTCCAACTCTTCAAACCTGTGGCGATTTTAGCATGGAAATCTTGGTTGGGCAAACCAAAACAAAATGATGCACGCCAGCAAAGCCACGACACGACTAAACAATACATTAATTGCACTATAATGGTGACAAGCACTGCCCACAAACTATTAGGGCCTACGTAAAGCTTTCTTTTCAGCACCATGGAGTGAATGTCTATCAGCGGAGCCTTGTCTGGCAGCAAAACAGTTTATTCAGCCTCATTGCTGCCTTTTTAAAAACATAGCTGATATGGCTGACTTGCTTAATCCCACCAAAGTGTCTGATTTCAAATAGGCTATACAGCGAAAAAGCACCACAAACGATTATGTTAGGTCACCGCCAAATCACAGAAAAATTCTGCCATTTTTCCAGCCAAAGAGAGGAGTCACAAAAAGCACAAATAGAGGTAAAAATTAATCACTAACCTTTGATGATCTTCATCAGATGAGACTTCATGTTACACAATACATATGTTTTGTTCGATAAAGTGCATATTTATATAAACATTTCTCAGTATACATTGGCGCATTACGTTCACTAGTTCCAAAACCATCCGGTGATATTGCAGAGCCACATCATTTTACAGAAATACTTATCATAATCATTATAAATGTCGATAAAAATACAATTGTTAGACATGGAAATATAGATACACTTCTCCTTAATGCAACCGCTGTGTCATATTTTTTTTTAAACGTTACGAAAAAAGCAAACCATGCAATAATCTGAGTACAGCTTTGACAACAAAGCAGCCAAAAAGATATCCGCCATATTGGGTAGTCAACAGAAGTCAGAAATAGCATTGTAAATATTCACTTACCTTTGATGATATTCATCAGAATGCACTCCCAGGAATCCCAGTTCCACATTAAATGTTTGCTTTAGTTCGATAATGTCCATCATTTATGTCCAAAGAGCTACTTTAGTTAGCACGTTTGGTAAACAAATCCAAAGTCATGAAGCGCGTTCCCTAGTTGCAGACAAAATGTCAAAGTTCCGTTACTGTTTGTAGAAACATGTCAAACGATGTATGGAATCAATCTTTAGGATGTTAACATAAAACGTCAATAATGTTCCAACCGGAGAATTCCTATGTCTGTAGAAAAGCAATGTAACAAGAGCTGACTCTCTCGCGACCGCGCCTCAGAACTTGAGGCACTCTACCAGACACCTGGCTCAAACCGCCCTTATGAGCCCCCCTTCACAGCAGAATCCTTAAACAAGTTTCTAAAGACGGTTGACATCTATTGGAAGCCTTAGGAAGTGCAACATAGCCAATATCCCACCGTGTTTTCAATAGGTGCTGGGTTAAAAATCGACCAACCTCAGATTTCCCACTTCCTGTTTGGATTTCTTCTCAGGTTTTTGCCTGCCGTATGAGTTCTGTTACACTCACAGACATCATTCAAACAGTTTTAAAAACTTCAGAGTGTTTTCTATCCAACAGTAATAATAATATGCATATATTAGCAACTGGGACTGAGGAGCAGGCCATTTACCCTGGGCACCTCTGGGCACCTTTCATCCAAGCTACCCTGCAGCCATTAGAAGTTATACAAATGTGGTTTCTACTGACAATTTAGTTGTAACATCTATGGCATAAGGGAAAGATGGTTGGATATGAGGCATTCCGTAATTTCGATTAAGACGTTAACGAGCAAGTTAAGATGGACGTAATCAATATAACTATTTGTTCAACACTTTTGAAATGTACAGCAATGCAGAACATAGGCTGTTCTTACAGTATTCTCCCTGTACACCAAGTCAGAACAGTAGGCTAAATAAAAGGGGCATATAAGCAGACAACAAAGGGACAAAATTATTAGGGTTAGGCACATGGCCTACTAACAGCTTACTACACAACATACACTTAGTATTACAGTACTTTCTTAGCTACAGTATACATGTCTACCTGGCGTATTATATAATTTATGCAGCAGCATACAATACATTTTTGGACTCACCGTTGTGCTGTGTTGACTTGATCAGGAAGGTGGCGCAGCGGTCCTTCTTGTGGGTGTCACGTCCTGACCTTAGTTCCTTTTTTATGTCTCTATTTTAGTTTGGTCAGGGCGTGAGTTGGGGTGGGCATTCTTTTTTTTTTGTTCTATGTTTTGTATTTCTGGTTTTGGCTTGGTATGGTTCCCAATCAGAGGCAACTGTCAATCGTTGTCTCTGATTGAGAACCATACGTAGGCAGCCTGTTTTCCCACTATGGGTTGTGGGTAGTTGTTTCCTGTTTTGTCACCTAATAGGACTGTTTTGTTTTTGTCATGTTTTCTCCTTTGTTATTTTTGTGTCCAGTTTAATAAATATAACATGAACACTTAGCATGCTGCGCATTGATCCGATCCTTCATACTCCTCGTCAGAAGAGGAGGAAAACCATTACAGTGGGCAAATTTAGTCATTAAACTGTATAATGCTTTCAAGACAACTTGGAACTCTGAAAAAAAAGGTTGAATCATGACGTCAGCGATCTTCAGGTTGGAGCTTGAGTTTCCGACTTGTTGGATGACCGTTCAAAACTTATTTTCCCAGTCGGAGCTAATTTTTTCAGATTTCCCAGTTCCAAGTTTCCAGTTGTTTTAAATGCGGCAGAAGTCATGCTGGATTGACAGCATGGTCAATGTATTCAACCTTTTCTGGCCCATGGTGTTGCGTGTGAATGTTTATTATTTTAAACTTGGAAAAGACACCCTTAACCCCAGACTTGGACCACACACCCTCTCCACTAAATAGCAGACAGCGGAAGCAAAATAATGATTGCTTTGCAGCGCTTGCAATTAGTCCTGATTCCTTCCAAATAACTAATTGTTAATTTTGCGATTTCCAATTTGTTGTGTAAAGTTTATGTCCAATGGCTGCATCGATATGTTTCATATCATTCATCTTCATATGACAAGGATTGAAAAGGATTTGCCAGTAGATTGTTGAAGTGATTCATGATGATTGACTGCTCTAGCTTGATAGCTAAGATTTTGAAAGTATGATGTTGACATGATCAGTCAAATCAAAGCTACGGTAGATATAACATGATTTGACTTTTTATCTGTGGCCAATGACCTTGAGTCTTTTTGGATGAGCACTTCTAATGTCAATCTATGGCAGCGCAGCACCCAAGGGGGCTTTAACTTTCTAGCTCTACATGTAGATTTTGCAGACAGTGTCCTCATGAGTGACAGAACACTGAGCCAATCACGGCAAAACTAGAGAAGATTACTAACCCTTTTGCTCTGTATTTTCCCTGGCTACCCCTCCACCACAGAAAGCAATGAGCTAGCCTGAACCACCTGCATTTTGGAGCTGCCTAACTCAAGAAAGCAAAAAAGAGACCACGTTTGTATGCGGCTTTAGTAACTCAAAATATATTTTTTACATTGTTTGCAAACTGATATGTGACACATATTCATGACGGGTCACCACTGCTTCAAACTACATATAACACATTGGCTGATAAAGCCCAGTAATACAGATAGACTAATATAATGGGCCATGTGAGAATTTCTGGCAATTTAACCTATTTTTAGAGTTATTTTCACACATTTTATCTTGCCTATAGGGCACAACATTTCTGGGACCATGGCTGGCAAGTGATCTGCGTCACATACGCCTAAAATAACATTGACTGCGGTTGGGTTTGGTAGTGGTGGGGGTCGGAAAGAAGGCCAGAGGTGCGGGAGCATGAAAAGCTGCAGGTGCGGACAGAAGTGGGATGAAGAAATCATTGTATGATCGTGCACATTTACACAAACCTCGTGTAAACAGTTTTAGAATAATTTCTTGTGAGATAAGACAGAAAATAAGCCTGAAAGTGCAATTTGGCTGCTCTATGAATGGTCTGGATCTCGTAGATGTGCAAGGGTTTCAAGAGGCACGTTCCCAACAAAGGCTCTGGGAAACACCTCATCTACTAAATATACATTGTAAGACGGTTCAAACGATGATTTTTAACGTTATACAAAGGCTCTGGGCGACTAGGTTCTAACGATGAACCAATATGATTTTGGGAAACCAGGCCCTACTCTTTATGCAGGGTTGCACATTGGAGAGTTTCAAATGACATGTCATATGCTAACCTACTAGCCTACTAGCAATACAGATGACAAGCTTCCAACTAGATGGTCATTTTCCATGATGAACAATTTTTTAAACCACTTTTTGATCATTATTTTGACATTAGTTTTCATAAACCATGTACAATATTTGATTGCCAAATCAAATAAATAAATAATACTTTTTGTCACTCTAAACTCCTGTCAGATATGTGTATAGGCGGCAGGGAAGTCAGGCGCAGGAGAGTCAAATGGAGTGTAAAATAGAGTATTTTAATAAATGTCCAAGTAACATGCTCCATAACACTAAATAGAAAAATGAATATAAACAAATATGGGTACGAAGACCCGTCGCGCACCTATACAAACAACACTACACTGACAATAAACAATCTCTGACAAAGACATGAGGGGAAACAGAGGGTTAAATACACAACAGGTAATGAATGGGATTGAAAACAGGTGTGTGGGAAGACAAGACAAAACCAATGGAAAATGAAAATGGATCAATGATGGCTAGAAAGACCGGTGACGTCGAACGCCGAGCAACGCCCGAACAAGGAGAGGCAATGACTTCGGCAGAAGTCGTGACAGTACCCCCCCCCCCCCCCCCCCTGACACGCGGCTCCAGCCGCACGTCGACACCGGCCTCGGGGACGACCCGGAGGGCGAGGTGCAGGGCGATCCAGATAGAGACGGTGGAATTCTGATAACATGGAAGGATCTAACACGTCCTCCACCGGAACCCAGCATCTCTCCTCCAGCCCGTAACCCTCCCAGTCCACGAGGTACTGAAGGCCCCTTGCCCGACGTCTCGAATCCAAAATAGATCGACCAGAGTACGCCGGGACTCCCTCGATGTCTAGAGGAGGCGGAGGAACATCACGCACTTCAGCCTCCTGGAGCGGGCCAGCCACCACCGGCCTGAGGAGAGACACATGGAACGAGGGTTAATACGGTAATTAGTGGGCAGTTGTAACCTATAACATACCTCGTTCACTCTCCTCAGGACTTTAAATGGCCCCACAAACCGCGGACACAGCTTCCGGCAGAGCAGGCGGAGGGGCAGGTTTCGGGTCGAGAGCCAGACCCTGTCCCCTGGTGCGAACACTGGGGCCTCACTGCGGCGACGGTCTGCGCCAATTTTCTGGCGCCTTATGGCACGCTGAAGGTGGACGTGGGCTGCCTCCCAGGTTTCCTCAGTGTGTCGAAACCAATTGTACACCGCAGGAGCCTCGGTCTGGCTCTGATGCCAAGGAGCCAGAACCGGCTGATACCCTAATACACATTTAAAAGGAGTAAGGTTAGTGGAGGAGTGACGTAGCGAGTTCTGAGCCATCTCTGCCCAGGGCACGAACTTCGCCCACTCCCCCGGCCCATCCTGGCAATAAGACCGCAGAAACCTACCCATATCCTGGTTAACTCTCTTCACCTGCCCATTACTCTCGGGGTGAAAACCTGAGGTAAGACTAACCGAGATCCCCAGATGCTCCATGAACGCCTTCCAGACCCTTGATGTGAACTGGGGACCCCGATCAGACACTATATCCTCAGGCACACCATAGTGCCGGAAAACGTGTGTAAACAGGGCCTCTGCAGTTTGTAAGGCCGTAGGGAGACCGGGCAAAGGGAGGAGACGACAGGACTTCGAAAACCGATCCACAACGACCAGGATCGTGGTGTAACCCTGTGAAGGTGGAAAAAAAAAAAAATCCACCGACAGGTGCGACCACGGCCGTTGAGGAACGGGTAGAGGTTGTAGCTTACCTCTGGGCAGGTGTCTAGGAGCCTTGCACTGGGCGCACACCGAGCAGGAAGAAACATAAATCCTCACGTCTTTAGCTAAAGTGGGCCACCAGTACCTCCCATCAAGACAGCGCATCGTCCGACCTATCCCAGGATGACCAGAGGAGGGTGACGTGTGAGCCCAATAGATCAATCGGTCGCGGACAGCAGACGGAACGTACAGACGACCAGCTGGACACTCAGGGGGAGAGGGTTCTGCACGTGACGCCCGCTCAATGTCCGCGTCCAGCTCCCACACTACATGCGCCACCAGACACGAAGCTGGGAGTATGGGAGTGGGATCCATGGATCGCTCCTCTGTGTCATACAGCCGAGACAATGCGTCTACCTTAACGTTCTGGGAGCCTGGTCTGTAAGAAAGAGTAAACACAAAACGAGTGAAAAACATGGCCCACCTTGCCTGGCGAGGATTCAGTCTCTTCGCCTGCCTGATGTACTCCAGATTGCGGTGGTCAGTCCAGATGAGAAAAGGGTGTTTAGCCCCCTCAAGCCAATGCCTCCACACCTTCAAGGCTTCTACGAAAGCTAACAGCTCTCGGTTCCCCACATCATAGTTTCGCTCCGCCGGGCTGAGCTTCTTCGAAAAGAAAGCACAGGGGCGAATCTTCAGTGGCGTACCCGAACGCTGAGAGAGCACTGCTCCTATCCCAGCTTCGGATGCGTCCACCTCCACTATGAATGGCAAAGAGGGATCCGGATGACAGGCACCGAGGTAAACACAGGCACCGAGGTAAACAGAGTCATCAGGTGCCCAAAAGCCCTGTTCGCCTCAGCCGACCACTGCAAGTGCACCGGGCCCCCCTTTAGCAGTGAGGTAATGGGAGCAGCCACCTGACCAAAACCCCGGATAAACCTCCGGTAGTAATTGGCAAACCCCAAAAAACGCTGCACCTCCTTTACCGTGGTTGGAGTCGGCCAATTACGCACGGCTGTTATGCGGTCGCTCTCCATCTCCACTCCTGAAGTGGAAATCCGATGCCCTAGGAAGCAGATGGATTGTTGGAAGAACAAGCATTTCTCAGCCTTGCCATATAGATCATGCTCCAACAGGCGACCAAGCACCCTGCGCACCAGGGACACATGCTCGGCACGTGTAGCGGAGTATATCAGAATATCATCGATATACACCACTACACCCTGCCCGTGCAGGTCCCTGAAGATCTCATCTACCCATGATTGGAAAACTGATGGAGCATTCATCAACCCATATGGCATGACAAGGTACTCATAATGACCTGAGGTGATGCTAAATGCCGTCTTCCACTCATCACTCTTCCTAATACGCACCAGATTGTACGCACTCCTGAAAAAATGTGCCCTGTGCATTAACTCAATAACCGTATTGATCAGAGGTAGCGGGTAACTATATTTCACTGTGATTTTATTAAGACCTCGATAATCAATGCACGGGCGTAAACCGCCATCCTTTTTTTTCACAAAAAAGAAACTTGAAGAGACGGGTGAAATGGATGGCTGAATGAACCCCTGATGCAGGGATTCAGAGACATATGTCTCCATAGCCTCCGTCTCCGCTTGCGACAGGAGATACACGTGACTCTTGGGAAATGCAGCGTCTACCAGGAGATCTATCGCACAATCCCCCGTCGATGGGGTGGTAATTGAGTCGCCTTTCTACAGAAGGCGAGAGCCAAATCGACATATTCGGGTGGAATGCGCACGGTGGAGACCTGGTCTGGACTTTCCACCGTAGTAGCACCAACGGAAACCCCTAAACACCTACCTGAGCACTCTCGCGACCACCCCGTGAGAGCCCTCTGTGGCCAAGAAACAGTGGGGTTATGGTAAGCTAACCAGGGTAGGCCTAGCACCACAGAATACGCAGGATAATCAATAAGGAAAAGACTAATCTTCTCCTTGTGACCCTCCTGCGTTATCATACACAAAGGTGCGGTTACCTCCCTGATAAACCCTGACCCTAATGGTCAACTGTCTAAGGCATGAATAGGGAAAGGCATATCCACAGGAACAATAGGGATTCCTAAACTATGAGCTAAACTTTTATTAATGAAATTCCCAGCCGCACCTGAATCTACTAGCGCCTTAAACTGGGAATGCAGGGGGAAAAAAATCAGGAAAAGAGACCGAGACAAACATTAGTGCAACAGAGGGCTCTGGATGAGAATGGTGCCTACTCACCTGGGGTGATGCCAGAATGCCCTGCCTGCCTTCTCTATTCCCAGAGGAACCAACCCAGCACCGACCAGCAGTGTGCCCTCTGCGACCATGAATGGTGCTCGAGCGGGAACCCCCCCGGTCCCCGGTCTCCCTGCGCACCATCCCTCCCAATTCCATAGGTTCGGGAGAGAGGGTGCGGGAGGATGGAACAACCAGACCCCGATCTAGACGTCCACGAGAAGCCTGCATGTTGTCCATTCTGATGGACATGTCCACCAGCTGGTCGAAGGTGAGGGTGGTGTCTCTACAGGCCAGCTCCCGACGGACGTCCTCGCGTAGACTACAACGGTAATGGTCGATCAGGGCACTGTCGCTCCATCCAGCGCCGGCAGCCAAGGTCCTAAACTCCAAAGCAAACTCCTGTGCACTCCTCGTCTCCTGCCTCAGATAATAGAGGAGCTCACCCGCTGCTTTGCCTTCGGGTGGATGGTCAAATACTATCCGGAATTGGCGGGTGAACTCCTCAAAATGGTCCAACGCCGCATCCATCTTTCTACACACAGCGCTGGCCCATTCCAGGGCTTTCCCGGTGAGGCATGAGACGAGGGCGTAACTCTTCTCACGGTCAGATGGTACTGGGGAGACCGTGGCCAGATACAAGTTCAGCTTAAGGAGGAAACCCTGGCAGCCGGCAGTATCTCCGTTGTATCCCGTGGGTAGGGCAAAATGGATCTTCGCTTCCGGAGGGAAAAAAGCGTTCAAGGGAGATTCCGGTTGTGGTGGCGGTGGTGGCGCTGGAGAAACTCCCCGTCTCTCCCAGCGATCCATATTCTGGACAATGCGATCCATGACGGAGCTTAAACAGTCAATCTCCTCCGCTTGTTCCCGAACGCGTTCCTCCACGTCCATGAGCATAGTGTCCTCTCCTGCTGACTTCATATACAGTGCCTTGCGAAAGTATTCGGCCCCCTTGAACTTTGCGACCTTTTGCCACATTTCAGGCTTCAAACATAAAGATATAAAACTGTATTTTTTTGTGAAGAATCAACAACAAGTGGGACACAATCATGAAGTGGAACGACATTTATTGGATATTTCAAACTTTTTTAACAAATCAAAAACTGAAAAATTGGGCATGCAAAATTATTCAGCCCCTTTACTTTCAGTGCAGCAAACTCTCTCCAGAAGTTCAGTGAGGATCTCTGAATGATCCAATGTTGACCTAAATGACTAATGATGATAAATACAAACCACCTGTGTGTAATCAAGTCTCCGTATGAATGCACCTGCACTGTGATAGTCTCAGAGGTCCGTTAAAAGCGCAGAGAGCATCATGAAGAACAAGGAACACACCAGGCAGGTCCGAGATACTGTTGTGAAGAAGTTTAAAGCCGGATTTGGATACAAAAATATTTCCCAAGCTTTAAACATCCCAAGGAGCACTGTGCAAGCGATAATATTGAAATGGAAGGAGTATCAGACCACTGCAAATCTACCAAGACCTGGCAGTCCCTCTAAACTTTCAGCTCATACAAGGAGAAGACTGATCAGAGATGCAGCCAAGAGGCCCATGATCACTCTGGATGAACTGCAGAGATCTACAGCTGAGGTGGGAGACTCTGTCCATAGGACAACAATCAGTCGTATATTGCACAAATCTGGCCTTTATGGAAGAGTGGCAAGAAGAAAGCCATTTCTTAAAGATATCCATAAAAAGTGTTGTTTAAAGTTTGCCACAAGCCACCTGGGAGACACACCAAACATGTGGAAGAGGGTGCTCTGGTCAGATGAAACCAAAATTGAACTTTTTGGCAACAATGCAAAACGTTATGTTTGGCGTAAAAGCAACACAGCTGAACACACTATCCCCACTGTCAAACATGGTGGTGGCAGCATCATGGTTTGGGCCTGCTTTTCTTCAGCAGGGACAGGGAAGATGGTTAAAATTGATGGGAAGATGCATGGAGCCAAATACAGGACCATTTTGAAAGAAAACCTGATGGAGTCTGCAAAAGACCTGAGACTGGGACGGAGATTTGTCTTCCAACAAGACAATGATCCAAAACATAAAGCAACATCTACAATGGAATGGTTCAAAAATAAACATATCCAGGTGTTAGAATGACCAAGTCAAAGTCCAGACCTGAATCCAATCGAGAATCTGTGGAAAGAACTGAAAACTGCTGTTCACAAATGCTCTCCATCCAACCTCACTGAGCTCGAGCTGTTTTGCAAGGAGGAATGGGAAAAAATGTCAGTCTCTCGATGTGCAAAACTGATAGAGACATACCCCAAGCGACCTACAGCTGTAATCGCAGTAAAAGGTGGCGCTACAAAGTATTAACTTAGGGGGGCTGAATAATTTTGCACGCCCAATTTTTCAGTTTTTGATTTGTTAAAAAAGTTTGAAATATCCAATAAATGTTGTTCCACTTCATGATTGTGTCCCACTTGTTGTTGATTCTTCACAAAAAAATACAGTTTTATATCTTTATGTTTGAAGCCTGAAATGTGGCAAAAGGTCGCAAAGTTCAAGGGGGCCGAATACTTTCGCAAGGCACTGTATATTAGGGTCAGAGATTCTGTCAGATATGTGTATAGGTGGCAGGGAAGTCAGGTGCAGTTTACTAAAACAGCTGGATAGTTACATTGGTAACATGTATTTTTGTTCCAACATCAGATTTGAATTGTAGATGAGTAGAGGAAGTTGTCATACCCTCTAACATTTTGTCTAACTTGGTAACATGGTCAAAACTTCAGTTGTTTATATAAAGTTAAAGAACATGTTGTTGATGTGTTACCAAAACAGCTGCAACGTTTGATTGGTACAAGATAACTATGTTCTGGTTAGAAGTCCAAAACGTGCCAGTGATACAATGGGAGTCATTGGGTTAAAAATAATGATAAGGATGAGTGAGTTAGTTGGATGGTAGTTTAAATAGCATTTGCACCATCTGCAATATAGATGCAGGACTCCTCTCATTTCCATGTGAAAAGTAAAGTAGTAGAACGTGCAAACGTAATTAGACAAAATTCCTATTCAAAATTGAATCGTGAATCCCAAATTCTCAACATATCATGTCCTTCTTGCTTGTTGGTATCTGACTGTAGGCCTATTCGTCAATACACATCCAGCAGTGTTTTCTTAACGCTATCATTTGGAGACAATTTAATCAGAAGCAATGAGAAAAGTGTTTTCAAATTCATAGCAAATGTAAATCATTGTTGCATTCTCCATAACATATGTCTGACCTGCACGTGGATCAGCTTAACACTGACCCTCCCTTCTCCTTCGTCGGGTTGGATGTGTTTTGGCCATGGATGGTTACAGCACGTCACACCAGAGGTGGGTTAGCAAGCAGTAAGCACTGGGCTTGTACTGTTCACATGTATGTCCATACACATTGAAGTCATTGAGTCAATGCATTGATTTTCTATCAGAGGACCCTTCAAACAAATCAGGTCCGACTGGGGCACAAACTTCATTGGGGCTTGCAGAGAGCTAAAGATGGAGGCCGTTCAGAGTGAGTGAAAAGCAAGTTCAAGAGTACCTGAGTGATAAGGGGTGTACTTGGGTCTTTAACCCACCACACTCCTTTCACATGGGAGGCAGCTGGGAGAGAATGATCGGAGTCACAAGGCGCATCCTGGATTTAATGTTGCTGAAGGTGGGTACATCCAAGCTTACTGATGAAGTCTTGACCACTATGGCAGAAGTCTCAGCCATTGTGAATGATCGTCCAATGGTTCCTGTGTCTACGGATCCAGACTCCTCCATCATCTTGATACCAGCAACACTTCTAACCCAAAAGGTTGATGCCATTACCCCTCCACAAGGGGAATTCAGCCATCAATGGAGGCAAGTACAGAGCCTTGTCGCCTCCTTCCCTGCAGAGTCATTGGAAGTGGCAAAATGAGAAACCAACCTTCATCCAGGAGACATTGTGGTGCTGAAACACAGCCAAGCAAAAATAAACGACTGGCCCATGGGCATCGTCACAAAGACCTTTCCCGGCAGAGATGGAAAGGTGGGAAAGGTCGAAGTCAAGACAGCAAGAGAGTGGTCATGTAAGGCCTTCCTGCATCCAGTCTTAGAGACGATCCTACTCTTCTCTCCTGAGACTGATAAGTACCTTTGAAGTTCTGACATGCATAGTCTTAATGGTTAATTGTGGCATCCTTAAAGATACCAGGCGAGGAGTGTTCTGGCCACTGTAGTCGGGTTTGAGATCATTTAGACTATTGTGTAATTCCATTGTTGACCACCTGGGGCCCACTGTGTTGATGTGTGTTGTTCGTTTAATATGCTAAATCCTGTAGAAGAATAATTGTTTTCATTACACAAGGGTGAAAGTCACACTGTGTAGCTGCAGATGTTATCAAACTACATCCTTCTTCCTATCATTTTGTAGAAGCATTTTCTTTTTACTAATTTCAGTCACTATTACTGTACCTATGAAGCGGTTTATCTATCTGCTCAGTTTAAGAAGGGGAATATTTTGCGAGGGAAGAATAGATGTGAATTCAGCGCTATGCCCTACAATGTAAAAATAAACAATAAAATAAAAAACGTGTTAGTTTCTCAACACTTTGAAAAATGTTAGTGTAACCTGTTGATGCCAGGCAGATTTACGCCCCCTTTGGAGAAATTGGGTACCCCTAGTAAACTGAAAAAAAAAAATATTAAAAATTGCTAATATATGCATATAATAATTATTATTGGATAGAAAACACTCTAAAGCTTCTAAAACCGTTGGAATTATGTCTGTAAGTATAGCAGAACTCACAGGGCATGCATTCTTCCAAACTAGTTTTTGTGGCCATGAAAGTTGGAGCAACTTTGACGTCATGCCCCCACCCTTCCCGACCACTTATGGATCTGGGGACACTTTCCATCTCTTCCACTAGATGTCCTCTTTCTTTGGAGCGTTCAATCGTTCAAATCGCGCGAGAATTGGCCCTATAGGAGTGGTTGGAGTAAGTGTCGCGATAAAAAAACCTGTGCGTCAGGGCGCGAATTGGTCACAGCCATTTCTTTGTTCCAGCACTCCTGGGAAGAGCAAACGATGCCCGGTTGAATTGAAGTTTGTTTTGCACGTCTAAAACATCATAAAGCTTGCTTCTGCACTTAGTTTGACCTGTTTAGTCGACATATAATGTGTAATTTTGAAGTTTTGATGCGCAACTTATCCGGACCGGAGGACGTTTTGGGTGCATTTCAGCTGATGTTATTAGCAGTAGCTAATACAAAGACGCAAGACTTGAAACCAAACGATGTATTGGGTAAGTATGAACCCTTCCAGAACATTCTGAACGAAGACCATCGAAGGTAAGGGAATATTTATGCTTAAATCTGTGTTTCTGTTGACTCCAACATTACGTGGAAATGTAGCTTGGAACTGAGCGCTGCCTCAGCATGTGAAATAGTGTGCGATTTCTGTAACGTTAAAAATAAATCTAACACAGCGGTTGCATAAAGAAGCAGTGTATCTTTCTAACTATATGTAGAACATGTATATTTAGCCAAAGTTTATGATGTCTATTTACGTTATCTTGCCGAGCTACCTAGGTTTCCTGCGGGCATTTTTGAGTAATTTCTGAACATGAGTACACTGTAAATGGACATTTAGGATATATATGGCATATTATTGAAAAAAAAAAAATGTACTGTGTAACATGTCCTATCACTGTCATCTGATGAAGATTTTCAAAAGGTTAGTGAGCGATTTATTTTTTAATCCTGCTTTTATAATTTTATATTTTCTGGGACAAAATGGCTGCCGCTTGTCTTTGTTTCGGTGGTGGTCTAATATAAATGTGTGGTGTGTTTTCGCCGTAAAACATTTTAAAAATCTGACATGCTGGGTAGATGAACAAGGTGTTTATCTTTCATTTGAGCTATTGGACTTAATATTGTGTGGAGGTTAAATATTTTTAAGAATATTTTTGCGTTCCATGCGCCACCGTTTGAGCTGAACGGGGGGGAGGGTGTTCCTCCAGAGGAACTCCTGGCATCAACAGGTTTTAACATTACTTTGTTGGGTCACGTATAAAGACTAAGAAAGTGTTCAATTCAACACGGTGGGTGATACAATTCAGATCTCAAATTTGCTGTGTGGATGTGGATGTAATATTAATGTAATATCAATATTAACCAAATAGTTATTTGGTTCATTGTGGCGCTGTTTCTGAGATCTTCGCACGTAGTCTTTGGCAAATTACGCATTGGAAGAGTGTGCTGATGATGTCGCGTTTCCCACCAATGACCCACAGACAAGCTTTTTTCAAAGCCCCCTCAGTGAAGTGGTGCCCTTGATGGAGGACCTGCTCGTGGTGGTGGCGGATGAGTAGAGTAGTGACGTGGCTCCTTCCTGGGAGGATGAGATGGTTGACTTAATCTTGGCCATAGGTTTGCTTGGGACAGGCGTCCTCCAATCCTCAGTAGGCCTGAATCCTCGATGTCGGGGCACCGACCTAATAGTGGGCTCTGTTTAGGAATGGCTTTACGTTCTCTGACGCATTCCATTTCCCCCTGAAAGGTGCTGTGTTGCAAACTGTGTTTTATGATGATTTTGGCCTGATCCAGGTCCTTGATGGAACAGGGTTTATCACAGATGTGCCATCCTTTGCAGCTGCTGCTTTGTTTGAAGGAGTGAGCACAAGCTGAGCTGCACAAGCCGAGCTGTTGCATGTGTCACTGCTCGCCAGCTTGAGACCCTCTCAAAGCGCTTTTGGTCGAACTTCTTACCAGAGATGTTGGTGGCGTGGCAAGCAACTTGGGGTGGATCTCGACATCAGATCCGGAGTCAACCAAGTCGAAAGGTGTCTGAGGGTTTCTGGCTCTGCTGACCTGAGCAAGGAAGCTGGTCCTGTCAACCACGTGCTGTGAGTCAGGCTGCCTGTTGGGACTGATCTCGAGGCATGATCAGCAGGATTTTAGTCAGTAGGAACGTGCTTCCACTGCTCTGGGTTGGTTGATCTCCTGACAAGCTGCACCCTGTTGTTTACATACACATAGAATCATCTGGAGTCGTTGTGAATGTAACCCAGGACTACTTTGCTGTCGGAGTAGAATGTGACAGTGTCAAGTTGGATATCAATCTCATCGATAATTACTTCTGCTATTTCCACAGCTAGAACAGCAGCACACAGCTCGAGTCTTGCATCCGTGATCTCAGGATGTGGAGTGAGCTTGGTCTTGCCAAAGATTAAGCCGACATCGAAGTTCCCACTGGCATCGGTGGTCTTCAGGTAAGCTACTGCTGCGATGATGTTTGTGGATAGATCACAGAAGACGCACATCTCTTTCTGTGTGCTAGGCTTAGAGAGATGGAGGTGTATGTGCGGGGAATCTTGACCTGCTCAAGCTCAGACTGTAAGTTTCTCCAGAGTTTATTCCTTGAACTTCTATTCTGGGAAAGATGTGTCCCAGTCGCAGCCCTCCATAGTAAGTTCTCTGAGTAGAGCCCTTCTTTGAATGCTTACTAGGGGGGGGGGGGGGGGGTCCAAGCGGATCGTACAGGCCGTTGATCATTGACAAGAATCCTCTAATTTATGGTTTCTCTGCTGATGACACCTGAAATGTGAAGACATCCTCTGCGACTTCCCAGCACACCCCAAGACTTCTCAGCATGGGAGGGAAGTTGACGCTCCGATCCAGGTCCTTCTGCCCCTTAGCTAGGTCGTCTGCAGGAAAGGCTCTCATGATCTCCACCTTGTTAGAGGCAATTTCGTGCAAGCATAAGTTGGAGAGGGTCAACATCTCTTGAGCATCGTGGAAAAAAGTGTTGCATTCTTTCTCTGTGGGCAGGGATACAAGACCATCTAAAATGTAAAAATTCCTCTCAACGAAGTGCGTTGCCTCTGCCCCATGATCCCTCTCGCGGCATTCCTGAGCCCATTCACGGCCACTGCTGGGGATGGGCTGTTACCAAAGATGAGGACCCGCATCCGGTACTCCACAACTTCATCATCCAGGTCATGGTGTTGTACCAGAGGAATCGTGGGTAGTTTCTGATGGTTTTCATGAACAGTGATACATCTGCTGCACATCTGCTGTCACAGAAACGGGCTCTTTTCTGAACCGCAGTAGTACCCAAAGCAAACTGTTGTTCATGTTGGGACCGGTAAGCAGGGTGTTGTTCAGTGCTACCCCGTGGTGCTGTGAGCGCTGGAGTCAAATACCCCTCTTATCTGTCTGGGTTTTTGTGGATGATACACCCCAAAGATTGGAAGATATCAGCACTCTTCATCTGCTTGTAAGGTTGGCGCGATTTCAGTGTGCTTATTCTCAATAATCTTGCTTATTAACTCAATGAAGTGGTCCTTCATCTCTGGAACATTTCTTGAGCATGTGTGTGAGTGAGTGAAGTGAGGGGATTGTTGGCCTGGGTGCAGTTGCCATGGGCGATGGAAGGGGAGCGGAGCAACCCAGCTGTTTAATGCATCCTGATGGAACTCTTTCTCCATCATCTTCAGGAAGGCGAGATCCTCTATTGAGTGGCCCCCAAGTGGTCAACAATGGAGTTTAATTATAGCCTAAAGGACTACAGGGGCCAGAACAACATATTTCCCAGCATGCCTTTCAATTGAATGTTAGATACCCATACATGACTTGCTAGTGACAGAGACATGGTTTTTCCAGTCAATAATTTCCAGTCCTGAAACCTTCAACAAGTGACTGCCTAAGTGAATATGTTTGAATTATGTCCATACATTATAGATTTCATAAGGCCTTCAGTTATGGCTTAAGTTTCCCCTAGCATTGTGGTCTGATGATCCTGGCTCACAGGGCATATTAGATCTTCAAGTCACATTATGCTGGGAGAACGTTCAATTATTGGAACGTTTTATCACTCACAACCTGCATTAAGAATGACTACTATGGTGAAGATCTTATAAAAAATAGACTACCTAACCCATCTAAACTGGAACAACCATCTCAGTAATGGGTGCAATAAATCCTATCACTTACAGATTGGATTAGTTTAGAAAAATGTTAGTTATCTGTATAGTTTCAATGAATGAATCAATCAATGTGCATGTATAAAAATAGATATTAAAACAAACTATTCTCAAAATCATCCTGCAACAAATAATTCTGGGAAATATGATAATTACGTCCCTGCTACATCTTTTTCACTCTGGGAGAGTTAACTGAAATTAACTCAACACAGTCGAGTAACAGCAACACCGCATGGTGTTGATTCCACTGTGATTAAAATAAAACTTAATTTCACCGCATGTGGTGTCAATTTCAATCCCACTGGTGTTAACCCCACTAGAATCAACACTCAGATATAACTCCCTAAACTTTTGACCTCACCACCAACATTTTAACACCTGCAAATTTGCTATGAATCCTAGCCTTCCTATCAGTGCACAAGCTCTATGAAAAATACACAATTCTCCATAAGGAATATCTAAAAATGTCATGGACAAATTGGTCCCTAGACAGCATTTTTCCAGGGCAAAGATTCAATCAAAATCACACTGTGTAAAATCACATTAGCAAATAGAAAATCTTAAAGATTATGGCTATAACATTCCAAAAACCGACAGGTGCACTTCCATTCCGACCATCCTAACAAAGAATTTACCATTAATCTGCCTGCTCAACAATGCAAAGCCATAGTACATAAGACAATGTATCACATCACAGGCTGTTTTGAGAGTGGAGAGTCACTGGCCTGTGTAATGTTCACTGCCACATGTTGCAGGACAAGCCCTGTCAATGTACCTGTGTGCATCAGTTGAGGACAGGGCGAGGTCATAGCCTCTGACTCGGGTGCCATATAATTGCTTCTGTCTCGGTCACGCTTCAGCCCCTATGAGCACATTCCACTGGAACAGTCTGTCAGGTGTCTCCTGCTCTCCAGACTGTAAATACCGTACATGTGCCTCTTCCTTCACCCCCAGTGCCCCTCCTCTATATGCTCTTTAATTAGCTAGTTCATTCATTATTTTCTGTCAGATTATGTGACGTGTCCTCTACTGCTACTAAACAGCCTTCCTCCACTCACATGAGAATAATATTTATTCACTGTGTATTTTAAAATTATCCAAAACTAATCAGATTTCTGTTTAGTATGGCTAATAGTTCCATTAATCTCTAAGCAAGCAGAGACAAACATCAAATGTCATGTTGACTGATTGTGGACAATGAGGGGAGTATGGCCACTCAATTGTATAAAGCTTTGCAATAGGATACAGTTTTGTCTAATAATTAACAAAAAATAAATATTTGTTACATTGCCCTGTAACAAACAGTCTTTGGACAAGGAGAAACGGTAATACATACTTTGGTTTTGTTTGACTGGCTCCTGTCACCAAAAACTAACTTAGGCATATCTGTCCAAAAATGTACACTCACAATAATCGGTAATTGGCGGTGGCAATGTGTTCTTTCTACTAAGCACGGTTAAACTTTCCCCTTTCCGACTTAAATCCTCTATCACCAACTTGCCTGGCATCCTGCTTTTCTCCTCCATTCATGTGGAATCTATACCTTCAATGAGGTTTCTTTTGACGGTATGTTGTTTGGCTAGTAGGCATCCATCTCCTGTCAGTTGCTTCTCTTCCCAGAGACAAGGTTAACAGCAAAGCTGACAAGCGAGAGTTTGAGTAAAAGTGCTCATTCTATCAACTGCATACACTACCGTTCAAAAGTTTGGGGTCACTTAGAAATGACCTTGTTTGAAAGAAAATCACATTTGTCCATTAAAATAGTACATTCATCAGAAATACAGTGTAGACATTGTTAATGTTGTAAATGACAATTGTAGCTGGAAACGGCTGATTTTTTTTATGGAATATCTAGATAGGTGTTCAGAGGCCCATTATCAGCAACCATCACTCCTGTGTTCAAATGACATGTTGTGTTAGCTAATCTAAGTTTATAATTTTAAAAGGATAATCATTCATTAGAAAACACTTTTTCAATTACAGTGGGGCAAAAAAGTATTGTCGGCCACCAATTGTGCAAGTTCTCCCACTTAAAAAGATGAGAGGCCTGTAATTTTCATCATAGGTACACTTCAACTATGACAGACAAAATGAGAAGAACAAAATCCAGAAAATCACAATGTAGGATTTGTAATTAATTTATTTGCAAATTATGGTGGATTATTAATTATTTGGTCACCTACAAACAAGCAAGATTTCTGGCTCTCACAGACCTGTAAATTCTTCTTTAAGAGGCTCCTCTGTCCTCCACTCATTACCTGTATTAATGGCACCTGTTTGAACTTGTTATCAGTATAAAAAGACACCTGTCCACAACCTCAAACTGTCACACTCCAAACTCCACTATGGCCAAGACCAAAGAGCTGTCAAAGGACACCAGAAAGAAAATTGTAGACCTGCACCAGGCTGGGAAGACTGAATCTGCAATAGGTAAGCAGCTTGGTTCGAAGAAATCAACTGTGGGAGCAATTATTAGGAAATGGAAGACATGCAAGACCACTGATAATCTCCCTCGATCTGGGGCTCCACGCAAGATCTCACCCCGTGGGGTAAAAATGATCACAAGAACGGTGAGCAAAAATCCCATAACCAAACAGGGGGACCTAGTGAATGACCTGCAGAGTGCTGGGACCAAAGTAACAAAGCCTACCATCAGTAACACACTACGTCGCCAAGGACTCGAATTCTGCAGTGCCAGACGTGTCCCCCTGCTTAAGCCAGTAAATGTCCAGGCCCGTCTGAAGTTTGATGATCCAGAAGAAGACTGGGAGAATGTCATATGGTCAGATGAAACCAAAATATAACTTTTTGGTAAAAACTCAACTCGTCGTGTTTGGAGGACAAAGAATTCTGAGTTGCATCCAAAGAACACCATACCTACTGTGACGCATGGGGGTGGAAACATCATGTTTTGGGGCTGTTTCTCTGCAAAGGGACCAGGACGACTGATCCATGTAAAGGAAAGAATGAATGGGGCCATGTATCGTGAGATTTTGAGTAAACCTCCTTCCATCAGCAAGGGCATTGAAGATGAAACGTGGCTGGGTCTTTCAGCATGACAATGATCCCAAATACACCGCCCGGGCAATGAAGTGGTGGCTTCGTAAGAAGCATTTCAAGGTCCTGAAGTGGCCTAGCCAGTCTCCAGATCTCAACCCCATAGAAAATCTTTGAGGGAGTTGAAAGTCCATGGTATCCAGCAACAGCCCCCAAACATCACTGTTCTATAGGAGATCTGCAATGGAAGAATGGGCCAAAATACCAGCAACAGTGTGTGAAAACCTTGTGAAGGCTTACAGAAAACGTTTGACCTCTGTCATTTCCAACAAAGGGTATACAACAAAGTATTGAGATAAACTTTTGTTATTGACCAAATACTTATTTTCCACCATAATTTGCAAATAAATTCATTAAAAATCCTACAATGTGATTTTCTGGATTTTTTTTCTTCTCATTTTGTCTGTCATAGTTGAAGTGTACCTATGATGAAAATTACAGGCCTCTCATCTTCTTAAGTGGGACAACGGGCACAATTGGTGGCTGACTAAATACTTTTTTGCCCCACTGTATGTTAGCACAGCTGAAAACTGTTGTTCTGTTTAAACAATAAATAAAACTGACCTTCTTTAGACTAGTTGAGTATCAGGAGCATCAGCATTTGTGGGTTCGAATACAGGCTCAAAATGGCCAGAAACAAAGGACTTTCTTCTGAAACTTGTCAGTCTATTCTTGTTCTGTTGAAATGAAGGCTATTAATTTCCAATTGAGCCGACATGCAGTGTTTACAGTGAATGCAGTCTCCACTAACATTGCCTTTAAATTTGAATTATTCTGTAACTGTAACGGATGTTTGAAGAAGTGGACCAAAGCGCAGCGTAGTAAGTGTTCATGATTTATTAATAGAACTGAACACTGAATAACAAAAACAACAAAGAGAACAACTGAAACCGAAACAGTTCTGTCTGGTGCAGACACAAAAAACATAAAACAAATACCCACAAAACACAGGTGGGAAAAGGCTACCTCTGACAGCAGTCTCTGATTGAGAACCACACCCGGCCAAACACACAGAAATAGAAAACATAGAACACAAAACATAGAATGCCCACCCCAACTCACACCCTGACCAAACCAAAATAGAGACATAAAAAGGATCTCTAAGGTCAGGGCGTAACAGTAACGCTGAACTAACTCTAAGCTACCAAATCCACAAGCTGCTTATATACTGCTTTTGAGGAGTTCACTATTGTAGTTCTATCATTATATCATTTGGTTTAACATAAACAGAGGGAAGACTGACAAGTGGATACTCTTGGAAAGTAAATTTGATTTTCAACTTCAAACAGGTTTACCTGTCACAGCCTGTGTCAGAGTTATTGTCCATCTCCTTTCACAACTGAGCTGTGCCTGTACATTGACTTGCTGCAGTGAAGCTCCCCACCCCACCTCATATGCAAGGTGTGACTTCACAGTATGCTTCCGGTTTTACCCACCCCAAATGTCCTGCAATGGTAAATACAGCAAAAGGTCAGGGAGGATGTATCGACCACCGATGTATAATAAGAACTGGAGACAACGTGCATGTTGTTTTCAAGGTAATCTACTCATGTTTGCATACACCAATTCATGGACCATCTATGTGCGGCTTGTCTCTGGTTCGAATATGCTGATTCATGGACCGTCTATATCTGGCTTGCATCCTGTACATACGGAACAACATCACATGTCACTAGCACTCAGTGCGCACAGAGAGCAGCGCGAGCAGTGACAACGTCATCACGTTATCCAAAAACATGGCAGACATTGGATAAATATAAAAAAATGTAACCTTCGGCTGTGAATGACAAATAAAAAAAGTGGCCTTTATTGAATAATTCCCATGGTGATTTTGTTCACAAAGGTGATGGCTAAAATGTTTAATTAGGAACTTTCAAATCTGACTTCTCTATGTGGGCATCTATGGAAATGGTCTAACTGGGTCAGAAATCAGTTTCACTGCAGTACCAAAGAAAACTGTTACACAAAAAACTGTGCCTCTAGACCTGTCCCCTTGTTATTGATGGCCTCTGCTTAGGATGGTGACATTTGAGGTTAGCACATGTGTTTTATATTGCCCAGTCATGACATGAATTAGGGCTTTGTGTTGTAGGTAGAGGATCTAGATGAGTTGTAAGGGATACTAAAAAAATATCTTATCTATAATGACAGCCTTCCCCAACCCAGATGACACTAGGCCAATTGTGCTCTGCCTTATGGGACTCTCGATCACAGCCAGGGTTGAACTTGGGTCTGCAGTGATGCCGCTAGCACTGAGATGCAGTGCCTTAGACCGTTGCTCCACTCGGGAGTCCTTTTGACAATAGGCTCTGTATATACATTACTTATTTTGTATCAAAGCTGGTAATGGATAGGCTCTTTGTGTAACACGTTTTGGGAATAAACAGATTAATTTTCCCATTCTTAAGCTAAGCCTGTGACCTTTACAACAGATCTTGACAAATGCGATGAGAGTTCAAGCTGACATAAAAACCTAAAATACAGATGCATGAGTTACAACAAAAACATAATTAATGTTGTGAAGTGCGGAAATATTACTGTTACATTATATTATCAGCTGAGAATCATTCATATTTATATTTATGCATCACCGCTTAGTATGTCAAATGCATCACCCTCGATCGCAAAGCGGTCCATCACTGAGGCCAAACTCTATGCCATCCAGGACATCCATATCAAGCGGTGTCAGAGGAAGGTCAGAAAAAATGCCAAAGACTGTTCACTCTGCTACCATCCGGCAAACGGTTCTGGCGCATCTGCACTCGGACCAACAGGCTCCGAGACAGCTTCTACCCCCAAGCCATAAGACTTTTTTATATGTTATATTATATGTTCATCGATTTGTTAGCTGGACTATCGGCATTGACCCTAGCTTGCAATGACTATGTGCACTCACAAGACTATACACACACACACACACACACTCACTGACACACACTACACTGACACTCACAAAAAACTCAAACATTCACATTCTGTAAATGACATACGCACGCACACACAACACACACACATACTTTCACACTCATCATATGCTGCTGCTACCTTGTTTTTTATTTTACTGTTATTATTATCTATTCCGATGCTTAGTTACTATACCCTGCCTTCATGTACAAATCTACCTCAAGTACCTTGCACATTGATCTGGTACTGTATATAGCATTATTCATGTGAATTTTATTCCTCGCGGTACCTATTTAAAAAAAAATGTCTTACTGCATATTTGGGAAGGGCTCATAAGCAAGCATTTCACGGTAAAGTCTACAGCCGTTGTATTCATCACATGTGACAACTACAATTTAGATTTTATTTCTATATTATAAAACCATATAATTGAAGTTGTCATTTGATATCATTAGTTTTGCCTTAATTTGGAAAGCATTATATGACAATCTACTGTGTGGCGCAAATGTTTTAAAGTCATCTCCAAAGGATACACATCTGCATCCTTGGCCAAAGTAGGGACACCACATACATCATCCTGTGTTTATTAAATGTTGAATCTTGTCATGGCTGCTAGTCATAAACTTCCAGGTGATCAATACCAACAACCCTTGATGATTACATGTACCTTTGTGGATCTTCTTCTTTTGAGTAGCATAAACTATGAATGTTGTTTTCAATGAAAAGGGAATTTATGCTGTATGTGCCCAATCTTGCATGCAGTACTGCTTTAACTCAGTGACATTTGATTGTTTTAAAGCAGGAACTGCTCGTTTTGAGTCCTGCCACAACATCTCAATTGGGCTTAGGTCTGGACTTTGACTAGGTCATTCCAAAACATCAAATCTGTTGCTTCTAAACCATTTTCATGTAGACTTGCTTTTGGAAAATTGTCTTTCTGCATGACCCAGCTGTGCTACAGCCTGATATTCTCCTGTGGAGTTCTCTGATACATTGCAAAATGTATGGTTTCTTCTATGAAGGCAAGTCATCCAGGTCCTGAAGCAGCAAAGCATCCCCAAACCATCACACTACCACCACCATGCTTGACTGTTGGTATGAGGTTCTAACTGTGGAATGAAGTGGTTGGTTTTTGCCAGACATAATGGGACCCATCTCGTGGAGGACCCAAATGAGCAGTTCATGTTTGAAAACCCACAAATGTTGCTGAGTTAAAGCAGTTCTGCATGCAAGAGTGGGCCTAAATTCCTTCACAGCGATGTGAGAGACTGATCAACTACAGGAAGCATTTCGTTGCAGTCATTGCAGCTAATGGTGGCACAAGCAATTATTGCGTGTAAGGGGGTAACTTTTCACACAGCGGATTTGGGTGTTGCATAACTTTGTCAACTAAATAATTATGATAGGTATATATTTTTTTGTTATTTGTAAACGCAGGTTTGCTTTATCTAATATTAGGTTTTGGTTGAAGGTCTGATAACACTAAGTATAAAAAATATGCAAAAATAGAGGAAGTCTGAAAAGGGGCAAATACTTTTTCACTGCACTCTAGCTACTGATGAAGGCTGGTTGAATATAGCATAATTGGCAAAAGGTAGATATTTCAGCGTGTCTTGTAAAAGCTTTGCAAAAGGTCTATGCCAAAGGTTTGTAGCCAGTGTGGTTAACCTTTTTCTCTGCATTTATAAAGCCCAACTTATTTTTTTTTATGAATAATATTACGCAGGTAGTACGGCACTTAATCAATAGAAACATTCACACATACAATATTGTAAAATTTTCAGTGTGGCTACAATCTCATACATAAAAAAATAACAGACCACCATGTTTCATTTCAGTCCACTACAGAACTATAATGGGTTTTTCTCTCAATTCACGAAGAACAATAAAAGCTGTGTTGCATTGTTCTATAACTTCTTTGTCATTTAGCAGATGTTCTTATCCAGAGCAACTCATCACATAAATGTGTTTAACTTTTTTCTACTGGTCCGCCGTGGGGGACGCACCATGCTCTACCAACTAAGCCACAAGGAACCTCTATGATAATTTTGTTCAAACATCATTTTTTGCTCCTCTCTAATCTGCATTCCAATGTTTGTGGGACATTTATGCATCTTGTGTTATATTGTGAAATCACATGCTTGGAATAGATCGAGTTGATTCTCTTCAGGGGCAAAGAGTAGAAATAACATTTATTCTATTGATGAAATACCACTGGCTACCATATCAGACTCCAGTGGAACACACCATACAACTCTGCAGTTGTTAGTCTCACAAAACAAAGGCACGTGGAGGAGACCAGCAGAGATTCTCATGGTTTAAAAATCTCAAATAGATTTTATGTGTCAGCTGTTGGTGCCTCATGGCCTTGTTTTGGTCCCAAATAAATACAACTCCATGCATAGGCACAGATGAAAAGAAAAAAGCAATTTCTCTGTTAAGGAAAAGCAGCTGCTCGCTAGCAAAGAGCAGGATGGCTAGTAATTAGGCACAGCTACTGTAAGTAATTACATGTGTCCCCGAGACCTTTCACATTGTTGCCTTATTGGTTAATGACTTTGAATCGCCAGGGGTGGAGGCTTAGCAAGGCCTAGCACCTTCTGTAATGTGATTGTTTGAGTGCAACGCGTCACGTACAGTGAAAAATCAACAACTGCTTAATGACATGCTCACTGACTAATGAATTCAACAAAGGAGGTAAATATTAATGATTGCCACGCCCTGATCTGTTTCACCTGTCCTTGTGATTGTCTCCACCCCCTCCAGGTGTCGCTTATTTTCCCCAGTGTATTTATCGCTGTGTTTCCTGTCTCTCTGTGCCAGTTCGTCTTGTCTGTTTCAAGTCAACCAGCGTGTTTTTCTCCTGCTTTTGCTCTTCTCTCTTTTGCTAGTCCTCCCAGTTTTGACCCTTGCCTGTTTTCTGGACTCTGTACCCGCCTGCCTGCCCAGTCTGCCTGCCCAGACCTCGAGCATGCCTGCCACTCTGTACCTCCTGGACTCTGATCTGGTTTTGACTTTTTGCCTGTCCACGACTATTCTCTTGCCTACCGCTTTTGGAACTAATAAATATCAAACACTCAAACTATCTGACTCCCGTATCTACATCTGGGTCTGGCCTTGAGCCCTTATACATAACCACAGAGCTGGCTGCCATCAAATCCACAAGCTTGATTTAAAACCTGTTTGCTTGCTGTTGGTTTTTATTGATACCTACTCCCCTCATACATACACGCACATACAGTGCCTTGCGAAAGTATTCGGCCCCCTTGAACTTTGCGACTTTTTGCCACATTTCAGGCTTCAAACATAAAGATATAAAACTGTATTTTTTTGTGAAGAATCAACAACAACTGGGACACAATCATGAAGTGGAACGACATTTATTGGATATTTCAAACTTTTTTAACAAATCAAAAACTGAAAAATTGGGCGTGCAAAATTATTCAGCCCCTTTACTTTCAGTGCAGCAAACTCTCTCCAGAAGTTCAGTGAGGATCTCTGAATGATCCAATGTTGACCTAAATGACTAATGATGATAAATACAATCCACCTGTGTGTAATCAAGTCTCCGTATAAATGCACCTGCACTGTGATAGTCTCAGAGGTCCGTTAAAAGCGCAGAGAGCATCATGAAGAACAAGGAACACACCAGGCAGGTCCGAGATACTGTTGTGAAGAAGTTTAAAGCCTGATTTGGATACAAAAAGATTTCCCAAGCTTTAAACATCCCAAGGAGCACTGTGCAAGCGATAATATTGAAATGGAAGGAGTATCAGACCACTGCAAATCTACCAAGACCTGGCCGTCCCTCTAAACTTTCAGCTCATACAAGGAGAAGACTGATCAGAGATGCAGCCAAGAGGCCCATGAATACTCTGGATGAACTGCAGAGATCTACAGCTGAGGTGGGAGACTCTGTCCATAGGACAACAATCAGTCGCATATTGCACAAATCTGGCCTTTATGGAAGAGTGGCAAGAAGAAAGCCATTTCTTAAACATATCCATAAAAAGTGTTGTTTAAAGTTTGCCACAAGCCACCTGGGAGACACACCAAACATGTGGAAGAAGGTGCTCTGGTCAGATGAAAGCAAAATTGAACTTTTTGGCAACAATGCAAAACGTTATTTTTGGCGTAAAAGCAACACAGCTGAACACACCATCCCCACTGTCAAACATGGTGGTGGCAGCATCATGGTTTGGGCCTGCTTTTCTTCAGCAGGGACAGGGAAGATGGTTAAAATTGATGGGAAGATGGATGGAGCCAAATACAGGACCATTCTGGAAGAAAACCTGATGGAGTCTGCAAAAGACCTGAGACTGGGACGGAGATTTGTCTTCCAACAAGACAATGATCCAAAACATAAAGCAAAATCTACAATGGAATGGTTCAAAAATAAACATATCCAGGTGTTAGAATGACCAAGTCAAAGTCCAGACCTGAATCCAATCGAGAATCTGTGGAAAGAACTGAAAACTGCTGTTCACAAATGCTCTCCATCCAACCTCACTGAGCTCAAGCTGTTTTGCAAGGAGGAATGGGAAAAAATTTCAGTCTCTCGATGTGCAAAACTGATAGAGACATACCCCAAGCGACTTACTGCTGTAATCGCAGCAAAAGGTGGCGCTACAAAGTATTGACTTAAGGGGGCTGAATAATTTTGCACGCCCAATTTTTCAGTTTTTGATTTGTTAAAAAAGTTTGAAATATCCAATAAATGTCGTTCCACTTCATGATTGTGTCCCACTTGTTGTTGATTCTTCACAAAAAAATACAGTTTTATATCTTTATGTTTGAAGCCTGAAATGTGGCAAAAGGTCGGTAAGGCACTGTACATGCAAGCATACACACAGCACGTTTTCCACTCAATGACTTTCACATTCTTGTTCTGAAGCGATTGCAGTGTTGCTTTGGTTGTATGCATGTCTAATCAAATCCAATGTTATTTGTCACATACACATGGTTAGCAGATGTTATTGTGAGTGTAGCAAAATACTTGTGCTTCTAATTCCGACAATGCAGTAATCTAACCTAACAATTCCACAACTACTACCTTATACACACAAGTGTAAAGGGATAGCGAATATGTACATAAAGATATATGAATGAGTGATGGTACAGAACGGCATAGGCAAGATGCGGTAGATGGTATAGAGTACAGTATATACATGAGATGAGTAATGTAGGGTATATAAATATAAAGTGGCATAGTTTAAAGTGGCTAGTGATACATGTATTACATAGAGATGGCAAGATGCAGCAGTTTAAATGAGTACAGTATATACATATGAGAATGTAAACATTATATTACGTGGCATTGTTTAAAGTGGCTAGTGATACATGTTTACATCAATTTCCATTATTAAAGTGGCTGGAGTTAAGTCAGTATGTTGGCAGCAGCCACTCAATGTTAGTGGTGGCTGTTTAACAGTCCGATGGCCTTGAGATAGAAGCTGTTTTTCAGTCTCTCGGTCCCTGCTTTGATGCACCTGTACTGACCTCGCCTTCTGGATGATAGTGGGGTGAACAGGCAGTGGCTCGGGTGGTTGTTGTCCTTGATGATCTTTATGGCCTTCTTGTGACATCGGGTGGTGTAGGTGTCCTGGAGGGCAAGTAGTTTGCTTGATGCGTTGTGCAGACCTCACTACCCACATTTTCGCCCCAGTCTTAGGTCATTTGCACTTTGAAGCAGGTTCTTATCAATTATTTGCCTATATTAGGCTACATTCATTGTTCCCTCTATCCTTACCAGTCTTCCAGTCCAGTCCCAGTCCCAGTCTTCCAGTTCCCCTTAGAATGATGCTGCCACCATGCTTCATGGTAGGGATGGTGTTAGACGGGTGATGAGCTTGGCTGTTTTTCTCCAGATATAGCACTTTTCATTCAGACCAAATAGTTACATTTTTCTCTCATCAGACCACCGATGCATTTGCCTTATGCTCTCAGAGTCTTTCATGTGCCTTTTTGCAAACTCCAGGCGTGCGGTCATGTTCCTTTTTCTCAGGATTGGCTTCCATCTGGCCATTCTCCCATAAAGTCCAGATTGGTTAAGTGCTGTAGAGACAATTGTCCTTCTGGCAGGTTCTCCCATCTAAACCAAGGAACTCTGTAGTTCTGTCAGAGTGGTCATTGGGTTCTTGATCACCTCCATGACCAAGGTCCTTCTTGCCCGGTTGCTGAGTTTGGTTGGACGGCCAGCTCTAGGCAGAGTCTGGGCAGCTCTAGGCAGAGTCAGAATATTTTTTCAATTTCCCAACAATGGAGACCACTGTGCTCTAGGAAACTTTCAACACTCTAGAGATTGTTTTATACCCTTCCCCAGATATACTGTATGTCACAATATTATCTTGGATATCTACGGACAGTTTCATGGACTTCATGGTAAAGTTTCTGCTCTGACATGCACTGTCAACTGTGGAGCCTTATATAGTAATACGTTGGGATGGTGGGAACATGTCTTTCTCTGAATACAGCTGTGTCGACCCTTTGGGAAAAATTAAACTTGGTTAAGCTTCTCTAGTGTCCGTGAGTTATTTACTCTGAAAGAAAATAACCTAACAATAGCAAAGAAGTCGGAATACTTTTGTAAATGAGATATTTAATCCATTTTGAAATCAGGCATACAACAACATGTGGAAAAGGTCAAGGGTTATGAATACTTTCTGAAGGCACTGTAGAAGAAAGTTAGGGGAATAAATGGATGGCGAGAGAGGGGGCGAATGAAAGTGAGAGTGCGTTTTCCATCAGAGTCGACCCTGCCAGGCAATTTGGACCCCCATTTCAGAGGCCTAATGGGAGATGGACAGTGATGGACAGCACATGTGGGTAACTTATTAATCCGAGATAGGCAATTGGAGAACCTCCATTGACCTGCAGTAAATTAAATAAGGCCCTATCTTGAAATGGCGTTATTCTCCTTTAACTTTCCATCTATTCTTTCTAGTTTTGACAGTTTAGATGAAAGCAAATAGAAGTGGAACATTTGGGAGTTGGTAGATGATAATAGATGTTCATCACACGTGTACTAAAGGGGGAAGTTCATACACTAGGATTAATGAGGCGAAACGGATTAATCAATCATTCAGTAGTGGTAATAACCGAATGGTGCACCCAGACAGTAAGGGTGGGATTACTGGACTCAGATTTAGCCTAGTCCTGGACTAAAACACGAATAGCTGCTGTATTCAGACTAGAGGTAGTTGTTGTAAGGACTAGTTGCAAGTCATTCACCTTTAAAGGTTCAGTCCAGCCTCTTTAATTTAACTTAATTTCAATAAACAATTATCTTACCGTATCATCAAGCTGGTTGGTACGTGTCATTTTTTTCAATGATACTGTTCAACATAATTTATCAATTTATCAATCAGACCCAAGACCAGCTCAGTTAATCCCGACCATTGTGACAATGAGTCGTCATAATGTTGCATCAAATGAACATTATCCTAGCAGTGTTGGCAGACACAATGTAAGTAACTTAATTTATGTCCCCCTAATTGCCCTGAATACCTCTGTTGATCCTACAGCTATTGTATGCAGTAATAATGAACCTATGAACCAGAGTTACACTGTTAGCAGGAGGCGGTGTACCCTTGTAGGAAGACCACTTTGTGCAGCTCACCCTGCACTATCAGCTCCAATATAAATAAAGATAAAGGGAACACTAAAATAACACATCCTAGATCTGAATGAATGAAATATTCTTATTAAATACTTTTTTCTTTACATAGTTGAATGTACTGACAACAAAATCACACAAAAATTATCAATGGAAATCAAATTTATCAACCCATGGAGGTCTGGATTTGGAGTCACACTCAAAAGTAAAGTGGAAAACCACACTACAGGCTGATCCAACTTTGATGTAATGTCCTTAAAACAAGTCCAAATGAGGCTCAGTGGTGTGTGTGGCCTCCACATGCCTGTATGACCTCCCTACAACGCCTGGGCATGTTCCTGATGAGGGGGTGGATGGTCTCCTGAGGGTTCTCCTTCCAGACCTGGACTAAAGCATCCGCCAACTCCTGGACAGTCTGTGGTGCAACGTGGCGTTGGTGGATGGAGCGAGACATGATGTCCCAGATGTGCTCAATTGGATTCAAGTCTGGGGAATGGGGGGGCCAGTCCATAGCATCAATGCCTTCCTCTTGCAGGAACTGCTGACACACTCCAGCCACATGAGGTCTAGCATTGTCTTACATTAGGAGGAACCCAGGGCCAACCGCACCAGCATATGGTCTCACAAGGGGTCTGAGAATCTCATCTCGGTACCTAATGGCAGTCAGGATACCTCTGGCGAGCACATGGAGGGCTATGCGGCCCCCCAAAGAAATGCCACCCCACAACATGACTGACCCACCACCAAACCGGTCATGCTGGAGGATGTTGCAGGCAGCAGAATGTTCTCCACGGCGTCTCCAGACTCTGTCACGTCTGTCACATGTGCTCAGTGTGAACCTGCTTTCATCTGTGAAGAGCACAGGGTACCAGTGGCGAATTTGCCAATCTTGATGTTCTCTGGCAATTGCCAAACGTCCTGCACGGTTTTGGGCTGTAAGCACAACCCCCACCTGTGGACGTCGGGCCCTCATACTACCACCCTCATGGAGTCTGTTTCTGACCGTTTGAGCAGACACATGCACATTTGTGGCCTGCTGGAGGTCATTTTGCAGGGCTCTGGCAGTGCTCCTCCTGCTCCTCCTTGCACAAAGGTGGAGGTAGCGGTCCTGCTGATGGGTTGTTGCCCTCCTATGGCCTCCTCCACGTCTCCTGATGTTCTGGCCTGTCTCATGGTAGCGCCTCCATGCTCTGGACACTACGCTGACAGACCTTCTTGCCACAGCTCGCATTGATGTGCCATCCTGGATGAGCTGCACTACCTGACCACTTGTGTGGGTTGTAGACTCCATCTCATGCTACCACTAGAGTGAAAGCACCACCAGCATTCAAAAGTGACCAAAACATCAGCCAGGAAGCATAGGAACTGAGAAGTGGTCTGTGGTCACCACCTGCAGAACCACTCCTTTATTGGGGGTGTCTTGTTGCCTATAATTTCCACCTGTTGTCTATTCCATTTGCACAACAGCATGTGAAATTTATTGTCAATCAGTGTTGCTTCCTAAGTGGACAGTTTGATTTCACAGAAGTGTGATTGACTTGGAGTTACATTTGTGTTGTTTAAGTGTTCCCTTTAATTTTTTTGAGCAGTGTATATTTTCTGGGTGATTTAAATGTTGACTGGCTCTCATCAAGCTGCCCACTCAAGAAAAAAACTCTGTCACCAGTGCCTGCAACCAGGATATTTAAAACGGCACAGGTATTAAATCATTAACATGTACTGATCAGGTCTTTACAAATGCAGCAGAAATGTGCTTTAATTAAAGCCGTATCCAAATCCATAAGATGTAGTGATCGCTATCTAGAAAACTGAGGTTCCATTTTGGTTGTTCATGTTGACCAGTACGTAGTGTGTGCCACAGAAAGTATTTGACTCTAGCCACAAAATTAAGGAAATTAGAAGGGGGGATTATTCCGGCAAGGCCATTTTCTTTCCTGACAAAATTCTCCCCCCCCCCCCCCACCTTCTAGCTTGGAACTGCAAGGCCTGGCACACTTCAGAATCCTTTTGGTGACCTCTGATGTGTGCCACAGGAGGTATTAAACTCTAGTCACAAAAGGAAGTGGTGATTTCAGCAATGATCGTTTTCAGAGCCCTCTACTGTCTCCCTACCCAGCCCTCAATCCCCCATCCCATCGTGCTTTTATTTTTATTTCTAATTTAATGTTTGTTTTTTGTGTTATTATATGATACTATTTGTGTATTATCTTTATTTTCTTAAACATCACAAAACGTTAAAATAAATGTTTTAAATAAATGTCATTTTGCTTTCTGTGGCACACACTACTGGTCAACATGAGCTACTAAAAATGTGTGCCAGGCCTTGCAGTCCCAAGATAGAGGGGGGGGGGGGGGGGGTTTCGGCAAGCATGCAGAAAATATCCTAGCTGAAATCAGCAATCCTTTCTGTGGTACACACACATCAGAGTCAAAACCGAAACTAATAATTAATGTATGTTACTTTAAACATAGAGGGAGTAAAATGTAAGCAAGCAATAAACATTTCAGAACAACTACTAGTCGAATAAGACATGAGAGAGATGACGAATTTTGGCAAAGAGATTTATTTATAGACTAATACACTTGAAACAAATAGCAAAACCGAAAACTGCAGGCATTACTATTGCTTCCTCCTCGATCAAACCGACATAAAAAAAATGGAATGAAACGCAGCCTAACATGAACAGAAATTTCCACAAGCAAGCAAGTCTTAGCAATGAAGAATTGAGTGCGTGCATGTTCACGTGAAGGGGGGGGTTTGGCTTGGGGGAGCTTTTCGGCACAAAACTGGCATGGGTATCGAACATGCATCTGCAGCAACGCATTTTGCACTGCCGGAGCCCCCATCCACAAAGTATCAAAATACAGAGAGGTTTTGGTGAAGGTATATTGTCCTGATAATAGCACATTTTATAGCTATTATAATACTGTACATGGTGTCCAGGTCAGGAAAACCAAAACATTTATTTATTAAAGTCTATCAGAAAGAATGTTGGTACATATTTATTTTGATCCAAAGCCATGGATGACTGCGTCACTTGGCTTTATGTAGGTGCCGCTATATGACTGTGTCATCAACTTGATAATATAGAACGATATTCTGGAGGTTATTTCATTTTTTTTAAATGAAAGAAAGCGATTGTAATCTGAATAAAGGCCAAAATAATATTTGTAAAGGCCAAAACAGTTACTTCTGTTTTTAGAGGGAGAGAAAAGCTGCCCACAAAGCCCAAAATATAGCCCTGCTAATAGCCATAATGGCACTGTACAATTTGTTTACCTTCATTAGACACATTTTTTCTAATATTTCTGTAATACAGTTATATTTATTGCCATAGTAATTCATTATGGATTCATAAATCAATAAACATCAACATTTTGAAAGACTATTTTTATCATTATTTTATTAACAAAAGCATAAAGATGTTGATGAATAAATACCGTACTGCTGTTTTGAGTTAGAAATGTAGTATCGAATACATTGCAGGTAGGGGGATGTTCACACCTACAATACCCAGGCTATAAAGAGTTTTTTATCCTGCTAATCGGGCTACAAGTCTTTGAAAACCTGTTTTCAAAATGCCAGCAGCTGTCCATCACAACTGTAAATAAAAACACTGCATCTTGTTTACATTCTTTATTGTAACCACAATGTCACAAATTATGTGTATCTACCTTTCCAATTACTTTTAGAGTTTGGGATTAATTTGATTAATATTATGGTGTTTATTTTCCAAGGAAAATGAAAAACCCTCTGGGTTTCCGTTAGTTGTACAACGTGACCATCACGTACTGGGCAATTTAGCTAAATAATCCATTGTTCTGCGGGAGACCGGGGTTCAAATCCGCAATGGAGAGGAAGGAGTAGGCTGTCCTTGTAAATAAGAATTGGTTCTTAACTGACTTGCCTAGTTAAATTAAGGTTACAGTAAGAGCAAAACATTTATACACCCTAATTTTCTAATTCTAGTCTAAGAAATACCCAAACGGAGATGTATCAAGACCAGCCCCCATGCTTGTCTCAGAGCAGTACGAAACATTGCTAAAATAGTTGTAAGCTATTGCTTTAAAATCCTATTGTTTCTAACTTCAATATGCTCTTGTAATAAGTAAGACCTACCTTACTTTAACAGCACATTACTCAACACTAGTGAGACTCATGTCGCCTACGCTAGGCCTACAGTATATAGACAAATATGACGTGACTCTCCCCCAATAATTACATAAGAGAGTATTGGAGGATATCGAAAGCATAAAGATGCCGTTATTAGTTACATTGTCTTACTTTGAATGTGCAGACTGGTACGAGGAACAGAACAGCGGGAACGTTTCTCTCGTCAGCACCATTATAAGTGAAATGCCCCTTAAAGTGTTGTCAGTGTGGCGGGGTGGGGGTCCACCCCCTTCCTTCTCCTCACTTCCCCATGGGCTAGGTCGGTCTTCTCTGCATGGCTCTGTGGTCCATCCCGTGCCCCCTGCCCTCGTGCCTTGAACCTTGTGCGCTTTCAGTGCAAGGCTGTCCCATTGTGCACCACTTGGGATCCATGACCAACACAAAATTAATAATAATAATTATAATCGCTTGTTTAAAAAATAATATTTTGTTTTCAAATAACATAAAATGAGCATGAAAAAGGCCATTCTTAAACATGTTACTAATTTGCAAATAAAGCCAGTTTGTTATTTAGAATGATTTATTTCTGTTTTAAGAGGGAGAGAAACCAAAAACCTAGAGTCAACTCAAGGGTCTCTCAGTCAAGGGCAGCACAGGTATTGAACCAGCATCTATAGCATCACAGCTTGCACTGCTATGCAGTGTCATAAACCTTTGCACCACTCGGGCGCTGTACAATGTGACTGGTCAGGAGTTGCCTACAGTACTACAGTAAGAGCAAAATAATAAAATAAAATAATAAAAACCTTAGTGTAACAAGTTTTAGTAAGGAATACTGAAGTCATGCACAATTATCAGTTTATATTTAGGTTTATGTCACCCATTCATTGTCAGAGACACAGTAGGACCCAAAGGCATAATCAGTGCTCCAATTCCCCCTTGCACTGGTCTGGAGCAATGAAAAGGTGAAGCAGGGTTCGGTACCAAACCACAAATTACCACTGTACCTGGCGGGTTTGTCAGGTCACTGGTTCATGGATCCCAAGACAAATGTTGCTTACCAGTGAACCTCCGGGTGTTCATCATTAATGCTGTGTCTCAGAAGTTTCTGTCCATGACTGATGCAACCCGAAAAGCATTAAAGACAGAGTTAATGAGTACTTGAGGTCACCGAGAGTCTGGACATGGCCTGCTCTCCCTTATGTTTTGAAGTAGGCACTTTACCATGTTTACTACAAAACGTGCTGTAGGCTGTGTTTACTTGTAGCCTAATAAAGAAATGCAGGCTGCTTCTAGCTTCAAAATGCTTTATTATCCAAATGTTTAAAGTGTGTGTGTGGGAGACTTCATGTAACAGAAAAATGTTGGATAAAGCATACAGTATGGTACTGTATTTCTTCGTCAGCATCTATGCTTTCGTTAAAAATTATGATAAAAATCCTATTTCAAAATGCCGATGCTTATTTCCTTATGGAACCATAACAAATGACTATGGGAATAAAGATCACTAAATGACAGAAATATTGGAACAAAGTAGGCTAATGAAGGAAAACAAATTGTGCTTACTGGAAAAAACTCTTTCAAACCCACACGGTCACGTTGTACAACGCCATTATGGCTATTAGCAGGGCAATTAGCAGAACAATAGACTTCCCTAGAAGGAGGGTAGGGCGAGAATTCTATCTTCAAATATATTTCTTAGTTAGTTTGGCTGTATCACAACCGACCGTGATTGGTTGCAATTTCAGTTTAATCCACCAGAAAAGACAGAACAAATAATACAACAAATATCCTAACTGCTAAAAAAAATAAAAAAATTGGAACCTTTAAAATGTGTAAGTGGGAAAAAGTATTATTTTATTATTATTATGCATCACATCCGACCGTGATTGGGCGTCCCATAAGCTACATCAATGTGTCGGAGGAAGCACCGTACACCTGGCCACCGTGTCGGCGTGCACTGCGCCCGGCCCGCCACAGGAGTTGCTAGTGTTCAATTGGACAAGGACATCCCTGCCGGCCAAACCCTCCCATAACCCGGACAATGCTGGGCCAATTGTGCGAAGATCCATGGGTCTCCCAGTCACGGCCGGCTGCGACAGAGCCTGCACTCGAAATGTGTATATGAATTTGAATGTAAATTTGAATTTCATTATTGCATTGCGAGCGAGTAGCTCATTCATTTTTTTATTTTTTTATTATTTTTTTACCTTTATTTAACTAGGCAAGTCAGTTAAGAACAAATTCTTATTTTCAATGACGGCCTAGGAACAGTGGGTTAACTACCTGTTCAGGGGCAGAACGACAGATTTGTACCTTGTCAGCTCGGGGTTTTGAACTTGCAACCCTAACCACTAGGCTACCCTGCCGCCCCATTCATACAGAGAAGTAGTTTATAGGAATGACTAAATAATATATATAGCCAGAATATTTGTCCCTAAACATGTTTCCCAAGCTATGGTTAATAGAAAATGTCAAAATGTATGTTCAAATGTAAAAACTGCAGTAGGTGCTTAACTGAGCCATGTGGGACACCTGTTTTGAGGAAACAAGGCATACTGAAATAGCTCACTCATATAAAGAAGTACTTTTTGAAGAATGAATGACTCAAGTATATCTACAAAGTCTATATTTGCCCCTGAATAAGTTGCCCAGCCTATGATTCACTGAAAATGTTCAGATGTTACATTTTTAAAACAGCTTTAGAGTTGTGAGACACCTATACTGGGAGATACTTACCTTACTGAAAAGAACAAGCACTACAGGGCTAACAAAAGGTGTAGAATTACCATGCATTAAAAATCACATTGTTGACATAATGTCAATTAGATTTTCACCCCACAGATTTGTTATGCACTGCTCTCACAGTACTAATGTTTGACAACAGAGAGTTATCTTAAACTATATTTAGACATATTATATTGTAGTATTATCTGAGATTAGCAGTACCTTTTCCCAAGGTCCATTCATATATAAAAATGCACTTCCTGGCCTAAAGATAATCATCTATCATTTAGGCCCAGGCCGTGTACGTACCCTGGAGAAACCAAATGTAGTTATGACTCCAAGTATTATTATGTCAATGTCACACCAATGTCCCAGAAAAGACTGATCTCGAGAGTGTTTTTCCAAAAGCAATAGAGCACATCACTGTTTCACTGTGAGGAAGATAAATCTTATTATTGGCTGAAGTGCTAATCACTAATTTTAGCCACTTATGGGCCCCTCTTCAAGGTCTCATCTCATCGGTTCCTTTGATGCACCAGTTATGAGAATAGTCCATCAAGAGATTGAGAAAATAGCCTCAAAGTCACCCTGAGTAAAAAAAATTGCCAGCTCTGTTGTGCATCTAACAGTCTACTGTCAGTTATTTAGGACAACTTTACCCTGAAGTCCTCATAGGACCTGAGGTAACAGCTGCCTTGGCACAGGCCCTCTCAACCTCTTCACCCACATACCTCATCTTTCACAAATAACATGGAGATTTTAGACAAAGTAGGTGGGACATGTATCTAGACTATGTCTTAAATGACCACGTTAAGGCACAATAGCGGCTTATTGAGGCTGTACATTTTATGGTAACTGGACTGCACTCTTGCTCCATTACGAGACACATTTGAAAGTAGCTTGTTACACTAACAGTACAGCACCAGTTAAAAGTTTGGACACACCTACTCATTCAAGGGTTTTATTTATTTAGACTATTTTCTACATTGTAGAATAATACTTAAGACATCAAAACTATGAAATAACACATGTAATATCCAAAAAAAAGTGTTAAACAAATCAACATATATTTTAGATTTATATTCTTCAAAGTAGCCAACATTTGCCTTGATGAAAGCTTTGCACACTCTTGGCATTCTCTCAAACACCTTCACCTGGATGGATTTTCAAAAAGTCTTGATGGAGTTCCCACATCTGCTGAACACTTGTTGGCTGCTTTCCCTTTACTATGCGGTCCAACTCATCCCAAACCATCTCAATTGGGTTGAGGTCAGGTGATTGTGGAGGCCAGGTTATCTGATGCAGCACTCCATCACTCTCCTTCTTGGTCAAATAGCCCTTGCACAGCCTGGAGGTGTGTAGTGGTTTCTTTGCAGCAAATCGACCATAAAAGGCCTGATTCACGCAATCTCCTCTGAACAGTTGATGTTGAGATGTTGCTGTTTACTTGAACTCTGTGAAGCATTTATTTGGGCTGCAATCTGAGGTGCAGTTAACTCTAATGAACTTAACCTCTGCAGCAGAGGTAACTTTGGGTCTTCCTTTCCTGTGGCGGTCCTCATGAGTGACAGTTTCATCATAGCGCTTGATGGTTTTTGCGACTGCACTTTCAAAGTTCTTGACATTTTCTGGATTGTCTGACCTTCATATCTTAAAGTAATGATCAACTGTTGTTTCTCTTTGATTATTTGAGCTGTTCTTGCCATGATATGGACTTGGTCTTTTACCCAATAGGGCTAACTTCTGTATACCACCCCTAACTTGTCACAACACAACTGATTGTTTAAACACATTAACTTCTTGAGTGTAGGGGGCAGGATTTTCGTTTTTGGCTAAAAAAACGTACCCATTTGAAACTGCCTATTTCTCAGGCCCAGAAACTAGAATATGCATATAATTAATCAGAAAACTCTAAAGTTTCCAAAACTGTCAAAATATTGTCTGTGAGTTTAACAGAACTGATACTGCAGGCGAAATCCTGAGGAAAATCAAACCAGGAAGTGTTGTTTTTACTGAATACTCTCTGTTCCATTGGGTGCCTTGCTTCCATTTAAATGGATATCAACCAGATTCCTTTTCCTATGGCTTCCTCAAGGTGTCAACAGTCTTTAGACATAGTTTCAGGCTTCTATTTTGAATAATTTACGAGAAAGATAACATCGCATCAGTGGATAGCTGGGTGTTTCCAGAGTTTTGCTTGCGCAACAGAGTGGGGCCGCCATTGTCTCTCCCTCTCCTATTGAAAAAGCGACAGTCCCGGTTGATAAATTATCGATTATATATTTTAAAAACAACCTGAGGCTTGATTATAAAAAAACGTTTGATGTGTTTCTGTGGACATTACGGATACTATTTGGAATTTTTGTCTGCGTGACCGCTCAAGCCTGTGGATTTCTGAACATAACACGCCAAACAAATGGAGGTATTTTAGATATGAACAAAAACATTTGTGTAACTGGGAGTCTCGTGAGTGCAAACATCCGAAGATCAAAGGTAAGCGATTTAATCTATTGCTATTCTGGCTTTTGTGACCAATCGACTTGGCTGCTAGTTTTTGTAATATTTTGTCTACTGAGAGCGATGTTCTTACATAAACGCTTGTTATGCTTTCACCGAAAAGCTGCATTGAAATCTGACATGCCAGGTGGATTAACAACAAGCTAAGCTGTGTTTTGCTATATTGCCCTTGTATTTTCATGAGAATTAAATATTTTTTGTAATTTAATTTGAATTTGGCTCGCTGCAATTCAGCTGGTGTTGATGAAAATGATCCCGCTAAAGGGATGGGTGCGTCAAGAAATTCAACTAATTAACTTAACAAGGCACACCTGTTAAATGAAATGCATTCCAGATGACTACCTCATGAAACTGGTTGAGAGAATACCAAGAGTGTGCAAAGCTGTCATCAAGGCAAAGGGTGGCTACTTTGAAGAATCTCAAATATAAAATATATTTACATTTGTTTAACACTTTTTTAGTGTGTCATTTCATGGTTTTGATGTCTTCACTATTATTCTACAATGTAGAAAATAAAATTTAGAAAATGAAAAACACTTTACTGGTACTGTACATCAGAACCGTTTCTATGAGGTCGTCTTCTTATTCATTGTGACAATCAATGCTGACCTCGAACAACACAACGCTCTGAGAGTGTAAAGCACTTCCTGGCCCTATAATTTACCTTTCATAGCTTTTCATGAGATTTACTACAGTAATAATGCATGCCTAGCAAGGCAGTGCTCAGGGCACCTACTGCATGGTAGCCTAGGTGTGAGGAAATTGCCAATGGGAGAGAGCAAAGTGACATCTCTCCTCCTATTAGAGCCGAAGAAAAATAAGGAAAAACACACGAGCATCTGGTCAAGTTGCTCTGAAACACCCCCTGGTGAGTTCAGAGGCAGCGGCGAGCACAAGAGGAGAAAGCGAGAAGTCAGCAGCGGGAGGTGATATACAGTATAATCCTCCTGATTAAAACAGTATTGTGTTAAAATGGAGGGATGGGAAAGCAGATGGGTGTTACTGGATTTACGGTGACAGTAAAATGGAGGGCAACCGCCCCTGTCAGCGTTCTCATTACTGCAACTCGCCGACTCCTTTGGGTGTGAGAGACCTCCCTGATGGTGCGCTCGATGGATCGATTACCAGTACTGAACGTCTTAGAAAGGCAAGGCGAGAAGCACTCATGGGGACGCACTCATGCACGCCCACTCACATGCAGAAATATCAATAACAAAACACCACACATGTGCATAAATGTGCATAGACTCACTCAAACGTATGCTATTTAATTCAGTCATCACCCTGGCTAGCCCTTAAAAGCTGGTGAAGAAGTCCTCCAGACCCCAATGAACTGGGCTCTGACTAGGTCACAAATGGCCTTTCCCCTCCACACACACACTCCCTTCGGACGAGGTGACGCACACACCCAAGGTCCTTATGCAGAACAAAGTGTCTGGCTAATGGATCATTCTTTACTTAAGTTCTTTATTTTTTGCATCATCTGCATCATTTGCACAGCTTCTGTAGTCGGAAAGTTGGAAATGGCCACCTCTAGGGCCATGTAAAGATGCATGATGATGATGATGATAGGCTTTTATGTTGGTACGCACCAACACAATGAAACAAAGGCTGTGTTCTAGACTAGTTGTGCAAAATTAAGCACATACAGTACATGGAGTCAGACAGACTTGAGCGCAGTTGCACAATTCCAGTCATGGATTCAAAAGCAATGGATTGGTGTAATCATTGGCTAGATGGAGTTTGCACCACTGTTAAATCCATTGCAAGGAGTGTGGGAGGAGGATGTAGAATCGGTACAGAGACAAGGTCCTAAATTCCATACAACCCTGGGTGACCACTCTGCTCCCAACAAGCTGGTCTGTTAACAGTACCAAGATGTAGAGGGGTGAACCAAGGCTACATTTCCAATGTAGTTTTTAACATGCAATGCTATGTCTATGCCAGCTCAAAGTTGTATAACTACAAGAAGCTCAGTGATTGTCATCCATAAAGTGGCATGTTGTTCATTAAACACGCGCATTCAGCAACAATCCAGGGTTTGCCATGTCGTGTGGGCTTTCACAGGCAAATGCTCACCACTTTATTATATAAGCTATCATGTTATCTATAAGTTCTTAACTCCTCGTTAGAGTGCTGTCATGCTCTCCCATATCCATCTGGCCCCTGGCTCACAGCCATCCTTGAGCGTTTAGCCATCGGAGATGAGTTTAATCTTTATCTCAAAATAATCTTAATTGCAGTAATCTTCGGGCCTGGGTGATATCAATGGGTATACTCAGATGGTGCAGGCAGTCAATTCCATCAAATCTTCCTGATACAATTTTAAAATCCTGTCGTTGGCGTGCATTGGAATATGATAAGCTACCAGTAATCCAATAAAGGCATTAGCGTACCATTAGTTTGGCATTTCCTGGCTTGTGAGGGACTCACAGGGCCATGTTTAGCCTAATAGAGCAGCCTTGTTAGTGTTTATTTATGGAAGCAAGATGTCAAAGCACTTAGGGTCGGAATGTGCCTCGTCCATTAAGGCCAACGGCCAATGTTGTGCTATGGAAAGCAAATCTTAGGCCTAGACTTAATCCAAGTCCTTAACCCCACCCCACCCCCCTTTCATATACATCTGATACACACACACTGTATACAGCAGTTGCATTTTTTTTTACTATAATAATTTATTTTCCCATATGTAATGATTTTCCAAAGGCAAATGATGTGTTTGTGTTGCATTAGGCTATTATAAGACAGCAAAATGACTTAATGGCTTATTTAACATTAGACTGTATTGGGCTAAATCAGGGTCACACAGAGTGATTCTTTGAAGTCTTAAACAAATCTACTCTGAAACAAAAGTATGCACCTCATACACATGGTTATGGGCTAACAAATAAGAAAACACCTGTACCATGAGTTTGCATCCCAATATTACACTTCATATACATCACAGAAGGCTGAAATATAACAAAACTGTTTGACATAGAAACACCAGATAATCTATATTTAATTATGAAAAATATTAATAACATTCCACCCATGAGGCCAAAGAGGGCTCTATTGGTAATTGACTGCAGGAAAGGGCTACTGTTGACAACTAACTAACTCATAATGTACATCACAGCCATACTGATCTTGTACATGTCTTAGCAGATGTGCTTGCATTCCATAGAGTAGTAGACAGTGGGTTAATCCTAAACCAAGGGCTGGAAAGAAGAGAAGACACTACTTGGGGCTGAAAACATTATTTCACAGCCAACACAGACTTGTTGCAGGGGCTGGTTTGGTGAAGTGAGAATAACTAATATGTTTTATTCATGCTGCAAAAGGTTTCAGTGTAGTGCACACTCAGATGTGATGGCCATTTGTGCAGGAGCTAATGTACAACACACACATACTTCGGGCTCACGCATGCACGCACACACACACACGCGCATACACTTGGGGTCAAAGCCAGAGGGATGAATTACAAACATTTCTCCATAGGTGATGGAGGCTTTGGTTCCGACAGCTAATTGCTACAAGACTATTAGTTCCTCAGGGAAGAAGAGATCTAGAGATTGCGCCATGCTTGTGGAAACCTGCTAAGGCTCTGTATAATTATTGAACATCTGAATCCTTTTCTCTTTGTGTGAAATTATCTCCATTTAATAAATAGGCCATAGTTACTATATATTTAACAATGTACTGCAAATCCAATAAATGCAGAATGAAATGGTGGTTTGTGATACATACATTTCCAGTCAAAAGTTTGGACACATCTCATTCAAGGGATTTTCTTAATTTTTACTGTTTTCCATATTGTAGAATAATAGTGGAGACATCAAAACTATGAAATAACATATGGAATCATGTAGGAACAAAAAAAGGATAAAACAAGATTCTTCAAAGTAGCCACCTTTTGTCTTGATGACAGCTTTGCACACTCTTGGCATTCTCTCAAACAGCTTCACCTGGAATTATTCTCCAACAGTCTTGAAGGAGTTCCCACATACACTGAGCACTTGTTGGCTGCTTTTCCTTTATTCTGTGGTCCAACTCATCCCAAACCATCTCATTTGGGTTGAGGTCGGGTGATTGTGGAGGACAGGCCATCTGATTCAGCACTCCATCACTCTCCTTCTTGGAAGAATAGCCCTTACACTGCCTGGAGGTGTGCTCGGGGTCGTTGTCCTGTTGAAAAACAAATTATATATTTCTACTAAGCGCAAACCAGATGGGATATCACTGCAGAAAGTTGTGGTAGCCATGCTGGTTAAGTGTGCCTTGAATTCTAAATGAATCACTGACAGTGTCACCACTAAAGCACCCCTCATACCATCACACCTCCTCTTCATCCTTTTCACAAAAAACAAAAATCTCAAATTTGGACTCATCAGACCAAAAGGACAGATTTCCACCGTTCTTATGTTCAATGCTCATGTTTCTTGGCCCAATCAAGTCTCTTCTTCTCATTGGTGTCCTTTATTAGTGGTTTCTTTGCAGCAATTCAACAATGAAGGACTGATTCACGCAGTCTCCTCTGAACAGTTGATGTTAAGATGTTTCTGTTACTTGAACTCTGAAGCATTTATTTGGGCGGCAATTTGAACTTATACTCTGCAACAGAGTCTTGGGTCTTCCTTCCTGTGGCGGTCCTCATGAGAGCCAGCTTCATCATAGCGCTTGATGGTTTTTGAGACTGCACTTGAATAAACTTTCAAAGTTCTTGAAAATGTCCAGATTGACTGACCTTAAATATCTTAAAGTAATGATGGACTGTCATTTCTCTTTGCTTATTTGAGATGTTCTTGCCATAATATGGACTTAGCCGTACTTGGTAAAAGACCATCTTCCATATACCACCCCTACCACAACACACCTGATTGGCTCAAACGCATTAAGAAGGAAAGACATTCAACTAATTTCCTTTTAACATGTCACACCTGTTAATTGAAATGCACTCCAGGTGACTACCTCATGAAGCTGGTTGAGAATGCCAAAAGTGTGCAAAGCTGTCATCAAGGCAAAGGGTTGCTATACGAAGAATCTCAAATATAAAATAAATAGATTTTTGGTTACCATATGATTCCACATGTGTTATTTCATCGTTTTGATGCCTTTGCTATTATTCTACAATGTAGAAAACAGTAAAAATACAGAAAAACCCTTGAATGAACAAACTTTTGACTGGTACCCTATTATATATATATATATATATATGAGAGAGAGAGCGAGACCGTTTTTTTATATACAGTAACTTCAGAAAGTATTCAGGTCCCTTGACTTTTTCCACATGGTGTCAGACTAATTCTAAAATGGATTTAATTCATTTTTTTTCCCTCATCAATCTCCACACAATACCTCATTTTCGCAAAGTGAAAATAGGTTTGTAGAAATGTTTGCAAATGTATTAAAAGTAAAAAAATAAAATTCCTTATTTACTCAATATTCAAACCTTTTGCTTTGAGACTCAACATTGAGCTCAGGTGCCAACTGTTTCCATTGATCATCCTTAAGATGTTTCTACAATTTCAAGAGTCAAACTGTGGTAAATTCAATTGATTGGACATGATTTTGATAGGCACACACCTGTCTAAACAAGGTCCCACAGTTGACAGTGCATGTCAGAGCAAAAACCAAGCCATGATGTTCAAGAAATTGTCCAAAGAGCTCCTAGGTAGGAATGTGTCGAGGCACAGATCTGGGGAAGGTTACTAAAAAAAATATGTAGCATTGAAGGACCCCAAGAACACAGTGGCCTCCGTCCTTCTTAAATGGAACAGGTTTGGAACCACCAAACTTCTAACTAGAGCTGGCCGCCCAGTCAATCTGAGCAATCGGGGGAGAAGGGCCTTGTTCAGGGAGGTGACCAAGAACCTGATGGTCACTCTGACAGAGCTCCACAGTTCATCTGTGGAGATGGGAGAACCTTCCAGAAGGACAACCATATCTTCAGCACTCCACCAATCAGGCCATTATGGTAGAGTTGCCAGACGGAAGCTACTCCTCAGTAAACGGCACATAACATCGCACTTGTTTGCCAAAAGTCACCTAAAGACTCAAAGACCATGAAAAACAAGATTCTCTGGTCTGATGAAACCAAGATTGAACTCTTTGACCTGAATGCCAAACATCACTTCTGGAGGAAACCTGGCACCATCCCTACAGTGAAGCACGGTGGTGGCAGCACGGTGGTTTTCACTTCTATTTAAACAAAGCAATGCAATCAAAATGTAAAGATGTCTTTCTCCTTGTGTTGTTGACTGAGACCAGTTTGACTTTTTTTGTATGAGAGCAGCATGCTGTAAACTAAGGTTCACGTCAATTTGTCATCTAATGATTGGCATTATTACCGTTTTCACTTGTATCAAAACTATCAGCAATCAGCTGCCTTCAACCGTCTCCCATCTGCTGAATCCAATATTTGTCCTGCTCCTTCAAGAATTCTGTTGGAACCTCTGGGACTCAAGCAGTCTCTTGGACTAGTGTGGGGTTCTGCTTACTTACTAAAGTACGCCATAATTACCAGTTACAGTTCTCACAGTCAAGGATAATTGATGAATGATTTAGTAACATCTACGTTTTTCCCAACATACTCTCTTTCCTTGTGTTAGCCTTGCAAGTTACTCTGTTTTGAATAACTTTGTAATAACCACAACTCTATGCATTCTAGGTTGATCCAGAAAAAGCCATTCTCAGAAGATAATATGGTGTTGTGGTCTGCTCTTGTGAGACTACCTATGTGGAAACACAGCTCCTGTCTACAGACCATGGCTGAACCCTTTTAGCCCTAGCTGTAATGCCTCCATTCACTATGCAGTTAAGATGCAGAAAGGGAGCATAAAGTAAATGCTTGACTCTTTACAATCTCTTTTAGGGAATGTTAGACCTTATAAGCTGTAGTCAACATGAGCACATCTAAGCCTTTCTACTTCACTTCAATGATTTCCTAGTTTTTGATCACCACAGGGTACTCAGTCCTTTGATGTCACAGTCAAGTGGAGCTTTTGTATTGACTGTCTGTGCTGCAGGTCTATGATATATTATTTAAAATAAATCATTTTTTCTAAAGCTATCAAGCATATTGATTTTGTGTATTTCAACGGAATGGGGGACTTAAAACTAGGCAACTTTATGATGACGAGTCTTATCTCAAAATTATACAGAATGTTTTCACCCGCTTGCTTTCTAAAATCCAGCCATGTTATATGTTGTAACTGGGACACATTGGGGTGATTGGGCCACAATACAATCCTATGTCTTGTTAATTACTTTCACCCATGGGATACCATGGCAGCAGCAACACTATTGACTGCACTTACATACCCCAACCAGAAGCCATGGATTACATCCATCCGCACTGAGCTAAAGGCTAGAGCTGCCACTTTCAAGGAGTGGTACTCTAACCCAGAAGCTTATAAGAACTCCCGCTATGCCCTCCGATGAACCATTAAACAGGCAAAGCTTCAAAACGGGACTAAGATCGAATCATACTACACTGGCTCTGATGCTCGTTGGATGTGGCAGGGCTTGCAAACCATTAGACTAGAAATTGAAGCACAGCCGAGTGCTGTCCTTCCAGATGAGCTTAACTACTTCTATGCTTTCTTCGAGGCAAATAACTCTGAAACATGTATGAGAGCACCAGCTGTTCAGGAAGACTGTGTGATCACGCTCTCCGCAGCCGATGTGACTAAGACCTTTAAAAAGGTCAACATTCACGGACGCAGGGCCAGACAGATTACCAGAACGTGTACTGCGAGCATGCGCTGACCAACTGGCAAACGTCTTCACGGACATGTTCAGCCTCTCCCTGTCCGATTCTGTTATACCAACATGTTTTAAGAGGACCACCATAGTGCCTGTGCCATGTCTGTAGCCATGAAGTGCTTCGAATGGCTGGTCATGGCTCACATCAACACCATTATCCCAGAAACCCTAGACCCACTCCAATTTCAATACCGCCCCAACAGATCCACAGATGATGCAATCTCTATTGCACTCCACACTTACGCACCTGGACAAAAGGAACACCTCAAAGCTCATCGATAAACTAAGGACCCTGGGACTAAACACCGCTCTCTGCAACTGGAACCTGGACTTCCTGATGGGCCGCCCCCAGGTGGTAAGGGTAGGTAACAACACATCTGTCTCGCTGATCCTCAACACAGAAGCCCATCGGGGGTGCGTGCTCAGTCCCCTCCTGTACTCCCCTGTTCACTCATGACTGCCAGGCATGACTCCAACACCATCATTAAGTTTGCCGATGACACAACAGTGGTAGGCCTGATCACCGACAACGATGAGACAGCCTATAGGTCAATGTGCGGGGGCACCGGTTAGTTGAGGTAATATGTACATGTAAGGTGGAGTTACTAAAGTGACTATGCATAGATGTTAACATCAGAGAGTAGCAGCGGTATAAAAGAGGAGGTGGGGGGGGGGGGCAATGCAAATAGTCTGGGTAGCCATTTGATTAGGTGTTCAGGAGTCTCTTGGACCTAGACTTGGCGCTCCGGTACCGCTTGCCATGCGGTAGCAGACAGAACAGTCTATGACTAGGGTGGCGGGAATCTTTGACAATTTTTAGGACCTTCCTCTTAATTACTTGTTACTTTTATTTCTTATTACATTTAAATTTAAACTGCATTGTTGGTTAGGGGCTCGTAAGTAAGCATTTCACTGTAAGGTGAATTCGGCGCATGTGAATAATACAATTTGATTTTATTTGATTAAGTTGAATCAACGTTGTTTCCATGTCATTTCAATTCAATTACATTGAACCAACATGGAATAGTTGAATTGACATCTGTGAACAGTGAGAAGATTCTGCTTGGGTCCGCAGTCTTTTGGGACAAACTTAGGTAGGGATTCATTTCGATCAGGGAGCCTAGCAGTTAAGAACGTTGGGTCAGTAACCAAAAGGTTGATGTTTTGAATCCCTGAGCCGTCTAGGTGAAGAATCTAGTGATTTGAACTTGAACAAGACACTTAACTCTAATTTCTCCTGTAAGTCTTTCTGGATAAGAAAAAGCTATGCACCTTAAATGGGCAATCAGTAGTTGAATCAATAACAAAAGCTTCTCCCTGCCACAGTGGCAAGAGAAATTAAACCACTCAAATATATAGACAAAGCTATGGATGCGAGGACTGACCATTAATGTCAAAATTATAGTTTTAACCTAGTTTGTAAACTATAACGCTGTGTAAACATGGCTAACATTGTGTTCAGATTGGAATACAGTTTGACTATGAAGTCAGCAAGGGTTATGCTTTGTGACCTTTGTACTAGCTCATCTATAGCCTGACAAGGCTGTTTGTAAGACAGCATTTAGCAACAGTAAAAAACTAAACAGATACAACTTTAGCCACATGGAACAACATTACTGCAAACATAACTCAGTTAAATGTAGCCTATCTTGCCACTTACTATCCATAGCTGTGTAGACATTGTAACTTTAATCTTTCACCTCAAAGCTAGCAACAACATTGGCACACTGGCATTTTCCAATGTGAAAAGCCATGCATAACTTAAACAAAGCTTGTAAGTTCTGCTTTCCTGAGTGTGCTGAAACTTAATATTGTACTTTCTCTTCTTTATGCTCAGGCTAAGGTAAATTACCCTGGCACTTTTAACTTTGAGTATCCCCACTTCACCTCTCTACAGCCCGTAGTGAGGCCCAGGCTTTGATTGGCCCATCTTGTTGCAAATTCATTACAGAGCTATCTAATGAAAAAGGCTTAAAGGAGGGGAGCTGTGAGCGGTTCCTATGTTTGTCGAGGAACCCGCGGAATTGTTAATGTTCTTGCAGATCCTCCAAGAGATCAAGCCATGTTGTGGCGAGGGGTAACGCTCCGGGACCATTTGTCCAACTAAATAAAGGCCTCACATTCACCAGATAACTGGCTGAAATTATGCATGGCATATCCAGCATGCTGACCCTGGAGAGTCAGCAAATGGCAGTGGTCTGGACCCAGAGGAGCCCGGGCCAATCAATTAAAACAGAAAGGAAAAAAAACAATTCAAATCATAATAATTATTCTGAAAAGGGCCCTTTTTCTGAAATTAAATATGGAGACGGCGTCTTTTGAATTATGGCCGTGGGGGGATATGTTCACAGCTCGGAGAAGACTGCTGTGAACTAGCTAGTGTTAGTGTTCCATCAATATCAGATTTTCATTTGGAAAAACGTTGGTGTGTCGCGAGGGGGCCGGACTGGCAGGGCCATTTGATGGATGGCCTATTCATGATTAATGGTCAGTGGGGAAGTTATGCCATACCGTGTAAATATCAGAGCGGGTCGCCTCTCATCCGGAATCATTTCAGATAAGAGGTAAGTACGTTTGACAGTAGCAGCTCACTGTCTGTTTGTAAAATGGAGGTAGTGAAAGGTACACTAATCATACCGGGACCCTGTTTGAAATGGGAAGTTTCTCTATAAGAGGTGGAATGAATCATCAGATAGAAAGGTCATCTTAGTATCTCTCATTATAGTTCCTCAATCTAATGGCAAGAGGGCTAGGTGTTATCATCCAAGTGAACACACACACACACAATAAATGGCCATCGTAATTAGTCATGGGCAGAGCCAGACTTAAGCGAGATTTGCAAAACCTGATTTGAAAAACAAGTTTTACGTTTTCAAATTCACCTGGTGTAAGAAAATTGTTTCCATTTTTAAAGCAAGTTTTCTGCAATTCTACAGATTTTGCCTTGGGGCGTAGAGAATATTTAGCAATTTTACAACAAATTTCATTCAAATTCTACTATTTTTGCCATGGAGCAGAGATACGTTTTTTAGCCGTTTTAAAGCAGATGTTATGCAATTTTAAACATGATTTATAGCATGTTATGAAGATATTCAGCGTCAGAATGACTAACAAAATCAATGGGGGCCCCCTGGAGGTCAAGGCTCCCGTGCAAGTGCCCTGCATATCTGGAAAGAAAGAAATGATCTCACTCAATCAATTTTAATAGAAAGTTTGCAAAAAATAATAAGATCTTGCTACCATGGAAAGGAAAAAACCTGTCTCTTTGTGAAAAAATAATCCTGATTCATTATTAATATAATTATTTCTCAAACAAGTCATAGAAAGTTGGTTGCAATTTCAATTTAATCCAGCAAAAAAGAACAAATATTAAGGTTAAACTAAAATATACTAATTGATTAAAAAAAAGGTATACTATTTGGAAATAACATCATAAATGGGACTGGTGGAGTTACAGTGGGGCAAGAAAGTATTTAGTCAGCCACCAATTGTGCAAGTTCTCCCACTTAAAAAGATGAGAGGCCTGTAATTTTCATCATAGGTACACTTCAACTATGACAGACAAAATGAGAAAAAAAAATCCAGAAAATCACATTGTAGGATTTTTTATGAATTTATTTGCAAATGATGTTGGAAAATAAGTATTTGGTCACCTACAAACAAGCAAGATTTCTGGCTCTCACAGACCTGTAACTTCTTCTTTAAGAGGCTCATCTGTCCTCCACTCGTTACCTGTATTAATGGCACCTGTTTGAACTTGTTATCAGTATAAAAGACACCTGTCCACAACCTCAAACAGTCACTATGGCCAAGACCAAAGAGCTGTCAAAGGACACCAGAAACAAAATTGTAGACCTGCACCAGGCTGCGAAGACTGAATCTGCAATAGGTAAGCAGCTTGGTTTGAAGAAATCAACTGTGGGAGCAATTATTAGGAAATGGAAGACATACAAGACCACTGATAATCTCCCTCGATCTGGAGCTCCACGCAAGATCTCACCCCGTGGGGTCAAAAAGATCACAAGAACGGTGAGCAAAAATCCCATAACCACACGGGGGGACCTAGTGAATGACCTGCAGAGAGCTGGGACCAAAGTAACAAAGCCTACCATCAGTAACACACTACGCCGCCAGGGACTCGAATCCTGCAGTGCCAGACTTGTCCCCCTGCTTAAGCCAGTACATATCCAGGCCCGTGTGAAGCTTGCTAGAGAGCATTTGGATGATCCAGAAGAAGACTGGGAGAATGTCATATGGTCAGATGAAACCAAAATATAACTTTTTGGTAAAAACTCAACTCGTCGTGTTTGGAGGACAAAGAATGCTGAGTTGCATCCAAAGAACACCATACCTACTGTGAAGCATGGGGGTGGAAACATCATGCTTTGGAGCGGTTTTTCTGCAAAGGGACCAGGACGACTGATCCGTGTAAAGGAAAGAATGAATGGGGCCATGTATCGTGAGATTTTGAGTGAAAACCTCCTTCCATCAGTAAGGGCATTGAAGATTACATGTGGCTGGGTCTTTCAGCATGACAATGATTCCAAAAACACCGTCCTGGAGGGGCCTAGCCAGTCTCCAGATCTCAACCCCATAGAAAATCTTTGGAGGGAGTTGAAAGTCTGTGTTGCCCAGCAACAGCCCCAAAACATCCCTGCTCTAGAGGAGATCTGCATGGAGGAATGGGCCAAAATACCAGCAACAGTGTGTGAAAACCTTGTGAAGACTTACAGAAAACGTTTGACCTCTGTCATTGCCAACAAAGGGTATATAACAAAGTATTGAGAAACTTTTGTTATTGACCAAATACTTATTTTCCACCATAATTTGCAAATAAATTCATAAAAAATCCTACAATGTGATTTTCTGGATTTTTTGTCATTTTGTCTGTCATAGTTGAAGTGTACCTATAATGAAAGGCCTCTCATCTTTTTAAGTGGGAGAACTTGCACAATTGGTGGCTGACTAAATACTTTTTTGCCCCACTGTATGTCACGCATAAAGCTAAAACAAATATGGAAATGTCTGCTCTACCCAAAAGGTACAACCAAAGGGGGAAAAGGCAGGAACTTGTCTGTCTGCCCTGACTTAAAGACAAAAATTGATTGAATAAAAATATATACTAATGTCAAATTACAGCTGTGCCACATACTGTAGATTGCAAAATAGTTGGGATGAGATTATCAATGTACCCAAGGCACATGGTTTATGAACTTACAGTTTACGCAAAACAACGGCAGAATTAAAACTTAGTACTTTTGTTGCCGCTCTGATTAATGCCCTACTTGCCTGGTCCGTGAGTTTTTGTGGGCGGCTCTCTCTTGGCAGGTTTGTTGTGGTGCCATATTCCTTCTATTTTTATTAATGGATTGAATGGTGTGCCGAGGGATGTTCAAAGTTTTGGATCTTTAAAAAAAAAAAAACCTGATCTGTACTTCTCCACAACTTTGTCCCTGACCTGTTTGTGGAGCTCATTGGTCTTCAGTGCCGCTTGCTTGTTGGTGCCCCTTGCTTAATGGTGTTGCAGACTCTGGGGCCTTTCAGAACAGGTGTATATGTACTGAGATCATGTGACAGATCATGTGACACTTAGATTGTACACAGGTGGAATTTATTTAACAAATTATGTGACATCTGAAGGTAATTGGTTGCACCAGATCTTATTTAGGAGTTTCATAGCAAAGGGAGTTACATATGCAAGCACCACTTTTCCGTTTATTTTTTTTGAATGTTTTGAAACAAGTTATTTTTAAAAATTTCACTTTGTGCATTACATGAAATCCAAATAAAAATCAATTTAAATTACAGGTTGTAATGCAACAAAATAGGAAAAACACGAAGAGGGATGAAAACTTTTGCAAGGCACTGAAGCCACCATTTTCCTTCATGACAGCTTTGCACACACTTGTCATTCTCTTCACCAGCTTCACCTGGAATGATTTTTCAAAAGTCTTGAAGTTCTCACATATGCTGAGCACATGATGGCTACTTTTCATTCACTCTGCGATCCAACTCATCCCACACCATCTCAATTGGGTAGAGGTCGGTTGATTTTGGAAGCCAGGTCATCTGATGCAGACTCCATCACTCTCCATCTTGGTCAAATAGCCCTAACAAAGCCTGGATTTTGTTGGGGGGTCATTGTCCCGTTGAAAAACAAATGATAATCCCACTAAGCACAAACCAGATGGGATGGCGTATCGCTGCATAATGCTATGGTAGACATGCTGGTTAAGTTTGCATTGAATTCTAAATAAATCACCAACAATGTCACCAGCAAATCACCCACACCATCACACCTCCTCCTCCAGGCTTCACGGTGGGAACCACTCGTGCAGAGATCCTCCGTTCACCTACTCTGCATCTAACAAAGACACGGTGGTTGGAACCAAAAATCTGTCTCCATCCAGATAGAGGGGAATGAGCAGCGGATGTCGTTAACCATCTTTGTTTGACAAGGTCGTCTGCAGAGAGGGAGGAGGGAGGGGGTGGAGGATTAAGGAGTGAAGGTGTAATAGTGTTGCCTTGGGTTAGAGGCAGAAGCTTGACATTTAGAGTGATAGAAAGTGGAATAGGCAGCAGTTTGAAACAGGGCATGAACATCTGGGTCATGCCTGAGTAGGTAGGGTTGGAGGAAAGGGAGACAGAAAAGGAAACAAAGTAGTGATCAGAGACCTGGAGGGGTGTGCAGTGAGATTAGTAGGTAAATAGCCTCTAGTAAAGATGAGTTTCAAGTGTATTGCCTGCCTTGTGAGTGGGAGGGGACTAGGAAAGGGTGAGGTAAAAAGAGGCAAGGAGCGGAAATAAATAATTGGAAAGAAATTAATCAAAGGCAGTCATAAGGAGGTTGAAGTCGCCCAGTACAGAGAGCATTGAGCCATTGTCAGGAAATTAGCTTATCAAGGTGTCACACTCATTGAGGAACTCTAAGGCGACACGGCCACCGTTGAGAAAACAGGGGAGACCGAAGTACTAACACTAATTGCTAGTTGCCTAGCAGAGGTGAAACCACTCCCCATCCAATACAGCCACTGAGTACGAAAACAACAACAGTCACAAATTGCCCTGTCCCTTAATCCTGGTTGATTTTTCAACAAGTTATGAGAAGTCAGCAGTTCACACACCAAGCAGGCTACTGGAAAGACAGCCAGTACTTAAAGTAGGCCATAGCAAGCAAAAATACTTCTAGATAACAACAGATGAAAGGAAAAACTGTATATCAGTAATCTTCTAGCTATAGATTGAAGCACACTGAGATGGTGCCTGAGAAGCTGGTTATATACTCAGAAAATATCATTTTTTTATTGTTTTAACTGCTTATTGCCCCTTTAAACCTGAACTACGTTATCACGGATTGAGTTATTATGAAGATGAGCAAGATTACCTATCATTGATAGACTTCATCAATGTCTCATTGTCCCCGTGTACTGAGGATGGTTACAATCGATGTCACATTTATCACCGAAGCATCTCTTACCTTCTAATCTAGAGCATACAGAAGTAGCATTCTAATTGACTCAGGGACCCTTGAATTAATCAACTCAACAAACCCTGAGAGTGAGAAACCTATAATTTATTTTAAATGTGCAATTAGGAGTTTGTTTTGGGGCTGGATTCAAGGGCAAACCTTTCAATAAAACCAGTCATATTTATTTATTGTCTAAAATGATTGGAGAAAAAAAGTGATTTTAGAGTCAATCACCTTGGATTACATAGTGATGGATAAAGATGAAACTGACCCAATGAAATATTAATATGAAAGAAGATACCACGAAAAGGTTATAAAAAAACTGTTGAATAAAACATTTACAGGCACAACCATACAAAGTAATTTCCACATGCTTGTACATGCATTCTTTAAAGTTTTCAAAACCATGAATAAATGTTTATACTTCATTAACACCTCTACACATGTCCATGGCCCCCTTGTTCTTACAATACTACATCAATCATCTTCTAATTTGTCGAAGGGAAATGAGCCACATAGCAGATCCTATCACACACTTACGTTACCCTTCAGTTCATCATTGATCTGTGAGTCATAATTGAAATAATATATTATGTGAGAATATCACAGCCTGCCATATCAAAATGATATACATTATGTTAACTTAAAACATCCAATTACCTACTGCGATTTTGATGCCTCAATCTCGAAGGCTTGAAATACAGTGTGCTGACATCAAAGGTACTCCATTCCATTGATTCAAAATTAAATGTACAGTATGGGGAGCCAAACATGGGGACACCTTGCATAACACCCCTGTGAAGGATCAAATATGTCAGTTTTATGTTTCATTTCTATGTAACATGGCACATTTCCATAAGCCTTTGCCAGGATCACAAAAGAAAGACTGAGGTGAACTAGCTGCTGCACTTCGTAATAACAATTGGGGAGATAGGTGACATTGTGAATCTCTGTCTGCACCCTGTTTTCCAATTCACAGATATGCACACAGCCACTCCTGTCATGGGCACAGCAGAGTTGATGAACGAGAGCGAAAGTGACGGTCCCCATCAGTGTGGATGATATAGACTGAACAAGCCTGCCTGCCAGCCCACCTCTGTCCCTGCACCCCCTCTCTCCGTTTCTGACGTGCCTCTCGCCTGGTTCTCCGGGGATCGCTAGGAGAATATGAGATCACCACCAGGCACAGGGAACCGTAATGAATGGGAAGAGAGGGAAATGAAGAAAAGGAAAAATTGATGAGAAATAGGAGGCAGTGAAGGAGGGGAATAAATAGGTGTGAGAGAGAAGAATGAGAAATAGATCGGGACAGAAAACGAGGGGTAACAATAGGGTCAGGTTCTTTCAATATGAAAGCCTTAAACTGCTGATTGTGGGCTTGTGTAAAGCCATTGACAAGTGATTCAACCGATGTGTTTTTTACAATATAGGCTCTAATGGGGCACTTTGGGTATTTCACTGGCAGAATATAACTATGTTAAAGTAGCACAAAGCAGAAATAGTCAAAACAGGACAATCCGTACATTGTTGAATGGACTTAAATGTCAAAGATTAATGTCCAAATGCATTGCTCTTTGATTGATTCCTCTAGACCAGCTTCATGTTAATAACATTGTGTGTGGCCAGATAGAGTGTTCTCTGAGTTGTGATTCTACGCAACAGCTTGACTTGTCTTTAAATTAGTTAAAATTGCAGAGCATGTTTCGGAGGACGCATGTCCTGATTTTCGCCTCTCCTGAGACCACTGGGGAGTTGCCGCACTGAGACAAGGTCTTTACCATGAAATTGGGGAGAAAATTGGGTAAAAATGGATAAACAAAAAACAAATTATGAAAATTGTGTCATTTGGTGCTGTTGTTTATCCCAGAGTATGGGAGCCAAATATTTCCACAAGCTCCCAAAAACAAATTAAAGAGACTATGGGATTATTTCTAAAAACACTTCAAATATTGCTATAAAGCAGTAGAATAAATCTATTAGCATACATAGACTCAAAATGTTCTTTCCAGAGGACTCTTTGTGAGGATAAGTAGATGTTGAAGCAGCCTGCATTTCCCAATAAATCCTGTCATTCTTCCACATTCTTCCTTTTGACTACCTGTCTTCAGAACAGATGTCATGGATTTATTTGGATATTTACACTGCATGTGATTAATTGTTTGTCTTAGGTGCACGTTCAGTTTGATTACACTGGCAGTATTCATTCTTCGTGGACCTGGAAAAGATTGAAAAGGTGTGTGGGCCAAATCCATAATAAAATTGGAACCTATGCCAACGTCTTGCTCTGTTCATCCCACGGAAGAGCAACTTCTTATGCCTGGCTGAGGCTACCTTGGCTATGCTTATCACTATAGGACTATGACGTTTGGAAGGAGGAGTAAAGAACGCAAGCGACTCTAATGCTTGGATGTAAATGCAACCACATCCAAAGAGAAGAGAATTATACTTTGTTTTACAGAGAATGGGAATGTGTCTTTTTGATGTGAACTCAATCCCCAAGACACAAACACCACCCAAGATGTTGGAAGCACAGGGTCAGCTGCAGCCAGGAAAGATGGATAGAGAAAGGAATACAGAAAGGTTCAAAGGGACATGAAGACAATCCAGAAATAGATCAACAGTTAGATAAGGGTAAAAGGGCAGGGAAGAAGAAGTGACAGAGAATGGGTGAAAGAAAGAGAGCACGATAAGAGAGACCCCCTCAGGGTGGGACAAATTTGATCCCACGCCTAGTCCCTCTCAAAACTGGTTTCAGGCGACTGTAGGGACAACCCCTGCTGGGCTCCAATCAGAATGTTCTGAATATAAATCCATGTCCCTCCACCCCGTGGCTACCTTTCTCCAATCTTCTTCTGCTCACAGTATGATGATAAAGAAGCTCTCGCCATGGCAGAGTGTGTGGGTAATGCGTCTCTAGCTACTCCCGGGCCATTAGCCACAGAACATGTGACTCTTACAATGGAGGCTGGCAGGAAGTAGAATTAACTGCTTAATTTCAACACACAACCACATTCCAGCTACATCGGTACTCCCCTTCCAGCCTAATTTAATGGTATTAGAATGATAAATATAGATAATCCATGTGCTTTGACATAAGTAAATATCTCTAGTTGGACTGAGACAGGAGTATCACAACCTTGAGTTGACATGGGGTGTCATCTCCATTAATGAAGAAGAGGACAGCAGTTTGCAGTGAGCCCCTTCTCTCTGAAATTAATTTAGGGACAGTTTCCCAGACACAGATTAAGCCTAGTACTGGACTAAAAAGCATGTGCAATGGCGCATGTGCAGTCTCCATTGAAAGTGCTTCTTAGTTCAAGACTAGGCTGAATTCATGTCCAGGAAACCATCTTTTTAATGTTTTATCCAACATTTTCTGCAAAATTTATTTAAAAAAAAAAATTGGTTAAACAACAAATGTAGCACTGTCCCAATGTCTCCACCCTATTTGCAAACAAAATATATCCCTTTATTTAAAAAGTTGTTGCAGATAGTAATGAGTGTAATTACTCAGAGAGAAGATGGAGTCCACCTCTTGGAGTTGAAGAAAAATGGCTGCTCTGTTTCTGTGAAAAAGGTCAGATTCCCAACGTTTACTATCTCGCTGACCCGGACTAGGAACACTTCACTTCGAACCATAGGGAGATGTGTACATCACAGGGAGTACATTATATTAACAGGGAAGGGAGCCAATATGCCTCTCAGTACTCTGTCCCCTTCATCTCTTTGTTTGTTGTCCATGCAAGGGCAACAAACAAATTTCTCTTTCTGTTAGACATGTCTTGAAACCCTGATAATGCATTGGTACACTTATTTATTCCAGGAATTTGTTTTTGCTTTTTCTGTTCTTTAACAATGGCTTATTTTCTGGTCACTCTTCTGTAAAGCCCAGCACTGTGGAGTGTACGGCTTAGAGTGGTCCTATGGACAGATACTCCAATCTCCGCTGTGGAGCTTTGCAGCTCCTTCAGGCTTATCTTTGGTCTCTTTGTTGCCTCTCTGATTAATGCCCTCCTTGCCTCCTTGTGTTTTGGTGGGCGGCCCTAGGCAGGTTTGTTGTGGTGCCATTATCTTTCCATTTTTCAATAATGGATTGAATGGTGCTCTGTGGGATGTTCAAAGTTTCTGATATTTTTTTATAACCCAAACCTGATCTGTACTTCTCCACAAGTCTGTCCCTGACCTTGCTTGGTGGTGCCCCTTGCTTAGTGGTGTTGCAGACTAAGGGGGCCATTCAGAACAGGTGTATATATACTGAGATCATGTGACACTTATATTTCACACAGGTGGACTTTATTTAACTAATTATGTGACTTCTGAAGATATTGGTTTGCCTCAGATATTATTTAGGGGCTTTTAAAATTTGTATTTCACCTTTATTTTACCAGGTAGTCCATTTGAGAACAAGTTCTCATTGAAAACTGCGACCTGGCTAAGATAAAGCAAAGCAGTGCGACACAAACAACACAGAGTTACACATGGGATAAACAAACGTACAGTCAATAACACAATAGATAAATATTAATACAGTGTGTGCAAATGTAGTAAGATTAGGGAGGTAAAGGAAAAAAATATGCCATAGTGGTGAAATAAATACAATTTATCTTCATAGCAAAGGGGTGAATACATATTCACGCACCACTATTCTTTTATTTTTTAATTTTTTAGAATGTGTTGAAACAAGTTATTTTTTTCATCTCACTTCACCAATTTGGACTATTTTGTTTATGTCCATTACATGAAATCAAAAATAAAAATAAATTTAAATTACAGGTTGTAATCCAACAAAATAGGAAAAACGCCAAAAGGGATGACTACTTTTGCAAGGCACTTTAAGTAGCTATCTAACTAGCTAACGTTTGCCAGCACCTCTGTCCTATCTAGCTAGCTAGGAAATGTTACCTAACCAGCTAGTATTTGGTAAAACCTAGAACATATTTTTCAATATAGCTGGGTATCCCCTTTAATCTTTGGTAGGTAGCGATTAGTGTTAGCAAGTAATGTTAAACACTAACTAGCTATTATCGTAGCAGTGAATAGCATAACTAGCTAAGCCTCAACAGTACAAATCATGATAATGATGATAGTACCAAGCTAGCAATGAGGAATCTGCCCAGAAACGGCCCTCTTCCGCAGGGAACTGAATTTATTCGGCCCGGAATTGGGTGTCGGACTCAACCCGGAATCAAAATGAATGGCTGTCCAGAATCAGGCCAAGTACATCGGGCCATTGACCGTCTACCAGAATTCGGCCGACTTTGCCGGCGTCTTACCAAAATCCCCCCAGAAGCTGTCCGATGCAAATGTAAATAAATGTATACAAAATTACGAGATTTAGTCATAGTAAATATTACATTCAAATTATACTATCCACAAACAAGCACCATACACCTGGTGACCGTGTCAGCATGCATGCGCCTAGCCTGCCACAGGAGTCGCTACAGAGCGATGGGACAAGGACATACCGGCCGGCCAAACCCTCCCCTAACTCGGACGACGCTGGGCCAATTGTGCATCGCCTTATGGGTCTCACGGTCCTGCCGGCACGGGTCTTCAACCAGCATCTGTAGAAACGCAGTTTGCACTACGATGCACTGTCTTATACCGCTGCGCCGCTCGGGAAGTTCCAACCACAAAGTTTTTAATGCTTATCAATTGTCTTGCACAAAGTATCAAAATACTAAAATACTACACCGGACTCTTAAATAATTTAATTTAAATGTTAATAGAATTTTTTTGATGAGGAAAATAAGGAAAATATGGAAAAATAAATAAATAATGAAATGTTAATTATATAAAGCAACCTGTGTAATCATCTACCAGAGAGTAGCCCCAATCGGCCAGAGCCGCAAGTAATACATTTGGGCCAGATAACTCTCACCGGAATCGGCCCGGGTCCCAAGTAATATAGGCATTTGGGCCAGATAACTCTCACCGGAATCGGCTCAAGCCCCAAGTAATACATTTGGGCCAGATAACTCACACCAGTATCGGCCTGAGCTCAATCCCGAGTCCTAGTTATAAGTTATACTGCCGAAGGCGGCCCAGACTTGGGCAACATGACATCGGCCGAGTCTGACTCTCGGCTGAGTGCCCCTACTCTTGGCCGGAATCGGCCCAGATTCATTGTGCTAGCTGGGTAGAGTTTAAAGGAGGCTGGTGTGAGGAGCTGTAGGAGGACGGGCTCATGGAATAAATGGAATGGAATCAATGGAATCAAACATCATACCGTTCCATTAACCATTCCAGCCAATTACAATGAGCCCGTCCTCCTATAGCTCCTCCCACCAGTCTCCTCTGACGAGTTATATATAGCTAGAGTGCCTGATAAATTGTCATGAATTCTTCTTCTCTCTCACAGATTCCCATAAGGTCTATGACTCCAGGATGGGAAACTGTTTAACAAGAAAGAAGCAGATGAAGACACAGAAGGGGGCCATGAGACCCTATGCTGTATTTTAAATAGTTAATCTGTTGTCAACTACTATTCTGACTTGTAATGTTAAAAAGAGGAGGAATATAACCCCCAGTTTAGAACCCCAAGTTAATCTGAATTACTCACTATACCAATGATAGGCTTCAGGTTAGACACTGCTAATAAAATTGTTTTCCCAATGTATCCTTCTATTAAATTACATTTTGATCTTACTATGTACAGTATCAGTCAAAAGTTTGGACACAGCTACTCATTCCAGGGTTTACTTTATTTTCACAAGTTTCTACATTGTAGAATAATAGTGAAGACACCAAAACTATGAAATAACACATATTTAGTCATGTAGTAACCAAAAAAGTGTTAAACAAATCAAAGTAGCCACCCTTTGCTTTGATGACAGCTTTGCACACTCTTGGCATTCTCTCAACCAGCTTCATGAGGTAGTCACCTGGAATGCATTTCAATTAGCAGGTGTGCCTTGTTTAAAGTTAATTTGTGAATTTCCTTCTTAATTCCTTTGAGCCAATCAGTTGTGTTGTGACAAGGTAGGGGTGGAATACAGAAGTTAGCCCTATTTGGTAAAAGACCAAGTCCATATTATTTCAAGAACAGCTCAAATAAGCAAAGAGAAATGACAGTCCATCATTACTTTAAGATATGAAGGTCAGTTCATCCGGAAAATGTCAAGAACTTTGAAAATATCTTCATGTGCAGTCGCAAAAACCAAAGGAAAGGAAGATCCGAAGTTAATCCAAGTTACCAGCCTCAGAAATGGCAGCCCACATAAAAAGTAACAAACACTTCTCAACATCAACTGTTCAGAGGAGACTGCGTGAATCTGTATTTTACTGTCAAATTGCTGCAAAGAAACTACTACTAAAGGACATCAATAAGAAGAAGAGACTTGCTGGGGCCAAGAAACACGAGCAATGGACATACATTAGACCGGTGGAAATCTGTCCTTTGGACAGATGAGTCTAAATTTGAGATTTTTGGTTCAAACCAAAAGGACGCTAAGAAAGCGGACTAAGACTATGTTGGAGTGGGGTCCACGTCCCGCGCCAGAGCCGCCACCGTGGACAGACGACCACCCAGAGCCTCCCTTATGGGTTTAAGTGTGCGGCCGGGAGTCCGCACCTTTGGGGGGGGGGGGGGTACTGTCACACCCTGGACTTAGTATTTTGTGTTTTCTTTACTATTTTGGTCAGGCCAGGGTGTGACATGGGTGATTTATGTGTTTTGTCTTGTCTAGGGGTTTATTAGATTAATGGGATTGTGTTTAGTAGAGTTGTCTAGGAAAGTCTATGGTTGCCTAGAGTGGTTCTCAATCAGAAGCAGGTGTTTATCGTTGTCTCTGATTGGGAACCATATTTAGGCAGCCATATTCTTTGGGTATTTCGTGGGTGATTGTTTCCTGTCTGTGTTTGTTGCACCAGATAGGGCTGTTTCGGTTTTTTCACGTTTCTTGTTTTGTACATTGTTCTATTTTCATCTTTCATTAAAGATGTATAAAGATAACCACGCTGCGTTTTGGTCCGCCTCTCTTTCACCAGAAGAAAACCGTAACACCGGGCGGGGTCTTTTTACAAAAACATATGTCGATTCAGAATGATTTGAGCTACAAAGTCGTGAGAAGGTAAGGGGTTCTTCTACATACAAATCCCATGACATATTGTATATAATACTGTAATAAGCTCACATAGTTGCTGTCACAAATGCAGCACAGTTGTCACTAACAAGTTGGATATTAATTTCCCACTGTGAAAATAATGTTGGTACATACAGTATTCATGTAAATAGATTTTCTTCATTTTTTTTTGAATTGGCTGACGTTTTTTTTCTTGACATTTCTCAATAAAACTCATGAATGCAACTGTTAATGTCAAATTATTTGTGTTCTACTAGGAGCCCTGGTTGTCCTGAAAAGAAAATGGCAACATGCTTTGTGAGACTGAATGTAAGAGCTGATTTTTGCTAGGGTCTCGGGACTAATAGGCTTAAACAGGTAAATCCTTAAGGGAAACACAATATACTGTAGCGTTTTGTTAACAGTCAGGTGCCATTTGTAAAGGGTTTATAATTACATTTGTAACAGGATTATAAACCATTAATAAACAGTTACATCGGTCAAAATAGTTAAATAACTGGTCAGTGTTTGCCAAATATTGCCAGTTATTAATAATTTATAAATGCACTTACAAATGCTTATTAAATAGTTGCGCAATTGAACAATAGTTATTGTTCCACCTTTGTTTGTGATGGGAACACAAGGTTGGTTTTCATGATGTGTCTTGACCCACCTTTGAACCCTGATGCCTTGGCCAAATTTACATCCAGGACATTATTTAACCATCATTCCTAACATATTACCCCTTAACAGATTATCAACACACGTACCACTTGTCTATGATAGTCTAAGTATGGTGACTGCTCTGGTGTGAAATGGTAACTGTAATACCTTTAGTTGGTGAAACAGTGGAGGAGGTATTCTTTCAGTGTTGAATGTTTGTCATCATACCCACCATTCATTGACTGAACATGTTTAAGAAAGTGTTGAATCTTCTCTCATGTACATAGTGATGAGTACCACATAATGCCTATAAATATCTCTAAGCTCTGAGTGAACTCTATAAATTATTAAGCCACATTTAAAACTGCTAAAAGCATACCTTATTTCAAGATGACAGACCTATAAACATTTATAACTGATAAAATGTAACTTATTTTAAAGTGACAGACCTATGAACATTTATAACTGAGTTATCAACATTTTTTTCCCGCTAAAATGATAATATATTTTAAAGCGGCAATACACTGACCATTAACAAGAGTTAGCAACAACTGCTGAAAAGATACATTTAAAGAAAATGGAAACCTGCTGGCCATTTATTAATGTGTTAGGCCTACCAATATTTATAAAATTTCTGGCCATTTATTAATGAGTTGTAAACATGTATAACAGCATATGATCTCCTCAAACATGCAATATACAGAACCAGTCAAAGCTTGGACACACCTATTCATTCAAAGATTTTTCATTATTTTGTACTATTTTATACATTGTAGATTAATAGTGAAGACATCAAAACTATGAAATAACTTTTTATTTATTTATTTATCCGTTATTTTACCAGGTAAGTTGATTGAGAACACATTCTCATTTGCAGCAACAACCTGGGGAATAGTTACAGGGGAGAGGAGGGGGATGAATGAGCCAATTGTAAACTGGGGATTATTAGGTGACCGTGATGGTTTGAAGGTCAGATTGGGAATTTATGTATGGAATCATGTAGTGTTAAACAAATCAAAATGTATTTTATATTTTTGATTGTTCAATGTAGCCACCCTTTGTGTATCGCTGCAGAAAGCTGTGTCACCAGCAAAGCACCTCATATTTCCTATTATCTTTATTCTTGGTGGGAACCACACCGTTCCCCTACTCTGCATCTTACATAGACACGGTGGTTTGAACCAAAAATCTCAAATTTAGACTCATCTGTCCAAAGGACAGATTTCCACCGGTCTAATGTATGTCCATTGCTCGTGTTTCTTGGCCCCAGCAAGTCTCTTCTTCTTATTGATGTCCTTTAGTAGTAGTTTCTTTGCAGCAATTTGACAGTAAAAGACAGATTCACGCAGTCTCCTCTGAACAGTTGATGTTGAGAAGTGTTTGTTACTTTTTATGTGGGCTGCCATTTCTGAGGCTGGTAACTTGGATTAACTTCGGATCTTCCTTTCCTTTGGTTTTTGCGACTGCACATGAAGATATTTTCAAAGTTCTTGACATTTTCCAGATGAACTGACCTTCATATCTTAAAGTAATGATGGACTGTCATTTCTCTTTGCTTATTTGAGCAGTTCTTGAAATAATGTGGACTTGGTCTTTTACCAAATAGGGCTAACTTCTGTATTCCACCCCTACCTTGTCACAACACAACTGCTTGGCTCAAAGGAATTAAGAAGGAAATTCACAAATTAACTTTAAACAAGGCACACCTGCTAATTGAAATGCATTCCAGGTGACTACCTCATGAAGCTGGTTGAGAGAATGCCAAGAGTGTGCAAAGCTGTCATCAAAGCAAAGGGTGGCTACTTTGATTTGTTTAACACTTTTTTGGTTACTACATGACTACATATGTGTTATTTCATAGTTTTGGTGTCTTCACTATTATTCTACAATGTAGAAACTTGTGAAAATAAAGTAAACCCTGGAATGAGTAGCTGTGTCCAAACTTTTGACTGATACTGTACATAGTAAGATCAAAATGTAATTTAATAGAAGGATACATTTGGAAAACAATTTTATTAGCAGTGTCTAACCTGAAGCCTATCATTGGTATAGTGAGTAATTCAGATTAACTTGGGGTTCTAAACTGGGGGTTATATTTCTCCTCTTTTTAACATTACAAGTCAGAATAGTAGTTCACAACAGATTAACTATTTAAAATACAGCATAGGGTCTCATGGCCCCCTTCTGTGTCTTCATCTGCTTCTTTCTTGTTAAACAGTTTCCCATCCTGGAGTCATAGACCTTATGGGAATCTGTGAGAGAGAAGAAGAATTCATGACAATTTATCAGGTACTCTAGCTATATATAACTCGTCAGAGGAGACTGGTGGGAGGAGCTATAGGAGGACGGGCTCATTGTAATTGGCTGGAATGGTTAATGGAACGGTATGATGTTTGACTCCATTCCATTGATTCCATTCCATTTATTCCATGAGCCCGTCCTCCTACAGCTCCTCACACCAGCCTCCTTTAAACTCTACCCAGCTAGCACAATGAATCTGGGCCGATTCCGGCCAAGAGTAGGGGCACTCAGCCGAGAGTCAGACTCGGCCGATGTCATGTTGCCCAAGTCTGGGCCGCCTTCGGCAGTATAACTTATAACTAGGACTCGGGATTGAGCTCAGGCCGATACTGGTGTGAGTTATCTGGCCCAAATGTATTACTTGGGGCTCGAGCCGATTGGGGCTACTCTCTGGTAGATGATTACACAGGTTGCTTTATATAATTAACATTTCATTATTTATTTAGGCAGGAGACTCTGGCGGCTCATGACAGGCGGGAGACTCTGGCGGCTCATGACAGGCGGGAGACTCTGGCGGCTCATGACAGGCGGGAGACTCTGGCGGCTCATGACAGGCGGGAGACTCTGGCGGCTCATGACAGGCGGGAGACTGGCGGCTCATGACAGGCGGGAGACTCTGGCGGCTCATGACAGGCGGGAGACTCTGGCGGCTCATGACAGGCGGGAGACTCTGGCGGCTCATGACAGGCGGGAGACTCCGGCAGCGCTGGAGAGGCAAGGCGCACTGTAGGCCTGGTGCGTGGTGCCGGCACTGGTGGTACTGGGCCGAGGACACGCACCTCAGGGCAAGTGCGGGGAGCTGCCACGGGAGGGCTGATGCGTGGAGGTGGTACCGGATAGACCGGACCGTGCAGGCGCACTGGAGCTCTTGAGCACCGAGCCTGCCCAACCTTACCTGGTTGAATGCTCCCGATTGCCCTGCCAGTGCGGCGAGATGGAATAGCCCGCACTGGGCTATGCAGGCGAACCAGGGACACCGTGCACAAGGCTGGTGCCATGTAAGCCGGCCCAAGGAGACGCACTGGAGACCAGATGCATAGAGCTGGCTTCATGGCACTTGGCTCGATGCCTACTCTAGCCCGGCCGATACGCGGAGCTGGTATGTACCTCACCGGGCTATGCAACCGCACTGGGGACACAGTGCGCTCCACAGCTTAACATGGTGCCTGCCCAGTCTCTCTAGCCCCCCCGGTAAGCACAGGAAGTTGGCTCAGGTCTCCTACCTTGCTTCGCCATACTTCCTGTGTGCCACCCCCACCCAATAAATTTTTGGGGCTGACTCTCGGGCTTCCATCCGCTCCGCCGTGCTGCCTCCTCATACCAGCGCCTCTCCGCCTTCGCCGCCTCCAGCTCTTCTTTGGGGCAACGATATTCTCCTGGCTGTGTCCAGGGTCCTTTTCTGTCCAAGATTTCCTCCCAAGTCCAGAAATCTTGATTTCGCTGCTCCTGCTGCCGCTGCCTGTCACCACGCCGCTTGGTCCTGTTGTGGTGGGTGATTCTGTTACGGTTTTCTTCTGGTGAAAGAGAGGCGGAAAAAAACGCAGCGTGGATATCTTTCTACATCTTTAATGAAAGATGAAAATATAACAATATTTAAAACAAGAAATGTGAAAAAACCGAAACAGCCCTATCTGGTGCAACAAACACAAAGACAGGAAACAACCACCCACGAAATACCCAAAGAATATGGCTGCCTAAATATGGTTCCCAATCAGAGACAACGATAAACACCTGCCTCTGATTGAGAACCACTCTAGGCAACCATAGACTTTCCTAGACAACTCTACTAAACACAACCCCATAAATATAATAAACCCCTAGACAAGACAAGACACATAAATCACCCATGTCACACCCTGGCCTGACCAAAATAATAAAGAAAACACAAAATACTAAGGCCAGGGCGTGACACCCGGTCCCCTTTGTCTCACAAACACACACTCTAGCTCTCTTTAATCATTAATGTAAAAGAAATAGACAAATCCAATGGTACAACCCAGAAGTATGTAGCTCAAAGACACAATGTTTAAAAGTGGTTAGAAGTACTAAATCACACCGGCGCTACGCATTGGGTTAAGGGCGTTGCATAGAGCCCCTCACCATTTTTGTTAGGTAATGGCATACTTAAAGGGTTTTACAGTAGTTTGAAGACATGCAGGGCAAAATGAGTCTCTGGTTACCATGGAGATTAACTTCATACATAGCTAGCAGGTTGATGTTTTCCCATTGCAACCAGGGAAGAGGAAAGCAACATTCACCAACATTCATTGATATCCATACAGAATGAAGCGCTTAAGGAACCTCATGGGCGCCCTTAACCTTTTCACTTAATTTAAGGGGGAAATTCGCCTTAAAATGTTTTGTGCAACTGACTTAAAGATAAGTGGAAAATGAACGTAGCCCTTTCCTGCAGTCAAATTACCTAGTGGTCTCATGGGTGTGTTATGAATATTTTTCAAAATGTATAAACATTATTTCAAAAACGCATACGTTTTGTTATAATTCATTCTTCTGTGATGCATATAAAGTGTAAAATGTGTGCAAACTCAAAATGGAATACATTTCAACTCTCTTTCTGACATGGTAACGGTGACTTATGTTTTTAAGCACTTAACCATGTGTGTGAGGTGTATTATTTTGTTTCAAAGCAGATTTGTTTTATGCAATCAGCCTCAGAGCACAAAAATCTGCACAAAAAGCAGTATTAAAATGTCACAGAAACTGTCTAACAAATATCTTGATAAGACTTGCTATTTCATTCAAATAAAGATACCGCAGATTGTGGATCGTACCTGGGTCGTGTTAATCAGGGCACACACACACACACACACACACACAACGTAAAATTAAAAAGTGTGTTTGTTATTGGACAGGTTCAGATAGTACCTCCCCATTTTGGACAGTTTTCTTCCATTACATTTCTACTGAATGTGTGCCTGTTGTCCTCCTACCATATCTCTATCGGTGTCAGCCACTGACAAGAGTCAAAGAGCCACTAGATGGCACTGTGAGGAGTGTCCCTTCCTTTCGCCAGATGGAATGTTATGTCATGGCGCATTAGGTGGCAGTTAAATTTCTAGTTGTAATTAATATCTTAATGTACCCAGAGGTGGTACTGGTACCCAGAGAAAACAGGCTTCTTTCTCACTCTCACCCTTTGCCATGGTTCGCCATTGCCAGTCTGTGGGGTCTCTGTGTCATGCTCGCTTACTCAGTAACTGTAGCATAAACATGACTTTGACTGGAGGTCATCCACTCACTAGTCGTGGTGTGTGGGCTGTTTGAATTAAATGCACAATCCGCAATAGCTTCATCATGTCTTAGCTTATCATAACCAAAAAACAAAGGACCTATTATGTTGATAGAAGACACCTGTAAACAAATAAGGCATAGATTGAAGTCCTGATTTTTTTTAAAGTAATGTAATTTGATGTAAAGCGTGTTATAGCACATCAAACTATACAGCCTACTACAAGCATTTTAAAGGCCTTTTCCTCAGCGTTCGCATGAATCATATTCATGGTAAACGTGGCCTTGCTTGTTTAATTACCTTTAAAAGTTGTGTTTAATTATCTTAAAAAATATGTTACAGTGTGCCATGCTATAATGTGCATTGTAAACTGGGTGGTTCGAAGCCTGAATGCTGATTGGCTGTTAGCCGTAGTATATCAGACCGTTTACCACGGGTACGACAAAACTTTTATTTTTACTGCTATAAATACATTGGTAACCAGTTTATAATAGCATTAAGGCATCCCGGGGGGTTGTGGTATATTGCTAATATATGTATCCAGGCAATGCGCGTTGCATCGTGCATAAGAACAGCCCTTATCCATGGTATATTGGCCATTTACAACACCCCCTCGGGCTTTATTGCTTAATTGGAATGAAACCTGCCCTTAGTCTTGTGGTACAGTGCCTTGCGAAAGTATTCGGCCCCCTTGAACTTTGCGACCTTTTGCCACATTTCAGGCTTCAAACATAAAGATATAAAACTGTATTTTTTTTGTGAAGAATCAACAACAAGTGGGACACAATCATGAAGTGGAACGACATTTATTGGATATTTCAAACTTTTTTAACAAATCAAAAACTGAAAAATTGGGCGTGCAAAATTATTCAGCCCCCTTAAGTTAATACTTTGTAGCGCCACATTTTGCTGCGATTACAGCTGTAAGTCGCTTGGGGTATGTCTCTATCAGTTTTGCACATCGAGAGACTGAAATTTTTTTCCCATTCCTCCTTGCAAAACAGCTCGAGCTCAGTGAAGTTGGATGGAGAGCATTTGTGAACAGCAGTTTTCAATTCTTTCCACAGATTCTCAATTGGATTCAGGTCTGGACTTTGACTTGGCCATTCTAACACCTGGATATGTTTATTTTTGAACCATTCCATTGTAGATTTTGCTTTATGTTTTGGATCATTGTCTTGTTGGAAGACAAATCTCCGTCCCAGTCTCAGGTCTTTTGCAGACTCCATCAGGTTTTCTTCCAGAATGGTCCTGTATTTGGCTCCATCCATCTTCCAATCAATTTTAACCATCTTCCCTGTCCCTGCTGAAGAAAAGCAGGCCCAAACCATGATGCTGCCACCACCATGTTTGACAGTGGGGATGGTGTGTTCAGCTGTGTTGCTTTTACGCCAAACATAACGTTTTGCATTGTTGCCAAAAAGTTCAATTTTGGTTTCATCTGACCAGAGCACCTTCTTCCACATGTTTGGTGTGTCTCCCAGGTGGCTTGTGGCAAACTTTAAACGACACTTTTCATGGATATCTTTAAGAAATGGCTTTCTTCTTGCCACTCTTCCATAAAGGCCAGATTTGTGCAATATACGACTGATTGTTGTCCTATGGACAGAGTCTCCCACCTCAGCTGTAGATCTCTGCAGTTCATCCAGAGTGATCATGGGCCTCTTGGCTGCATCTCTGATCAGTCTTCTCCTTGTATGAGCTGAAAGTTTAGAGGGACGGCCAGGTCTTGGTAAATTTGCAGTGGTCTGATACTCCTTCCATTTCAATATTATCGCTTGCACAGTGCTCCTTGGGATGTTTAAAGCTTGGGAAATATTTTTGCATCCAAATCCGGCTTTAAACTTCTTCACAACAGTATCTCGGACCTGCCTGGTGTGTTCCTTGTTCTTCATGATGCTCTCTGCGCTTTTAACGGACCTCTGAGACTATCACAGTGCAGGTGCATTTATACGGAGACTTGATTACACACAGGTGGATTGTATTTATCATCATTAGTCATTTAGGTCAACATTGGATCATTCAGAGATCCTCACTGAACTTCTGGAGAGAGTTTGCTGCACTGAAAGTAAAGGGGCTGAATAATTTTGCACGCCCAATTTTTCAGTTTTTGATTTGTTAAAATTATTTAAAAAGTTTGAAATATCCAATAAATGTCGTTCCACTTCATGATTGTGTCCACTTGTTGTTGATTCTTCACAAAAAAATACAGTTTTATATCTTTATGTTTGAAGCCTGAAATGTGGCAAAAGGTCGCAAAGTTCAAGGGGGCCGAATACTTTCGCAAGGCACTGTATTTCCTTTGTTGAGCAAAACAGATACAGTATAGAATGGATGTGTTATTTCTGTGTAAAATGCAATGGGATTCATTTGCTTCATTGTTTATGTCTTTGTTGGTGGCCCACTCTTTAATGGTACAGTCTAGAAGTTGAATTAAGGCACATGCAAAACTTCATAGTGTGATAAGTGACACACAAGGCATGATGAAGAATTTAGAAATTGGGAGAGAGCGAAGAAAACAGAGCACTGTTGTATTAATTGCTGCTGTTTTCTTTGCCAGGTCTCCCTTGCTGAAGAAACCCTGAACCTCAATGGGGTTTTTCTCTGTTAAATAAAGGTTAAATTAATAAAGCAAATGAACTGTAGCTGACATTGAGCACAGTCACATGCACACAATAATGTGATTATTGTGGATAGTTGGGTTAATGTAATAGTTTGCTTAAAACGTTTACATGCTTTGCAAGAATAATAATTTCCCTCATAATCCTGTTTACATGGACACATCTGAAATCAGGCTACCAATGAGACTTTTGATAATTGCAGAAATTCGGCAATCAAAATAAACATTCTACCACAGTGACCATGTTATTTTTGAGTATAATATTATAACATATAAAGTGTGTAGGTGAAAACTATTTATAAGATGCATACTTTCAGTTTTTCCGAACTCACTTAACTTGCCATAAGTGGGAGGCTTGCGCTACCTAGTGCTGGCACATGCGCAGATCAAATGCAACACTGAAACGCCAATTAAGCTGTTTACATGTCCTGATAATTCAAAATATTGCTCATAAAACCAGGTGTTTAATCTGCGTATGTTACTTTTATTATGACTTTACGCCGATTAAGATTAAGCAGAGTAAGCTGTTTACATGACTAATGCTGTACTCGGCCTTCTGCCATAATCAGTTTAATATTGAATTATTAGCATACATGTAAACATACTCATTACAGCAGTCCTCATAAATTAGGTACAAAGAATGATGGATATAACAGGTGTAGGTGACTGCTGGCAGAGTTAGTACTCAGCATCAGTGCCTGTCTCCAGCCTTAATACATAGCAGGAGTCTGCGCCTTGCACAGTGAACCGGCTTTGATTTGCTATTTGACTTATGTAAAGCAGTGCTTTGAACTGAACTATGGTGAACAGCATTATCAACTTTCCCTAACAGCCTCCTCACAGGTGCACCGTTTTCTTTTCCAACGTTTGCCTGAGAGATCGCTCTACCCTCTCATCCGTTTTTTATGCTTGAGGGGCTTTACATTTTTCTTACATGGATTATATAATCAATTATGATACACTTGATTGTCATCTTCTTTGGTACCAAAAAGGCATCTTAAAAGGGTTCTCCTATGGGGACAGCCGAAGATTACTAAGGTTCTATATATCACCTTTTTTTCAAAAAGCGTACTGTAGTCCTTTACGTTTACCTAAAAATGGCGCTCCATTTTCTGCTATTGCTTCTATTGTTCGATGATGGTGACATGCCTTATGTTTGCGCCGTGAGAAAAGAGAGGCGGCTGCCTACCTATGGATGATATCACTTTAATAAATGGAACACTATATCCCCACAGCATGATGCTGCCACCACCATGCTTCATCGTAGGGATGGTGGAAGTTTTCCTCCAGACGTGACACTTGGCATTGTCACGCCCTGACGTTAGATATTTCTGTTTTCTATATATTTTGGTTAGGTCAGGGTGTGTCTAGGGTTGTTGTAGGTCTAGGGGTTTTTGTATTTCTATTTTGGCCTGATATGGTTCTCAATCAGAGACAGCTGTTTATCATTGTCTCTGATTGGGGATCATATTTAGGCAGCCCTGTTTCCCACGTTCTGGTGTGGGATCTTGTCTATGTTTAGTTGCCTGTCAGCACTAGTTTGGATAGCTTCACGTTTCGTTTGTGGCACCTTACACAAAAGGTCTGATTGGTGTAATACTGCATAGATGGCAGCTTGAAAGAGTATTGGTGGTCCCAGACTTCTTCCATTTAAAACTTCCAAGGGATAACTCCCTTTTTTTCAATTTTCGCCTAAAATGACATAACCAAATCGTTCCGGCCCTGAAGCAAGGAAATGCATATTCTTGGTACCATTTGAAAGGAAACACTTTGTGTAAATGTGAATTGAATGTAGGAGAATACAATAGATCTGGTAGAAGAAAATACAAAGAAATAAACCAACATTCTTTTTTTCTATAACCATCTTTGAAATGCAACAGAAAGGTCCCAAATCTAACCAACACGCTGGTTGTAATTCTGATGGTGTCCACAATATGGCAGTAGTGTATGTGCAAGGTTTCAGATGGATAACTTGAAGTTTGAGCAAACTGCATGCATTTAGTGGAAAGTCACACAGGTACATTTGGGCAAGTCGTGAGGAGTCATTTACATTCACATACATTTTGTCTGCAAGAGTATTGTCAAATCTCTATACTTGGTCTTTCATTTAGCATTTCCAGTATTAGTAGCCATATTATTAGTTCAACATTTGCAAAACAACCAGTTTTCATGACTTCATAACTCTCCATGCTCTTATAATTTATGTCCAAAAGGAAAAGGCTTGCTGTCGCACGAGGTTAGCAGCTACATTTTGTGACAGATATGAGGTTTCCCGATACTCCCGTAAAGCCCAGCTCATTGGCTATCTAGGTAGCTTTGTTTGATTGGTGCTTATTGGACAAAGTTACAGTCTATCAAGTGAAGACTGCCAGCGTCATCGGTGTGTCAAGAAGGTGTCGCTCTCTGTCCAAATTTGGTGTCCTATAGGATATACTACACTCCTAATGATATAGTGTTGTCTGGTTACGTTCTATGATCTCTGGGGAATAAATATGAACATGATTTAAATGGTTGAAATAACGTTTAGGGTTAGATTTTTACAGATTCCTTAGTTTGCAAATTGAACGAGTGGAAATAGAAAATCGATTGTGCATGTATATGGAAATTTTTATGATATGAAAAAGGACAAAACGACACTTCATGTTATCTCTGGGACCCTTAGGATGAAAAATAAGAGCAAGATTGCTGAATGTTAGCACACATTTCACCTTCAGAGGAGAATTTATCAAACCTATCGCTGTGAAAAGTGTTTTGTTGTTAGGAGCTCTTCTCAAACAATAGAATGGCATTTCTTCACAGTAATAGCCACTGTAAATTGGACAGTGCAGTTATTTTAACAAGAATTTAGCTTTCAGCCGATATGACACTTATACGTACAAACATTTGTTGCTTCTCTAAAATCTGCGATCGTGACACAAGGGCCTGCATGATATACAACTGTCCCGTTGATGGGACGCCTATCCCATAGAAGGGAGAATTGTCATCAACTACACTAATTAGCATAGCGCAACGGTCAAAAAATATTACTAGAAAATATTCATATTCATGAAATCACAAGTGAAATATAGTGAAACACAGCTTAGCCTTTTGTTAATCACCCTGTCATCTCAGATGTTTAAATGATGCTTTACAGCCAAAGCAAGACAAGTGTTTGTGTAAGTTTATCGAGAGCCTAGCATAGCATTATGTCCAGCTAGCAGCAGGAAGCTTGGTCACGAAAATCAGAAAAGCAATCAAATGAACCCTTTACCTTTGATGATCTTCTGATGTTTTCACTGACGAGACTCCCAGTTAGACAGCAAATGTTCCTTTTGTTCCATAAAGATTATTTTTATACCCAAAATACCTCCGTTTGTTGGTCACGTTATGTTGAGAAATCCACCGGAAATAGCGGTCACGACAACGCCGAAAAAAATTCCAAATTATATCCAGAATTTCGACAGGAACATGGCAAACGTTTTTTATAATCAATCCTCAAGGTGTTTTTCAAATATCTATTCGATAATATATCAACCGGGACAATTGGCTTTTCAGTAGGAGCGAGAGGAAAAATGACTACCTCTGTCTGAGAGCCCTCAGCTGGCCACTTACGCAATGTAGTCCTTTACGCTCATTCTTCAGCATAAATGCGTGAAACTACGTCAAAATGCTGTAGACACCTTAGGGAATACGTAGAAAGGGGAATCTGGTTGATATCCCTTTCAGTGGCCAATAGGGGTGCATAGGAACACAACATGAGTCACTTCCTGATTGGATTTTTTTTAGGCAATTGCCTGCAATATCAGTTATGTTATACTCACAGACAATATTTTGACAGTTTTGGAAACTTTAGAGTGTTTTCTACCCTAAGCTGTCAATTACATGCATATTCTAGCATCTGGTCCTGAGAAATAGGCGGTTTACTTTGGGAACGTTATTTTTCCAAAAATAAAAATAGTGCCCTCTAGTTTCAAGAGGTTAAAATAATATATCAACTGCAAATATCTTTCAGAGTAGGAGAGGGAAAAGCAATACTTATCCAAACTCTGTTGTGCAAGCAAAACTCATGTGACCACTTGACGCGATGTTATCGTTCTGGCTCATTTTCAAAATAAGAGCCTGAAACTATGTCTGAAAACTGTTGACGCCTTGAGTAAGCGATAGGAAAAGGAATCTGGTTCATATCCCTTTAAATGGAGCAGAGGGAGGCTATGGAACATGGAGTTTTCAAAATAGAAGCCGCTTCCTGCTTTGATTTTCCACAGGGTTTCGCCTGCAATATCAGTTCTGTTATACTCACAGACAATATTTTGGAAACTTTAGAGTGTTTTCTATCCAATAATAATAATAATATGCATATATTAGAAACTGAGACTGAGGAGCTGGCTGTTTACAATGGGCACCTTTTCATCCAACCTACTCAATACTGCCCCTGCAGCCATAAAAAGTTAAAATAAAATAAAAAAATTGAAAAGTGGGGCATGCATACTGTATGAATTCCCCCCCTTTGCTACAAAGCCCCTAAATAAGATCTGGTTTAACCAACTACCTCCAGAAGTCACATAATCAGTTAAATAAAGTCCACCTGTGTACAATCCAAGTGGCTAATGATCTCAGTATATATACACCTGTATGGCCGCGAAATCTGCAACACCACTAAGTAAGGGGCACCACCAAGGAAGCGGCACCATGAAGACCAAGTGGCTATCCGGACAGGTCAGGGACAAAGATGTGGAGAAGTACAGATCAGGGTTGGGTTATAAAAAAATATCTGAAACTTTGAACCTCCCACAGAGCACCATTCAATCCAGTATTAAAAAATGCATTGAAGATGGCACCACAACAAACCTGCCAAGAGAGGACCGCCCACCAAAACTCACGGACCAGGCAAGGAGGGCATTAATCAGAGGCAACAAAGAGACCAAAGATAACCCTGAAGGAGCTGCAAAGCTCCACTTGGCAGAGATTGGAGAATCTGTCCATAGGACCACCTTAAGCCGTACACTCCACAGAGCTGGGCTTTACGGAAGAGTGGCCTGAAAAAAGCCATGGTTAAAGAAGATAATAAGCAAACACATTTGGTCTTCGCAAAAGGCATGTGGGAGACTCCCCAAACATATGGAAGAAGGTACTCGGGTCAGATGAGACTAAAATTGAGCTTTTTGGCCATCAAGTAAAACACTATGTCTGGCGCTAACCCAACACCTCTGATCACTTCGAGATCACCATCCCCACGGTGAAGTATGGTGGTGGCATGAGGGGATGTTTTTCATCAGCAGGAATTTGGAAACAGGTCAGATTTGAAGGAATTGAGCTAAATACATGGAAATTCTTGAGGGAAACCTGTTTCAGTCTTCCAGGGATTTGAGACTGGGATCGATGTTCACCTTCCAGCAGGGCAATGACACTAGCATGCTGCTAAAGCAACAATTGAGTGGTTTAAGGAGAAAAAAGTAAATGTCTTGGCATGACTTAAATATTGCTGTACACCATCAGAACCCATCCAACTGTAACGGAGTGAGTGACTGATTGCCAGGAAGTCAGGCGCAGGAGAGCAGAGATGGGTGATAACAGGAGAACTTTAATATATACCCTGGCCCAAAGGCACAGAGCACAACCATGGTCACATGAACCGGTTAAAACAGAACAAACAAACCTAGCGCAAGCCAGCCTGTACCGTAACACCCTACAAAAATAACAATTCCACACACAGACATGGGGGAAACAGAGGGTAATATACATTTAGTCTGATGAGGGAATGTGAACCAGGTTCGTGGGAAAACAAGACAAAACAAATGGAAAATGAAAGGTGGAGTGGCGATGGCTAGAAGACCGGTGACTTCGACCACCGAACGCTGCCCGAACAAGGAGAGGGACCGACTTCAGTGGAAGTCGTGACAGTACCACACCCCTTGACGCGCAGCTCCAGCAGCCGGCCTCGGCGACGACCCGGGGGGCGATCCGGACGAAGACGGTGGAACTCCCACAGCATAGAAGGGACCAAAACGTTCTCTACCGGGACCCAGAATCTCTCCTCTAGACCGTTCACCTCCACGAGATACTGAAGGCCCCTCGCCCGATGCCTCGAATCCAGTATGGAGTGAACGGAGTACGCCGGGGCCCCCTCGATGTACAAAGGGGGTGGAGGAACCTCCCGCACCTCAGACTCTTGGAGCGGATCAGCCATCACAGGCCTGAGGAAAGACACATGGAACGAGGGGTTAATATGGTATTCAGGGGGAAGCTGTAACCGGTAACTAAAGTCTCCTCTGGACTTTAAATGGCCCCACAAACAGGTTACGGGTCGAGAGCCAGACCCGGTCCCCCCGTGCGAACACCTCGGCCTCAATGCGGTGACGGTATGCGCTGGCCTTCTGGTGCAGCGTGGCCTGCTGGAGGTGAACATGGGCGGCGTCCCAGGTCTCCTCCGTGCACCTGAACCAGTCGTCCACTGCAGGAGCCTCGGTCTGACTCTGATGCCAAGGCGCCAGAACTGGCTGGTACCCAGTATGCACTGGAAGGGCGAGAGGTTAGTGGAGGAGTGACTGAGGAGTGACGGAGCAAGTTCTGAGCCATCTTGGCCCAGGGCAAGAATGCCGCCAACTCCCCCGGCCTGTCCTGACAATAAGACCGCAGAAACGTACCCACATCCTGGTTCACTCGCTCCACCATGCTGATCTAGACCCGAAGACGTTCCATGAATGCCCTCCAGACTCTCAAAGTGAACTGGGGACCTCAATCAGACATTATATCCTCAGGCACCCTGTAGTGCTGGAAGACGTGTGTAAACAAGGCCTCCGCAGTCTGTCGGGCCGTAGGAAGACCGGGCAGAGGGAGGAGAAAGCATGACTTGGAAACATGGTCCACAAAGACCAGGATCGTGGTTGTAGCCTGTGAGGGAGGAAGATCGGTGAGGAAATCTTCCGACAGATGCGACCAATGCCGTTGTGGTACGGAAAAGGGGTGTAGCTTAGAACTGGGCAGGTGCCTAGGAGCCTTACACTGGGCACACACCGAGCAAGAGGAAACATAAACCCTCACGTCCTTTGCCAAGGTGGGCCACCAGTACTTCCCACTCAGACAGCGCGCCATTCAACCGATGCCTGGATGACCAGAGGAGGGTGACGTGTGGGTCCAATAAATCAACCGGTCACGGACAGCAGACGGAACATACAGACGCCCAGCGGGACACTGGAGGGGAGCCGGCTCTGTACGTTACGCCCGCTCATTGTCCGCGTCCAGCTCCCCCACTACCGGCGCCACCAGGCAGGAGGCCGGGAGTATGGGGGTGTGATGCATGGGCTGCTCCTCTGTGTCATACAGCCGGGCAGTGTATCTGAATTAACATTCTGGGAACCTGGTCTGAATGAAAGGATGAAAACAAAACGGGTAAAAAACATGGCCCACCTTGCCAAACGAGGATTCAGTCTCCTCGCTGCCTGGATGTACTCCAGGTTGCCGTGGTCAGTCCAGATAAGCCAATGTCTCCCCGCCTTCAACGCCTTGACCACAGCCAACAGCTCCGGTCCCCCACATCATAATTTCGCTCCGGCGGGCTGAGCTTCTTCAAGAAGTTGGCACAGGGGCAGAGCTTTGGTGGCGTATCCGAGCGCTGAGAGAGCACAGCTCCTATCCCAGCCTCTTACGCATCCACCTCCACCGTGAATGCCAAAGAGGGATCCGGATGCACAGGGTTTGAGGTAAACAGAGCCCTTAGGTGACCAAAAGCCCTTTCTGCCTCAGCCGACCATTGCAAACGCACTGCAAACGCACCGGTAACCCCTTCTGCAGTGAGGTAATGGGAGCTACTGCCTGACCAAAACCCCGGATCAACCTCCTGTAGTAATTGGACAACCCTAGGAAGTGCTGCACCTCCAATTACGCACGGTTGAAATGCGGTCACTCTCCATCTCCACCCCTGTGTTGGAAATGCGGTATCCTAGGAAGGAGACGGACTGCTGGAAGAACAGGTATTTATCAGCCTTGACATACAGGTCATGCTCCATCAGTCGACCAAGCACCCTGCCTTCCAAAGACACATGCTCTCCGTGTGTAGCGAAGTATGTCAGAATGTCATCGATATACACCACTACACCCTGCCCGTGCAGATCCCTGAAAATCTCATCCACAAAGGCTTGGAAGACTGACGGAGCACTCATCAACCTGTACGGCAAGATGTGGTACTGAATGCTGTCTTCCACTCGTCTCCCTCCCGGACACGCACCACGTCCCGAGATCTAGTTTAGTGAAGAAGCGCGCCCCTTGCATTGACTCAATCGCTGTGGTTTAGTCATTTAGGTCAACATTGGATCATTCAGAGATCCTCACTGAACTTCAGGGCCCTGTCATTTCACCCAGTCCCAGCGGCCAAGGTCCGGAACTCCAACGCGAAGTCCTGCACGCTCCTCGTCTCCTGCCTAAAATGGAATAGTCTCTGGATGAACTCTGGATAGTGCTCCTTTGACAAGTCTTGGCCATTCCAGACCGCGTTGGCCCACTCCAGAGCACGACCCGTCAGGCAGGAGACGAGGACACTCACACTCTCCTCCAGCCAGGTACAGCTCGAGTTGGAGCAAAAACTCCTGGCACCCAGCCGCCACTCCATCGTACTCCCTCCGGAGCGCAAGACGAAGTGCGCCGGAGCCGGACGCAGTGGGAGGAGGAGGTGGACTCGTAGGAGGAATTGGAGGTGAAGAGAGGAGACCACTCCTCTCCCATCGGTCCATTCTCTCCATCATCTGATCCTTAGCCGATCCCATCTGATGGAGGACGGTGGTATGATGGAGGACGTGTTCCTCCATCGATGGAAGGGGGGTGGCAGCTGATCCTGCTGACTCCATTAGTATGGTGCAGGATTCTGTAACGCTCTGGGTGTAGTGGGAGCAAAGTCAGGCGCAGGAAGCAGAGAGTACAGGGTAGTGCTTTTAATCACAGACACGGCAAACATAAGCCACCCCGTGAAACACAGGGCTCACACAAAACAAATGCCCCAAACACGGGGACTCAAACAGTCCGGAGAAAAGCCCACGAACGAAAACACTTCAACCTCAAACGTGCACAGTAGCAACTTGACAATCCCACACAAAGAGCAGGCTGGCCTACTGGCTAACATAGCCCGACTAATCAGCCTACACACAAAACAGGTGAAACCAATAAACAGAAAGGGGAAAAGGGATCAGTGGCAGCTAGTAGGCCGGTGATGACGACCGCCGAGCGCCACCCGAACAGGAAGGGGAGCCACCTTCGATAGGAGTCGTGACACAACTCGAACCTTCAGCTCCCTCCACAGATTTCCTATGGGATTAAGGTCTGGAGACTGCCTAGGCCACTCCAGGACCTTAATGTGCTTCTTCTTGAGACACTCCTTTGTTGCCTTGGCAGTGTGTTTTGGATCATTGTCATGCTGGAATACCCATCCACGACCCATTTTCAATGCCTTGGCTGAGGGAAGGAGGATCTCACCCAAGATTTGATGGTACATGGCCCCGTCCATCGTCCCTTTAATGCGGTGAAGTTGTCCTGTCCCCTTAGTAGAAAAACAATCCCAAAGCATAATGTTTCCACCTCCATGTTTGACGGTGGGGATGGTGTTCTAAAGGTCATAGGCAACATTCCTCCTCCTTCACACACGGCGAGTTGAATTGTTGCCAAAAAGCTCAATTTTGGTCTCATCTGACCACAACACTTTCACCCTGTTGTCCCGAATCATTCAGATGTTCATTGACAAACTTCAGACAGCCATGTATGTGTGCTTTCTTGAGCAGGGGGACCTTGCGGGCGCTGCAGGATTTCAGTCCTTCACGGCGTAGTGTGTTACAAATTGTTTTCTTGGTGACTATAGTCCTAGCTGCCTTGAGATCATTGACAAGATCCTCCCATATAGTTCTGGGATGATGCCTCACCGTTCTCATGATCATTGCAACTCCACGAGGTGAGATCTTTCATGGAGCCCCAGGCCGAGGGAGATTGACAGTTCTTTTGTTTCTCTTCCATTTGCAAATAATTGCACCAACTGTTGTCACCTTCTCGCCAAGCTGCTTGGCGATGGTCTTGTAGCCTATTCCAGCCTTGTGTATGTCTAAAATCTTGTCCCTGACATCCTTGGAGAGCTCTTTGGTCTTGGCCAAGGTGGAGAGTTTGGAATCTGATTGATTGATTGCTTGTCTGTGGACAGGTGTCTTTTATACAGGTAACAAACTGAGATTAGGAGCACTCCCTGTAATAGTGTGCTCCTAATCTCAGCTCGTTGCCTGTATAAAAGACACCTGGGAGCCAGAAATCTTTCTGATTGAGAGGGGGTCAAATACTTATTTCCCTTATTAAAATGCAAATCAATTTATAACATTGATTGAATACTAAAGTATATTTTTTCTGTATTTTGCAGTTTCACAACAAACGTTTTCAATATATAGTCACGCCTTGGGAGTTTTATTGAAGACAGTTGTTAGCTTTATATCTAATTTTGCATGGGAACACAATTCCACGGCAGAATACATATTATTAATGTTAACTCTCCATGTACATTTAAGGGCCAGCCATGCTGCCCTGTTCTGAGCCAATTGTAATTTTCCCTCTTCGTGGCACCTGACCACACAACTAGACAGTAGTCCAGGTGTGACACAACTAGGGCCTGTAGGACCCGTCTTGTTGATAGCATTGTTAAGAAGGCAAAGCAGTGCTTTATTATGGACAGACTTCTCCCCATCTTATCTACTTTTTATCAAAATGTTTTGACCATGACAGTTTACAATCCACAGTTACTCCGAGCAGTTTAGTTTCCTCATCTTGCTAAATTTCCACATTATTCATTACAAGATTTAGTTCATGTTTAGGGTTCAGTGAATCATTTGTCCGAAATACAATGCTTTTAGATTTTTAAATATTTAAAATGTAATTATTACTTGCCACCCATTCTGAAACTGAATGCAATACTGACTGCAGCACTCTGTTAAGTGTTCCAGTGACTTCACTCACTGTTGTAGCTGACGTGCATAGTGTTGAGTCATCCAAATTAAAAAATGAAGGGGTCTAGACAGCTGCCCTGGGGAATTCCTCATTCTACCTGGATTTTGATGGAGATGCTTCCATTAACCTTTCTGATCTCCCCATCCCGGATCCGGGATCGTGAATACAGACTCAAGCTCATTACCATAACGCAACGTTAACTATTCATGAAAATCGCAAATGAAATGAAATAAATATGCTAGCTCTCAAGCTTAGCCTTTTGTTAACAACACTGTCATCTCAGATTTTCAAAATATGCTTCTCAACCATTGCAAAACAAGCATTTGTGTAACAGTATTGATGGCTAACGTAGCATTTAGCATTAGCATTCAGCTGGCAACATTTACACAAAAAAACAGAAAAGCATTCAAATAAAATCATTTACCTTTGAAGAACTTCAGATGTTTTCAATGAGGAGACTCTCAGATAGCAAATGTTCAGTTTTTCCTGAAAGATTATTTGTTTAGGACAAATCGCTCCGTTTTCTGCGTCACGTTTAGCTATGAAAAAAACCCTGTATCCAGGATTGTGTAAATCTATCAGCAAGCTCATTAGCATAACACAACGTTAACTATTTATGAAAATCGCAAATGAAATGAAATAAATATGCCATCTCTCAAGCTTAGCCTTTTGTAAACAACACTGTCATCTCAGATTTTCAAAATATGCTTCTCAACCATAGGAAAACAATCATTTGTGTAAAAGTAGCTAGCTAGCGTTAGCATTTCGCGTTAGCATTTAGCGTTAGCATTAGCGTTAGCATCCAGCACGCAACATTAACAAAAACATAAAAGCCTTCAAATAAAATCATTTACCTTTGAAGAACTTCTGATGTTTTCAATGAGGATACTCTCAGTTAGATAGCAGATGCTCAGTTTTTCCAAAAAGATTCCTTGTGTATTAGAAATAGCTCCGTTTTATACATCACATTTGGCTACCAAAAAAAATCCGAAAATTCAGTCCTCAAAACGCGAACTTTTTTCCAAATTAACTCCATAATATCGACTGAAAACATGGCAAACGTTGTTTAGAATCAATCATCAAGGTGTTTTTCACATATCTCTTCATTGATACATCGTTCTTGGACACATGCTTTCTCCCCTGAATCAAATGGTAAAGTAGAAGCAGCTGGCAATTGCGCACCGAATTCGACGCAGGACACCAGGCGGACACTTGGAAAATGTAGTCTCTTATGGTCAATCTTCCAATGATATGCCTACAAATACGTCACAATGCTGCTAAAACCTTGGGCGAACGACAGAAAGTGTAGGCTCATTCGTTGCGCAATCACAGCCATATAAGGAGAGAATGGAAAACAGAGCTTCAGAAATTCTGCTAATTCCTGGGTGATGCATCATCTTGGTTTCGCCTGTAGAATGAGTTCTGGGGCACTTACAGACAAAATCTTTGCAGATTCTGAAACTTCAGAGTGTTTTCTTTCCAAAACTGTCAAGAATATGCATAGTCGAGCATCTTTTCGTGACAAAATATCGCGCTTAAAACGGGAACGTTTTTTATCCAAAAATGAAATAGCGCCCCTAGAGCGCTCCGTGTTCTGTTAGACAGGTAACTCTTTATTCACTTATAGCAGGGGGTGTAAGCCATAACACATATGTTTTTCCAGCAGCAGACTTTGATCGATAATGTCAAAAGCTGCACTGAAGTCTAACAAAAATAGCTCCCACAATCTTTGTATCATCAATTTCTCTCAGCCAATCATCAGTCATTTGTGTTAGTACCGTGCATGTTGAATGTCCTTCCCTATAAGTGTGCTGAAAGTCTGTTGTCAATCTGTTTACTGTAAAATAGCATTGCTGCTGGTCAAACACTAAGGGTTGGTAACAGGTTGATTGGTAGGCTATTTGAGCCAGTAAAAGGGACTTTACTGTTCTTGGGTAGCAGAATGACTTTTGCTTCCCTGCAGGTTTGAGGGTACACACTTTCTTGTAGGCTTAGAAATAAAATATATCAAATAGGAGTGGCAATATTGCCACTATTATCCTCAGTAGTTGTCAGACCCAGGAGGGATGTCATTGTTTATAGACAGCAAAAAAAGTATATTTTCCACACTCGGAAATCAAAATCACAATGCTTGTCTTTCATAACTTTATCAGTTATACTTGGATGTGTAGTGTTGCATTCATTACAAAATCCACAGATATTTGTAACTACTTTAATGATTTTTTGAATTGGCAAGATTAGGCATGACATGCCAGCAAGAAGAAATTATTTACCGTGACGGCCTACCCCGGCCAAACCAAGACAACACTGGGCCAATTGTGATTTTCATGAATAGTTAACGTTGCGTTATGGTAATGAGCTTGAGTCTGTATTCACGATCCCGGATGGCTAAGTGCAACTGGTTTTAACAAACTTCTATGCAAATAAAATAGCTAAATTACTAGTCTGGTTGGTTTTGTCAAGGAAAAATACAGCAACCTTCCCGCTAGCCATGATTGGCTGAGATAATGAGTGGGCTGGAAATGTCAAGAGGTGAGTTTGGATTGGACTGAACCGTATAGTACGCTTCTGTCTATTTGAGCTGGTCAGTATGTCTAGGTAATCCTGCCTAACGTGGCTTTAAAAAAAAAATTATCACGTAGTAAAACTGCATAAGACTGAGTTGTGAAATCAGTGAAAATCGAGTATGATAGCTAAGGAGTGATCATAACAACATACAGGAACTCAAGTTCTTCTGTTCACCTAACTTAGAATTCCTCACAATCAAATGTCGACCGCATTATCTACCAAGAGAATGCTCTTCGATTATAATCACAGCCGCATATATTCCCCCCAAGTAGACACATCGATGGCCCTGAACAAACTTGATTTGACATATCCTGGGAATGCATTCATTGTAGCTGGGAATTTTACAAGGCTAATCTGAAAACAAGACTCCCTAAATTCTATCAGCATATCGATTGTGCAACCAGGGCTGGTAAAACCCTGGATCATTGTTATTCTAACTTCTGCGACGCATATAAGTGTTACATCCTGACCTTAGCTCCTTTTTTATGTCTCTATTTTGGTTTGGTCAGGGCGTGGGTTGGGGTGGGAATTCTATGTTTTTCATTCTGTTTTGTTCTGTGTATTTCTATGTGTTTGGCCTGGTATGGTTCCCAATCAGAGGCAGCTGTCAATCGTTGTCTCTGATTGAGAACCATACTTAGGTAGCCTGTTCCCACCTGTGTTTGTGGGTAGTTGTTTCCTGTTTTTTCAACTTAGGACTGTTTCGTGTCGTTCACTCTCTTTGTTGTTTTTTGTCATTTAGTGTTCAGTTAATTTCATTAAATTTACTATGAACACTTACGCTGCGTGTTGGTCCGATGATTCCTATTCCTCATCATCAGACGAAGAGGAGAGCCGTTACAATAAGGCCCTCCCCTGCCCTCCTTTCGGGAAAGCTGACCACGACTCCATTTTGTTGCTCCTGCCTAAAGACAGAGACTAAAACAGGAAGCTCCAGCGCTCAGGTCTGTTCAACGCTGGTCCGACCAATCGGATTCCACGCTTCAAGAGTGCTTCGATCACGTGGATTGGGATATGTTCCGCATATCCACTGCTTTAACGTGTTGGATCTCTAGGGGCGCTATTTCATTTTTGGATAAAAAACGTTCCCGTTTTAAGCGCGATATTTTGTCACGAAAAGATGCTCAACTATGCATATTCTTGACAGTTTTTGAAAGAAAACACTCTGAAGTTTCAGAATCTGCAAAGATATTGTCTGTAAGTGCCCCAGAACTCATTCTACAGGCGAAACCAAGATGAAACGTCAAACAGGAAATGAGCAGAATTTCTGAAGCTCTGTTTTCTAATGTCTCCTTATATGGCTGTGAATGCGACAGGAATAAGCTTAGACCTTCTGCCGTTTCCCCAAGATGTCGGCAGCATTGTGACGCATTTGTAGGCATATCATTGGAAGATTGACCATAAGAGACATTTTCCAAGTGTCCGCCTGGTGTCCTGCGTCGAAATTGGTGCGCAAAGCCAGCTGCAAGTTTTTTTCCATTTGATTGAGAGGAGAAACCATGCTTCCACGAACGATATATCATCGAAGAGATATGTGAAAACCACCTTGAGGATTGATTCTAAACCACGTTTGCCATGTTTTCAGTCGATATTATGGAGTTAATTTGGAAAAAAATTCGCGTTTTGAGGACTGAATTTTCGGGGTTTTTTTGTAGCCAAATGTGATTTACAAAACGGAGCTATTTCTAATACACAAAGAATCTTTTTGGAAAAAACTGAGCATTTGCTATCTAACTGAGAGTCTCCTCATTAAAAACATCCGAAGTTCTTCAAAGGTAAATGATTTTATTTTAAGGATTTTATGTTTTTGTTGAAATGTTGCGTGCTGGATGCTAACGCTAATGCTAACGCTAAATGCTACACTAGCTAGCTACTTTTACACAAATGATTGTTTTCCTATGGTTGAGAAGCATATTTTGAAAATCTGAGATGACAGTGTTGTTTACAAAAGGCTAAGCTTGAGAGATGGCATATTTATTTCATTTCATTTGCGATTTTCATGAATAGTTAACGTTGCGTTATGGTAATGAGCTTGAGGCTGTAGTCACGATACCGGATCCGGGATTGGGAGATCAGAGAGGCTAACCAGGGCAAGGTGACTGGAAACATGACCGAATACAAACAGTGTAGCTATTCCCTCCGCAAGGCAATCAAACAAGCTAAGCGTCAGTATAGAGACAAAGTAGAGTCGCAATTCAACGGCTCAAACACAATAGGTATCTGGCATGGTCAACAGTCAATCACGGATTACAAAAAGAAAACCAGCCCCGTCGCGGACCAGAATGTCTTGCTCCCAGACAGACTAAACAACTTCTTTGCTCGCTTTGAGGACAATACAGTGCCACTGACACGGCCCGCTACCAAAACCTGCGGTCTCTCCTTCACTGCAGCCGACGTGAGGAAAACATTTAAAGGTGTTAACCCTCGCAAGGCGGCAGGCCCAGACGGCATCCCCAGCCGCGTCCTCAGAGCATGCGCAGACCAGCTGGCTGGTGTGTTTACGGACATATTCAATCAATCCTTATCCCAGTCTGCTGTTTGCACATGCTTCAAGAGGGTCACCATTGTTCCTGTTCCCAAGAAAGCTAAGGTAACTGAGCTAAACGACTACCGCCCCGTAGCACTCACTTCCGTCATCAGGAAGTGCTTTGAGAGACTAGTCAAGGACCATATCACCTCCACCCTACCTGACACCCTAGACCCACTCCAATTTGTTTACCGCCCCAACAGGTCCACAGACAACGCAATCGCAACCACACTGCACACTGCCCTAACCTATCTGGACAAGAGGAATACCTACATGAGAATGCTGTTAATTGACAACAGCTCAGCATTTAACACCATAGTACGTACCCTCCAAACTCGTCATTAAGCTCAAGACCCTGGGTCTCGACCCCGCCCTGTGCAACGGGGTACTGGACTTCCTGACGGGCTGCCCCGAGGTGGTGACAACATCTCCACCCTGCTGATCCTCAACACTGGGGCCCCACAAGGGTGCATTCTGAGCCCTCTTCTATACTCCCTGTTCACCCAAGAATGCGTGACAAGGCACACCTCCAACTCAATTATCAAGTTTGCAGACGACACGACAGTGGTAGGCTTGATTACCAAGAACGACGAGAAGGCCTACAGGGAGGAGGTCAGGGTCCTTGGAGTGTGGTGTCAGGTAAAAAATAACCTCACACTCAACGTCAACAAAACAAAGGAGATGATCGGGGACTTCAGGAAACAGGAGAGGGAGCACCCCCCTATCCACATCGACGGGACAGTAGAGGAGAGGGTAGTAAGTTTTAAGTTCCTCGGCGTACACATCACGGACAAACTGAATTGTTCCACCCACACAGACAGCGTGGTGAAGAAGGCGCAGCAGCACTTCTTCAATCTCCGGAGGCTGAAAAAATTCAGCTTGTCACCAAAAGCACTCAAACTCTTACAGATGCACAATCGAGAGCATCCTGTCGGGCTTTATCACCGCATGGTACGGCAAATGCTCCGCCCACAACTGTAAGGCTCTCCAGAGGGTAGTGAGGTCTGCACAACGCATCACCGGGGTAAAACTACTTGCCCTCCAGGACACCTACACCACCCGATGTCACAGGAAGGCCATTAAGATCATCAAGGACAACAACCACCCGAGCCACTGCCTGTTCACCCCGCTATCATCCAGAAGGCGAGGTCAGTACAGGTGCATCAAAGCAGGGACAGAGAGATAGAAGCTGTTTTTCAATCTCAAGGCCATCAGACTGTTAAACAGCCACATTGAGTGGCTGCTGCCAACATACTGATTCAACTGATACTCCAGCCACTGATTCAACTCCAGCCACTTTAAAAATGTATCACTAGCCACTTTAAACAATGCCACTTAATATAATGTTTACATACCCTACATTACTCGTCTCAAATGTATATACTGTACTATACCATCTACTGCATCTTGCCATCTTTATGTAATACTTGTATCACTAGCCACTTTAAACAATGCCACTTTTATGTCTCCTTCCCCTTCATTACTCCTATATGTATATACTGTACTCTATACCATCTACTGCATCTTGCCTATGCCGTTCTGTACCATAACTCATTCATATATTTTTATGTACATATTCTTCATCCCTTTACACTTGTGTGTGTATGAGGTTATTGTTGTGAAATTGTTAGGTTAGATTGCTCGTTGGTTATTACTGCATTGTCGGAACTAGAAGCACAAGCATTTTGCTACACTCGCATTAACTTCTGCTAACCATGTGTATGTGACAAATAATATTTGATTTGATTTTGAGATGGAGAAAACACCTGTCTCCGGATGACATCTTCAAACTAAGGGCAACCATGGCATTTGTGACAGGAGACGCTTACATCAATGATGTTTTTGGGTAAGGTAGTTTAGCTCGCTATATTTTCAGATATTACACATCTCATTTTGAGAGAAAATTGTTTAATTTCAAGTTAAAGTGTACTATTAGCTAGCTATATAACGTTATGTGTTTGATCTTAATATTCCTATGTCAGAGCCATTTGCTTGCCTAGTTATAGCCTTTTGTTAGCTAGCTAACATTGAACTTGGTTGTTTTTTTGCGCCACCCGGGAGTCACAACTTGGTATGAATTTTTAACTGTTACTTGAACTTGTATTATACATCCTCGACGTCGAGTTATCAGGAAAGGACAGACAATCTCCTAAGAATGACAGCGTATTTCAACGTATCCGCTCTAAAACACTATGACCAGAAAGATTTTTCAAAGAACAATGGCGATCTCTGCTCGGCAAACCAGTCTTCCATCTTCGACCCATCAATCGAAGAGCAGCTCAGAGTAAATATATATCTTGCAATTTCCTTTTCCGAATGTGCGCTTATTATAATGTATAAGATGTTGTATTTAAGGTGGCATAGCTTCTCTAGGTCCGATAGAGACCCAATCCCTTTGTCCCTCAGTCTTCCCGCACTTTCAAACCCAATCCCTTTCCTGTATGTAACCAGCCGTCATCAGGTTAGCCCACTAGGGGCTTTTCATGACATGATTAGTAATCGATGTATGATCGATCCTGTGTGTATATATATATATGTAGTTCTGTGTGATTATTTAAGTATTTAGTAAATAAATGGTTAACCCAATTTGTGTATTGCCTATTCAACTTGTTAGCTCGGGTTTGTACAGATAACCAAGTACTTTATGACCATCGGAATGAGACTTATCGAGGTGATGAATAATAATTGACTGCTATTTATGCAAAATATCTTTAAGAGAGTGAATTCGGGAGATCACCGCTCTATATAAATTAATGCTTCTGTGATGCCCCAGGTTATTAATGGTTTAATTGAATCATGTATTCAATGAAATGTTAGGTAATCGATTTGATAAAATGGCATGTCATATAATTTTATCATAGTCAGAGGCACGACACCGTGTATATTCAGTTTACTGTCCGTCTGTAAATTGTTTATTGTGGCTGCACTATTTAACCAAATCAAATTCCTGTACATGCGAATGCATTTGGGGCATAAAAGTGATATTATTAAACACTTGTGATGTCCTGTCATATTAGTAATCTCATTTTGTCCCTTCTGGGGTGTTTGCCAGTACCTGTAGATCAGCTCCAGGCCACTCTCGTCACAGATAATTGTCATGAAGGAGCCTGAATTACAGATCCGACCCAGCTCCTATCACAGTGAAGGAGAGGGAGGGAGAGAAAGACTGTCACCATACGGTCGTGGTTGCCAACAGTAAATGAACAGTTGAACATTCAGTGCCTTCAGAAAGTACTGACACCCCTTGACTTTTCCACATTTTGTTGTGTTAAAGCCTGAACTGAAAATTTATCAAATGTACATGTAGATTATTCTGTCAGTGGCCTCCACACAATAGCCCATAATGTGAAAGTAAAATTACGTTTTTCAAAATTTGTACAAATGAATCAAAAATGAATAGATTACATTTCTTGAGTCAATAAGTATTTAACCCCTTTGTTATGCCAAGCCTAAAGTTCAGGAGTAAAAATGTGCTTTACAAGACAAATGCAATAAGTTGCATGTACTCACTTGTGTGCAATAAGTGTTTTTTGAATGACTAGTCCATATCTGTTCCCCACATTTACAACTATCTATAAGGTTTCTCAGTCAAGCAGTGAATTTCAAACACAGATTCAACCACAATGACCAGGGATGTTTTCCAATCACTCGCAAATAAGGGCTCCTATTGGTAGATGGATTAAAAAAAGCAAATATTGAATATACCTTTGAGTATGTGGAAGTAATTAATTACACTGGATAGTGAATCAATACACCCAGTCACTACAAAGATACAAGTATCTTTCCTAACTCAGTTGTTGGAGAGAAAGGAAACCGCTCAGGGATTTCACCATGAGGCCAATGGTGACTTTAAAACAGTTAGAGTTTAATGGCTGTGATAGGTGAAAACTGAGGATGGATCAACAACATTGTAGTTACTCGACAATACTAACCTGGAAAGAAGGAAGTCTGTACAGAATAACATTTGCAACAGGGCACTGAAGGAATACTGCAAATTCACTTTTTTTCCTGAATACAAAGTGTTGTGTTTTGGGCTAATCAAATAGAAAACATTACTGAGTACCACTCTCCATATTATCCCATACAAACACATTGAGTAACAGAGTCACTACATGGAACAAAAGGTAGCCCCCCCCCCAAACTAAATGTGTTCTGAAATGTCTGTTCTATATCTGAGAGATAATTTTAATTTTTTTAATAAGAATGATCAGGTTTTTTAAGTTGTATTTATTTAACCCCTTTTTTTTAAACTAACAGTGTCCATATATACACTGCTCAAAAAAATAAAGGGAACACTTAAACAACACAATGTAACTCCAAGTCAATCACACTTCTGTGAAATCAAACTGTCCACTTAGGAAGCAACACTGATTGACAATACATTTCACATGCTGTTGTGCAAATCGAATAGACAACAGGTGGAAATTATAGACAATTAGCAAGACACCCCCAATAAAGGAGTGGTTCTGCAGGCGGTGACTACAGACCACTTCTCAGTTCCTATGCTTACTGGCTGATGTTTTGGTCACTTTTGAATGCTGGCGGTGCTTTCACTCTAGTGGTAGCATGAGACGGAGTCTACAACCCACACAAGTGGCCCAGGTAGTGCAGCTCATCCAGGATGACACATCAATGCGAGCTGTGGCAAGAAGGTTTGCTGTGTCTGTCAGCGTAGTGCCCAGAGCATGGAGGCGCTACCAGGAGACAGGCCAGTACATCAGGAGATGTGGAGGAGGCTGTAGGAGGACAACAACCCAGCAGCAGGAACCCTACCTCCGCCTTTGTGCAAGGAGGAGCAGGAGGAGCACTGCCAGAGCCCTGCAAAATTACCTCTAGCAGGCCACAAATGTGCATGTGTCTGCTCAAACGGTCAGAACCAGACTCCATGAGGGTGGTATGAGGGCCCGACGTCCACAGGTGGGGGTTGTGCTTACAGCCCAACACTGTGCAGGACGTTTGGCATTTGCCAGAGAACACCAAGATTGGCAAATTCGCCACTGGCGCCCTGTGCTCTACACAGATGAAAGCAGGTTCACACTGAGCACATGTGACAGACGTGACAGAGTCTGGAGACGCCGTGGAGAACGTTCTGCTGCCTGCAACATCGGTTTGGCGGTGGGTCAGTCATGGTGTGGGGTGGCATTTCTTTGGGGGGCCGCACAGCCCTCCATGTGCTTTCCAGAGGTAGCCTGACTGCCATTAGGTACCGAGATGAGATCCTCAGACACCTTGTGAGACCATATGCTGGTGCGGTTGGCCCTGGGTTCCTCCTAATGCAAGAGAATGCTAGACCTCATGTGGCTGGAGTGTGTCAGCAGTTCTTGCAATAGGAAGGCATTGATGATATGGACTGGCCCACCCATTCCCCAGACCTGAATCCAATTGAGCACATCTGGGACATTATGTCTCGCTCCATCCACCAACCGTAACCGTACCTACCGTATGACCAATCACACTAATGTATTCAATGAGCGATGGATGCCTGAGACACCGAGGTATCTCTCCCCCTTATAATTTGGGATCAAATATGCTCTGAAAGCAAACATGTTGACATGAGTACCCTGATATCGGGGAATTTGTGCCATTCTGAAAAAATTGTTGTTGCACCACAGACTGTCCAGGAGTTGGCGGATGCTTTAGTCCAGGTCTGGGAGGAGATCCCTCAGGATCTTGTTTTAAGGACATTACATCAAAGTTGGATCAGCCTGTAGTGTTTTTTTCTACTTTAATTTTGAGTGTGACTACAAATCCAGACCTCCATGGGTTGATAAATTTGATTTCCATTGCTAATTTTTGTGTGTTTTTTTTTTTTTTTTTGAGCAGTGTACTTCCATACATTTTTTCAACTGGTACCGGGGGACATTCAGACGAATGTTGTGAGGAGGGAGTGGGAGTAGCCCAAACTGTTCAGACACTATAGACAGAAGTTGGCAGATCGTCTGTGCAGACGAGTCCCAAGACGCTTGTGGAGGTCATAGAGCAAAACGGAGAACACCATCTTGTGTCTCACCTTTCCATAGAGGGTCATAATAGTTTGTAGCCCAAACAGTTCGGATGCTACAGATGATTTTGTGAGAAGAACGATTTTCGGTATGTCTCATGGTCTGACAAACACCGCTCTAGCTATGTCACCTTTCACCACAGATGTGGAAATGTGACATAGGCAAATGTGGTGGATTGAGACGCATCCAATGCTAAAAAAACAGATATCACAAAGTTTTGGGGGGATTATTTATTAACGTAACCTCAGCTGCTCTAATATACATTCAGTAGCATAAACATTCAACCTAACAAACCAAATCATACTTGGAAAATAGTATGTGCAGTATCTACAGGGATTACTTGCTTGGGCTATGTCTTCACAGTTGCGGTTTGCATCACACTACTCACAGTAATAAACACAGTAATATTATTATTCAAAACCTGGGATATTTGTAAGGGCCCTTATTGGCTGGAGAGGAATGAAAGGGCCACAAAGTACAGCAGGTGTAAGCACTAGTAGAAGTTACTTTTTAATATAAAGCATTTGGACAGAAAAAAAGATAATTGCCCACAAAAGTCCTTGCCTCTTATGTTTTCTCTATCACCTGTTGTTGGAGCCAGCCAGCCAGCAAGCGAACCAGCCAGAGGTAGTGCAAGGTAACCTTTCTGTAATTGATGTTTGTGTGTGCCTCGCGCTCCAGGTGGCCATATTGTGTGGGAGAACAGAGTTGTCTTCTCCTCAGCAGGGAGGTTTAATGCAGCATCACAGTTTGTCTTATCACAGCCCCTCTCCATGCAATCAAATGTATTTATAAAGCCATCAGCTGATGTCACAAAGTGCTGTACAGAAACCCAGCCTAAAACCCCAAACAGCAAGCAATGCACAGTGGCTAGGAAAAACTCCCTAGAAAGGCCAGAACCTAGGAAGAACCCTAGAGAAGAACCAGGCTATGAGGGGTGGCCTGTCACGACTCTTGTCGTCGGTGGAAGAAGTGGACCAAAGCGGAGCGTGGTAAGTGTTCATGATTTATTGTCAAAACACTTGAACTAACCAACAATTCTGTCAGGTGCAGAAAAGACAAAACAGAAAATATTCACCCACAAACACAGGTGGGAAAAGGCTGCCTAAGTATGATTCTCAATCAGAGACAACAATAGACAGCTGTCCCTGATTGAGAACCATACCCGGCCAAAACATAGAAATACAAAACCTAGAAATAAAGAACATAGAATGCCCACCAAAATCATCCCCTGTCCAAACCAAAATAGAGACATAAAAAGCTCTCTACGGTCAGAGCGTGACATGGCCAGTCCTCTTCTGGCTGTGCCGGGTGGAGATTATAACAGAACATGGCCAAGATGTTCAAATGTTCATAAATGGCCAGCATGGTCCAATAATAGTAATCACAGTGAACAGGTCAGGGTTCCATAGCCGCAGGCAGAACAGTTGAAACTGAAGTAGCAGCATGGCCAGGTGGACTGGGCACAACAAGGAGTCATCATGCCAGGTAGTCCTGAGGCATGGTCCTAGGGCTGAGGTCCTCCAAGAAAGAGAAAGAAAGAGAGAATTAGAGAGATACTTAAATTCACACAGGACACTGGATAAGACAGGAGAAATACTCCATATATAACAGACTGACCCTACCCCTCGACACATAAACTACTGCAGCATAAATACTGGAGGTTGAGACAGGAGGGGTCAGGAGACACTGTGGCCCCATCCGACGATGCCTCCGGACAGGGCCAAACAGGCAGGATATAACCCCACCCACTTTGCCAAAGCACAGCCCCCACACCACTAGAGGGATATCTTCAACCACCAACTTACCATCCTGAGACAAGGCCACGGCACATCCCAGGGGGGGGCGTCAACCCGGACAGGAAGATCACGTCAGTGACTCAACCGACTCAAACGACGCACCCCTCCTAGGGACGGCATGGAAGAGCACCAGTAAGCCAGTAACTCAGACCCTGTAATAGGGTTAGAGGAAGAGAATCCCAGTGGAGAGAGGGGAACCGGCCAGGCAGAGACAGCAAGGGCGGTTCGTTGCTCCAGTGCCTTTCCGTTCACCTTCACACTCCTGGGCCAGACTACACCCATTGACATTATGCGATAAACAGACAGAATATGAAAGGAAGTTAAGGAACTTCTTTCATGCTGTGCTGCAATGATGCTTTTAAAGTAAGGGAAAATAAGTGAGAGAGAGTCTGTGTGTGTGTGTCTCTTTTCATTCGCATTTTGAAAGTCTGCATCTTTCTATCAAATAAAATGTTGTAACATGCGATGAACACAACAGGTGTAGACTCTACCGTGAATTGCTTACTTACATGCCCTTTCCCAACAATGCAGAGTAAAAAAATATAGAAAAAATGCACAATGAAATAACAAGGCTATATTCATACATGTAATTTTCTATATACAGGGTTTGATTGATTGCATTTATGGGATAATTAAAAGTACAACAACAATTTGTTGTACAAGGTAGACTTGTTTGTAACACTTAAAACCTCTTACAGCTACCCCCCTACGTTTTTCAATTTCCGCCTGAAGACATGCCCATATCTAACTGCCTGTAGCTCAGGCTCAGAACCAAGGATATGCATATTTTTGATTTCATTTGAAAGAAAACACTCTGAAGTTTGTGTAAATGTGAATTGAATGTAGGAGATATATAACACAATAGATCTGGTTTAGATAATACAATGAAAAAAAACGTGTTTTTTTCATTTTTATTGTTGTATCATCTTTAAAATGAACAAGACAAAACAAACATTCAGATAGGATGATGGGGACAATTTCAGTGAAAAACATAAGAGGGCATCAGTACTTGTGCAAAGTCAGAATGATAACTTCCAAAATGAGTGTGCTACATGACATTTATCATGAAGTCACCCAGGTGTCCCACACAAGTAGCCCAAATGTACACAAGTGGCCAAATTGGTGAAGTTATACATTTTGAATGGAATAACTATATACAAAATACCAAAATGGTATTCTAACACCCCCCCCCCCCCCGAAAAAATGGAGAAAAAACATGAAAAAAAATATCTACATTCACAAAATAACACTTTCAATATTTGGAAGACCCTCAGTCCTCTACACAATATTGTGCTGCTGATGCCAGGTGCCATAGCAGTCTCTTTCTGCTGTAAAGCAGAGGGGCACCAAGCATGTGGTGCAGGTGATGTGGGACTTAATTTTCCAAAGAACACAGCGACGCCTCAATGCTGTGCCCTTTTGGCCCTGAGGCACATCCATGCCCGCAGAAATATATTTGGGCAGATGAACACCACTTGTGGAAGGAGCTGGATGAACCAGCTAACAGTGGGGGATGGACACCTTGGCACTGGGGGCTCCCATTCGGGGTCAGTGTCACCTTGAAAGAAAATGTTCAGTTAGAATAGTTTCACATATGAGCCCTGTATCAACAGGTATAATAAACAGATATACAGTGGGGCAAAAAAGTATTTAGTCATCCACCAATTGTGTATGTTCTCCCACTTAAAAAGATGAGAGAGGCCAGTAATTTTCATCATCATTCATCACTTCAACTATGACAGACAAAATGAGACAAATCACATTGTAGGATTTTGAATGAATTTATTTGCAAATTATGGTGGAAAATAAGTATTTGGTCAATAACAAAAGTTTATCTCAATACTTTGTTATATACCCTTTGTTGGCAATGACAGAGGTCAAACGTTTTCTGTAAGTCTTCACAAGGTTTTCACACACTGTTGCTGGTATTTTGGCTGATTCCTCCATGCAGATCTCCTCTAGAGCAGTGATGTTTTGGGGCTGTTGCTAGGCAACACAGACTTTGAACTTCCTCCAAAGATTTTCTATGGGGTTGAGATCTGGAGACTGGCTAGGCCAATCCAGGACCTTGAAATGCATCTTACGAAGCCACTCCTTCGTTGCCCGGGCGGTGTGTTTGGGATCATTGTCATGCTGAAAGAACCAGCCACGTTTCATCTTCAATGCCCTTGCTGATGGAAGGAGGTTCTCACTCAAAATCTCACGATACATGGCCCCATTCATTCTTTCCTTTACACGGATCAGTCGTCCTGGTCCCTTTGCAGAAAAACAGCCCCAAAGCATGATGTTTCCACCCCCATGCTTCACAGTAGGTATGGTGTTCTTTGGATGCAACTCAGCATTCTTTGTCCTCCAAACACGACGAGTTGAGTTTTTACCAAAACGTTATATTTTGGTTTCATCTGACCATATGACATTCTTCCAATCTTCTTCTGGATCATCCAAATGCTCTCTAGCAAACTTCAGACGGGCCTGGATATGTACTGGCTTAAGCAGAGGGACATGTCTGGCACTGCAGGATTTGAGTCACTGGCGGCGTAGTGTGTTACTGATGGTAGGCTTTGTTACTTTGGTACCAGCTCTCTGCAGGTCATTCACTAGGTGCCCCCGTGTGGTTCTGGGATTTTTGCTCACCGTTCTTGTGATAATTTTGACCCCACGGGGTGAGATCTTGCGTGGAGCCCCAGATCGAGGGAGATTATCAGTGGTCTTGTATGTCTTCCATTTCCTAATAATTGCTCCCACAGTTGATTTCTTCAAACCAAGCTGCTTACCTATTGCAGATTCAGTCTTCCCAGCCTGGTGCAGGTCTACAATTTTGTTTCTGGTGTCCTTTGACAGCTCTTTGGTCTTGGCCATAGTGGAGTTTGGAGTGTGACTGTTTGAGGTTGTGGACAGGTGTCTTTTATACTGATAACAAGTTCAAACAGGTGTCATTAATACAGGTAACGAGTGGAGGACAGAGGAGCCTCTTAAAGAAGAAGTTACAGGTCTGTGCGAGCCAGAAATCTTGCTTGTTTGTAGGTGACCAAATACTTATTTTCCACCATAATTTGCAAATAAATTAATTTAAAATCCTACAATGTGATTTTCTGGATTTCTGGCCTCTCTCATCTTTTTTAAGTGGGAGAACTTGCACAATTGGTTCCTGACTAAATACTTTTTTGCCCCACTGAATATAGAGTAAAGGGAACATAAGGTTGAATATATTATTATAGACCTGCTAGATCCACTGTCTCATTTATATTATGACAGACCAGCTAGATCTACTCTCTATTTTATATTATGACATTTCAGCTAGATCTACTGTCTCTATTATATTATGACAGACCAGCTAGATCTACTGTCTTTATTATAATACGACAGACCAGCGGTATCTATTGTCTCCATTTCACTTTGGCCATTGTTGTGGGCCTGCCCTCCCCTCAACAGTCTCAAATAGGTTATTTAATTTCACAAGTAATATTTTATATTATTAATTTCAAACAACGGCATTGGCATGAGAAAAACTTACCAGTCCAAAAAGATGTCCTCTCCATTCAAAATATATTCCTCCATTTGGGAATCGCTAAATTAATTGTCCTCCAACAATCTCTGTCTCACTTTCCCGATCAATTTCTTCTAAAATTGTGTGTACATCTGTATATCTAGACTTAGATTTAGCTTTCCCTGACTTAGTCGCCATACTGATTGATATATAAACAGCTGACGATGCGCTTTACCAAAACAACGCTATGCGTAACATGCGTTGCACCTTCCGGTATGAAACTTCAATGGCGAATGACCCTCTTTACGCCGGAGTTTACTAGATGGGTTGGTCTTCCAACACATAACCGTTGCATATTGCCGTGTTCCTCTGCTCATTGGCTATCTACCCAGCTAGATTTTAAGACGGTCAGTGTTCATTGGGTTAAAATACAACGAAACAGTGGTCATATCATTGGTGCACAATGAAGTCATTACTTGTTGTCTTCAAATCGGTTTCTTTCAGTCAATACGTCCCGCGAAATGACCCATCACGTTTGGTTGTGTTACAAACAAACCAGTTGATTGCAATGAAACCAAACATGACTGGAAAAGTCACAATTCGTGTGAGTATTTACATCGAATGTGTTGTCGAAAATGGAATGAGACGGAATTCACGACACAAGCAGTTCACAAAATGTTTTCTGTTAGGCTATAAAAATTGATTTTATCAAACAAAAGACCATTCATTGTGTAACAATGAGCATTGGTGTTGCAAACAGAGGAAGATAGTCAAAGGTAAACTATTTATTTTATTGCAGTTTGTGATGTTGTTACGCCTGTGCTGGTTGAAATAGTTGTTTTTTATGGGCTCTATGCTCAGATAAAATATGCTTTACAGCCAATGCTAGACAAGCATTTGTGTAAGTTTATCATAGCCTAGCATAGCATTATGACCCTGCTAGCAGCAGGCAACATTTTCACGAAAATAGGGTCAAAGCAATCAAGAGGGTCAAAGCAATCAAATTAAATAATTTACCTTTGAAGAACTTCGGATGTTTTCACTCAGGAGACTCCCAGTTAGATAGCAAATGTTCCTTTTTTCCCAAAATAATATTTTTGTAGGCGATAGCTCCCGTTTGTTCTTCACGTTTGGCTTAGAAATCGACCGGAAAATGCGGTCACTACAACTTTTTTCCAAATTAGCTCCATAATATCGACAGAAACATGGCAAACGTTGTTTAGAATCAACCCTCAAGGTGTTTTTCACATATCTATTCGATAATATATCCTCGGGACAATTGGTTTCTCATTAGAAGCGATTGGAATAATGGCTACCTCAGTACTTTACGCAAGATTTTCTGCGGGAGCCATCATGTGACCACTTGCTCAATGTGGTCCCTTATGGCTATTCTTCAACATAAATGCGTAAAAAGATGTCACAAAAAGATGTCACAACGTAACCTCATTCGTAGCCCATTCACAGCCATATAAGGAGTCATTGGCATGCAGCGCTTTCAAAATATGGGGCACTTCCTGGTTGGATTTTTCTCTGGGTTTCGCCTGTAACATCAGTTCTGTTGCACTCCCAGACAATACATTTGCAGTTTTGGAAATGTCAGAGTGTTTTCTATCCAAAGCTGTCAAGTATATGCATAGTCGAGCATCTTGTCGTGACAAAATATCCTGTTTAAAACGGGAACGTTTTTTATACAAAAATGAAAATACTGCCCCCAGAGTTTAAAGAGGTTAAATCAAGTCAAAATTAGGCTCAGTAGTGTGTGCGGCCTCCACGCCAACTCCTGGACAGTCTATGGTGCAATGTGGCGTTGGTGGATGGAGCGAGACATAATGTCCCAGATGTGCTCAATTGGATTCAGGTCTGGGGAACGGGCGGGCCAGTCCATAGCACCAATGTCTTCCTCTTGCAGGAACTGCTGACACACTCCAGCCACATGAGGTCTAGCATTGTCTTGCATTAGGAGGAACCCAGGGCCAACCGCACCAGCATATGATCTCACAAGGGGTCTGAGGATCTCATCTCGGTACCTAATGGCAGTCAGGCTACCTCTGGAAAGCACATGGAGAAATGCCACCCCACACCATGACTGACCCACCGCCAAACCGGTCATGCTGGAGGATGTTGCAGGCAGCAGAACGTTCTCCACGGCGTCTCCAGACTCTGTCATGTCTGTCACATGTGCTCAGTATGAACCTGCTATCATGTGTGAAGAGCACAGAGTACCAGTGGCGAATTTGCCAATCTTGGTGTACTCTGACAAATGCCAAACGTTCTGCACGGTGTTGGGCTGTAAGCACAACCCCCACCTGTGGACGTCGGGCCCTCATACCACCCTCATATGGAGTCTGTTTCTGACCGTTTGAGCAGACACATGCACATTTGTGGCTTGCTGGAGGTCATTTTGCAGGGCTCTGGCAGTGCTCCTCCTGCTCCTCCTTGCACAAAGGTGGAGATAGCGGTCCTGCTGCTGGTTTGTTGCCCTCCTACGGCCTCCTCCACATCTCCTGATAGCGCCTCCATGATGTCTCCTGGTAGCGCCTCCATGCTCTGGACACTACGCTGACAGACACAGCAAACCTTCTTGCCACAGTTCGCATTGATGTGCCATCCTGGATGAGCTGCACTACCTGAGCCACTTGTGTGGGTTGTAGACTCCGTCTCATGCTACCACTAGAGTGAAAGCACCGCCAGCATTCAAAAGTGACCAAAACATCAGCCAGGAAGCATAGGAACTGAGAAATGGTCTGTGGTCACTACCTGCAGAACCACTCCTTTATTGGGGGTGTCTTGCTAATTGCCTATAATTTCCACCTGTTGTCTAATCCATTTGCACAACAGCATGTGACATTTATTGTCAGTCAGTGTTGCTTCCTAAGTTGACAGTTTGATTTCACAAAAGTGTGATTGACTTAGAGTTACATTGTGTTGTTTAAGTGTTTCCTTTATTTTTTTGAGCAGTGTATATTGAACATCTTGGAGAATAAGTCAGGGAAAGCTAAATCTAAGACTAGATATACGAATGTAGACAAAATTATAGAGGAAATTGATCGTGACAGTGAAACAGATCTTCTTTTGGAAGAAGATTCAGCTAGCGACCATAGCGTTGACTCCAAAATGAAAGCATATTTTTTAAACGGCGAGGACATCGTTTTGGACTTCTAATGCTAATGCCGTTGTTTGAAATTAATAATATAAAATATTCTTTGTGATTTTTTTAAATATTTTATTTGCAATATATAAAAATGTTATGAAATGTGAAAAGTACACATTGTCTATGCATTGTGGGTGGGGGAATGTTTGTATGTACTGTATGTGAATGACCCTTAGCCTATGTTTGTGTGTGTTTATTATATATATATATATATATATATATATATATATATATATATATATATACATACACACACACAGTGGGGCAAAAAAAGTATTTAGTCAGCCACCAATTGTGCAAGTTCTCCCACTTAAAAAGATGAGAGAGGCCTGTAATTTTCATCATAGGTACACTTCAACTATGACAGACAAAATTAGGAAAACATTTTCAGAAAATCACATTGTAGGAATTTTAGTGAATTTATTTGCAAATTATGGTGGAAAATAAGTATTTGGTCACCTACAAACAAGCAAGATTTCTGTCTCTCACAGACCTGTAACTTCTTCTTTAAGAAGGGGACCATGCGATGGATCCATGAAGATGGCCTGCTTTTTGTAAAGTGGATGGATACCAGAGAAGTGGTGATGTGCAGAACAATCCACAAGTCCTTCAGTGGGGATCATGTCGTCAGACGTGTGAAGGATGGTGCCGGGGCTTGGACCACCAAAAATGTCCCCATTCCAAGTGCAGTAAAGGACAACAACAAGAGCATGGGAGGTGTCGACCTATCAGATGCGCTAATAGGCTATTACAATGTTCTATATAAGACAATGAAATGGTACAAGACGTTCTTCTTTCATCGACATTGCTGTGGTGAATGCATTCATCATACACAAGGAAATGGCTAGGAGCTGTGGAAAGCCCTTCCTCTCACAGAAAGCCTTCAGAGAGCTGCGCATCAAGGAGCTTGCTGGCTGCAGCACCACAGCACCACGTTCTACCTACTCTACCTCTGTCCCTTCTGCTCCTGCAACAAGTGCTCATCTGCCCAATTTTATTTCTGCAGGTATGGATGTGCCTAAGGGCCAAAAGGGCACAGCATGGAGGCGTCGCTGTGTTGTTTGCAAGATGAAGTGCCCGATCACTTGCAGAGGGTCACCACATGCTTGGTGACCCTCTGCTTTACAGCAGAAAGAGACTGCTATGGCACCTGGCATCAGCAGCACAATATTGTGTAGAGCTTTGGCAAAGTGGGTGGGGTTATATCCTTCCTGTTTGGCCCTGTCCGGGGGTCTCATTGGATGGGGCCACAGTGTCTCCTGACCCCTCCTGTCTCAGCCTCCAGTATTTATGCTGCAGTAGTTTATGTGTCGGGGGCTAGAGTCAGTTTGTTATATCTGGAGTTTTTTTCCTGTCTTATCCGTTGTCTTGTGTGAATTTAACTCTGCTCTCTCTTTCTCTCCTTCTTTCTCTCAGAGGACCTGAGCCCTTGGACCATGCTTTAGGACTACCTGCCATGATGACTCCTTGCTGTCCCCAGTCCACCCGGCCTTGCTGCTGTTCCAGTTTCAACTGTTCTGCCTGCGGCTATGGAACCCTAAACTGTTCCTGCATTGCTTGCTGTTTGGGGTTTTAGGCTGGGGCTATATAAATATATTTTATTTGATAGAGGACTGAGGGTCTTCCAAATATTGAAAGTGTGTAAATAGTTAACCATGTTATTTTGTAAATGTATATATATATTTTTTTCATATGTTTTTATCAATAAATATTTTTTTCCCATTTTTTTTTTCATTTTTTTTCAAAGTTTTTTTTTGGGGGGGTGTGTTAGAATACCATTTTGGTATTTTCTATATTGTTATTTGTTTCAAAAAGGATACCTTCACCAGTTTGGCCACTTGGGTACATTTGGCCTACTTGTGTGGGACACCTGGGTGACTTCATGATAAACGTCATGTAGCACACTCATTTTGGAAGTTATCATTCTGAAATTTTGCACAAGTACTGTTGCCCTCATATCTTTCACCGAACTTGTCCCTATCATCCTATCTGAATGTTTGTTTTATCTTGTTCATTTTAAAGATGATGATACAAAAATAAAAATAAGAAACTTGTGTTTTTTTCATTGTTTTATCTAAACCATATCTATTGTGTTATATTCTCCTACATTCACTTCACATTCACACAAACTTGTGTGTTTTCTTTCAAATGGTACCAAGAATATGCATATCCTTGGTTCTGTGCCTGAGCTACAGGCTGTTAGATTTGGGTATGTCTTCAGGCGGAAATTGCACAAGTAGGGGGGTAGCTGTAAGAGAAAAGTGGTGTGTGAATATGTATTCACCCCTTTGCTATGAAGCCCCAAATAAGATCTGGTGCAACCAATTACCTTTAGAAGTCACATAATTAGTTAACCTCTCTAGGGTAGGGGGTAGCATTTGGAATTTTGGATGAAAAGCATGCCCAAATTTAACAGCCTGCTACTCGGGCCCAGAATATATGATATGCATGTAGGTTTTGAGAGAAAACACTCTAAAGTTTCAAAAACTGTTAAAATCGTGTCTGTGAGTATAACAGAACTGATTTAGCAGGCGAAAACTTGAGAAAAATCCATTCAGGAAGTAGTTTTCTTTTTGGTTTTGTAGGTTTCTATTCAATGCCATTACTGTATCCTTTGACACATGACTCAATTTGCAGTTCCTATGCCTTCCACTAGATGTCAACAGTCTTTAGAAATTGTTTCAGGCTTGTATTCTTATAAATGAGGGAGTAAGTTTAGTCTGAACGAGTGGACCCAAACATGACGCAGAGTTTTTTTAGGCGCATGTGCATTTCTTGTTTACCTTTTAAATTGACGTTATTGTCCGGTTGAAATATTATAGATCATTTAGGCTAAAAAACAACCTTAAAGTCTATCTGTGTGCATTCTAAATGTCAGATGATCTGTCACATGATCTCAGTAGATATACACCTAGTTGTGGTGAAGTACAGATCAGGGCTGGGTTATAAAAAAGTATCAAACTTTGAACATTCCACTAGGCATAATGAAATCAGTTTTTCATTATCAGTATCAACACAGGGGTGTGATCATTCTACAGTGGTCCCTGTAGCGTACAATCAAACCGATGTGATTAGAACCCTTAGTTTAGAAAGTCCTGTTTTGGTATGATGCAACAAACAGCATTTGAGCTGGCCACACTTTTCAGAAACATTTTGCACAAACACAGTCCTTACAAAAGTTGTACAGAATGTGAGAAGGTAATTTTTGAATGCAATGTTCAGACATTCACAGAAGTATCTTCAGCATAACACAATCATCCAAACCGGAAAAACGTAGGCTACATTTGTCCTAGTGCTAACGTAAACTCACTCACTTTTGTACATCGCCTTGGTCCATACAATTGACCTTATTTTAGGTCAAAAAACGTAATACTTCCAGATCAACTGTAATGTCAATACCAGTGTAAAGCACAATTTCTCCCCTTTCCAACAAAATTCATGCCGAGACCTCCACACTGCCCATTTCTGCAAGATTCCAGAAGGCAATGATCTCCATCGGGTCTTTTTAAAAATGGCGGGTGGGGAAGCAAAACTAATGCGTGGTAGTTAGAAGGAGAGATCTCGTGTGAGAAAACTGCTTATTTTCACTAGATCTGTCCAACTTATCACCTTATCGCCTCTAAAATGTAAATAAAACACTATAAAGAGTTTATATAATGTGTCATTACATACTTACTTGAAGGATTGTGTCGAATTTGAATCAGATTTTTTGGGCGGTGCTAAAGTGATATTCAGAAGTAAACAGCGGCTTTGAGAGTCATGATTGCTTGCAGTGATGACGCAAAAAAATGACTAGGAAAATCTTTACACTCTCTTTGGATAATTCATTCCAATCATTTAAAAGTTAACAGCAGGTATTTTGCATGTAAGTTTAAGTATTTTGATACTCTTACGCCCGTCACTGTCCATTTCTTGTTTTTAAACGATGAGAGAAGTCGTGATGTTTCATGCCGTAACGTACAGCAACTATGTCTGTCTTATAATCTCTCTCCACCAGGTGTGTGCTACACCTGGTGGAGAGAGATTATAAGACAGAAATAGTTGCTGTACGTTACGGCATGACACGTCACGATGTAACGGAGGGTCAGTTTTTTCAACTTTTCTCCAATACTATAGAGCCATTACCATGTCGATCAACGCATGAATAGAAACGTAGTTCACGCCCCAGATTTTGAAGTCAACACAGTCGCTACAGTCCCATTAGTTTTCTTTGCAGCCTCTTTTGAACGTTGCCCTTGCGCACATTTGTGCGGAAGGGGTGAGTGAGTTTACGTTAAATGAGGAAAGATTGACATAACACAAGTGGTCATATTTTTTTAACTCTCGGCTGACAGAAACGCTAATAGCAATTACTATTTATAATTAATCAAATCACGAGTGAGCTTACCATTGATCAAAATAACTGAGTAAAACACTCCCATCCGACGATGGGTTGTTTCTGCGCGCCGCCAAGCTTGTTTTTCGCATCAACCACAGATAAAAGGAGACAAGATGAGTTTGGTGTGTTTATAGTATACATGTTGAAGGGGGTGTGTAGTCTACAATCATCCACGTTCCTTCATTCACTTCCAGGAGTTTACCCGAAAGATGGGTGAACCATTTATTCTTCTCATTATAACATCTTTGGTATGGCAGATTTGACACCCAGAATGCATTGTATAATGTCAAGAAACATGGCCCCACACATAGCTGGCAAAGAGGTTAGTTCATTATAATCAGTACAACCTTCAAAAAGGTATTTTACACACTTCATTACAATAGATGCAAAATCAGAATGCATTATTTTTCACCAGTAATTGAAAACGTGAATAAAACTGTAAATACATTATGCTTCATACATACATACTATGTGCGCCTGCAGTAGAATTGACAACATGATATACAGAAAATAAGGACCTTACTTTGATAGGAACGTACACATGTCCAAAGTTATTATGTGTAAGGAAGGCAAAGCAAACTCCAGCAAGAAAATGTCCCAATTTTTGCAAGACTGCGCAAATATATGCATACTTGATCTGCAAACATGAGTGAAGTGCTGTGGGCTCTAATCGAAGAAAAGTTTATCCGGCTCAGTAAAGCCTCAAACATAAATTTTCCTCAAAGCAGAAATGGGCTACTTCTATGTGAATTAATGAGGAAGCGGAACACACCTCAATTCAAACTGGTGTTTGAAAATACAACTTGTTAGAAAATATTTTTAAATTGACAAGTTGAAACATAACGTATAGATAATTAGCAGGCAGCGCATGTTATTAACTGTTCTGTTAGGTAATAATCACATTTTGGAACAGTGAGTGCATTCTGACTTCACGTGCATAAAACATCTCATTAGACCATTAGAGATATTTGGAAGTCAGGTGTGAAAAGTTAAAAAAAATGTAAAGAAGATGGCATCACAGCAAAACCTGCCAAGAGAGGGTCGGCCACCATAACTCACGGACCAGGCAAGGATTTTCTCTGACAAAAAAAAATAAAACATTTGAGGCCAATGAAGGTAAGGGGGAGAGAGACAGCGTGTATGCATGAGTCTGAATGTGAGTGTTTGCGCGTGTGAGTAGATTGGGTGTTGAGGTCGATAGAACGTTGAAATTGTTGAGCTGCCACTGACAGCCAGACAAAGAGCAAAAAGGAGCAGCTTGGACAAGACACTCCGCAGACGAAGGAGGAACTCAGACCAGCCAGAGATAGGGTTGCTTTGGTAGACTTCAAGTAATGAAGTGCCGAGTTGAGGAGGACCTGTGATCATTACACCAACAAAAATAAAATAGTTTGCACTACACAACAGCAAAGTTATGCAACCATAATTAAATAGGTTATTAGTAGGTTAAAATGTACTAGTTACAGACAAACGACTTGACATGCTGCCATCTTGGATTTGAAGTTGATCGAGTGTATCGAGTCTAGCTCGACACTCAAGTGTTGCTTTAGCAGTATGCTTAGGGTTATTGTCCTGGTGGAAGGTGAACCTCCGTCCAAGTCTCAAATTTCTGGAAGACTGAAGCAGGTTTCCCTCAACAATTTCCCTGTATTTAGCACCATCCATCATTCCTTCAATTCTGACCAGTTTCCCAGTCCCTGCCGGTGAAAAACATTGTGGTGTTCTTGGGGTGATGGGAGGTGTTGGGTTTGCGCCAGACATAGCATTTCCCTTGATGGCCAAAAATATACATTTTTGTCTCATCTGAGCAGAGTACCTTCTTTCATATGTTTGGGGAGTCTCCCATATGCCTTTAGGCGAACACCAAACGTGTTTGCTTATTTTTTTCTTTAAAGCAATGGCTTTTTTCTGGCCACTCTTCCGTAAATCCCAGCTCTGTGGAGTGTACGGCTTAAAGTGGTCCTATTGACAGATACTCCAATCTCCGCTGTAGAGCTTTGCATCTCCTTCAGGGTTATCTTTGGTCTCTTTGTTGCCTCTGATTAATTCAACTCCTTGCCTGCTCCGTGAGTTTTGGTAGGTGGTCCTCTCTTGGCAGGTTTGTTGTGGTGCCAATTTTTTTCCATTTTTTAATAATGGATTTGATGGTGCTCGGTGGGATGTTCAAAGTTTCAGATATTTTTTTATTATCCAACCCTGATCTGTACTTCTACACATCTTTGTCCCTGACCTGTTTGGAGAGCTCCTTGGTCTTCATGGTGCCGCTTGCTCGGTGGTGACCCTTGCTTAGTGGTGTTGCAGACTCTGGGGCCTTTCAGAACCGGTGTATATCTAATGAGATCATGTAACAGATCATGTGACACTTAGATTGCACACAGGTGGACTTTATTTAGTTAACTATGTGACTTCTGAAGTCTAATGTGGAGAATGTTTTATTTTTGTAATTCATTTAATTTAACTAGGCAAGTCAGAACAAATTTTTATTTACAATGACGGCCTACCACGGCCAAACCCTAACGACGCTGGGCCAATTGTGCACCTCCCTATGGGACTACCAATCATGGCCAGTTGTGATACAGCCTGGAAGCGAAGCAGGGTCCGTAGCGATGGCATTAGCACTGAGATGCTATGCCTTAGACCACTGCACCACTTGGGCGAGTTGAAATTCTTGTTGCATATTTGGCAGATGAACAAAGCAGGCATTTTGACTGGTATTTCATTTTTTTATTTGGAAAAGAGAAGTGTAGTCCTCCAATTAATTCCATTAAAGCCACTGGCAGACATATCAACACAGACCATTCAGATACTTCAGAATTTCTGAAAAGAAATTAGGTTAGTAAATGTCATAGGAGGGCCCATTTACTCTATTGTTTGTTGGTGAGGTTTATAAACAAGCATTGGGTGAGCAAAACATTACTTCGCTTCAACCTGGATGAAGCAAAACAGAACTCTTCTTAAGAACTCACGTCACCCTAAAATACGCCACTCCCGCTTGTAACACCTCGGGAAACCCACACCCTCCTAGAAGGATACTCCAGTTAGGATGTAGTATACAAGAAACACACTAGAAGCTTCAACGTGTTGGATGAAGTACCTAACTGATGTCACTCCAATCATGCATGAGGCAGGAGTATGTTCAATAGGCACCAAATTGAAAAAAATGACTGAAATCGGGAGAGACAAGCCTGACTTGTCCAATATCAAACGCAAATTTTCTTTGTTCCAAAACGCTTTGTTTTTTTTTGTTGTATACCCAACTGAACACAACCTAGATCTAAAGCGACTCCCAGCCCTTTGTCAACAATGAATCGACATGAGCACATTCATGGGCAGACAAGGAAAACCACCCTTTATAATGTTATGTTCTTATTTTTCAGAGTAAATAACCCACAGACACTAGAGAAGCTTTAACCAAGTTTAATTCTTCCCAAAGGTTCTGAACAGCTGTAATCAGACAATCCAACATTTGTCCCATACAGATATTTATATCCTACTTAATACACTCCTCCTTCTCTCCAATCCTTATGGTTTAACAGGAACAGAGTAACAAGATCCCCAAACCCTTATTACTCCCTTCAGGTGACCTGTCCTCACCTCCTGACCTCAACCCCTCCATCTAATCCACAGATGATACAGGAAAGACCGATTGACAACACGGTGCTCTTCTCCCTTCCCTCAACACATTCCACAGCCATCTGTCCTTACGGGTCTATATACCGTGACACGATTGTTTTACCTTCCACAGGATTACCCTGTTCAGCACTTTCCTTCTCTCTATTAGATTTTACCCTCCACAGGCTTTATGCACGGGACTTACTCTTGAAATGTTTCCCTCCACAGCAACTATCCTGCTCGGGATTTATGAGACTTACCCTCCACAGACCTATTCTGCTCGGGACTTACTCGCTATAAGACTTATCCTGCTCGGGACTTACTATACACGTATATGGTGCTAGCATATACCACAAAGCTATGACCGTTAGAATTAAACAGGCTCTCCAGGTCCGTAAGCCCATAATTAGTTCAGCCAATGATTCTCATCTCTCCAAGATGTCAAAATGAGTGGAAACAGATATGAACTTAGCCTACCTTTTGTTTGTTGCCAGCCCTGCTCCACTGATCTGGACGCTTTTTGATTTGACTACAAATCGTGGTGAACTCCTGGCTGGCTCGCCACCTGTTAGGTTCTTATTTTTCAGAGTAAATAACCCATGGACACTAGAAAGCTTTAACCTAGTTTAATTCTTCCCAAAGGTTCTGTACAGCTGTAATCAGACAACCCAACATTTGTCCCATCCAGATATTTATATCCCACTTAAAACACTCCTCTCCAATCCTTCTTATGGTTTAACATGAAAAGAGTAACAAGATCCCAAACCCTTATTACTCCCTTCAGGTGACCTGTCCTCACCTCAACCCCTCCTTCATCTAATCCACAGATGTCCATCTGTCTTTCCTATATCAACACGGTGCTCTGCTCTCATCCCCCAACACATTCCACAGCTATCTGTCCTTCTACAGAGAACCCTTAACTTTCTCCTTTGATTCTATGCTTCTTTTCTATAATTTATTTAACATCTATGTTCAAAATGTCAAACCAAACAATAGGAAACCGGAGATGTCCAGCAATACAGAAGCCAACTTACTATTCACTTCCAAAAATAGAACCTTGCACACTGCCTCCCTGCTGCCTCCCTGCTGTTCCTGCTCCCGGGCCCACAATGATTTCCTAAATGTACTGTTGATTTCCTTCTCCTTTGTTAAAACCTGTTAAGGATGCTGCGAATTTTCGCAGCTTTTTTTTACAAATCGCGCAACATTTCAACGTCCTGCTACTCATGCCAGGAATATAGTATATGCATATAATAAGTATGTGTGTATAGAAAACACTCTGAAGTTTCTAAAACTGGTTAAATCATGTCTGTGGCTATGACAGAACGTGTTCAGGAGTAAAAATCCCAGGGAAAACTGTTCACCAAAAACACAAAAAAGAAATTCATCCGCCAGTCTTTGATTGTCTAAGGCGATAGAAAATATGAGGTTCCGTTTACAACGCCTACAGCTTCCACACGATGTCGCCAATACTGGCATTTCTTTGCACGTTTTTCCTTGGTGGGATGACGTATAGGCACTTCCTGTCTTGGGGTGCGTTCAGGAAATTATGAAAGTGAAAAAAATGGACGATGCTTTCAAGACTTGCTGCTATCGAATACAGATCGCCCCGTGATCAATTTGATCGATTATTAACGTTTATTAATACCTAAAGTTGGTTTACAAAAGTAGTTTGAAGTGATTTGTAAAAGTTTATAGGCAACTTTGTTAATTTTAAAAAGTGACGTTGCGTCGTGTAAAGGTGCATTTTCCTTGGATCAGACGGCCTTCATAAATGGACATTTTTGGCATACTTTGACGGATTTAATCGGGAAAAATACCCAATTGTGATGTTTATGGGACATATAGGAGTGCCAACAAAGAAGCTCGTCAAAGGTAATGAATGTTTTATATTTTATTTCTGCGTTTTGTGTAACGCCGGCTACCGCAAAATCTTTTGTTTAGGTCTCGTTCAGGTATTTTGTGGGGGTGCATGCTATCAGATAATAGCTTCTCATGCTTTCGCCGAAAAGCATTTTACAAATCTGACATGTTGGCTAGATTCACAACGAGTGTAGCTTTAATTGAGTATCTTGCGTGTGTGTTTTAATGAAAGTTTGAGATTTATTGAGTACTATACTATAGTACTATAGGTGGCGCTCTGAAATTTCCGCTGAGGTGTTCCTGTGCAGGAACCACGTCCGTAAGAAGTTTTTAACCTGAGGATGAGTGACCTGGGGATGAGTGGCAGAGATATGTGGAAGGCTACAGCTCATAGTACCAATTGTGAGAAAAATAGAATGTTATAGTCAAAGGATGAGTTGAAAGACGTAACGCTGGCAGTGTTTTGTGAAGGAACACATGTTTACCATGTATCATCTTAAACCTCTGGGATAGGGTCCAGTTTCCTGATTGTCTGCCTGACTGGCATGCCCAAAGTAAACTGCCTCTTACTCAGGCCCAGGATATGCATATAGTTGGTAGCATGGGATAGAAAACACTAAAGTTTTTAAAACTGTTAAACTAATGTCTGAGACTAACATAATTGATACGGCAGGCTAAAAATCAGAGGAAAAACCAACCATAATTGTTTGAGGTCCCAGGCTATTATAATGGAAACCTATTGTTCCTATGTAAATCTGTCTCCCAGATTGCAATTCCGATGGCTTCCTCTAGACTTCAGTCTTTATTCAAGGTTTCAGGCTTGTTTTCTGAAAAACAAGCAAGAATTTGTAGTTTTGGTTAGGAACCATCGGAACAATATCAGTCTTTCGGAGCGCAAGGGAGAGGGCGCTTACTAATTTTACTTTCCTACTGAACATAATATTTTCCGTATTAAATATTATAGTTTACATTTTAAATAGAAACGTTGTTTGACTTGTTTGGACGAAGTTTAGCGGTAGCTTTTTGGACTCCTTTATCTGCATGTTAAACGAGTGGATTACTGAAATCGATGGCGCCAACTAAACAGACTTTTTGGGATATAAAGAAGGATTTTATCTAACAAAACAACCATTCATGTTCTAGCTGGGACCCTTGAGATTGCAAACAGAGGAAAATGTTCAAAAGTAAGTGATTTATTAAATCGCTATTTGTGATTTTATGAAGCCTGTGCTGGTTGAAAAATAAGTTGATATGGGGTGCCGTCCTCAGACAATTGTATGGTATGCTTTTGCGTGAAGCCTATTGTAAATCGGGCAACGCAGTTAGATTAAGAATAATTTAAGCTTTTAAATTAATAAGATACTTGTATGTCCAATATTACGATTATTTATTTGAATTGCGCGCCCTCCAATTTCACCGGATGTTGTCGGGCTTGAATCCCACTAGCGGGACGCCTATCCCTATTAATTGCAAATTAGTTTAGAAATGTGTTAAAATTTACAATTCATGCATTTCCAAGGGATATTTTCTCCTTTTACTACTTTACAATACATAATTCAGTAATTAAGACTTTAAATATTTACTAGTTTGCCATTAGTTCAATGTTTTTTTTATTAGTGACCACTCATCAATCCTTCCTACATAGAAAGAACCAGCCATTGTTCTCGACCTTGACTGTCACAGAGCCTGGAGGGGTGGGTGCGGAGTCAAGCACAGAGAGCAGAGAATAATGGGGAAACCGGACTATATTACGGCCTCCAATATTAACGCCCAAAATAACAGGCAAATAATCAAAACATGTACAACCCAATACAGGGCACAAACAGACAGGAACACTACACGCCACAACCTCGACTAACAGAAAACAAGCCCGCAAAAAAACAGGCGGGCCTAACAGCCTTAAATAGTCCTGAATCAAAACAAAATACGACAGGTGCATCCAATAAGACATAAAAGGAAAAGAGGATCGGTGGCAGCTAGTAGACCGCCGAGCAAACAGGCAGGGGAGCCACCGTCGGTGAGAGTCGTGACAGCAGCCCCCCTCCCCTTAAGCGCGGCTCCCGCAGCGACCCGGGGGGCGATGCGCAGGGCGATCCGGATGGATGCTGTGGAACTCCCTCAGTAGTGATGGAGCCAAGATGTCCCCCACCGGTACCCAGCACCTCTTCTCCGGACCGTAACCCTCCCAGTCCACGAGGTACTGTAGGCCCCTCGCCCGGCGTCTAGAGTCCAGAATGGAACGTACAGTGTACGCCGGGGATCCCTCGATGTCCAAAGAGGGCGGAGGGACCTCCAGCACCTCACCTTCCTGCAGGGGACCAGCCACCACCGGCCTGAGGAGAGACATGAAACAAGGGGTTAATACGATACCCAGAAGGAAGCTGTAACCCATAACACACCTTGTTTATCCTCCTCAGGACTTTAACCTCTGGGATATGTGGGACACTAGCTTCCCACCTGGCCAAAAACCAGTGAAAATGCAGAGCGCCAAATTCAAATAAACTGCTATAAAAATCAAACTTTCATGAAATCATACATTTAAGATACCAAATTAAAGCTACACTTGTTGTGAATCCAGCCAACAGGTCAGATTTCAAAACGCCTTTCCGGTGAAAGCAAACGATGCTATTATCTGAGGGTAGCACTTCCGTAAACAGAGAGAAAACATATTTCAACCCTGCAGGCATGACAACGCAGAAATAAAAATATAAATCATGCCTTACCTTTGACGAGCTTCTTTTGTTGGCACTCCAATTACGTCCCATAAACATCACAAATGGTCAATTTTTGTTCGATTAATTCCGTCGATATATCCAAAATCTCCATTTATTTTGGCTCGTTTGATCAAGAAAAACACCGGTTCCAACTTGCGCAACGCGACTACAAAAAAGTTACCTGTAAACTTTGGCAAAACATTTCAAACTACTTTTGTAATACAACTTTTGGTATTTAACGTAAATAAGCAATAAAATTGAAGACGGGATGATCTATGTTCAATACAGGAGGAAAACAAACTGAAGCTAGCTTTCTGGTCAGGCGCCTCTAACAGTACACTTGAAGTGACCCTCGTTTTGAACAGGGCTACTTCTTCATTACGCAAAGGAAAAACGCCAACCAATTTCTAAAGACTGGTGACATCCATTGGAAGCAGTAGGAACTGCTAAATAAGTTGTTATACTCACAGACATTATTCAAACAGTTTTAGAAACTTCAGAGTGTTTTCTATCCAAATATACTAATAATAATATGCATATCTTATCTTCTGAGGATGAGTAGCAGGCAGTTGAATTTGGGCATGCATTTAATCCGGAAGTGAAAATACTGCCCCCTGTCACCAAGAAGTTAAATGGCCCCACACACTGTGGCCCCAGCTTCCGGCAGGGCAGGCGGATGGGCAGGTTTCGGGTCAAGAGCCAGACCCGGTCCCCCGGTGCGAACAAGGGGGCCTCACTGTGGTGCCGGTCAGCGCTTGTCTTCTGCCGTCCACCAGCTTGTGTGATTCCTGGACGGCCCTCCAGGTCCCCTTCGAGTGCTGCACCCACTCCTCCACCGCGGGAGCTTCGGTCTGGCTCTGATGCCATGGGGCCAGGACCGGCAGGTAGCCCAACACGCACGGGAACGGTGACATGTTTGTGGAGGAGTGGCGGAGGGAATTCTGAGCCACCTCCGCCCATGGGACGTACCTCGCCCATTCACCGTGCCGGTCCTGGCAATACGACCGCAGAAACCTACCCACGTCCTGGTTCAATCTCTCCACCTGCCCATCACTCTCGGGGTGAAAACCCCGAGAGTCAGGCGGATCAAGACCCCCAGACGTTCCATGAATGACTCCAAACTCTGTACGTGAACTGGGGACCACGATCAGAAACGTTGTCCTCAGGCACCCATAGTGCCAGAAAATAGGGGGGTAAATAGGGCCTCCGCAGTCTGTACGGCCGTAGGGAGACAGGGCAACGGGATGAGACGGCAGGACTTAGAAAACCGATCCACAACGACCAGGATCGTGGTGTTTCCCTGAGACGGGGGAAGGTCGGTGAGAAAATCCACCGACAAATGCGACTACTGCCGTTGTGGAACGGGGAGGTGCTATATAACTTCCCTCTAGGCAGCTGTTGAGGAGCCTTGCTCTGAGCGCCCACTGAGCAGGAGGAGACATAAAACCTCACGTTCTTGGCCAAAGTGGGCCACCAGTAACTCCCACTAAGACTCCGAACTGTCCTCTCAATACCAGGATGACCCAAAGAGGGTAGTGTATGGGCCCATTGAGTCAAACAATTACGAACACCAAGCGGCACGTACTGAACACCCGTTGGACACTGAGGTGCAGGTTCCAACCGTAACGCCCGCTCAATTTCCGCGTCCACCTCCCATACCACCGGTGCTACCAGACATGAAGCTGGAAGGATGGGAGTAGGATCGATGGACCCGCTACTCGGTGTCAGAGACGGGACAGCGCGTCAGCCTTAGTATTAAGGGAGCCTGGCCTACAGGAGATCTGAAATCTGGTTAAAAAAAAAAAACATGGCCCACCTGGCCTGACACGGATTCAATATCCTCGCTGCCTGGATATACTCAAGATTACGATGGCCAGTCCAGATGAGGAAAGGGTGCTTGTCCCCCTCGAGCCAATTTCTCCACACCTTCAGAGCTTTGACCACAGCTAACAACTCCCAGTCCCCCACGTCATAGTTCCGCTTCGGTGGCGAAAAGTGAGACGAAAAGTCAAAATGTTCCAACTGGAGAATTCCTTTGTCTGTAGAATTGCAATGGAACTCAAGCTAACTCTCACGTGAACGTTCGTGGTCAGCTCATGCCTCTCTGGCAGACCTCTGACTCATTCCCCTCTAATTCGCCCCCACCTCACAGTAGAAGCATCAAACAAGGTTCTAAAGACTGTTGACATCTAGCGGAAGCCCTACGAAGTGCAATATGACCCCATAGACACTGTATATTCAATAGGCAATGACTTGAAAAACTACAAAACTCAGATTTTCCACTTCCTGGTGGATTTTTTCAGGTTTTTGCCTGCCATATGAATTATTTTATACTCACAGACATCATTCACACAGTTTTAGAAACTTCAGAGTGTTTTCTATCCAAATCTTCTAATAATATGCATATATTAGCAATTAGGCCTGAGTAGCAGACAGGGCACCTTATTCATCCAAGCTACTCAATACTGCCCCCAGCCATAACAAGTTAATGTTAATTGCATAATAATAAAGGTTGATTCGCTACCACACCCAAAATGGGAGCACGATCATGGCCTTTGATTCACAGGTGGAGGACTTCTGTGAGAGGTCACCGTTCTGCCTGAATTCAAGAAAGTCAACTGCAGTGTTGAGGGCGGATGTCGGTAACCAATCAGTGTGTCAAGCAAAGTTCTTATTAACCGTGCCAGTCCCCTCAATTTCGAATGATTTTGACTCGCCATGAATTTGCCGTTTGTGTGTTTCTGTGTTTCTGTGTGTGTGTTTGTGCCACATACTTGCTGTCCTCTCCCTGAGGCGAAATGTTGGCAGTTGCAATCAAGAGCAAATCAAGGAAAGAGCCTTTTGAGATGCAGCCCCTGGTGTGCCACGTGTGGTATTTATCTGTGTGTGTGTGTGTGTGTGTGTGTGTGTGTGTGTGTGTGTGTGTGTGTGTGTGTGTGTGTGTGTGTGTGTGTGTGTGTGTGTGTGTGTGGCTGAGACCTTTGATTGTGTTTTGGGAAATGCTTTTGGGAGTTAACCATGTTGTTGGAAGGTGTGTAGGTGGCTCAGACGGTGAAGAGTTGGTGTGCTTGTGTGTGGGTTGACATTTGATTATCCGACGCCAATGGCGACATAGTCTTACTGGGTCCCTACACATGACGAATAATACATTACATACAAAAGACTTTACAATTTGCATACATTTAAAAACATTAACATGTAGCTTGTGTGTGTGCATCTATCAGTTACACTTACACAACTGTTCAAAGGTTTGGGGTCACTATGAAATGTCCTTGTTTTTGAAAGAAAAGTACATTTGTCTACATTTGATCATCTAATTGATCAGAAATACAGTGCAGACATTATTGTAGCTGGAAATGGCAGATTTTTTTAATGGAATATCTACATAAGCGTACAGAGGCCCATTGTCAGCAACCATCACACCTGAGTTCCAATGGCTCGCTGTGTTAGCTAATCCAAGTTTATAATTTTAGAAGGCTAATTGATCATTAGAAAACCCTTTTGAAATGATGCTAGCATAGCTTAAAACTGTTGTCCTGATTAACTTAATTTGGCTGCAGGGGCAGTATTGAGTAGCTTGGATGAAAAGGTGCCCAATGTAAACAACCAGCTCCTCAGTCTCAGTTGCTAATATATGCATATTATTATTAGTATTGATAGAAAACTCCAAAACTGTCCACATATTGTCTGTGAGTATATAACATAACTGATATTGCAGGTGAAACCCTGAGGAAAATCAAAGCAGGAAGTGGCTTCTATTTTGAAAACTCCATGTTCCATAGCCTCCCTCCCTTTAAAGGGATATTAACCAGATTCCCTTTCCTATCGCTTCCTCAAGGTGTCAAAAGTCTTAAAACCTCTTATGGATAGGGGAGACGCTAGCGTCTCAACTGGCCAATTGCTAGGGGAAATGCAGAGTGCCAGATTCAAATAAAATGCTATAAAATTCAAACTTTCATTAAATCACACATGTAAGATACTCAATTAAAGCTACACTCGTTGTGAATCCAGCCAACATGTCAGATTTTTTAAATGCTTTTCGGCGAAAGCATAAGAAGCTATTATCTGATAGCCTGGAACATCTGCACTAGGAGTAAACAAAGGAGCTAGCATAGCAGGTGCTACACAAAACGCTGAAATAAAATATGAAACATGCATTACCTTTGACGAGCTTCTTTTGTTGGCACTCCAATATGTCCCATAAACATCACAATTGGTCATTTTGTTCGATTAATTCCATCCATATATATCGAAAATGTCCATTTATAAAGCGCGTTTGAGCCAGAAAAAACAGCTTACAAAAACAACGTCACTACAAAATATTTCAAAAGTTGCATATAAACTTTCCCATAATATTTCAAACTACTTTTGTAATACGACGTTAGGTATTTTTAAACGTTAATAATCGATCAAATTGTAGACGGGGCAATCTGTATTCAATACAGGAAAGAAAAGAAACCAGCACTGCTTTTCACGTCTTGCGCAACTCACAAAAGTGTCCCCAGTTCCGAGTTGGCCTACTTCTTCATAGCACAAAGGAATAACCTCAACCATATTCCAAAGACTGGCAACATCATGTGGAAGCGGTAGGAACTGAAAATAGGTTCCTATTAAATATCCAATGGCAAAGACAATATAGTGAACAGAGGGGGATTAAAAAAATTCTGAACAGTTAGTCCTCGGGGTATTGCCTGCTACATAAGTTCTGTTATACACAGACATGATTCAAACAGTTTTAGAAACTTCAGAGTGTTTTCTATCCAAATATATGAATAATATGCAGATCTTATATTCTTGGCATGAGTAGCAGGAAGTTGAAATTGGGCATGCTATTTATCCAAAAGTGAAAATTCTGCCCCCTAGCTTTAAGTGGTTTTAAGACAGTGTGTTGGGGAATAATCAGAATTGGTTGGTAACATAGGTAAGACGTTTTATATTCATCATATGTTTGTAAGTTACTTCTCATCAGAATGTTATTTTTGTATAATATTGAGGTGGGATTGCAGTATCTGTTCTATGTCAAGACTAAGTTGTTTGGGCCTGAGAGAGGGGAGAGGTCAAGCGTGTATCTCTTGGCTCCACAAGGGTGTCTCTGTGATCTTGTCAAGATAGGATGGATTTGATATATGCCTGTTGATATGGAGGATTGGTTTATGGGTCTGAGTTTGAGAAAGGAGACAAAGCTGAACGATGAATTATGCCGATGCTCTTATCCTGTGTGTCTTTGCTATAAAGGATCTCAGTTGAAATGTGGAAGGGACTCTCAGAGAATTCATTGATAGACACTGAATTGATCTGAGAGTCACAGGGTTGTGATAGAGCTCATATAATTAAACATGGACTTTGTGATAACTAACTCTGACGTGTGTGTGGTTTGCTCTCATGATTTGGTAAATAGAGGAAATTTCCACGACAAGTTTCAGGCTTTTATTTTGAAAAATGAGCCAGAACGATACCACCGCGTCAAGTGGTCAGATGAGCTTTGCTTGTGCAACAGAATTTGGCCAGCCATTATTTTCCCCTCTCCTACTATGAAAGACATTTGCGGTTGATATATTATCAATTATATATTTTTTTAAAACAACCTGAGGATTGATTATAAAAAACGATTGACTTGTTTCTGTGGACATAATGGAAACTATTTGGAAATTTCTGCGTTGTCGTTACCGCTCTTTCCGGAACATAACGCGACAAACAAACGGAGGTATTTTGGATTTAAAATCAGCTTTATGGAACAAACAGAACATGTTGTGTAACTGGGAGTCTCGTGAGTGAAAACATCCGAAGATCAAAGGTAAACGATTAATTTGATTGCTTTTCTGATTTGTGACCGAGCTACCTGGTGCTAAGTGTACTTAATGTTTTATCATGCGATCGATAAACTTACACAAACGCTTGGATTGCTTTTGCTGTTAAGCATAATTTCAAATTCTGACATGACAGGTGGATTAACAAAAGGTTGTGTTTTCCTATTTTGCACTTGTGATTTCATGAATATAAAAATTTAGTAATATTTATTGTATGTAGCGCTACGCTATTCAGCGGTTGTTGATGACACTTATCCCGATAGGGGGATTGCAGCCAAAACAGGTTAAAGAAGCAATAAAACTGGCCTTCTTTAGACTAGTTGAGTATGTGGAGAATCAGCATTTGTGGGTTCGATTAAAGTCTCAAAGTGGCCAGAAACAAAGAACTTTCTTCTGAAAATTGTCAGTCCATTCTTTTTCTGATAAATGAAGGCTATTCGATATGAAAAATTGCCAAGAAACTTACGATCTTGTACAATGCAGTGTACTACTCCAAACGGGCTCTAACCAGAAGAGAAAGAGGAGTGGGAGGCACCGGTGCACAACTGAGCAAGAGGACAAGTTCATCAGAGTATCTAGTTTGAGAAACAGACGCCTCACAAGTCCTCAACTGGCAGCTTCATTAAATAGTACGCGCAAAACACCATGTTCAACATCAACAATGAAGAGGCGACTCCGGGATGCTGGCCTTCAGGGCAGAGTTCCTCTGTCCAGTGTCTGTTCTTTTGGCCATCTTAATCTTTTCTTTTTAGTGGCCAGTATGAGATATGGATTTTTCTTTGCAACTCTGCCTAGAAGGCCAGCATCCAGGAGTCGCCTCTTCACTCTTGACATTGAGGCTGGTGTTTTGTGGATACTATTTAATGAAGCTGCAGGACTTGCTTTGTCAAAAAAAGCAGAGCATCTCTGTATTAGGGAAAGACCTCTCGCCACCTTTACAACCATTAAATCTTTATGTTTTGACAATGACAGTTTACAATTTATGGTAACACCAAGTTATTTAGTCTCCTCAACTTGTTCAACAGCCTCAACTGAATCTGGTAATGACTGGTGAGGTCTAGAACATAGGGAATGATTTGTACCAAATACAATGTTCTTAGTGTTAGAGATGTTCCCATTCCAAAACAGACTGCAACTCTTTAAGGGTTTCAGTGACTTCATTAGCTGTGGTTGCTGATACATGAATGGATGAATCAGCATACATGGATACATTCTTTGTTTAATGCTAGATCATTGGTAAAAATAGAAAAGCATAGAATGTATATAGAGCTGCCCTGCGGTACACCAGATGTATGACATTAGAGAAACTTCCATTAAAGAAAACCCTTTGAGTTCTACTAGATAGATAGTGTACGAGTATTGATAGCCTAACATAGCATTAAGCCTAGCATTCAGCAGGCAACATTTTCACAAAAACAAGAAAAGCATTCAAATAAAATAATTTACCTTTGAAGAACTTCGGATGTTTTCAATGACGAGACTCAGTTAGATAGCAAATGTTAATTTTTTCCCAAAAGATTATTTGTGTAAGAGAAATAGCTCCGTTTTGTTCATCACGTTTGGCTAAGAAAAAAAAAACAAATGCAATCACTTACAACGCCAAACTTTTTTCCAAATTAGCTCCATAATATCGACAGAAACATGGCAAACGTTGTTTAGAATCAATCCTCAAGGTGTTTTTCACATATCGATTTGATAATCTATCAGTGGTGGCAGCTGGCTTCTCATCAGAAAAAAACGGAAAAATACTGCAGCTGGAGATTACGCAATAATTGCGACGGACACCAAGCGACCACCTGGTAAATGTAGTCTCTTATGGTCAATCTTCCAATGATATGCCTACAAATACGTCATAATGCTGCAGACACCTTGGGGAAAACGTGGAAAAGGTAAGCTGACTCCTAGCTCCTCCACAGCCATATAAGGAGTCATTGCCAAGAGGCGGTTTAAAAAAATGCGGCACTTCCTGATTGTATTTTTATCTGGGTTTTTTCTGTAACATCAGTTCTGTGGCACTCATAGACAATATCTTTGCAGTTTTGGAAACGTCAGAGTGTTTTCTTTCCAAAGCTGTCAATTATATGCATAGTCGAGCATCTTTTCGTGACAAAATATCTTGTTTAAAACGGGAACATTTTTAATCCAAAAATTCAAAGAGCGCCCCCTATATCGAAGAAGTTAACAAAAGGCTAAATTTGTGTTTGAATATTTATTTCATTTAATTTGCGATTTTCATGAATAGGAAACGTTGTGTTATGGTAATGAGCTTGAGGCTGATTACGCTCCCGGATACGGGATTGCTCCCGGATACGGGATTGCTCGAAGCTAGAGGTTAAAATCATGCAGCGTCTTGTCACAGTCGCAGATTTTAGAGAAACAAGCAATGTCGGTACATATAAGTGTCTTATCGGTCGAAAGCTTAACTTTTTGGCACACCCATCCCATTAGCAGGATCATTTGTCAACATCCACTGAATTGCAGAGCGCTAAATTCAAATTAAATTATTAAAACTATTTAATTTATGAAATCACAAGTGCAATATAGCAAAACACACCTTAGCTTGTTGTTAATCCACCTGGCATGTCAGATTTAAAAAAGCTTTACAGCAAAAGCTATCCAAGCGTTTGTTAGGACATCTCTCTCAGCAGACAAAACATTACAAACAGCTAGCAGCAAAGTAGATTGGTCACAAAAGTCAGAAAAGCAATAAAATTAATAGCTTACCTTTGATGATCTTCACGAGACTCCCAGTTACACAATAAATGTTCCTTTTGTTCCATAAAGATTATTTTTATATCCAAAATACCTCCATTTGGTTGGCGAGTTTTGTTCAGAAATCCACAGGCTCGAGCGGTCACGACGGGATAGACTAAAATTCCAAATAGTATCCGTAAAGTTCGTAGAAACATGTCAAATGTTTTTTATAATCAATCTTCAGGTTGTTTTTACAATAAATAATCGATAATATTTCAACCGGACGGTAGCTTTTTCAATAGGAGAGAGAGAGAAAATATCTGCCACAAGCTGTTGCGCATGCAAAACTCTGCTGGCACCCAGCCATCCACTGACGCAATGTGATCGTTCTCGCTCATTTCAGAATAAAAGCCTGAAACTATGTCTAAAGACTTCACACCATGTGGAAGCCATAAAGAAATGAATCTGGTTGATCCCTTTAAATGGAGGGAAGGCATGTGTCACGTTCGTCGTAACGAGGAGACCAAGGCGCAGCGTGATATGAATACATTCCTCTTTAATAAAAGAGAACACTGAACAAACTATACAAAACAACATACATGACCGTGACGCTCTATATAACGAGTGATGACATGCAACTACACATAGACAGTAACCAACAAAACCAAAATTAAAAATGGCAACCTAAATAGGATCCCCAATCAGAGACAACGATAAACAGCTGTCTCTGATTGAGAACCAATTCAGGCCACCATAGACCTACATATACCTAGACATACCAAAACCCCATAGATATACAAAAAACTCTAGACAAGAAAAACACACACCACCCTCGTCACACCCTGACCTAACCAAAATAATAAAGAAAACAAACATAACTAAGGTCAGGGCGTTGCAGCATGCAATGGTTGGATTTTCCTCAGGTTTTCGCCTACAATATCAGTTCTGTTATACTCACATACAATATTTTGACAGTTTTGGAAACTTTCGAGTGTTTTCTATCCTAATCTGACAATTATATGCATATTCTCGATTCTGGGCCTGAGAAATAGGCAGTTTCATTTGGGTACGTTTTTCATCCAAACATCAAAATACTGCTCACTACACTCAACAGGTTATTCAATTCTTGTTAATATGACTGCACTGTCCAATTTACAGTAGCTATTACTGCGAAAAATCCCATGCTATTATTGTTTTAAGGAGAGCTCCTAACAACAAAACACTTATTCACCGCAACAGGTTTGATAAATACACCTCTGAAGGTGAAATGTGTACTTACATTCTGCAATCTTGCTCTGATTTATCATCCAAAGGGTCCCAGAGATAATTAACATGAAGTGTCATTTTGTTAGAGAAAATCATTTTTCATATCCTAAAAAGGTCCATATAGCATGCACGATCGATTTTGTATTTCCACTCGTTCAACTGGCAAAGAAAGGAACCTGTGAAAATCTAACCCTAAATGTTGTTTCAACCAGTCAAATCATGTTCGTATGTATTCCTCAGAGATAATAGAACATATCCAGACTTCACTATATCATTAGGGTTGTAGTATTTCCTATGCGATACCAAATTTGGTCAGAGAGCGACGACTTCATGGCACGCCGAAGACGAGGACAGTCTTCACTAGATCGACTCTAACTTTGTCAAATAAGCACCAATCAGGGTCAAACAAAGCTAGCAAGATAGCCAATGAGCTGGGCTTTACAGGAGTATCCAACCTTGTATCAGTCGCAAAATGTAGCTGCCAACCTTTTGCGACATCATGCCTTTTCCTTTTGGTCAAACATTAAGAGAATATTCAAAGTTATGTCGTAATGAAAACCAGTTGTTTTGCAAATGTTGAACTTATAATATGGCTTCTAATAATGGAAAACCTAAATCAAAGTCCAAGTATAAAGATTTGATGATATTCTTGCAGAAAAATGTAATATGAATGTGCATGTCTCCTTCACAATTTGCATTTCCACAAACTTCAAAGTGTTTCCTTTCAATTGAAATAATATGCATATCCTTTCTTCAGGGCCTGAGCTACAGGCAGTTAGATTTGGGTATGTCATTTAGGCGAACTTGAAAAAAGGGGACTATCCCTAGAGCTACCCCCTACTTTTTTCAATTTCCGCCTGGAGACATACCCAAATCTAACGGCCTGTAGCTCTGGCCCGGAAGCAAGGATATGCATATTCTTGGTACCATTTGAAAAAAAAACACTCTGAAGTTTGTGGAAATGTGAATTGAATGTAGGAGAATATAACACAATAGATCTGGTTTAGATAATACAGTGAAAAAAAACATCAATTTTTTATTTTATTGTTGTATCATCATCTTTAAAATGAACAAGATAAAACAAACATTCAGATAGGATGATGGGGACAATTTAAGTGAAAAATATAAGAGGGCAACAGTACTTGTGCAAAGTTTCAGAATGATAACTTCCAAAATGAGTGTACTACATGACATTTATCATGAAGTCACCCAGGTGTCCCACACAAGTAGCCCAAATATTCCCAAGCGGACAAATTGGTGAAGGTATACATTTTGAAACAAATAACTATATACAAAATGCCAAAATGGTATTGTAACACACCCCCCTCCCAAAAAATGTAGAAAAAAATATGGAAAAAATATATAAAGAAAAAAATATATACAGTGCCTTGCGAAAGTATTCGGCCCCCTTGAACTTTGCGAACTTTTGCCACATTTCAGGCTTCAAACATAAAGATATAAAACTGTATTTTTTTGTGAAGAATCAACAACAAGTGGGACACAATCATGAAGTGGAACAACATTTATTGGATATTTCAAACTTTTTTAACAAATCAAAAACTGAAAAATTGGGCGTGCAAAATTATTCAGCCCCCTTAAGTTAATACTTTGTAGCGCCACCTTTTGCTGCGATTACAGCTGTAAGTTGCTTGGGGTATGTCTCTATCAGTTTTGCACATCAAGAGACTGAATTTTTTTCCCATTCCTCCTTGCAAAACAGCTCGAGCTCAGTGAGGCTGGATGGAGAGCATTTGTGAACAGCAGTTTTCAGTTCTTTCCACAGATTCTCGATTGGATTCAGGTCTGGACTTTGACTTGGCCATTCTAACACCTGGATATGTTTATTTTTGAACCATTCCATTGTAGATTTTGCTTTATGTTTTGGATCATTGTCTTGTTGGAAGACAAATCTCCGTCCCAGTCTCAGGTCTTTTGCAGACTCCATCAGGTTTTCTTCCAGAATGGTCCTGTATTTGGCTCCATCCATCTTCCCATCAATTTTAACCATCTTCCCTGTCCCTGCTGAAGAAAATCAGGCCCAAACCATGATGCTGCCACCACCATGTTTGACAGTGGGGATGGTGTGTTCAGCTGTGTTGCTTTTACGCCAAACATAACGTTTTGCATTGTTGCCAAAAAGTTCAATTTTGGTTTCATCTGACCAGAGCACCTTCTTCCACATGTTTGGTGTGTCTCCCAGGTGGCTTGTGGCAAACTTTAAACAACACTTTTTATGGATATCTTTAAGAAATGGCTTTCTTCTTGCCACTCTTCCATAAAGGCCAGATTTGTGCAATATACGACTGATTGTTGTCCTATGGACAGAGTCTCCCACCTCAGCTGTAGATCTCTGCAGTTCATCCAGAGTGATCATGGGCCTCTTGGCTGCATCTCTGATCAGCCTTCTCCTTGTATGAGCTGAAAGTTTAGAGGGACGGCCAGGTCTTGGTAGATTTGCAGTGGTCTGATACTCCTTCCATTTCAATATTATCGCTTGCACAGTGCTCCTTGGGATGTTTAAAGCTTGGGAAATCTTTTTGTATCCAAATCCGGCTTTAAACTTCTTCACAACAGTATCTCGGACCTGCCTGGTGTGTTCCATGTTCTTCATGATGCTCTCAGCGCTTTTAACGGACCTCTGAGACTATCACAGTGCAGGTGCATTTATACGGAGACTTGATTACACACAGGTGGATTGTATTTATCATCATTAGTTATTTAGGTCAACATTGGATCATTCAGAGATCCTCACTGAACTTCTGGAGAGAGTTTGCTGCACTGAAAGTAAAGGGGCTGAATAATTTTGCACGCCCAATTTTTCAGTTTTTGATTTGTTAAAAAAGTTTGAAAGATATTGTGTCCCACTTGTTGTTGATTCTTCACAAAAAAATACAGTTTTATATCTTTATGTTTGAAGCCTGAAATGTGGCAAAAGGTCGCAAAGTTCAAGGGGGCCGAATACTTTCGCAAGGCACTCTATATAGAGTACAGGGAACATAAGGTTGAATATATTATTATAGACCTGCTAGATCTGGTGTCTCTTTTATATTATGACATTTCAGCTAGATCTACTGTCTCTAATATATTATGACAGACCAGCTAGATCTACTGTCTTTATTATATTACAACAGACCAGCTGTATCTACTGTCTCCATTTCACTTTGGCCATTGTTGTGGGCCTGCCCTCCCCTCAACAGCCTCAAATATGCTATTTCATGTGGGTTGGGGTGGGGCGGCAGACACACGCATCTCACATTTCATTACATTACATTTTTATATATTGCTTCTAAAATTTAAAAAAATCACAAATAATATTGTATATTATTAATTTCAAGCAAGGGCATTAGCATGAGAAGAACTTACCAGTCCAAACGATGTCCTCTCCGTTCAAAATAAATATTCCTCCACTTGGGAATCGCTAAATGAATCGGCCTTCAACAATCTCTGTCTCACTTTCCCGATCAATTTCTTCTAAAATTGTGTGTACATCTGTATATCTAGACTTAGATTTAGCTTTCCCTGACTTAGTCGCCATAGTGATTGATATATAAACAACTGAATCTGCGCGTTGACCTAAACAATGCTGTGCGTAATATGCGTAGGCCCTTCCGGTATAAAACTTCAATAGCGAATGACACCGGAGTTTACTACATGGGTTGGTCTTCCAACACATAACCATTGCATATTGCCGTTTACCTCAGCTCATCGGCTATCTAACCAGCTAGATTTCAAGACGATCAGTGGTCATTGGTTTAAAATACAGTCAATCAACGAAACAGTGGTCATATCATTGGTGCACGGTTTCTTTCAGTCAATACGTCCTGCGAAATGGCTCATCAGGTTTGGTTGTGTTACAAACAAACCAGTTGATTGCAATGAAACCAAACATGACTGGAAAAGTCACGTTTTGTGTGGGTATTTACCTGGAGTGTGTCGTCGAAAATGTAATGATACGGAATTCACGACAGAAGCGGTTCACAAAATGTTTCGTCTTAGGCTATAAAAAATGTATTTTATCAAACAAAAGATCATTCATTGTGTAACAATGAGCATTGGGATTGCAAACAGACGAAGATCGTCAAAGGTAAAATATTTATTTTAATACAGTTTGTGATTTTGTTACGCCTGTGCTGGTTGAAATAGTTGTTTTTTATGGGGCTCTATCCTCAGATAATCGCATCGTATTCTTTCGCAGTAAATCATTTTTTAAATCTGACAACGCAGTTGGATTAGCAAGATTCTAGGCTTTCGATACATGTGAGACACTTGTATTTTCATGAATGTTTAGTATGACTATTTATGTAGCGATCACCGTATGTTGTGGAATTTCAGCCCGCTACCGGGTTCCGTGCGCAAAGAGGTTAAAGTACTACACCAAAAATTCAGCATTCTTTATATCATTGATCTTGGCTTCATAATACTCAATTTGCAATAAGTCAGCCAGTCAGATGTGCAGCCTTATTGGCCACAAATTTTTCCCATCTCTTATCCATACAGTTTTTAAATTCCTCGTAAAACCATGTAGCCTTAAACGTTCTAAGAGTCAGTTTCTAAACATGTGCATGCTTATTAATAATTGGAAGGAGCAGTTTCATAAATTCATCAAATGCAGCGTCTGAACGCTCCTTATTAATCACACCAGACAAACAAATATTTTTAACACCATTCAGATAAGTGTACTATGATAACAACATAATATTTTGTATGATCTCTTATACACTATTTTAGGCCCTGTTTTTGGAACTTTGGCATTCCTGGATATAGCCACTATATTGTCATCACTGTATCCAATGGGAACGGATACAGCTTTAATGATCATGTATGCTGTGCATATGTGTGGGTGCAGATGGAGGGGGAGCAGAATCAGCAGGCCTTGCCATCAATGTAACAGCATGGAAGAGTATTATCTACACAGTATGGTGTTTGAGTGTGTGTATCAGGGAACTCTTCTGTATGTGTAAAAGTGGACTCAGCAGGCCTTCCAACTCTGTAACTCTCCACTCTACCACGACCACCCAGTCCAGCAAGCATAGGCAATGCAGGGCCTGCACCCATGGAGCAGTGTGTGCATGTGTGTGTTTAAAGGGGGTAGATGCAGCCACCAGAAACTACAGGGAAGAGGGCCTCCCTCCCTAGTGCGGTTAAATATTCTGTAATGGCTTCCTCTTAAAGCAAAACATCCCCCACAAGACCCTGCTGTTGGGCTACTGTTGTTAGGAGGGTAATTTACTGTTAAGAACAAGCCCCATCCTACCCCCTCCTTCTGCCCTTTACAAACCTCCCGTCGGTTAAGGCTGCTCTGCTTTTTCGGCTCAACGGGCAAGCACAATGTTGCTGATAGAAACAAACAAGCAGGGAGCCCTGGCTATGCTCTTTGACCACCAATTTTGTTTACCAAGTGGGAGCTTCAGTCATGAACCACCACAGCACAAACCTGCCACTTCACAGTTGGCTTGACAACAGAAAGGGTATCTACATTATTCCCATTTTTCTTTTCTTTTTATCTGTCAATGCATTTTGATATTAATATCACATCCTTTTATCGTAGAGCACTTACAGGTTGAGGGTCACTTTTGAAGTACACAAAGGGTTGTTGTCTGGATAAAAACAAGAACAAATAGGTTACAATAAAAAAACATGAAAGCCTGAAGATCAATTTGTAAAGTTTTTAGACTTCAACCTAAACAAATAAAGTACACTTTGGGTAGAAGTAAAAATAATAATAATAATAATTGAATTCTTTAGTACTGTATATCTTTCGTATATCTTCAACATACTCCACATAAAGAGGCATTACAGTGTCCTGAAAAATACTTATTTATTTAAACCTCTCATTTTGGACTCTGACATGTCACTGTATCGTCCATACATGCATTATATACCATCTGTAGTCATCTCCCTCATAAGAAGAATCCTTTGAAGAACCCTTTTTGGAAACAAAAAGGGTTCTCCTACAGGATTAGCTAAAGAAACCTTTTGGATAAAAATGTTTTCATGAGAGTGTAGCATATAAAGCCACAAAATCCTTACATTCAATACTTACAAGATTTAGTGCACATTATAGCTACATGTGTTACTTCATTTAGAGGTGCACACTCTGTAAGACGGAGTTGCCTGCACGGCTAATTTTGATGACAGCATGAATAAATAGAAGATAACAATTATATCAATGGATCAGAAGTTAGAAGACCTTGTTAGTGTAAGGCAGGTTGTACACTTATTACTTAGGGCACCAGTTCTTTCTTGGACAAAACTTGTCTTCTAAGAAGGCCTGACTCGACACATTTGTTGCATGCACCTGCAGTTTGTTTTGGTTGTTTCCCATCATTTTGTGCCCCATAGAAATTCAGTGTAAATAATGTCTTGTGTCATTTTGGAGTCACCTTTTTTGTATATAAGAATAGAATATGTTTCTAAACACTACTACATTAAAGTGGATGCTACCATGATTATGGATAATCCTGAAAGAATTGTGAATAATGATGAGTGAGAATGTTAGATGCAAAAATATCATACACCCCAAAAATGCTAACCTCCCCTGTTATTGTAATGGTGAGAGGTTAGCATGTCTTGGGGCTATGATATTTGTGCGTCTGTAACTTTTTCACTCATCATAATTAATGATTAATTCAGGATTTTCCATAATCATGTTTGCATCCACATTAATGTAGAAGTGTGGTCATTTCACAATGTAATTTTTTTAACCGTTCACCCAATACGGATGAAAATACCCTAACATGTAAGCTGACAGTCTGCACTTTAACCTCATAGTCATTGTATTATTTTAATTCCAAAATGCTGGAGTACAGACCCAAAACAACAAACATGAGTCACTGTCTCAATACTTTGAGCTTACTGTATAACCTTTTCATCGTACAAAATTACATTATTACAAGTCCAGGTCACTGTTTTGCTGCCTCGAGGAAGGTTTTGCGCTGGTTTGGAAACAACATCTCTTGCATCATTATCTAAAATGATTAAACTGTTAGTCATTTAATCTAACGAGTGACACATTTGAAAATGTTTGCTCTAAATGTAGGCTAATAATATATTAACCCCCAACCCAAAATTGGACAGCGAGCATTAATTGCATTTCATTAGCCGAAGGCATTGTAGGCTATTTATCATCTGGAACAGGGATATTATTTTAATAATTAGGGTAATACATTCATTTAATAAATAAAAATTCCTTTTATGAGTCAGTCCTATGAAATCTATTTGAATTTATTATATTTTTCCATAGTCATGCTACAATAATACAGAGGGTTCCCACTAGATAACATAGCCAGAAAGTCTAAATTGGCTATGTCGTAAAAACTCATGAAAACAACAATTTGCTTTTTTGGTCTTGATTTAAGATGATGGTTAGACATATAAGGTAAGCAGTGTGGTTAAGGTTACATTTTGAGAAGATAAATTGTAAAAATAGTCCGGGTTAATGACTTTGTGGCTGTTTAACCTCTCTGAGCACGGAACCCGCTAGCGGGCTGAAATTCCACAACATACAGTGATCGCTACATAAATAGTCATATTAAACATTCATGAAAATACAACTGTCTCACATGTATCGAAAGCCTAGAATCTCGCTAATCCAACTGCGTTGTCAGATTTAAAAAAGGATTTACTGCGAAAGAATACGATGCGATTGTCTGAGCATAGAGCCCCATAAAAAACAACTATTTCAACCAGCACAGGCGTAACATAATCACAAACTGCACTAAAATAAATTGTTTACCTTTGACGATCTTCGTCTGTTTGCAATTCCAATGCTCATTGTTACACAATGAATGATCTTTTGTTTGATAAAATCCATTTTTATAGCCTAACACGAAACATTTTGTGAACCGCTTGTGTCGTGAATTCCGTCTCATTCCATTTTCGACGACACATTCCAGGTAAATAACACACAGAACGTGACTTTTCCAGTCATGTTTAGTTTCACTGCAATCAACTGGTTTGTTTGTAACACAATCAAACCTGATGGGTCATTTCGCGGGACGTATTGACTGAAAGAAACCGATTTGAAGACAACAAGTCATGACATCATTGAGCAGCAATGATTTTCCTGCTGTTTCGTTGATTGACTGTATTTTAACCCAATGACCACTGATCGTCTTGAAATCTAGCTGGGTAGATAGACAATGAGCTGAGGTAAACGGCAATGGGTCATGTTTATGTGTTGCGAGACCAACCCATGTAGTAAGCTCCAGCGTAAAGAGAGTAATTCGTTATTGAAGTTTCATACCGGAAGGAGAAACACATATTACGCACAGCGTTGTTGTTGTAAACGCGCAGATTCAGCTGTTTATATATCAATCATTATGGCGACTAAGTCAGGGAAAGCTAAATCTAAGTCTAGAGATACAGATGTACACACCATTTTTGAAAAAATTGATTGGGAAAGTGAGACAGAGATTGTTGTAGGACGATTCATTTAGCGATTTTGGAGGAATATTTTTTGAACGGGAGAGGACATCGTTGTGGACTGGTAAGTTCTTATCATGCTAATGCCCTTGTTTGAAATTAATAATATAAAACATTTGTGATTTTTTTTTAATTTTAGAAGCAATATATAAACATGTAATGTCATGAAATGTGAGATGCGTGTGTCTGCCACCCCACCCCAACCCGCGCGTGTTTATTACATCTGTTGATACACGGCTCATATGTGAAACTATTCTAACTTAACATTTTCTTTCACAGTGACACTGACTCCAAATGGCAGCCCCCAGTGCCAAGGTTTCCATCCCCCACTGAAGCTGGTTCATCCAGCTCCTGCCACAAGTGGTGTTCATCTGCCCAAATTTATTCATGCAGAAATGGATGTGCCTCAGGGCCAAAAGGGCACAGCATGGAGCGTCCCTGTGTTCTTTGCAAAATTAAGTCTCTCATCACTTGTGCCACATGCTTGGTGACCCTCTGCTTTACAGCAGAAAGAGACTGCCGTGGCACCTGGCATCAGCAGCACAATATTGTGTAGGGCTTTGGCAAAGTGGGTGGGGTTATATCCTTTCTCATTGGCCCTGTCCGGGGCTCTCATCGGATGGGGCCACAGTGTCTCCTGACCCCTCCTGTCTCAGCCTCCAGTATTTATGCTGCAGTAGTTTGTGTCGGGGGGCTAGGGTCAGTTTGTTATATCTGGAGTACTTCTTCTGTCGTATCCGGTGTCCTGTGTAAATGTAAGTATGCTCTCTCTCTCTAATTCTCTCTCTCTTGGAGGAGGACCTAAGCCCTAGGAACATGCGTCAGGACTACCTGGCATGCTGACTCCTTGCTATCCCCAGTTCACCTGGCCTTGCTGCTGTTCCAGTTTCAACTGTTCTGCCTGCGGCTATGGAACCCTAAACTGTTCATATTTACTCTTGAGGTGCTGTTCTGTTGCATCCTCTACAACTACTGTGATTATTATTATTTGACTCTGCTGGTCATCTATGCACGTTTGGAAATATTATTCTCCTAAATTCAATTCACATTTACATAACACTCTGAAGTTTTTCTTTCAAATTAAATGGTCACCCCTCATAGCCTGGTTCCTCTCTAGGTTTCTTCCTAGGCTTTGGCCTTTCTAGGGAGTTTTTCCTAGCCACCGTGCTTTTACACCTGCATTGCTTGCTGTTTGGGGTTTTAGGCTGGGTTTCTGTACAGCACTTTGAGATATTAGCTGATGTACGAAGGGCTATATTAATAAATGTGATTTGATAGAGGACTCAGGGTCTTCCAAATATTGAAAATGTGTAAATAGTTACCCATGTTATTTTGTAAATGTATATATTTATTTCTTCATATTTTTTTCTATTTTTTTTTGGGGGGGGGGGGTGAATACCATTTTGGTATTTTGTACATAGTTATTTGTTTCAAAATGTATACCTTCACCAATATTTGGCCACTTGGGTACATTTGGGCTACTTGTGTGGGACACCTGGGTGACTTCATGATAAATATCATGTAGCACACTCATTTCTGAAACTTTGCACAAGTACTGTTGCCCTCATGTTTTTCACTGAAATTGTACCCATCATCCTATCTGAATGTTTGTTTTATCTTGTTCATTTTAAAGATGATGATACAAAAATAAAAATAAAAAACATATGTTTTTTTCCATTGTATTATCTAAACCAGATCTATTGCGTTATATTCTCCTAAATGCAATTCACATTTACATAACACTCTGAAGTTTTTCTTTCAAATTAAATCAGGAATATGCATATCCTTGGTTCTGTGCCTGAGCTACAGGCTGTTAGATTTGAGTATGTTATCAGGCGGAAATTGAAAAAAGTAGGGGGGTAGTTGTAAGAGGTTTTAACCTTTCTGATCTCCCCATCCCGGATCCGGGATCGTGAATACAGACTCAAGCTCATTACCATAACGCAACGTTAACTATTCATGAAAATCGCAAATGAAATGAAATAAATATGCTAGCTCTCAAGCTTAGCCTTTTGTTAACAACACTGTCATCTCAGATTTTCAAAATATGCTTCTCAACCATTGCAAAACAAGCATTTGTGTAACAGTACTGATGGCTAACGTAGCATTTAGCATTAGCATTCAGCTGGCAACATTTACACAAAAAAACAGAAAAGCATTCAAATAAAATCATTTACCTTTGAAGAACTTCAGATGTTTTCAATGAGGATACTCTCAGATAGCAAATGTTCAGTTTTTCCTGAAAGATTATTTGTTTAGGACAAATCGCTCCGTTTTCTGCGTCACGTTTAGCTATGAAAAAACCCTTGTATCCAGGATTGTGTAAATCTATCAGCAAGCTCATTAGCATAACACAACGTTAACTATTCATGAAAATCGCAAATGAAATGAAATAAATATGCCATCTCTCAAGCTTAGCCTTTTGTAAACAACACTGTCATCTCAGATTTTCAAAATATGCTTCTCAACCATAGGAAAACAATCATTTGTGTAAAAGTAGCTAGCTAGCGTTAGCATTTAGCGTTAGCATTTAGGATTAGCATTTAGCGTTAGCATTAGCGTTAGCATCCAGCACGCAACATTTCAACAAAAACATAAAAGCCTTCAAATAAAATCATTTACCTTTGAAGAACTTCTGTTTTCAATGAGGATACTCTCAGTTAGATAGCAGATGCTCAGTTTTTCCAAAAAGATTCTTTGTGTATTAGAAATAGCTCCGTTTTATACATCACATTTGGCTACCAAAAAAAAAACGAAAATTCAGTCCTCAAAACGCGAACTTTTTTCCAAATTAACTCCATAATATCGACTGAAAACATGGCAAACGTTGTTTAGAATCAATCATCAAGGTGTTTTTCACATATCTCTTCATTGGTACATCGTTCTTGGACACATGGTTTCTCCCCTGAATCAAATGGTAAAGTAAAAGCAGCTGGCAATTGCGCACCAAATTCCACGCAGGACACCAGGCGGACACTTGGAAAATGTAGTCTCTTATGGTCAATCTTCCAATGATATGCCTACAAATACGTCACAATGCTGCTAAGACCTTGGGCGAACGACAGAAAGTGTAGGCTCATTCCTTGCGCAATCACAGCCATATAAGGAGACAATGGAAAACAGAGCTTCAGAAATTCTGCTAATTCCTGGTTGATGCATCATCTTGGTTTCGCCTGTAGAATGAGTTCTGGGGCACTTACAGACAAAATCTTTGCAGATTCTGAAACTTCAGAGTGTTTTCTTTCCAAAACTGTCAAGATGCATAGTCGAGCATCTTTTCGTGACAAAATATCGCGCTTAAAACGGGAACGTTTTTTATCCAAAAATGAAATAGCGCCCCTAGAGATCTAACAGGTTAACTAGTGATGACCAATATGTAGACATTCAGTAGCCTAAAACAACCTAACTTGATGGACAATGTTGATTGGCAGGTGAAATTATGTCCTATGAGGTTGCAAAGTCAAAGTGGGAGGCGGGGTCAGGTTGGCCCAGTATTGTCCAATAATGTTGCAAGGGGGGCCTAAGTCGATTCTGGAACCCTGATGCATATGCGCACAACAGAACAATGAAGTGATACACGTGACGTTGTATAACATTTTTGAGGACCCATTTTGGTTTTTGAGCTCTACTTTCAAAACTGCTGTCTGAAATTATAGAAAACCTTCAAAATCACTTTGAGTACAGTCGTTTATGGAACCTTTCACATTGTTGGCAATAAAACTTCTCTGTTAAGGCTCAGTTATAAATTTGATCATAGAGCTTAGGTTTTTCAATTTAAATGTGGCATATAATATAGCAATATTATTCCTTATTGATTATGTGGTAAGTCAAGCCACCTGATATCTTGCATGTCTAAATCAGTGGCAAATTTCAAGATTAGGGTGTCCTAAAATGTACAGCGTACTAAATACCCAAAGCTGCCCCTAGATGCTGATCTAGGGTCAGTTTTGCATTTCCCCTATTAATGGCTAAGAGAGTAAACTGATCCTAGATTTGTACTTAGGGGAAGAAAATCTTCCTGTAGTTCTCTATGGCCCTTTTACCCAACCTTCACCTATTGATTTTGGTTGTTTTTATTTTGCTTTCTTACCTTAGTATGTGTTATAGGATCCAATGCTTGGTATAAAACAGTCTGTATTTGGTGCTTTTTCTAGAGGAATGGGAGAAAATGTCAAGACTCAAAGCGGGGTTAATCCTTTAATAATGGATGACTTGGCTTTCGTACACACACGCACTACACCGATAAACACACTCCAGGCCGACACCTACACATCTGCACAAAACACACCAGGGCGACAAATACACATACACACACTAGACCGACAAGCACACAGACACAAGACATACACACAGAGTGAAACAAAAGACAAAATGAAAATGCTGTCTTCTCTTTAGGCACAACATCACAGAGGAAGGCGGCATCAATATTCATTCTTGCTCCTGATAAAAGATCAACCACCATAGACAGTTAAGCACTACAGAGAGAACGAGAGGGGGGAATGTTACTGCATATTTTAACGAAGTCTGTCAGCGTCCAGAGCGCTACTTTGATTTAAACAGATGAATCACTTTGAAAATGCCTAAAAGATCAAAAACCCAATGAAATGGGTGAATGAAAATATGACCTGCTGATGTGGGCTAAAGCATTGAACCAGCTGCCAACAGAGGTTCGCTTGTCTTTTTTTCTTGTACGCAGATGTGAGGAGCAACGCAGGGAGAGTAGGTGGATGTGATAGAAGAACAACATCAAAGTCAATACATTTTGGAAAAGTGGCCCCAAATCGTTAAAGCCGATCCATGAAGTCACAGCTGAAAAATATTTAGGGTGACATTTATTGTCGTGAGTCTTGGCCTAGAGACAGAACTGAGAAATACATCCTTAGATGAGTGCACAAATCTTCTACCAATATCCCACTACACACCTCTTCCAGGGTTCTGAAGTAAAGGGTATGCTTTACCTTGCTGTGCAATGTTGATTTATCAGATTAACTTTTTAGGGATAGTGGGCAGCATTTTCACTTTGGATGAATAATCTGAGTACGGCGCTCAGACATAAAAACAAGCCATACAGATACCCGCCATGTTGAGTCAACAGAAGTCAGAAATAGCATTATAAATATTCACTTACCTTTGATGATCTTCATCAGAATGCATGTTTAGCTGGGCGCGATGGCAGGATCCGGGGTCTGGTCGGGGGGTACGACCTACACCGGAACCGCCACCGCCACTAATCACCCACCCTCGCTGTTTGGTCTCAGGTTTTGCGGTCCGCACTTTTTGGGGGGGGGGTACTGTCACTCCCTGATTGTTTTTGTTTGGCTTACGTTTCACTTTATATTAAATATGTGGAACTCTACGTACGCTGCGCCTTGGTCCAGTTCTTACGACAACTGTGACACTGATCTACACACAATACCCCATAATGTCAAAGTGGAATTATGTTCTTCTAAATTTTTACAAATTAATTAATGAAATGGAAAGCTGAAATGTCTTGAGCCAATAAGTATTCAACCCCTTTGTTATGGCAAGTCTAAGTTTAGGAGAAGAAAATTGCTTATGTTAAACATCATTTTTGAATTACTACCTCATCTCTGTACCCACACATACAATTATCTCTAAGATCCCTCAGTTGAGCAGTGAAATTCAAACACAGAGTCAACCATAAAGACCAGGGAGATTTTCCAATGACTCCCGAAGAAGTGCACCTACTGGTAGATGAGTAAAAGCAACATTGATTATCCCCTTGATCATGGTGAAGTTATTAATTACACTTTGGATGGTGTATCACTACACCCAGTCACTACAAAGATACAGGCATCCTTCCTAACTCAGTTGCCGGAGAGGAAGGAAACCGTTCAGGGATTTCACCAATGATGGTAATGTTGACCCTAAAACAGTAACAGAAAAAAACTGAGGATGGATCAACAATATTGTAGTTACTCCACAATACTAACATAAATGACAGAATGAAAGAAGGAAGCCTGTACAAAATTGTTTTATTCAAAAACATGCTTCTTCTTTGCAAATAAGGTACTAAAGTAAAACTGCAAAGAATGTGGCAAATAATGAACTTAATGTCCTAAATACAAATTGTTAAGTATGGGGCAAATCCAACACATCACTGAATAACACTCTTCATATTTTCAAACATGGAGGTGGCTGCATCCTGTTATGGGTATGCTTGTCATTGACAAGGACTATGGAGTTTTGGGGGCTAAAAATAAATGGAATTGAGTTAAGTGGCAAATCCTAGAGAAAAACCTGGTTTAGTCTGCTTCCCATCAGACACTGGGAGACAAATTCACAATTCAGCTGGACAATAGCCTAAAACACAAGGCCAAATATACACTGGAGTTGCTTACCAAGATGACATTGAATGTTCCTAAGTGTCCTAGTTATAATTTTGACTTAAGTCAGCTTGAACATTTATGGCAAGACTTGAAAATGGCTGTCTAGCAATGATCAACAACCTACTTGACAGAGTTTGAAGAGATTCAGAAATAATAATGTACAAATATTACACAATGCAGGTTTGCAAAGCTCTTAGAGACGTACCCAGAAAGACTCAGAGCTGTAATCACTGCCAAAGGTGATTCTGACAAGTATTGACTTAGTAGGAGTGTGTATACGTAAATGAGATATTTCTGTATTTTATTTTCAATACATTTAAAAAAGATCTTAAAACGTGTTTTCACTTTGTAATTATGGAGTATTGTATATCAGTGGTGTACAAATACTTTAAAGTACCAATTAAGCAGTATTGGGGGGTATCTGTACATTACTATTTATATTTTTTGACCACTTTTACTTCACTACATTACTAAAGAAAATAATATACTTTTACCCTTACATTTTCAACAGGACAGGAAAATGGTCGAATTCACACACTCAAGAGAACATCCCTGGTCATCCTTACAGCCTCTGATCTGGCAGACTCAATAAACACAAATGCTTCATTTGTAAATGATGTCTGAGTGTGGGAGCGTGCCCCTGGCTATCCATACATTTTTTTAAACAACAAAATGGTGCCGTCTGGTTTGCTTAATTATAAGGAATGTGAAATTATTTACACTTTTAGTTTTAACACTTAAGTATATTTTAGCAATTACATTTACTTTTGACACCTAAGTATATTTAAAACCAAACATGAATACTTTCTGAAGGCACTGTAGCTTTCATAATACACTGATTAGATATTCCAAAGCATATTAATGTAATAAGCCAACTGCTGTCTTGCTACAGTGGGGCAAAAAAAGTATTTAGTCAGCAATTGTGCAAGTTCTCCCACTTAAAAAGATGAGAGAGGCCTGTCATTTTCATCAAAGGTACACTTCAACTATGACAGACAATATGAGAAAAAAAATCCAGAAAATCACATTGTAGGATGTTTTATTAATTTATTTGCAAATTATGGTGGAAAATAAGTATTTGGTCACCTACAAACAAGCAAGATTTGTCTCTCACAGACCTGTAACTTATTTTTTAATTAAGAGGCTCCTCTGTCCTCCACTCGTTACCTGTATTTATGGCATCTGTTTGAACTTGTTATCAGTATAAAAGACACCTGTCCACAACCTCAAACAGTCACATTCCAAACTCCACTATGGCCAAGACCAAAGAGCTGTCAAAGGACACCAGAAACAAAATTGTAGACCTGCACCAATAGGTAACAGCTTGGTTTGAAGAAATCAACTGTGGGAGCAATTATTAGGAAATGGAAGACATACAAGACCACTGATAATCTCCCTCGATCTGGGGCTCCACGCAAGATCTCACCCCGTGGGGTCAAAGGCCTCTCATCTTTTTAAGTGGGAGTACTTGCACAATTGGTGGCTGACTAAATACTTTTTGCCCCACTGTATGTGATATTTAACTTTGGAAGCTACCATTAGCTTTGTTAGGTTACGTTAGCTAACTACTGCAGATGCTAATGTGACTGTGTACTATTTAGAGTCCAATCCCGTCAACATCTGAAGAGGCATCAACATCAAGCTCAGCACCAGGAACTAGTCTGTTTCCTTCAAAAATCATATTAAAATTAGCTAAATCTCTCCATGACTCCATGATGAGCAAGTACATATACTGGAGCTAGGTATAAACGTGGTCTGTGACTTATCATAGTTGGCGTGTTTACAAGTAGACTACAACTTCTACTTTAGTTTTTTTCTGTATTATGGAAGCTTAGTTGATTTTTCATGCATGGTTTCAAGTCTAAATTGGAGAAAACAAGTTATTAGTAAGGAGGGGTTGGTGTGGGTGACTGGTGTCTGTTGAGGGTGGGTATTGTGTGTGAACGTGATCTATTGACATGAGGGGGGTGGGTGGATATAGTGCCTTGTTTGAGTGTGTGTTGATGGGGACAAAGTAGTAAAATGTTGGCTAATCACTGACTACTGTGTGTCTTACAGACTAATCCTGCTGCTGATGACGATGACCTTGACAACAGCTTTAGTAGTACAGAGCCTGTAGATAAAAGCTTTCAGCCTGGAATAAGCTCAAGCTCAACATCATCTGACTTTGAAAAAAGCAAGGACAGCCAAAGGTATTTATGAAAGCACAATGCCCTCTACAGAAAACAAAATCACCAAGACAAGTCCTCCTCAAACTTTTCCCACCCTTGCTGTCAGTTCTTTAGCATTTGGGAGAAGAGCTGTTAGTATACTCTTCTAGCCTATTCACTCTTTTGGTGGCTGTGCATGTCTACTGAACAGCACAACTGTAGGTGCTCATACACAACAATACACGACTAGACAGTCTAGAAGTCAAGCCCCCCTCAAGCTCTTCACATCTTTGCTAACAGCCAATCCCAATATCCCATTACTGACTCTGAGTGGAACAAGACATATACCAGTCTACTGTACCATTTTCTGTTTACAGATGGACATGGATATTGTATGATTACACATCCACGATCAGTCTTCATGATTTACACATCCTCATGATCCGTCTTCATGTCTTTCCAGGTGACTTGCAGTACAAACAAATCTTCTGGAAGAGGTTGAAGCAGTGGGTGGTGAAGAAAGTGTGCAAGAGGCTTATCCACCTGGCTGTGGAGTGCAGAAAGGACCAGACGGATGTCTACAAGGAGCCTGAGTCACAGCTCCCCAAACCCAACGTCGTCACAGCGCCAAAGCCTGTTAAACCAGCTGCCATTACACAACAAAAGAAGTTCACCAGCCGAAGAACATTCTGGAACCTGCATGGAACATTCAACCAGCATTGACATTCAGTTAGACTGATGTTGTAGTATAATATTGAATGCCTAGCATGCATTGTGGTATAGATTTTGCTAGCTGTTATATGTATGTAATGGTGTTTGCTATTATATTTTTTACAAGTGCACTGACAAGTGACTAAATGATTCCAGATGCATCAGAAACCAAAACATTTATGACTTCAAATTCTGATCAATTCATTGTGATGTTCATGAAATGTATTTGGATAAACTGGCTTCGGTCTCATTGCTAAAACTAAGGATGTACGGAGATGGTGTATCATTTAAACATGTTTAAATGAAACAGTACATTAGTCTGTCAATATAGCCAATAACCCAGACAGCACACATACATCTCACCGACTTCAGCCTGATGTATACCTTAGATCGCATTTGCCGTTCAGACAATGCATGTCAAAGCTGTGTGCTAACTAGCCGCTCTACAGACAACATTAAAAATACCTTTATTTGGGGTCAGATCCAACAGAAAATAATGTTTCAATACACAATTTGAATTACCCTTACCAAATGAGTGTAAACATCGAATTTGAATGGAAAACATAAGAAAGATTATTAGCAAAACTATACTGGCAATAATAAAAAAACAACATGCTTCATGTTTTAGTAGACATACATTAGTAGACATACATTTATTTTTTTCCCCCCATACTGGTCCAACATGGGAATCAAACCCACAACCATAGCGTTGCAAGCACCATGCTCTACCAACTGAGCTACATGACACTATACTCTCCTATAAGGAATTTTGTTTATGGGTAAGATGAAGAGGGAAGATTTAAATTGTCAAGTTTATTAGGCTATAGCTATACCATCAAGTTCTTAGGAAATAACTCCAGCACAAAGAACACAGAAACATCACTGTTAATACAAATATAGCTCATGCAGAGGGTGTACAGTTAGTTCAATAAAGATGGAACATTTTATTACAGGCTAAGAGCAGTGAATGTATTTACAAAAAAACGGAACATTTGAGGCATGTGGTGAAAATAATGCTTGGGGCTAGTACAGTTATCAGAACATGCACTTTTATTCATTTTTTTTAAGCCTTACATATAGTTTGCCAACCATGAACCAAAAATGTTTTACTGTCTATTGGTAGGCTATACCTAACATTTTAATGTGCCCCTCTCAGGTGAGGAATGATTATGCATCGAGAGAAGGCAGCATTTGGCCAACCTATCAAAATGCATAGGGAATATGTAGTTTGGAGAGCATTTGTACATTGGCAAGACGACGCTGAGATATCAGAATAAAATGTTGATGCCTGGCCGATGTAGAAACGATGTAGAACTGTAGAACTTAGATTGTAGGCATTCTAAATACATCTGCAAGACATATTGCCAATGTGCTAACGCTCTCCACACTACATCTTCTCAATATAGTATACATCATTGGGGAGACATATGTGAGCTATCTGGGTCCCAATTTCGATGTCTACACGATCTACGGCTGACTCTGTGATGCTAAGCGTCCATGCGACTGTGCAGTGCGGATGTATTTTGACCTCCCACACTCACAGCCGCCCTCCCGCCAACCTTCTAAATATAACGTGATCTACTAATGATATACCGTTGTCAGGCCGACGTCTGCAAGATGTGTGCTATATGGGGAGTACACATGGCAAAGTTGATTTGCTCTGGAGACTGAGGTGAGTTTACACAGCAGTATGCAGGAACAGTTATGGCAATGTATGACATACACTGAGTGTACAAAACATTTAAGAACACCAGCTCTTTCCATGACATAGACTGAACAGGTGAATCCAGGTGAAAGCTATGATCTGTCATTGATGTTACGTGTTCAGTCAGTGTAGATGAAGGGGAGTAGAGATGTTAAAGAAGGATTTTTAAGCCTTGAGACATGGATTGTGAATGTGTGCCATTCAGAGGGTGAATGGGCATGACAAAAACATGTAAGTGCCTTTGAACAGGGTATGTTAGTAGGTGCCAGGCACACTGGTTTGAGTGTGTCAAGAACTGCAACGCTGTTGCGTCTTTCAGGCTCAACAGTGTCCTGTGTCTGTCAAGAATTGTCCACCACCCAAAGGACATCCAGCCAACTTGACACAATTGGGAATGGAAAGGGGAAATCTAGTCAGTTGTACAACTGAATGCATTTAACTGAAATGTGTCTGTGGGAAGCATTAGAGTCAACATGGACCAGCATCTCTGTGGAACGCTTTCGACACCTTGTAGAGTTCCTGTCCCGACTAACTGAGGCTGTTCTGAGGGCAAAAGGGGGTGCAACTCAATGCTTAGAATAAATAATACAAACCTGCTCATAGCCCATAACAAAGAAGGAGACAACGCATAGATAAAGAAATAAACATATTTATTAAATAAAGTCAACTATATCCAAGTAACAACGGTGTGTCTCTAGTTAGTTGACTGTAGAGTAAGTGAATGGATATGTGCATAGATGGTGATAACGAGGGATGTTGAGAGGTGCCAAAAATAAATAAAACACAAAGAAGCTCAAAAATGCCACAACCAAAAACAACAGCGTGTCTGGGTGAAGAGAGACTCATCGATGTATGGTGTATTTATCCTCGGGATACACCCAAGCCCAGGTGTGACCCATTTCACTGACAACCCTCTCAGCTCCACCCACCGACATCCTATTAAGGAAACAAGAGCAGAGAGAAAGAATACGGCAGGAGTGGAGAGAAGTGGTTGATGGCAGAATTGGTTGATGAGTTAAAATTAAGCAGTGCGTCTAAAAATGCTTACCATTTCCTCATAGAGTATAATGTAATACTGCTCATGAAGATGAGCTGGCCAATCAGTGGTCTAGAGGAGAATGAGCTGACCAGTCTTCTCGCATTAATATATATTTTTTTGCAATATTTTTTACAAGTAGATATTAAGACAAAACATAATGGGAAGTAACTAAATAAATACAGCAACAAGTTAAATCAATACTATCCTATGCAACAGCTGTTGGACAATATATATATAATCAAAATTAAATAATAATATATATGTATGTATGTATGTATATATGTATATATATATATATATATATATATTGCAGAGGCTATATTAAGTTCTCAGCAGAGAAGTTATTCTCAAATTAGTTGAGAAATTGCTGCCAGACCTTATAACACTTTTGGGTGGAGCCACAGGTGGAATATGGGCCATAACATCCCTAACCCAGAGAGCATGCGATTGGGGATTCCTTACAGCATATATATATGAGAAAGTCTCAAAAATAGAGGACCTGTGTCGGTTATGACCAGTACGTGTGATATAGATCGGATGGCATCTAGAGTAGTTTGAGTCTATTTCTGGATACAATTTGGCAAGTCTACTCCTGCAAAAGTGTAGGCGATTAAATACTTTAAACTGTAGTAACCCATGTCAAATGTTGAGAGAGGATGAGTGTATCCTGTCAATTGCAGAATGCCAGGTGATATCGGAAATCTCGCTTCCAAACTCTCCCTCCCATGAATGCTTTACATGGTCAAGAGTGGGGCATGCAATATTCTTAATAATGTCATATAGCTTAGAAATGTGTCCTTTTACAAAGGGATTCAGGTTCAGAAATTCATCAAGCCAGCTGATGGGTGGGAGTGATAGGAATGTGGGGAAAATCTTTCTTGTAAAGTTACGAATCTGCAGGTACCTGAAGAAGTGAGTCTGGAATATATTCTCCGAATACACAGTGTCTATGGGGTCATTTTGGACTTTCTAAGGCTTCCACTAGATGTCAAGTCTTTAGAACCTTGTTTGATGCTTCTACTATAAAGAAGGGGGGAATGAGAGGGGAATGAGTCAGAGGTCTGGCAGAGTGCCACAAGCTGGTCACGCGCATTCACATGAGAGGTAGCTTGCGTTCCATTGCATTTCTGAAGACAAAGGAATTCTCCGGTTGGAACATTATTGAAGATTTTATGTTAAAAACATCCTAAAGATTGATTCTATACTTTGTTTGACATGTTTCTACGAACTGTAAAATGCTTTTCGTCTGAACTATTCCCTGGACCTGCCTGCACGTTGCAAGATTGTGTACTGAACGCGCAAACAAAAAGGAGTAATTTGGACATAAATGATGGAATTATGGAACAAATCAAGCATTTATTGTGGAACTGGGATTCCTGGGAGTGCATTCTGATGAAGATCATCAAAGATAAGTGAATATTTATAATGCCATTTCTGACTTATGCTGAATCCAAAAGTGAAAATGCTGCCCCCTAGCCATAAGAAGTTAAACAACTCAAGTGTTGCTTTAGCAGTATGCTTAGGGTCATTGTTCTGGTGGAAGGTGAACCTCAGTCCTAGTATCAAATCTCTGGAAGACTGAAACAGGTTTCCCTCGACCATTTCCCTGTATTTATCATTCCATCATTCCTTAAATTCTGACCAGTTTCCCAGTCCCTGCTGATGAAAAACCTCCATTCTTCATGATGCTGCCACCACCATGCTTCACTATGGGGATGGTGTTCTCGGGGTGATGGGAGGTGTGGGTTTGCGCCAGACATAGCGCATTTGAAAAGAGTACCATCTTCCATGTTTGGGAGTGTCCCACATTACTTTTGGTGAACACCAAATGTGTTAGCTGATTTTTTTCTTTAAGCAATGGCTTTTTTCTGGCCACTCTTCCCTAAAGCCCAGCTCTGTAGAGTGTACAGATACTCAAATCTCTGCTGTGAAGCATTGCAGCACCTTCAGGGTTATATTTTGTCTCTTTGATGTCTCTCTAATTAATGCCCTCCTTGCCTGCTCTGTGAGTTCTGGTGGGCGGCCCTCTCTTGGCCGGTTTGTTGTGGTGCCATATGTATTCCATTTGTTAATAACGGGTTTAATGGTGCTCTGTGGGATGTTCAAAGTTTCAGATATGTTTTTATGACCCAACATTGATTTGTTCTTCTCCACAACTTTGTCTCTGACCTGTTTGGAGAGCGCCTTGGTCTTCATGGTGCAGCTTGCTTAGTGGTGCCCCTTGCTTATTGGTGTTGCAGACACTGGGGTCTTTCAGAACATGTATATACAGAGAAAAAGTATTTGATAACCTGCAAAATCAGCAGTGTTTCCTACTTTCAAAGCATGTAGAGGTCTGTAATTTTTTAAGATGAAAATTACAGGCCTCTCTCATCTTTTTAAGTGGGAGAACTTGCACAATTGGTGGCTGACTAAATACTTTTTTTGCCCCACTGTATGTGTTAAGTTCTTCATCTGAGAAGAGACATGAATTGAGTCGCCAAGTGCGTTGTGGGAGAACATTATCAGGAAAACACAGTACCATTACCACTGCGCTGTGGTCTGAGATGACAATACCCTCATAATCAGTGGACTTTAGCATCGGGAGAAACTTGTTGTCTAGGAGAAAAAGATCGATTTTGGAGTATGTCTGACGGACTGGGGATAAGAAAGAATATTGTTTAGATGGATGGTTTTTAAATCGCCAGAGGTCTGTTACACAATATGCCTGGTTAAAATAATTAGTAACACATGCTGATTTAGAAAGGGAACCTAATACCACTTTAGAACGGTCTAATGTGGGGTGAAGGACACAGTTAAAATACCTCGCTAGTATAAGTTGGTGAGTGTTCAGATCTGGGAGGAGTGAGAAAAACTGGTCACTGTCCCAATTAGGGGCATAAATACACCCTAATACCACTGGCACGTTGAATAGTTTGCCCTGCACAATAAAAAAAACTGCTATTTTTGTGTCGATATCACCTTTGGCTCTACGAACTGAACATCTCTGAATCAAATTAGCAGAGCCAAAGCATTTTTCATGAAACTTGGAATGGAATATCTGGGAGAATCCTCCCTGTTTTAGTCGAGAATGATCCGTCATGCATAAATGTGTTTCCTGGAGATACACACACACACATATATATACACACATATATATATATATACATACACATACATACATATACATATATATATATATATATATATACACACACACACTATATATATATATATATATATATATATATATATATATATAACATATACAATAGATATATACACACACACATATATATATACACATATATATACACACACACATATATATATATATACACACACACACATATATATATACATACACACACACACATACATATATATATATATATACATATACATATATATAACATATACAATATATATATATACACACATATATATATATATATATATATATATATATATATATATACATATACACATATATATATATATACATACACACACACACATATACATACACACACACACACACACACACACACACACACACATATATATATATATATATATATATATATATATATATATATATATATATATAGCCTTCTCTCTGTTGGTTAGGTCAGGCTGGTATTGTTCCCAATCAGAGGCAGCTGTTTATCGTTGTCTCTGATTGGGGATCATATTTAAGCAGCCATTTCCCACACTGTGTTTTGTGGGATCTTGTTTGTGTGTAGTGACCTGTGAGCACTCCATGACTTCACGGTTTCGCAGGTTTCCTTTCTATTAAACATGTGGAACTCCACGTATGCTGCGCCCTGGTCCGACATTCATTATAACGATATACCACCTTTAATTCCTGTAAATCTCAAACTGTTCGTGTTCCAAATGACAAATTTAGTTCCTGCCCTGCCTAGCCTATTTGGCAATGCCGTAGTTAAGAGCAAGGCTATTTAAAACCTTTGAAAACCGCTGCAAGGGGGACATGGAGGTGGAGAGGGGAAGATAAAAAAGTAAACATTAAAGATTTATAAAAAAAATTTAAAACATACGTTCACATTGAGGAGAACTAGTATGAACAGTAACACCCCAGTTCAAGCCTATCCCCCAATGAGAGGCTGAGCTAGAGGGACTGAACCTCACCAGAACGTATTCAAATATACATATACACATATATTTTTTAACTAGGTTAAAATAAGTCAGTTAATTAAGAACAAATTCTTATTTACAATGACAGCCCAAGAACAGTGGGTTAACTCCCAGGTTCAGGAGCAGAACAACAGATGTTTACCTTGTCAGCTCGGGGATTCAATCTAGCAACCTTTCGGTTACTGATCTAATGCTCCAACCACTAACCACATATACACATCAAATATACATACACATACACAATAGTTCAAAGGTTTGGGGTCACTTCAGAAATATCCTTGTTTTTTAAAGAAAAGCAACAAAAAAAAATCCATTAAAATGATATAAATTTGATCAGAGATACAGTGTAGACAATGTTAATGTTGTAAATGACTATTGTTGCTGGAAACGGCTGATTTAATATCTACATAGGCGTACAGAGGCCCATTATCAGCAACCATCACTCCTGTGTTCCAATGGCACCTTAGCTAATCCAAGTTTGTCATTTTAAAAGGATCATTAGAAAACCCTTTTGCAATGATGTTAGTACAGCTGAAAACTGTTGTTCCAATTAAAGAAGCAATACAACTCTGAGATGCTGGCCTTCTAGGCAGAGTTCCTCTGTCCAGTTTCTGTGTTCTTTTGCCCATTTTAATATTTAATTTTTATTGGCCAGTCTGAGATATGGCTTTTTCTTTGCCACTCTGCCTAGAAGGAGAGCTACCCTGAGTCGCCTCTTCACTGTTGACGTTGAGCCTGGTGTTTTGCAGGTACTATTTAATGATGCTGCCAATTGAGAACTTGTGAGGCGTCTGATTCTCAAACTAGAAACTCTAATTTACTCGTCCTCTTGCTCAGTTGTCCACCGGGTCCTCCCACTCCTCTTTCTATTCTGGTTAAAGACAGTTTACATTGTTCTGTGAAAGGAGTAGTACACAGAGTTGTATGAGATCTTCAGTTTCTTGGCAATTTCTCACATGGAATAGCTTTCATTTCTCAGAACAAGAATAGTCTGACGAGTTTCAGAAGAAATGTCTTTGTTTCTAGCCATTTTGAGCCTGTAATCAAACCCACAAATGCTGATGATCCAGATTCTCAAGTAGTCTAAAGAAGGACAGTTTTACCACCAAACTTTTCCTGGAGCTGGCCGCCTGGCCAAACTGAGCAATCGGACGGGAAGGGCCTTGGTCAGGGAGGTGACCAAGAACCTGATGGTCACTCTGACAGAGCTCTAGAGATCCTCTGTGGAGATGGGAGAACCTTCCAGAAGGACAATGATCTCTGCATGGAGGCACTACCAGGAGACAGGCCAGTACATCAGGAGACGTGGAGGAGGCCGTAGGAGGGCAACAACCCAGCAGCAGGACCGCTATCTCCGCCTTTGTGCAAGGAGGAGCACTGCCAGAGCCCTGCAAAATGACCTCCAGCAGGCCACAAATGTGCATGTGTCTGCTCAAACGGTGAGAAACAGACTCCATGAGGGTGGTATGAGGGCCCGACGTCCACAGGTGGGGGTTGTGCTTACAGCCCAACACTGTGCAGGACGTTTGGCATTTGCCAGAGAACACCAAGATTGGCAAATTCGCCACTGGCGCTCTGTGCTCTTCACAGATGAAAGCAGGTTCACACTGAGCACATGTGACAGACGTGACAGTCTGGAGACGCCGTGGAGAACGTTCTGCTGCCTGCAACATCCTCCAGCATGACCGGTTTGGCGGTGGGTCAGTCATGGTGTGGGGTGGCATTTCTTTGGGGGGGCCGCACAGCCCTCCATGTGCTCGCCAGAGGTATTCTGACTGCCATTAGGTACCGAGATGAGATCCTCAGACCCCTTGTGAGACCATATGCTGGTGCCGTTGGCCCTGGGTTCCTCCTAATGCAAGACAATGCTAGACCTCATGTGGCTGGAGTGTGTCAGCAGTTCCTGCAAGAGGAAGGCATTGATGCTATGGACTGGCCCGCCCGTTCCCCAGACCTGAATCCAATTGAGAACATCTGGGACATCATGTCTCGCTCCATCCACCAACGCCACGTTGCACCACAGACTGTCCAGGACTTGGCGGATGCTTTAGTCCAAGTCTGGGAGGAGATCCCTCAGGAGACCATCCGCCACCTCATCAGGAGCATGCCCAGGCGTTGTAGGGAGGTCATACAGGCATGTGGAGGCCACACACACTACTGAGCCTCATTTTGACTTGTTTTAAGAACATTACTTCAAAGTTGAAATCAGCCTGTAGTGTGGTTTTCCACTTTCATTTTGAGTGTGACTCCAAATCCAGACCTCCATGGGTTGATAAATTTGATTTCCATTGATCATTTTTTGTGTGATTTTGTTGTCAGCACATGTATGTATATCACATGTATGTATATCAACTATGTAAAGAAAAACGTATTTAATAATAATAATATTTCATTCATTCAGATCTAGGATGTGCTATTTTAGTGTTCCCTTTATTTTTTTGAGCAGTGTAGTTGATGATTGCTGCTCTACCTGCCAACAGAGAGATGATAAATTAAATGATGATTTGAGGCTGACACCTGCACACTTTCACAATGACACAATAGTTTTTTTATTTTTTATAAATAATAATAAGTTAACCAGTTGCATCTCTAGGGGCGCTATTTCATTTTTGGATAAAAAACGTTCCCGTTTTAAGCGCGATATTTTGTCACGAAAAGATGCTCGACTATGCATATATATATGTATATATATTCTGAAGTTTCAGAATCTGCAAAGATTTTGTCTGTAAGTGCCCCAGAACTCATTCTACAGGCGAAACCAAGATGATACGTTAAACAGGAAATGAGCAGAATTTCTGAAGCTCTGTTTTCTAATGTCTCCTTATATGGCTGTGAATGCGACAGGAATAAGCTTAGACCTTCTGCCGTTTCCCCAAGATGTCGGCAGCATTGTGACGTATTTGTAGGCATATCATTGGAAGATTGGCCATAAGAGACTACATTTTCCAGGGGTCCGCCCGGTGTCCTTTGTCTAAATTTGTGCGTAATCTTCAGGTGCGGGCATTTTCTCCTGGGATTCAGGAGAGAAAGCACACTTCCACGAACGATATATCATCGAAGAGATATGTGAAAAACACCTTGAGGATTGATTCTAAACAACGTTTGCCATGTTTTCAGTCGATATTATGGAGTTAATTTGGAAAAAAGTTCGCGTTTTGAGGACTGAATTTTCGTTTTTTTTTGGTAGCCAAATGTGATGTACAAAACGGAGCTATTTCTAATACACAAAGAACATTTTTGGAAAAAGTGAGCATCTGCTATCTAACTGAGAGTCTCCTCATTGAAAACATCTGAAGTTCTTCAAAGGTAAATTATTTTATTTGAAGGCTTTTATGTTTTTGTTGAAATGTTGCGTGCTGGATGCTAACGCTAATGCTAATGCTAAATGCTAACGCTAAATGCTAAAACTAAATGCTACGCTAGCTAGCTACTTTTACACAAATGATTGTTTTCCTATGGTTGAGAAGCATATTTTGAAAATCTGAGATGACAGTGTTGCTTACAAAAGGCTAAGCTTGAGAGATGGCATATTTATTTCATTTCATTTGCGATTTTCATGAATAGTTAACGTTGTGTTATGCTAATGAGCTTGCTGATAGATTTACACAATCCTGGATACAGGGGTTTTTTCATAGCTAAACATGACGCAGAAAACGGAGCGATTTGTCCTAAACAAATAATCTTTCAGGAAAAACTGAACATTTGCTATCTGAGAGTCTCCTCATTGAAAACATCTGAAGTTCTTCAAAGGTAAATGATTTTATTTGAATGCTTTTCTGTTTTTTTGTGTAAATGTTGCCAGCTGAATGCTAATGCTAAATGCTACGCTAAATCAATACTGTTACACAAATGCTTGTTTTGCAATGGTTGAGAAGCATATTTTGAAAATCTGAGATGACAGTGTTAACAAAAGGCTAAGCTTGAGAGCTAGCATATTTATTTCATTTCATTTGCGATTTTCATGAATAGTTAACGTTGCGTTATGGTAATGAGCTTGAGTCTGTATTCACGATCCCGGATCCGGGATGGGGAGATCAGAAAGGTTAAGTAATTATAGGCTATATTTCATAGAAATATGAAAACCCTGGGAAATTACTTTATTATTCTTTATAGTGCCTTGGGTACGAGAAATGCGCTTTACAAATTAAATACATTCTTATTATAATGTGTTACTTTTATCATCCGTGTCATGACGTGGCCCTCTTTGGGTACAGCGAGCACTATCCCCCTCTCTCTCTCTTCCCCCTACACCCAGGCTCTGTTAGGCAGGTCATAAATTCCTAGAGGAGTTCTCTCCTCATGGCCAGAGTAGAGAGGGAGTGAGGTTCACAGGAGAACAAAAGAACCGCTTCCACATCACAGAACTTGAAAACTGAAAAATGTCCATGTTTTGAAGAATGTGTACATGGTCAGGGAAGAATCCAGATATGACCGGTCCATTTAGTTTAAATGTTAGTGAAACTCATGAGAGACAATACAGCCACATTACCATAACTCTGTTTATACAATAGTCTCAGTTGTGAGGCTTGCATTAAAATTGTTGTAAAATTAATGAGTAAAGATTAAACTATTTGTTGAAGGAAACTCCAATTCCCTTTGAATTTTAACTATACCATTTGCCCGCCCCATGAGCACAGACATTGATCTGGCATCATGGGACAGACCCTTTCTACTGTTACGAATATAACCCCCACCTGGAGGAATTCCCTTCAGACCAGCTTACCTCAATTACCATGAGAGGGCTAAGGTTTGAGTAGATTGATGAATCTTTTAACCATACCACATCGTTAACCTTTTGCGTGTAGGGGGCAGTATTTTCGTTTTTGGCAAAAAAACATACCCATTCGAAACTGCCTATTTCTCAGCCCCAGAAACTAGAATATGCATATAATTGTCAGATTAGGATAGAAAACTGTAAAAATATTGTCTGTGAGTATAACAGAACTGATATAATAGGCGAAAACCTGAGGAAAATCAGGAAGTGCCTCTTATTTTGAAACCTCTGTTCCTATGCATGCCTATCCTCCATTTAAAGGGATATCAACCATATTCCCTTTTCTATGGCTTCCCTAAGGTGCCAACAGTCTTTAGACATAGTTTCAGGCTTTTATTTTGAAAAATGAGCGTGAAAGATCACATTGCGTAAGTGGATAGGTGGGGGCTCTCAGAGTGAGTTTTGCGCTACAGAGTAAAGCGGCCATTGTTTCTCCCGGTGTTATTGAAAAATCTACACATCCGGTTGATATATTATCTAATATATATTTTAAAAACAACCTGAGGATAGATTATAAAAAACTGACATTTTTCTGTGGACATTACGGATACTATTGGAATTTATCTGCGTTGTCGTGACCGCTCTTTCCTGTGGATTCTGAACATAACACGCCAAACAAACAGAGGTATTTTGGGTATAAAAAGTCTTTAAGGAACAGAAGGAACATTTGTGTAACTGGGAGTCTCGTGAGTGAAAACATCCGAAGATCAAAGGTAAACTATTAATTTGATTGTTTTTCTGATTTTCGTGACCAAGCTACTTTGATGCTAGGTGTTCATAATGTTTTGTCGAGCGATTGATAAACTTACACAAACGCTTGGATTGCTTTCGCTGTAAAGCATATTTTCAAAATCTGACATGACAGGTGGATTAACAAAAGGCTTGTGATTTCATGAATATAAACATTTTTAGTAATAGTAGTTGAATGTGGCGCTCTGCAAATCAGCAGTTGTTGATAAATTATCCCGTTAATGGGATTGCAGCCATAAGAAGTTAAAGAAAAAAATAAGCAAACACATTTGGTGTTCGCCACAAGGCATGTGGGAGACTCCCCAAACATATGGAAGAAGGCACTCTGCTCAGATGAGATTAAAATTGAGCTTTTTGGCCATCAAGGAAAACGCTACATCTGGCACAAACCCAACACCTTCTATCACCCCTAGAACCTCATCCCCACAGTGAAGCATGGTGGTGGCAGCCTCATGTTGTGGGGATGTTTTTCCATTGGCAGGGACTGGGGAACTGGTCAGCATTGAAGGAATGATGGATGGCGCTAAATGCAGGGAAATTCTTGAGGGAAACTCAAGAAGTTAATGTCACAGTTTAATCTTTACTCATTAATTTTATACAACAATTAGATGCAAACACCATAATTGAGAAATGTACACATTCAGAGATATAGTTATGTGTGTTTCCTGTCCTCTCAGAGGTCACCAAATGAAACACAGTTGTCATACCCGTCCCGCCACGGACCATTAACACCTTCTCACAAGTGGACATTTTGTTTCGTATTCTAATTTTGCTATGTGAAATCCTTTGTTCTTTCTGTGTCTCTTTCTTCATGGCCAAGGGCAGAGAGTCTCTGCCAGGAATTTATGACATGAGAACAGAACCTGGATGGTAGAGAGTGGGAAGCCATGATCTATAACCAGAAAGGGCCAAGTCATGACACAACACTGAAACATGCATGAGAGCACCAGCTGTAACGGAAGACTGTGATCACGCTCTCCTCAGCCGATGTGATTAAGATCTTTAGACAGGTCAACATTCACAAGGCCGCAGCGCCAGACGGAGTACCAGGATGTGTACTGAGAGCATTTGCTGACCAACTTACAAGTGTCTTCACTGACATTTTCCACATGTTTTAAGACTACCGACCCGTAGCACTCACGTCTGTAACCGTGCATTGCTTTGAGAGGCTGGTCATGGTTCACATCAACATCATCCCAGAAACTCTAGACCCACTCCAATTAGCATATCGCCCCAACAGATTCAGTCTCTATTTCACTCCACACTGCCCTTTCCCACCTGAACAAAAGGAACACTTGTGAGAATGATATTAATTTACTACAGCTCAGTGTTCAATACCATAGTGCCCACAAAGCTCATCAAAAATCTAAGGACCCTGGGACTAAATGCCTCCCTCTGCAACTGGATCCTGGACTTCCTGATGGGCCTCCCCCAGGTGGTAAGGGTAGGTAACAGCACATCCGCCACGCGGAGGATCCTCAACACTGGGGCCCCTCATGGGTGCGTGCTCAGCCCCCTCCTGTACTCCCTGTTCACTCATGACTGCACAGCCAGGCACAACTCCAACACCATGTGTAAATTTGCCGATGACACAGTGGTAGGCCTGATCACCGACAACAATGAGACAGCCTATTAGGGAGGAGGTCAGAGACCTGGCCGTGTGGTGCCAGGACAACAACCTGTCAAACGAATTTTCAAGACAAAGGAGATGATTGTGGACTACAGGAAAGAGGACCAAACACGCCCCCATTCTCATCGACGGGGCTGCAGTGGAGCAGGTTGAGAGCTTCAAGTTCCTTGGTGTACACATCAAACTAACATGGTCCAAGCACACCATGACAGTTGTGAAGCAGGCACGACAAAACCTATTCCCTCTGAGGAGACTGAAAAGATTTGGTATGGGCCCTCAGATTCTCAAAAAGTTATACAACTACACCATCGATTGCATTCTGACTGGTTGCATTACTGCCTGGTATGGCAACTGCTCGGCCTCCGACCGCAGGGCACTACAGAGGGTAGTGTGAATGGCCCAGTACATCACCTTGGCCAAGCTTCCTGCCATCCAGGACCTCTATACCAGGTGGTGTCAGAGGAAGGCCCTAAAAATCGTCAAAGACTCCAGCCACCCTAGTCACAGACTGTTCTCTCTGCTACCACACGGCAAGCGGTACCGGAGTGCCAGTCTAGGTCCAAGAGGCTTCTATAAATAGTTTCTACCCCCAAGCCATAAGACTCCTGAACATCTAGTCAAACAGCTACACAGTATTTGCATTGCCACCCCCCTCTCTACACCACTGCCACTCTCTGTTGTCATCAATGCATAGTCACTTTAATTAACTCTACCTACGTGTACATACTATCTCAACTAACCGGTGCCACCGCACATTGACTCTGTACCGGCACCCCCCTGTATATATTGTTATTTTTTACTGCTGCCCTTTAATTACTTGTTACTTTCATCTCTTATTCTTATCTGTATTTTTTTAAACTGCACTGTTGGTTAGGGGCTCGTAGTAAGCGTTTCACTGTAAGGTGTTATACAAAATATTTCTACAGAATATTTCAAAAGTTGCCTGTAAACTTTGCCAAAACATTTCACACTACTTTTGTAATACAACTTTAGGTATTTTTAAACGTTAATATTCGATCAAATTGAAGACGGGTCTATCTGTGTTCAATACAGGAAGACAACAAAACAAGCTACTTTTCAAGTCTTGCGCAACTCTCAACAGTGTTACGCAGTTCCTAGATGGCTGTACTTCTTCATTGCACAAAGGAATAAGCTCAACCAAATTCCAAAGACTGGTGACATCCAGTGGATGTCCTAAGAAATATTGTTTCCCAATGAGACTCACTGAACAGACAGAGACCTCAAAAAAAAAATCTGAACGGTTAGTCCTCTGGGTTTTGCCTGCTACATAAGTTCTGTTATACTCACAGACATGATTCAAACAGTTTTAGAAATGTCAGTGTTTTCTATCCAAATATACTAATAATATGCATATCTTACATTCTTGGCATGAGTAGCAGGAAGTTGAAATTGGGCTTGCTATTTATCCAAAAGTGAAAATGCTGCCCCCTATACCTTAAGAAGTTAACATGGATATGACCTCTTTTCCCCACCTCCCACAGCAGACTGCACAATTTCCCTGACTGTGTCGACACAATATAGCCGCCCCTAAGGTAGGGTATCCTCCCGTCTCCCTCAATATCGGGCATGCCAAAGTGACACACTGCATTATTCTGATATGTTACTAAAAAATGTTTTATTTCACCTTTATTTACCCAGGTAGGCTAGTTGAGAACAAGTTCTCATTTACAACTGCGACCTGGCCAAGAATAAAGCAAAGCAGTTCGACACATACAACAACACAGAGTTACACATAGAATAAACAAACTTACAGTCAATAATAAGGTAGAAAAAAATTAAATATACAGTGTGCAAATGAGGTAAGATGAGGTAAGGCAATCAATAGGCCAATGGTGGCGAAGTAATTACAATATACCAATTAAACACAGGAGTGATTGATGTGCAGAAGATGAATGTGCATATAGAGATATTGGGGTGCAAAGGAGCAAGATAAATAAATAAATAAATACAGTATGGGGATGAGGTCGTTGGATGGGCTATGTTACAGATGGGCTATGTACAGGTGCAGTGATCTGTGAACTGCTCTGACAGCTGGTGCTTAAAACTAGTGAGTTAGATCTCCAGCTTCAGTGATTTTTGCAGTTCGTTTCAGTCATTGGCAGCAGAGAACGGGAAGGAAAGGCAGCCAAAGGAATAATTGGCTTTGGGGGTTACTAGTGAGATATACATGTACCTGCTGGAGGGCATACCACGAGTGGGTGCTGCTATGGTGACCAGTAAGCTGAGATAAGACGGGGCTTTACCTTGCAGAGACTTGTAAATGACCTAGAGCCAGTGGGTTTGGCAACGAGTATGATGCGAGGGCCAGCACACGAGAGCGTACAGGTTGCAATGGTGGGTAGTATATGGGGCTTTGGAGACAAAACGGATGGCACTGTGATAGACTGCATCCAATTTGTTGAGTAGAGTGTTGGAGGGTATTTTGTAAATGACATCGCCGAAGTCGAGGATCGATAGGATGGTCAATTTTACGAGGGTATGTTTGGCAGTCGCTGCCCGCACAAGTACTTTATAAGCACTGTGTGTTAACCATCGGAAGAGTGTTTGAGCTTCCCTTCCTCAGGAGGGAGGGAGGGAGGTTGTGCGAGAAAGAGCGAGGTGGAGGGGGTGAATGATGAGGAAGGAGAGAGAAGAGGGTGAGAGAATGGTGGGGGAAGGGGGAGAGTGAGGGAGGGTGAGAGGGGAGAGAGAACGTGAGAGGGTGAAGGAGGGAGGGGAAAGAGTCAACAGACAGAGGGGAGGGTGAGGGAGAGAGAGGGGAGGGAGGGAAGGAGAGCAAGGGAGAAAGGTGGAGGCGGTGAAAGAAGGGGAAGGAGAGAGAAGAGGGGTATAAAGAGGAAGTACAGAAAAAGATTGAGGGAGGCAAAGAGAATGAAGGGAGAGGGAGGGGGGAGATGGGAGGGGAATAAAGAAAAGAGAGGGACATGTCTCTGTCTGTTTGTCATCTTCCCATAAGCATGAATTGGTTGATACTCATATTTTCCACATTGACTGGAATTGTATTGACATAAGTGTCAACGTTGTGACAATCATCTTTTCCTATTTGATGTGACACATTGACACAAACATCAATTCGTTGACACATCTTGTCTCATTCAGTGCAATGCATTGACATTAGCATCAACCCTGTGACACTCATATTTTCTCATTGAATGAAGTGCATTGACCCTTATCTTTTCCCATTGACTGGAATGTATTGACCAAAGCATCAAACTTGTGACACATCTTTTGTCACATAACACAATGTCAAAGATGTCTCAAGTTTTGCGGGAGTGGCACATTGCCATGCTGACTGCAGGAATGTCCAGAGCTGTTGCCAGATTTCAATTCTAATTTCTCTACCTTAAAACTTGCTGAGGATAGGGGGCAGTATTTTCACTTTGGATGAATTGCGTGCCCATAGTGAACTGCATCCTACTCTGTCCTAGATTGCTAATATATGCATATTATTATTACTATTGGATAGAAAACACCCTGAAGTTTCTAAAACTGTTTGAAGTATGTCTGTGAGTATAACAGAACTCATAGGGCATGCAATCTTCCAAACAAGAAGTGAAATTCTGAATGTGGGGCAAATTTGACGTCATCACCCCCTCCTTTCCCAACAGGATATGGATCTGGTAGAACATCCTACGCCTTCCACTAGATGTCCTCATTCAGTAGAAAGTGGAATGGAGCATTTGCTGTGAACTTTGACCGAATGGGAGGGGAAATAGTCAGTGTCCCGACAGAATGCCAATTTCCTGTGGCGCATTTCTCTGTGGGTGCTTCCGTTGTTCCATTTGGCTGCAGCTGAAAACGTATGATCCGGTTGGAACGTTATTGGATATATATGATAATAATATCCTGAAGATTGATTCTCTACTTAGTTTGACCAGTTTATTCGACCTGGAATATATCTTTTTGAAATTTTCGTGCAAGTTGTCCTGGACCAGCAGTCAGTTTTTGGGCACGTGAGCTGAAAGAGATAGCAAATGCAGCTAATTGTACACTAGTATTGGACATTATGGAACAAAACAACTAGGACTCCTTGCACTACATTCTGATGAAAGATCAAAGGTAAGCCTTGTCTCAGGATGGTAAGTTGGTGGTTGAAGATATCCCTCTAGTGGTGTGGGGGCTGTGCTTTGGCAAAGTGGGTGGGGTTATATCCTTCCTGTTTGGCCTTGTCCGGGGGTGTCCTCGGAGTGGGCCACAGTGTCTCCTGACCCCTCCTGTCTCAGCCTCCAGTATTTATGCTGCAGTAGTTTATGTGTCGGGGGGCTAGGGTCAGTTTGTTATATCTGGAGTACTTCTCCTGTCCTATTTGGTGTCCTGTGTGAATCTAAGTGTGCGTTCTCTAATTCTCTCCTTCTCTCTTTCTCTCTCTCGGAGGACCTGAGTCCTAGGACCATGCCCCAGGACTACCTGACATGATGACTCCTTGCTGTCCCCAGTCCACCTGGCTGTGCTGCTGCTCCAGTTTCAACTGTTCTGCCTTATTATTATTCGACCATGCTGGTCATTTATGAACATTTGAACATCTTGGCCATGTTCTGTTATAATCTCCACCCGGCACAGCCAGAAGAGGACTGGCCATCCCACATATGCTCTCTCTAATTCTCTCTTTCTTTCTCTCTCTCGGAGGACCTGAGCCCTAGGACCATGCCCCAGGAATACCTGACATGATGACTCCTTGCTGTCCCCAGTCCACCTGACTGTGCTGCTGCTCCAGTTTCAACTATTCTGCCTTATTATTATTATTCGACCATGTTGGTCATTTATGAACATTTGAACATCTTGACCATGTTTTGTTATAATCTCCACCCGGCACAGCCAGAAGAGGACTGGCCAACCCACATAGCCTGGTTCCTCTCTAGGTTTCTTCCTAGGTTTTGGCCTTTCTAGGGAGTTTTTCCTAGCCACCGTGCTTCTACGCCTGCATTGCTTGCTGTTTGGGGTTTTAGGCTGGGTTTCTGTACAGCACTTTGAGATATCAGCTGATGTACGAAGGGCTATATAAATAAATTTGATTTGATTTGAAGGGAATATTTATGTTGTAATTTCGTATTTCTGTTGACTCCAACATGGCGGAGAAATACTTTTACATCTGAGCGCTGTTTCAGATTATTGCAATGTTAGGCTTTTTCCGTAACGTTTAAAAACAATCTGACACAGCGGTTGCATTAAGAACCAGTGTATCTTTAATTATATGTAGAACATGTATCTTTAGTCAAAGTTTATGATGAGTATTTCTGTTATCTGGCGTAGCGTTCTATAATGCCTCCGGATATTTTGGAGGCAGTTCTGAACATGGCGTCAATGTAAACCGAGATTTGTGGATATAAATATGCATATTATCAAACAAAACATAAATGTATTGTGTAACATGTCATATGAGTGGCATCTGATGAAGATTTTCAAAAGGTTAGTGATTCATTTTATCTCTAATCCTGCTTTTGTGACTATCTTTGGCTGGAAAAAATGGCTGCGTTTTCCCTTTGATTTGGTGGTGGTCTAACATAAATATATGTTCTGTTTTCACTGTAAAACATTTTAAAAATCGGACATGATGGGTAGATGAACAAGATGTTTCTTTCATTTGAGGTATTGGACTTGTTAAAGTGTGAAAGTTAAATATTTCTAAAGAATACCTTTTCAGCTGAATGGGGGGGATGGAGTTCCCTGAGGGGAAGCCACCTCCAAATGTTGTTTTAGAGAATTTTATAATAGGTATTACCGGCCACACAAACGCAGACCACTTGTAACCACGCCAGCCCAAGAACTCACATCCAGCTTCTTCACCTGCGGGACTGAGACCAGCCACTCGGACAGCTGATGAAACTGTGGGTTTGCACAACCGAAGAATTTCTGTCAGAAACCATCTCAGGGAAGCTCATCTGTGTGTTTGTTACACATAGGTTGATGATGTAAAGAACATTTATTGGTCTGTGGTAATGAGGCACAACCAGACGCCGCACTTGATGCATTTATGAAACTACTTATTCTAGTTACAAATGTATTATTTTACCTTTTTTCAAATAGGCAAGTCAGTTAAGAACAAATTCTTATTTTTAATGACGGCCTAGGAACAGTGGGTTAACTGCCTTGTTCAGAAAGACATTTTTACCTTGTCAGCTCTGGGATTTGATCTTGCAAACTTCCAGTTACTAGTCCAACACTCTAACTACTAGGCTACCTGCCACTAGGCTAACCACGCACCCATTATGAAAATGATTGTAAAAACTGTTAAATCCCCTTGGATTGATGAGGAATTGAAAAATTGTATGGTTGAGCGGGATGAGGCAAAGGTATGACAATTAAGTCTGGCAGCCCAACTGATTGGCAAACGTACTGCAAATTAAGAAATCATGTAACTAAATCAAATGAAAATAAACTCCACTATGAAACAAAGATACATTAAATAAAGAATGACATTAAAAAGCTTTGGGGCACCTTAAATACAATTTTGGGAAAAAAAAGCCAACTCGGCACCTTCAGTCAATGAATCATATGGCTCATTCATCAAAGTCCATTGATATTGCAAGCTACTTCAATGACTTTTTCATTCGTAAGATTAGTGAACTAAGGGATGACATGCCAGCAACAAATGTTGACACTGCATATCCAAGTATATCTGACCAAATTATGAAAGACAAGAATTGTACTTCTGAATTCCGTAAAGTCAAGACCACTTGATCAACAGAGAACCATATGACCTTCCATGGTTTGTCACTGTTGACTTGTATTTCTTCAACAGTTTTAGCTGAAGTAGTTCTCTGCATGTGTAAAATGTATGGCCATCTAGGATAAGCATCCATAACACCCCAAAACATTTGCTTTTTGTCTTCTGCAAAGTCTAAGTGAATTGTCTCCCATGGACCTGATGCCCATTTCCATGTATCTACTGGCACTTTTGCAGTCATGCTACACTGCTGCTTACATATGTCACAAAGACTTACTTAACTTTCAATATTTACATGAAGTTTAGGCCACCAGAGAAGACTTATAGCTAAGGATTTCATCTTAACTATACCCCAATGACTCATGTAGTTCTGCCAATAGTCTGCTTTGCAGGCGTTGAGGAATCACCACCCTGTAACCCCAAAGAATACAGACAACCTCAATTGTAAGTTAAACATTTATTTTGACATGAGGTTTAAAAGGTCTGGTACGTGGTTTAGCCAACCTGACATTACATATTGCTTAACCATTTTCAATACAGAATCTCTCAGTTTCAAGTGCTACATCCTTAGCAGTGACTGGCAAGTCATCTATAAATGACATTCTATTCACTGGATTTGTTGTAGGACCCCTACAATTACTCAGTGGGAGTCTGAACAATGCATCTGCATTGCCATGCTGCTCTGACTTTTTGTATTGTGTCTCATATGTGTAAGCTGCTAAAATAAAAGACCATTGTGGTATTCTATCTGCTGCAAGTGTTGGGACACCTGTCTCAGGACCAAGAATCTTAAGAGGCTCAAGGTCTGTCAGCAAGGTTAATTTCCTACCATACAGATACAGATGAAATATCACTCCAAAAACCAGTCCTAGTGCTTCTTTTTCTATTTGAGAATAATTTATTTCTGTGTTGGTAAGCATCCTAGAGGCAAATGTTATAGGTTTCTCAGAACCATCCTTCATTTTGTGAGAAATCACTGCACCTACACACGGTAGCTCAAATCGAATAAAATTGTATTGTTCACATGCACATGGTTAGCAGATTTTAATGTGAGTGTAGTGAAATGCTTGTGCTTCTACTTCCGACAATGCAGTAATATCTAACAAGTTAACAAATTCACAACAACTACCTTACACACACAAATGTAATGGGATGAATAAGAATATGTACATATAAATATATGGATGAGCGATGGCCGTGCGGCATAGGCAAGATGCAGTAGATGGTATAGAACAGTATGTACATATGAGATGAGTAATGTAGTATATGTAAACATTATTAAAGTGGCGTTATTTAAAGTGACTAGTGAAACCTTTATCAAGTCCATTTATTAAAGTGGCCAGAGATTTGAGTCTGTATCTTGGCAGCAGCCTCTCTATGTTAGTGATGGTAGTATAACAATTTGATGGCCTTGAGATAGAAGCTGTTTTCAGTCTCTCGGTCCCAGCTGTGATGCACCTGTTCTGACCTCACCTTCTGGATGATAGCGGGGTGAACATGCAGCTCGGGTGGTTGATGTCCCTGATGATCTTTTTGGCCTTCCTGTGACATCGGGTGCTGTAGGTGTCCTGGAGGGCAGGTAGTTTGCCCTCCAATGTGATGCGTTGTGCAGACGGCACTACCATCTGGAGAGCCTTGCGGTTGAGGTCCGTGTAGTTGCCGTACCAGGCAGTGATACAGCCTGACAGTATGCTCACGATTGTGCATCTGCAAAAGATTTGTGATTATTTTAGGTGACAAGACAAATTTCTTCAGCCTCCTGAGGTTTAAGGGCACTATTGCGCCTTCTTCATCTTCATGCTGTCTGTGTGGGTGGATCATCTCAGTTTGTCTGTGATGTGTACGCCGAGGAACTTAAACTTTCCACCTTCTCCACTACTGTACCGTCGATGGACAGCAGCTCCCTCTGCTGTTTCCTGAAGACTACAATCCTCTCCTTTGTTTTGATGATTTTGAGTGAAAGGTTCATACTCCGAGGGCCCTCACCTCCTCCCCGTAGGTATTCAACCCTACCAAACTTGATGATTGAGTTGGAAGCGTGCATGGCCACACAGTCATGGATGAACAGGGAGTAGAAGAGAGGGTCTTGAATGCACCCTTGTGGGACACCACTGTTGTGGATCAGCGTGGTAGGGATGTTGTTTCCTACCTTCAGCACCTGGGGGCGACCGTCAGAAAGTCCAGGACTCAGTTGCACAGGGCCTCGAGCTTAATGACGAGTTTGGAGGGTACTATGGTGCTAAATGCTGAGCTGTAGTCAATGAACAGCCTTCTTACATACAGTTGAAGACAGAAGTTTACATACACCTTAGCCAAATACATTTAACTTAGGTCAAAATCTTCCAACAATAATTTGGGTGAATTTTGGCCCATTCCTCCTGACAAAACTGGTGTAACTGAGGCAGGTTTGTAGGCCTTCTTGCTTGATCAAATTTTCTATGGGATTGAGGTCTGGGCTTTGTGAAGGCCACTCCAATACCTTGACTTTGTTGTCCTTAAGCTATTTTGCCACAACTTTGGAAGTATGCTTGGGGTCATTGTCCATTTGGAAGACCCATTTGCAACCAAGATTTAACTTCCTGACTGACGTCTTGAGATGTTGCTTCAACATATCCACATACTTTTCCCACCTCATGATGCCATCTATTTTGTGAAGTGCACCAGTCCCTCCTGCAGCAAAGCACCTCCACAACATGATGCTGCCAACAACATGCTTCATGGTTGGGATGGTGTTCTTCAGCTAGCAAGCCTCCCCCTTCTCCTCCAAACATAACGATGGTCATTATGGCCAAACAGTTCTATTTTTGTTTCGTCAGACGAGAGGAAATTTTTCCAAAAACTATGATCTTTGTCCCCATGTGCAGTTGCTAACCATAGTCTGGCTTTATGGCGGTTTAGGAGCAGTGGCTTCTTCCTTGCTGAGCGGCCTGTCAGGTCATGTCGATCTAGGACTCGTTTTACTGTGGATATAGATACTTTTATACCGGTTTCCTCCAGCATATTCACAAGGTCCTTTGCTGTTGTTCTGGGATTGATTTGCACTTCTTGCACCAAAGTACGTTAATCTCTAGAAGACAGAACGCGTCTCCTTCCTGAGCGGTATGACGGCTGCGTGGTCCCATGGTGTTTATACTTGCATACTATTGTTTGTACAGATGAATGTGGTACCTTCAGGCGTTTGGGAATTGCTCCCAAGGATGAACCGGACTTGTGGAGGTCTACAATTTTTTTAATTTCTGATTTCTTTTGATTTTCCCGTGATGTCAAGCAAAGAGGCACTGAGTTGGAAGGTAGGCCTTAAAATATATCCACAAGTACACCTCCAATTGACTCAAATTATATCAATTAGCAGAAGCTTCTAAAGCCATGACCTAATTTTCTGCAATTTTCCAAGCTGTTTAATTAAATGCACAGTCAACTTAGTGTATGTAAACTTCTGACCCACTGGAATTGTAAGACAGTGAATTATAAGTGAAATGTCTGTAAACAATTGTTGGAAAAATGTCCCAATTGACTTGCCAAAACTATAGTTTGTTAAAAACCTCTTCAGTCTACCCCCTCCTTTTTCGAACATTCTGTTAAAAATTGCGCAACATTTCAGCGTCCTGCTACTCATGCCAGGAATATAGTATATGCATATGATTAGTATGTGTGGATAGAAAACACTCTGAAGTTTCTAAAACTGGTTAAATCACGGCTGTGACTATAACAGAGCGTGTGTTTCATCGAAAAGCGCAAGAAAAACTGGTCACTGAAAACTGAAAAAAATATCCATGCGCCACTTGCATGTATTGTTTAAGGGACACCAAATTAAATAGTGTCCCAATTCCTACAGCTTCCACACGATGTCGCCAGTCTTGTCAATTTCCTGGGAGTTATTTATTGGTCAATCAAAGGAGAGAGATTCCATTCCATCCGGTCTCCGACAGGACGTCTTGGAAGAGAGATTTCCCGAACATGATTTGAAGACGTGGGTGGAGCTATTGAATACACATCGCCCGTGTTCAATTTGATAGATTATTAACGTTTACTAATACCTAAAGTTGGATTAATAAAGTATTTCGAAGTGTCAACAAAGAAGCTCGTCAAAGGTAATGAATGTTTTATATTTTATTTCTGCTATTTGTGTAGCGCCGGCTACGCTAATTCTTTTGTTTACGTCGCCTTCAGGTATTTCGGGGTGTTGCATGCTATCAGATAATAGCTTCTCATGCTTTCGCCAAAAAGCAATTTAAAAATCTGACTTGTTGGCTAGATTCACAACGAGTGTAGCTTTAATTCAATACCCTGCATGTGTGTTTTAATGAACGTTTGAGTTTTAACGAGTACATTTAGCATTTAGCGTAGCGCATTTGCATTTCCAGGTGTCTAGATGGGACGTCTGCGTGTCGGGTGGGAGTAAGAAGTTAACAAGAAATGGTTGGAGTGGTTGAAAAACGAGTTTTATTGACTTCAACTGTAGCGGTTTTTCAACAGCTTGTCTAAATGCAGCTGATACAACATAGCCTGGTCCAACCTGAGTCCATCTGCACCCGTTCAAAAGGAACACAGTTGAATACATTGGCCAACAACCAATGAGGGGGTATCAATAAAATTATGCATATCCAATCAGATACATATTTCCCATATCATGCACTGAACACGTGTATTTACCATTTTAACCAGGTGTGCATCATAACATAACATGTTGTTTCTCTCTCAAACACCCCAACTGTATTCCCAGTCATGTGAAATCCATAGAGTTGGGCCTGACTGATTTTCTTATATGAACTTTAACTCAGTAAAATCTTTGAAATTGTTGCATGTTGCATTTCAATTTATGTTCAGTGTATTAACATACGATGTCAATTGGTTGACAATCATCTTTCCCCATTGACTGTGATATATTGACAAGCATCATGTGGTTGACCCTCATCTTTTCTCATAATTTGGTTGAAGCATAACTTTTGCAAAAAGGTGACAGTATGCAAGCACGGCTCCAGGATCTTCTCTCCCGGTGGTAAGGGGGAGTTTGACCAATACGTGGTGCTAAGAAAATAATCCATTTTCATGACTTCAGAGTTAAGGATGTTCCCGTTTTTTTTCAAATAAAAGCAGATATGGCACACAGCAGATTAGATATAAATGTAGTTTTTAATTGAATTTGGCCAAGAATCAAAATAGCTATAAGCCTAATACAAGTGACCACAAGGCATTGACAAAAATGTATTTCACTTGCAAAGGTGAAAGACTTCAGCGCTGAAGTCTTTCAGAAATAACAACGCAATACATCCAAAATGCGACAACAATAAGTGCATCTGTACCACATGCATTATCAGACAACTGTGCATTGGTAATAATGCTTCTGATGAATTGGCTATCACAATGTCAGAAATTAAATAAATAATATCCAAACTGCAGCCTATGCATGTTAATTGTGCACACATATATAAAACAAACTGGCTATCATCACAATCTTAGTGATTATATTTCTATTGTAAACAAAATAACTTGTAGGCCGACGATACACATGCATCCTGCTATGCATTGCTTTTGATGTCTATCACAACGTCAGAAATGAAAGGAATAATAGCCACTGTGCAGCCACAACAAGAATTGCATTTACCCTATGCCTGTCATCCATGCACACATGGTGTTAAACGAGCTGGCTATCATCACAATCTTAGCGATTATATTTATTTTGTAAAAATACTTGTAGGCCGAAGATATGCATGCCTCTTCTTGTTCCATCCAGATTCAGATCAGCGTGATTGAATGTGATTGAATTATGATCCCACCACCGGACAGGTGCACTCTGTCAATAAATAAAAGGCCTTTCAGTTACTAATCAAGCGTTTTATAGAAGGACGATGCATATGTTGGGGTGGTTCAGTGCAAATGAGTAATCTTCTGGACATCCAGGGCCTTGGTTCTTTCCGCGTGTATGAACAGGCAGGCAAGGTTTCTGAGTCAAGGGTTTGCCATTCTGTTTCTCAGGGAGGTTTTTACACGGCCCGCATACAGGAAAAACTGCGCTCACATGACACGGAGGTTACTGGCAGATATGCGTAAAAGTTTATAGATGTCCACAAAGGAGTCTTTGTAAGGTTTAAGCATGGACAGGAACTCCAGTGTGCTGCTAACTGTTTTGCCCTGTTCTTTTTTTCTTTCCAATAGCCGGTGCACCTCGGCCAGCAGATTGTCCTCTGATTCCATAGTGCTGTGCCATGGGCACAAGGCTCTCATTTTGAAGGAATGTGGCATGCTTTGGGTTGAGAGCTGACGTTCCCATGAAACTGCAACTGCTTCTGTGGAAAAGGGTCGTTATTGTCAATGACAGGGTAGAGCGATGACATGGATGGATGTTCAGTTTGAATTGGAGTTTCAGCTATAAAGTCCTGTAGATGGCGAGGCTTGTTGGGATTTTCTCTTCTCTTGTGGAGGTGGCGGAGGTTGTACGGTGACACCGACCTTTGCGCACAGGGCCACTGCCTTGCTCCATATGGCTCTCCAAGAGTCCTCAGTGCGCTTGTCTCTTATGCGAGTGTGTGAGGTCAGTGGCAGTCTCTAGGAAAATATCAGGGGATTGTAGAGTGCCAGAAACTTTCCTCTGCAGAACAGATCCTCAAACAGGATAAGGTGGAGGATGAATTCAGCAACAATGAGTGTGAGTAGTGACCACACGTCAGTCATCTGCGTGATGCAATGATAGCTGGGAGGGTTTTTTGCACTGCCCACAACGAGTAGAACTGGCAGGACCATCGTGTATCAGACAGTTTCTTGAGTTCAATGGGCTGCTGTGAAGGCTCAAGGTCCCTTTGCTTTTTTTATGGAATTAGCGTTCCGTCAATGGGACAGTGTGTTTGTCACAAAATGTAGGTGTTAACCTTTTGCAACAGCAAGCCTTTTCCTTTTGGACAAGTTATGAAGTTATGAAAACTGGTTGTTTTGCAAATGTTGAACTTATAATATGGCTACTAATACTGGAAAAGCTAAATCAAAGTCCAAGTTACAGATTTGATGATATTCTTGCAGAAAAAAATGAATGCAAATGTCTCTTTCACAATTTGCCCATATGTACCTGGGTAACTTCACACTAAAATGTCATGTAGCTCGCTCATACTTCAAGTTATACTTCAAGCACATACACTGCTGGCATCTTGTGGACAACATCGGGATTACAACCAGAGTGATGGGACCTTTCTCGGATTTCAAAGATGGTCAAGAAAAAAAAAAGTTATTTTTTCTTTGTATTTTCTTCTACCAGCTCTATTGTGTTACATTCTCCTACATTCAATTCACATTTCCACAAACTTCAAAGTATTTTCTTTCAAATGGTACCAAGAATATGCATATCCTTGCTACAGGCAGTTAGGGATAGCCCCCTCTTTTTCAATTTTCACCAAAATGACATAACTAAATCTAAGTTGTTTTAATGTAAGGGAATACCCCACTGAAATGGACAAAAATGAATGGCAAACCATTGGCATTGGACAAACCATATACACAGTGTCCAATACCACCCAATGTGGCGTTGATTCGTGTAAAGTTGATTGCAAATGCCATATGGTAAGTGCCAGTTGTAACACTTCAAAAATCCAACAGGTGGCAAAATTATTTTTTTGGCAAAAACTTATCACCCCTTAAAAAAGTGCTTTCTGGACCGTTTTTTGAAATTCTTTCGATTTTTTTGGTCAATTACACACGTATAAGAACTATATCAACATACTTTAGTCTTATTAGATTATCATGATTATTATTTTTTTTTACTTGTGCATGAGGCACATGTTTTATCCATTTGCAATATGATTTAATAGGAAGTCAAAAGTCGAAAATGTGAACTTTAAAAAAAAAACTTATCACCCTCGTACAAAAAGTGCTTTCTGGACCGTTTTTCGAAATTGTTTCGATTTTAAGTCAATTAATCATGTGCATAAGGAATATGATTTGTCCATTTGCAATATGATTTCATAGGAAGTCAAAATGGACTGTTTAAAATATTCTGATGGATACGCATTGTTTTCATGATTTCATTATGTCCATTTGTTTATGTTTTCTCACTTTTGCAAAGTCACTGTGCATTTGCAATATGGTTCAATGGGCAGGTACCATCACGAATTTGTCATGTTATAAAAATCCTGCAGGAATGTGAAATTGACTGGTCCGATGAACTCGGGATGGCTGGGCAGTGAATCTGGTTCATCTCAATCGCTCGTTAGGGTTGATTTCAGAATGTCACTTTGGTGATGGTACCTCACTGTTTAAACATATTGCAAATGGACAAGAGTCACCAGCAAGTCACCGTCCATCAGTCAATTAGATTTCATTCTGACACCAAACTGATACAAACTGACACCAAACCCACTTTTTCCAACTCGTTTAGTAGCCAACTATCACATACTTCAGAGCTGGCCCAAAATTCACAACGTCTTCGGTTCAAACCATAAAAAAAACATAAAACACGTAGTTACGTTCTAGCTGCGGGTCCAGTTCGGAGGCAACTCATAGTGGCCTGATGCTGTTATCGAAGACAGGTTCATAAGGCATTCATAACCCACATAGGCCTCAGGTTGAAATTAGGGGTGCAGGCAATGTATTCCTATGGGGAGAGAAGTCATTGTAATCTGTGAGATTAAAAAACCCTGTTTTACTGTTAAGGGTTAATGCCACACGGTAAAGGTTAAGCTTGCAAAGATCGGGAGGACCTTAGGTTTAGAAGGACAACTCAACCACAGGAATGTTCCTAACGGTTCCGCCGCTGTCACCCAAAATCAAATGACGTTGTGGTGCAGGCTTCATTTTGGGCCTACTTTTCTAATGGTCGCTGCGCCTATACCGAGCGAGCTACGGTCAAGCGGGATATCTCGTTGAACTCGGCACGGCCTAGGGATTATGGTAATGCCATTGCCTGCTCTCTGTGTCTTTAAGCACTGCTCTTTGTCACTCCATCCTTGCTGTGTGTGTGTGTGAGAGCTTTTCTTTGACATCTGTTGGTAGAAATGACTGATTTACAGTTCAGGAGGGTTACCTAGCGCATGGGTATACACTTTTAGGGTGATTTTAACCACTTCCGGTTGCTTCAGGAAGCTTAGAATCAACACAGGTATACCTCATAGTGGTCTTATGGACTGTCATAGAAGACAGGTTCATAAGGCATTCATAACCCACATAGGCTTCAGGTTGAATTTAGAGGTGAATGCAATGTATTCCTATGGGGAGAGAAGTAAATGCTAACTGTTTGATGTAAACACCTTATTTTAACTGTTAAGGATTAATGCCACACGGTCAAGGTTAGGCTTGCACAGATCGGGAGGACCTTGGGAACATTCCTGTGGTCGAATTTCTCTTCTCACCCTAACGGTTCTCTCACTGTCACCCAAAATCAAATGACGTTGCGGGGCAGGCTTCATTTTGGGCCTACTTTTCTAATGGTCGCTGCGCTTAGACCGAGCGAGCTACGGTCAAGCGGGATATCTCGTTGAACTCGGCACAGTCTGGAGACTATGGTGATGCCATTTTTTGTGTTGATTTCAGAATGCCATTTTGGTGATGGTCCCTCTCCGTTTAAACACATTGCAAATGTACAAAAGTCAACTGGCAAGTCAGTGTCCATCAGTCAATTAGATGTCATTCTGACACCAAACTGATATCAATTGACAACAAACCCACTTTTTCCAACTCATTTAGAAGCCAACTATCACATATGTCAGAGCAGGCCCATAATTCACAGCGCCTTCAGTTTAAAACATAATAAAAACGTAAAACACATAGTTACGTTCTAGCTGCGGGTCCAGTTCGGACATTATGTGTAGGCCGAATCCCAAGTTTCGGCTCGATAGGTCCTTCGGTGCCCGAGCAGAACCCTAGTTGGTGCTTAAAATCCACATTTTTCCATGCCTTGCTACGGGGTCCTTGAATGAGCTATCGGACAGAAACGTTGGAGTCCTTCTCTATGGGCTGAGCCGGTTTCAATGCACCTAGCCTTGCGTCTCTGAGACTTTTCTAAATGTCGTCATTTTCGTAATGGTCAAAATTAATTTAAGTCATTGCAAATGTACGAGGCTGTTTCTCGGTCCGATAACCTTCTAGAGCCACCTAACTCACCACGCACTATCGACCGGAGGTCTAGAACAGGTTTCTAAAGTTTCGGAACTCTAGGTCTGATGGTTATTTTTTAGCTCGAACAAAGCTAACTATTGCAGCCACTGTCTGTCTCTGCGCACCCCAATACGTCCCTCCTTCCAAGTTGTGTATTAGTGCGATTTAGTTTTCCTTTGAAATTTTATGGGAAAAATGACTGATTTACAGTTCATGGGGGTTGCCTAATCACACATATGAAGTTTTGGAAAGATCTGACTTTTTTAACCCTTCGAAACAGCCCCTGAGACACCAATTATGGCCCTTCCGGTTGGCACAGGAAGCTATAAGTCAACACATATCCTCATTGGGGTATTCTTTTACAGAATCCTGAGTTAAGTCTTTACGTTAAGAATTGACTGATTCACACAGGGTTGAATGCACAATGTCTATCAAACTGCAGGCAGGGTATGGATATACACTTTTAGGGGGCTTTTAACCACTTCCGGTTGGTCCAGGAAGCTTAGAATCAACACAGGTAGACCTCATAGTGGCCTGATGGACTGTTACCGAAGACAGGTTCATACGGCATTCATAACCCATATAGGCTTCAGGTTGAATTTAGGGGTGCAGGCAATGTATTCCTATGGGGAGAGAAGTCAATGCAAACTGTTTGATGTAAACACCTTATTTTAACTGTTAAGGGTTAATGCCACACGGTCAAGGTTAGGCTTGCACGGATAGGAAGGACCTTAGGAACGTACCTGAGGTCGAATTGTGCTTCTCACCCTAACGGTTCTCTCACTGTCACCCAAAAGCAAATGACATTGTGGGGCAGGCTTCATTTTGGGCCTATTTTTCGAATGGTCGCTGCGCCTAGACCGAGCGAGCTACGGTCAAGCGGGATATCTCGTTGAACTCGGTACGGCCTAGGGATTACGGTAATGCCATTGCCTGCTCTCTGTGTCTTTAAGCACCACACTTTGTCACTCCATCCTTGCTGTGTGTGTGTGAGAGCTTTTCTTTGACATCTGTTGGGAGAAATGACTGACTTACAGTTCATGGGGGTTGCCTAATCACACATATGAAGTTTTGAAAAGATCTGACCTTTTTAACCCTTGGAAACAGCCATTTAAAGCACTTCCTGTTGGCAAAGGAAGCTTTAAATAAACTCATATCCTGATTGGGGTATGCCTTTACAGAATCCTGAGTTAAGTCTTTACGTTAAGAACTGAGTTATTTACGTAGGGTTTAGTGAGTGTGTGTTATTTCAGAAAATCATAGAAAATCACAGAAATCTCGCAGAGCTCCGCAGCACACTTTAAAAAGATTCGTATGAACACCCTGCAACTGGATCTGTAACTGTTGAAAAAAAAAATGCCTATTTGTGAACATCACCAATTTGTCATTGTACGATTTCTCTTAAATGACGATAGATAAATGGCTGGTTCTTTTTTTATTGACACCGGAGGCTCCTTGACTTTGACGTGAAGTGGAAAAATAATTTCTCTATTTTCATTTTGGACCTTTAATCCCAGAGAAATGGCCATAACTCAAAAACCGTTGAGGCCTAGACGCCATCTTGTTCGGGGCCAACTGCCCATTATGCCAAACCTACGCTCACCAAGTTTCGGCTTTAAAATATTTTCCGTTTTGGAGATAAGGCCCTGTCGTGATTCGTGATGTTTTGTACAATTGCAATATGATTGCTGATGCCCTCTTGTGGGAATTTCCGGGACAGCGGAAAAATGACCAAAATTTGATTATTTTATAAAACGGAAACCGAATGTCCGAGAAAGTTCGTTTGATGACTTCCCGGTAGGTCCGGCCCTACCGCACGGCCCGACGTTGACCGCGAATTTTACAAACGTTTTCAGACGTTTGCAATATGGACTTTCTCACTAACTATACACGAAATGTCAAAATGTTCCCTTAAGGTATGAAATGGGCATGGACAAATGAGCCTTAGAAACATGTATACATGTCTTGCACAATAACAAAAAAATCCCGATGGCTTCACGTTTGACACTGTCAACCAAAACAAGATTGAGACGGTGTGCGTGGCAATGAATGTAGATTGCCTGAGGGACCTCTTCACTGAATTTCTCCTGGACCCCGCTGTGAACACTGGACAAGATGGCTGTGCCGTCATAACACTGAACAATATAGGCAGTGTGATCAATGTTGCATTTACTAAGAATCTCTTTGATCGTAGCGAAAAGCGATTCGGCATCTAATCCGTCGGTGGCAGTGAAATTTAGAAATTCCTCCACAACTTCATCATTTTTTACATAGCGCACCACCACACACACTTGTTCCGTTTTACTGAGATCCTAACTGTCATCTACCATCAATGCATATAGTGCAGAATCTTGTATTTCACCGCTTATCTGATCCCTAATCATATGCCATAATGTCTAGTATTTCTTTCTGTATTTCATGTGTGTAATTAGCATTTCTGAGATTGTCTGTGCAACTGTTTTGCCGAATTTGCTTATGACCTGACCTGTAAAAGCTCAAGGAAATTTCCCTGGTTGACAGCCATGTAGTTTTCTATGTCTCCTCTCTGTGAAAGTCCCAGGTGTGCAGTGTAACGCAATGACTCCACAACTTCTCTCAAATATGGTCTATTCTCTCAGAGCATTGCATATTGTTGAGATAGTCTTTCTGAATAGTCCACTCATTCCGAATAGTCCACTCATTCCACGCAGTCATTGCATTTTTATGCTACACACTAGCATTGTGTGTCTTGAACGAACTTGTCGCCTTTTTCCAGTTCTGGTAGCCATCATGGTTTCCTGGACGTTGAAAGTGGTGGCATGCAAAGTAGAAAGCACAGTCCTTTGAAAAATAATTTTCCAGACATTTGTAATCCTCATACCATCTACGATTGAAGTAGTGATCCTGCTGTCCAACTTTTGTGGCTGGATAATGTATAACATAGTGAAAGAATTCCATGCTATTGTTTGAGGAGAGTGTGTTAGACAGGATTACCTAGACATACTGACCAGCTCAAATAGACATGTGTGTTATATGGCAGGCCAATCCAAAATTTCGCTGCATTTCCATCCCACTCATTATCTCAGCCAATCATGGCTAGTGGAAAGGTTGCTGACTTGCTCTGTGGCTAAACCAATTAGGCTCATAATTTAAATGTTTTATTCTTATTTACAGATGGTATGAATGTTCACATGTTCGAGAAGTCATTTCTGCCAAAAAATGAATTTTGTTTAAAAAAAAAGTTATGTTCAAACCACTCTCTTGAAGTAGTGACCCGCGACATACGCCTAGTTTACTTAAACGTGTCGCATATTGGATCAGAGTTGCTTAGTCATTACTAGCAGTTTTTCTGTTCTGTTTTCGCTGCTGTCAAATTCTCTCAGATATGTCTCTGAGGATGACTCTGCACATGTCGGGGGTCTCTCCATTTGACGGCCACCAAAGGCAAAGATGGATGCATCCATACACAGAGCAGCACCACCAGGCTGCAGGCCAGATCCATCTACATCACCCCAAGCAGGCAGGAAAGGGGGATAAACGAAGGGGAACAATGGAAAAGGGAGAGGAAGGTTAAAGAGAAGGAAATAAAAGACATCTGAAAGGTGTCTACCGCCCAAATAGGTCCACAGACGATGCAATCTCAACCACACTGCACACTGCCCTAACCCATCTGGACAAGAGGAATACCTATGTGAGAATGCTGTTCATTGACTACAGCTCGGCATTCAACACCATAGTACCCTCCAAGCTCGTCATCAAGCTCGAGACCCTGGGTCTCGACCCCGCCCTGTGCAACTGGGTACTGGACTTCCTGACGGGCCGCCCCCAGGTGGTGAGGGTAGGCAACAACATCTCCTCCCCGCTGATCCTCAACACTGGGGCCCCACAAGGGTGCGTTCTGAGCCCTCTCCTGTACTCCCTGTTCACCCACGACTGCGTGGCCACGCACGCCTCCAACTCAATCATCAAGTTTGCGGACGACACAACAGTGGTAGGCTTACCAACAACGACGAGACGGCCTACAGGGAGGAGGTGAGGGCCCTCGGAGTGTGGTGTCAGGAAAATAACCTCACACTCAACGTCAACAAAACTAAGGAGATGATTGTGGACTTCAGGAAACAGCAGAGGGAACACCCCCCTATCCACATCGATGGAACAGTAGTGGAGAGGGTAGCAAGTTTTAAGTTCCTCGGCATACACATCACAGACAAACTGAATTGGTCCACTCACACAGACAGCATTGTGAAGAAGGCGCAGCAGCGCCTCTTCAACCTCAGGAGAATGAAGAAATTCGGCTTGTCACCAAAAGCACTCACAAACTTCTACAGATGCACAATCGAGAGCATCCTGGCGGGCTGTATCACCGCCTGGTACGGCAACTGCTCCGCCCTCAACCGTAAGGCTCTCCAGAGGGTAGTGAGGTCTGCACAACGCATCACCGGGGGCAAACTACCTGCCCTCCAGGACACCTACACCACCCGATGTCACAGGAAGGCCATAAAGATCATCAAGGACATCAACCACCCGAGCCACTGCCTGTTCACCCCGCTATCATCCAGAAGGCGAGGTCAGTACAGGTGCATCAAAGCTGGGACCGAGAGACTGAAAAACAGCTTCTATATCAAGGCCATCAGACTGTTAAACAGCCACCACTAACATTGAGTGGCTGCTGCCAACACACTGACTCAACTCCAGCCACTTTAATAATGGGAAATGATGTAAATATATCACTAGCCACTTTAAACAATGCTACCTTATATAATGTTACTTACCCTACATTATTCATCTCATATGCATACGTATACTGTACTCTATATCATCGACTGTATCCTTATGTAATACATGTATCACTAGCCACTTTAACTATGCCACTTTGTTTACATACTCATCTCATATGTATATACTGTACTCGATACCATATACTGTATCTTGCCTATGCTGCTCTGTACCATCATTCATTCATATATCATTATGTACATATTCTTTATCCCCTCACACTGTGTACAAGACAGTAGTTTTGGAATTGTTAGTTAGATTACTTGTTGGTTATTACTGCATTGTCGGAACTAGAAGCACAAGCATTTCGCTACACTCGCATTAACATCTGCTAACCATGTGTATGTGACAAATAAAATTTGATTTTGATTTGATTTGAAGAAGAGACATTTGGACAGATGCAAAAATAAGAACATTGGACAGATGTAAAACAAGATAATTTGACACATGCAAATAGAAAAGGGTAGATAGAGGTAGGGAAGAACAAAGATTGGCACAAAAAAAGAGAGCGGAGATAGCAACAGAAGCAGAGTAGGAGAGAGGAAGTGGAGTCTCCCATGGGGTGTAACTGACTAAAGCAAAGGAACCGCTGAGGACGATGATCATGGTCAAAATAGAAGAGAAGGGATGATGGAAGCGAGCTTTCTGAGGACTGCCATGTGTGCGCCGGAGGGAGCCAAAAGACCAGAGCCACTGATGGAGCATGGAGGCAAGAGAATAGAAAGATGCTGTCTATTCTATCTCTGCGCCACTAGATACAACGGTGCCTCTACTTGACATTGGAAAGACAGAACAGTGGGCAACTTCCTGATTGTTCTAGAAATTAAAAGTCTAGATTGGTGTAATGCGGTTTGTAAAAATGCAGGTATCTAACAAAAGTGTTATAAAACCAAACATTTATTTATTTGAAAGAGGGTTAAATCTCTTGAGATGCAATCTCCTTTATCTTATAGCAACATCACCTATATTAAATTGCTCTATGTTGGCACCACTCCACTCCAGTGTATTTCAGGAATCACAATCACTCTTTGCACCTTGTTGACCTACGTCACATGGCTTCTGATCTTTTCGTGACTGCATTGAACATCCATTTTCAAATGTTCTCTCAGTTATTGTCCAGTAGTGAGACCTGCTGACATGTTTAGTCTTTTATTGCCAGCTTTTTCCTGTGTGTCACAGCTTTTGTGGGTGGCCAAATAGCATAACCTCATCACATTAATGTTGCGACTTATTTCCAAACGCAGGTTGCCATACACAAGGATGCTGGTTTAAATCCCAATTCCTAACTCTAAAAATAAAAGTTGTAATGCCTTCATGGACTTGATTTTGTGTATAGAGCACACTTCTGTCAAAACAGAATAACGTTTTTATTCCATGTTTTCTAAAATGTTCTGCAATGTTGCAAACTAGCATATTCAACAACTATGTAAAAATTGTCCTACCTGGTCGCAAAACTGTGACAATCATAACAAACACACAACAGCATTCTACGGCATGGGGGAGGGTTCTTGAAATGTAATATCCAATCAAAATGTAGCCACTGGAATCCAGCGCTCCATTATATCTGTTTCAGCTACTACACAATTTTCCAGACCTCCAAAGGAGGCATGAAAACAACATGATTTTGAAGGTATGGCTACACAGGACTACGCTGTGGTAAGTTGGGAGACGTACTGTCATGTTGCACAGTAGACCACATTTGGTACACATGTATCCGTCTCTTGCCCCTTGAGAAAGCCAAGCCCAGGAAGACGTTTTCAGGTGACTGAACTGGTGTAGGTATTGCATGTAGGAATTCAGTTCAATCCTCATGGTACTTGACAGAGTTGACTTGTTTGTATGCGTTTTGACTCCCTGTTATGGACATATTTGTCCTATGTGTCTCAGCTTAATACCATAACCTCATCACATTAATGTTGAGACTATATTGCCACACGCAGGTTGCCAAACACAAGGATGGTTCAAATCCCACCCTAACTCCTAATCCAAAAAAATCAAATGTCTTACCTAAACCAATCACATGTATTTCTGCCCTCAAGGCAGCGCTGCATTTAGAACAGAATGTTGTGTACAAACTGGGCAGTGAGTGAGTATGAACTGGGATTTAAACTTGCTGCTTGTTGCTTACACTTCTCTCCTTCTCATCATTATTTGTATTTATTTCTCCCATTGCTCTACATAACACCAAAAGAGAAAACAGACCGACAAACACAAAAGACCCAGCCCTCAAAATTGTCCCTGAAGGGACAGCTGTCAATCAAACGTCTCCCAGGCAGCACGTAGACTGATTCATTTTCCCCCAAACAGAGCACAGACGACACAGATGAGGGACAAATTGGCCATTTATCCTCATGCTGTGTCATAAATTAGTCACGAGTCATTTGTCATTGTATCTCGGCAGATAGTTATAGTATTTATTGATCTTTGTTGAGGTGAAATGAAAGAAAAATCGAGCTCAGTGAGAAAATAGAGAAGAAAGAGAGAATGATTCTCTCTGGTGATTTGATTTCAGACAGGCTTCTTTCAGACAGGCTCTGTTCTTTTCAGCTATGGCTGTCCGCGTTGAAGCCCTGTAGGCATTCTTAGTGGGATTGCCCAGCGTAGCTTGTAGTGCTGAGAGAGAAAAAATCATTTGAAACCCCTTCAATCATCATTGGGATGATCATTATAGTTGGGTGTGTTTTCTGAGAGAATTGGATGAAGGGATTGTCCTACGACACCAAAGTTGTTTCTGCTTCATTTTAAATGAATTAGAAAAGGAAAAAAAATAGAACATTGGTTTCTGCTGATTGTGACATGTTGAATTCTCAAAACACTCATAAATTGTGTTTAGTTAGATTTTGAAGATGTTGCCTCAGTCTTGAGGTCCCCTAAAGTAGCATGCTGTTAGCATTTCCTTTTATTCAGCCATTTTGATATACGGCTGTGGCTCTGAATTGGACTATCAGAGAGTGTTTTAAATTGAGTGTAGTCAACTGACAGGTATTGACTATAATCAAAACCAACTTTGGTGAAAGTGTAGTAGTGCTAGCTAGTATAGGTAGAGGGCTTGAGGGTGTGTGTATGTGAGAGAAAGAGGACAACGTTTGCCGCTGTCCCCATTCCCGGTGATGCTATAAGACCTATTACTGCTGTAGGAAACAGCTGGATGTTAATAATTGAAGGTAGACTCGATGGTACAGCACTAGGTGCTGCCAGTGTTAGAGTGTTCAGATACAGGCAACGTCCCAGTTTCCCAGCCCTGCTGTTGGCTTCTGTTAGCTTCAGAACAACAGGTACAGGCAATTGTCTGGTGGTGATTTTATTAATTGTTCAGCAGTCTTATGGCTTGGAAGTAATAGATGTTGAGGAGTCTCTTGGCCCTAGACTTGGCTCTCCGGTATCGATTGCCGTGCAGTGGCATAGAAAACCGTCTATTGATTGGAGTCTCTGACATGTTTATGTGCTTTCCTCTGACACTGCCTATTACATAGGTCCAGGATGGCAGGAGGCTTGGCCCCAGTGATGTACTGGGACATTCGCACTACCATCTGTAGCGCCTTACGGTCAGATGCCGAGCAGTTGCCATACCAGGCAGTGATGCAAATGGTTAGGATTCTCTCGATGGTGCAGCTTTAGAACCTTTTGTGGATCTGGGGACCCATGCCAAATCTTTTAATTCTCCTGAGGGGGAAAAGGTTTTGTAGTACCCTCTTCACGACTGTCTTGGTATGTTTGGACCATGATAGTTCATTGGTGATGTGGACACCAAGGAACTTGAAACTCTTGACCGCTCCACTACAGCCACATCAATGTCAATGGGGGCCTGTTCAGCCCACCTTTTCCTGTAGTCCACGATCAGCTCCTTAGTCTTGCTCACATTGAGGGAGAGGTTGTTGTCCTGGAACCACACTGCCAGTTCTCTGACCTCCTCCTTATAGGCCGTCTCATTGTTTTCGGTGATCAGGCCTGCCACTGTTTTGTCTTCAGCAAACTTAATGATGGCGTTGGAGTTGTGTTTGGACACGCAGTTGTAGGTGAACAGGGAATACAGGAGGGGACTAAGTACACACCACTGAGGGGCCACAGTGTTAAGGATCAGCATGGCAGACATTATGTTGCCTACTCTTACCACCTGGGGGTGGCCCATCAGGAAGTCCAGGATCCAGTTGCAGAGGGAGGTGTTTAGTCCCAGAGTCCTTAGCTTAGTGATGAGCTTCGTGGGCACCATGATGTTGAACGCTGAGCTGTAGTCAATGAACAGCATTCTCATATAGGTGTTCCTTTTCTCCAGGTAAGAAAAGGCAGTGTGGAGTGCGATTGCATCATCTGTGACTCTGTTGGGGAGGTATGCAAATTGGAGTGGGTCTAGGGTTCCTGGGATAATGGTGTTAATGTGAGCCATTACCAGCCTTTCAAAGCACTTCATGGCTATGGACGTGAGTGCTATGGGTCTGTAGTCATTTAGGCAGGTTGCCTTTGTGTTCTTGGGCACAGGGACTATGGTGGTCTGCTTGAAACATGTTGGTATTACAGACTCAATCAGGGACATGTTGAAAATGTCAGTGAAGACACCTGACAGTTGGTCAGCACATGCCTGGAGCACACGTCCTGGTAATCCGTCTGAACCCGCAGCCTTGTGTATGTTGACCTGTTTAAAGGTCTTACTCACGTGGCTACGGAGAGCGTGATCACACAGTCGTCCGGAACAGCTGATGCTCTCATGTATGCCTCAGTGTTGCTTGCCTCGAAGCGAGCAAAGTGATTTAGCTCGTCTGGTAGGCTCGTGTCACTGGGCAGCTCACGGCTGTGCTTCCCTTTGTAGTCTGTAATAGTTTGCAGGCCCTGCCACGAGTGTCGGAGCCGGTGTAGTATGATTCAATCTTAGCCCTGTATTGACGCTTTGCCTGTTTGAGGGTTCGTCGCAGGGCAGAGTGGGATTTCTTGTGAGCTTCTGGGTTAGAGTCTCGCACCTTTAAAGCGGCAGCTCTACCTATTAGCTCAGTGCGAATGTTGCCTGTAATCCATGGCTTCTGGTTGGGGTATTACTGTTGCAGGAATTAAATTCCTCTGTTTTAATACAACATTAAAATCAAACACTCTGTCAATTCATAAGGATTTTTAAGACCCTTATTTGTATAAAATGGACAGAGCCCAGTCTTAAAGTCAACCAGCAGCTTTTATTCACGAGAGTACTGCTCCTTACACATTTTACCACAGGTTATAAACTGAAAATGACGTCATTAGTTTTAGTACCATCCCGTGTCATCTCCGCTCTAGTACAATGGCTGTATGGTTCTCACATCATCTCTCCCTATTAAGATGATATATGACCGAGCCTAGGCCAGCTGGTGTAGATAAGCCTTCTAGCCAGTCTGGCTATAAGTTCATTCATTTCTACCATGGTACAGACAGTCATTGTTCTAATTCTTGATTATATTTGCACACATTATATTCAGTACTAAGATTAAAAAGAAAATTCATACATATACAGTAACATAATAGTATTCTGATTAGTCAGTCCTGATTGAAATGTATACATAATTAGTCATCGTTGATAAAAATTCCCTTAACAATTACGTAGTCACAGTGGGGACGACGTCCTCGATGCACTTATTGATAAAGCCAGTGACTGATGTGGTGTACTCCTCAATGCCAATATGATGCATGGACTCACTCTGTGTGCAATAATATAGTTTAAAATGAATTTGACCAAAGTTTCCAATGCTTCGCAAAGAAGGGCACCTATTGGTCGATCACTTTAAGCATGGTGATGTTATTAATTACACTTTGAATGGTGCATCAATATACTCAGTCACAGCCTCCCGAGTGGCGCAGCGGTCTAAGGCACTGCATCGGCGTGATAGCTGTGTCACTACAGATCCTAGTTCGATTCCAGGCTTTCGCGCAGCCGGCCACGACCGGGAGACCCTTAAGGTGGTGCAAAATTGGCCCAGCATTGTCCGAGTTAGGGGAGTGTTTGGCCGACTGAAATGTCCTTGGCCCATTGCGTTCTAGCAACTCCTGTGGTGGGCCAGGCACATGCACGCTGACATGGTCTCTGGGTGTACGGTGTTTCCTCCGACTCATTGGTGCGGCTGGCTTCCAGCTTGGTGGGGTCGTGTTTCGGAGGACGCACGGCTCTCGATCTTTGCCTCTCCCGAGTCCGTACGGGAGTTGCAGCGTTGGGAGAAGACTAACTACCAATTGGATACCACGAAAAAGGGGGATATAAATATAAAAATATATAAGCAGTCACTACAAAGATACAGGCGTCCTTCCTAATGCAATTGCTGGAGAGGAAGGAAACCGCTCAGAGATTTCACCATGAGCCCAATTGTGACTTTAAAACAGTTAGAATTTAATGGCTGTGATGGCAGAAAATTGAGGATGGATCAACAACACTGTAGTTACTCCACAATACTAACCTAATTGACAGAGCAAAAAGAAGGAAGCCTGTACAGAATACAAATACTTCAAAACATGCTTGCTGGGGTTTTTTTTGCACTAAAGTAATGTGGAAAAAAATGTGGCACAGCAATTAACTTTTGTCCTGAATACAAAGTGTTATGTGTGGGTCAAATACAATACAACACATTGAGTACCACTCTCCATATTTTCAAGCATAGTGGTGACTGCATTATGTTATGGGTATGTTTGTAATTGTTAAGGCCTGGGTAGCGCAGACAAAATCCTAGAGGAAATCCTGGTTCAGTTTGCTTTCCAACAGACACTGGGAGATTAATTTACCTTTCAGCAGGACAATAACCTAAACCACAATGCCAAATCTACACTGGTGTTGCTTACCAAGAAGATAGTGAATGTTCCTGAGTGGCCAAGTTACCATTTTTAATTAACCTCTTTTAAATCTCCTAGAAAATCTATGGCAAGACCCGGAAATGGTTGTCTAGCAATGATCAACAACCAATTTGACCAAGCTTGACATTTTTTTTATAGAATTAAAATGGGCAAATGTTTCACAATCCAGGTGTGGAAAGCTCTTAGAGACTTACCCAGAAAGACTCACAGCTGTAATCTGGCACGACCACGGACAGCTCAGGGGAAAACTTCTAGACTGCAGCAGAACAGCCACACCTGTCTCCAGTTGTAATCAGAGCCAAACTGCAGCCAGGTGAAACCAATCAGTGCCTCTACTTAACCACGCCCTGGGTTTTCTTTCTTTGGCTTGTCTTTGACCCCGGCAGGTGAAGGGGTATTGGAGAGACAGAGCATACGGTGGAGAAGGAGGTTTTAAGAAGAAAGAACATTTTGATTTCAACATGGATTGGAGGACATTCCACTGCTCGCGGAAGTGTTTACTCTGTTTGTTTTGAGTTTTGTATATCAGGAATGTTGCCAACGCGTAATAGTAATAAACCGGCTTAACCCTTCACTTGGACAGGTGGTGTGTATTTGCATGTGTAAACCCTGCCTTACAAAGATCTTGGTGCCAAAACCGCCACAATATTTAAAAGATCTTAAAACATATTTTTAGCTTTGCTTTTCCTTAGGGTGCTTTTAGTCTTTCAGTTATTGTTATTTGTTTCTTATCCTCTTATGTTTGAATATTGTTTTTATTTTAAGCACATTTTGTTGCAGTCCAAGTCTGAAATGTGCTGTATAAATAAAGCTTGATTTGATAGTAGATTAAAGAGTTAAAGCAAGACCACTATCCAATGCTTAGACTATTTACAAAATGTGTGAACACTGCACATTGAGTTTCAAATAAAGCAACATACACTAATTTCTGAGTTGGAAAGAAATCTAGACTAAACAGATTGCCAAGAAAAGGCCTTAAGTGCTAAATATTTGATTGGAACTTTAAATACTTGCATTATCATAACATTTCCTGGCGCTTCTTTTGTTGGCCGACGTCCCAGAGAGGGTCCTGACAGATTTCCTTGCGGTGATAGAACATAGCTTAAGGAAAAAAATGTGCGAGAAAGTCGAGTCACTTATTGAAAATCACGGTGGTAGGCTAAAGTTGCCCACTCCAAAATGAATCTGAGGATGAGTCTGATTGCATAGGCTATAAGCAGAGGTGCAGATGACCTCTTGAGTTCAAAATAAATGTAGAATTGTTATGAGATGAAACCACTCAGACAATGTTGGCTATTTTTTGTTGTTGTCATAACAGAATTGCAATCGAAGGAATGCACTTGCACAGAACATTTTGCCAACAGCTATTAACTACTCTGCATCCATTGTACACTGAATACTGTTGATAGATTATTATAATTGTGTTGCTTTGACACATGTATGTTCTCAAACTCAATCAATTATAGCACATTATGGCCGCTACTAAATAACTCTCCATCAGTGTCGTAAAAACACATCTATCCAAAAGACGCAAACAAATAATCACCTTGAAACCAGTACCTCTCCAAACCTGCAGGTATTCCCAAACTCTTTTTTTAATCACGTTTTCCAACGGAGCTATACATTTGGGTGAGTAGCCTCATTTCACTGCCAAAAATACAATTTAACCATCTAGCGAAAAAACACAATGTCAAATAATGAACATCCAATCACATTAACTGTTACACAGACAATAATCCACGGGAGTTTGAGTGTGAATAAAGATTACTTTAGAGTAGTGAGACGTGTAAAAGCAACAGATACATTAAGAAGTGGCTAGAAGTGTCTCGTGGTGAGCTACCGAGTGGCTAGGACAGGCAAGCCCCATACTATTGTGGAAGACTTCATTCTTCCTGCTGCCGCAGATATAGCTGGGACAATGCTGGGGGAAAAGGCCCAAAAAACTGCACAGACAATGACTTCATCAAACACTTTCACGATGCATCAGTGGCATGGCAGGAGTTTTGTTTTGAAACAATAATTTAATTATGTGTTACAGCTGGATGAGTCAACAGACATGGTGGGCCTGGCTCAGCTCCTGGTACATGTCCGTTACGTTTATGGTGGGTCAATTAACTTCTCTACGGTAGGGGGCAGCATTTAGAATGCCCAAATTAAACTGCCGGCTACTCAGGCTCAGAAGATAGGATATGCATATAATTAGTAGATTTGGATAGAAAACACTCTAAAGCTTAAAAAAAAAAATAATGACTGTGAGTAAAACAGATCTGATTTGGCAGGTGAAAACCTGAGAAAAATCCATTCAGTAAGTAGGACTTTTTGTTTGTAGTTTACTATTCAATGCCATTACAGGATCAATTGACTCAGGACTCAAATTGCAGTTCCTATGCCTTCCACTATATGTCAACAGTCTTTCGAATTTGTTTCAGGCTTGTTTTCTGAAAAATTCGAGAGTAAGACTAGTCTGAATGAGTGGACCCTGCCGTGTCACAGAGCTTTATCATGCGCGTGACTAGAGTGCCTTTCTCGTTTACCTTTTATATTGACCACGTTATTGTCCGGTTGAAATATTATTGATTATTTAGGCTAAAAACAACCTTAGGATTGAATATAAACATTGTTTGACATGTTTCTATGAACTTAACGGATACAATTTTGTTTTTTTTGTCTGCCTGTTGTGACTGCGTTTGAGCCTGTGGATTACTGAAGAAACGCGCGAACAAAACTGAGGTTTTCAGATATAAAGAGAGACTTTATCGAACAAATGGAACATTTATTTATTTGCACTTCTGAGTGCAAACATATGAAGATCATCAAAGATAAGTTATTCATTTTATCTCTATTTCTGACTTGTGTAACTCTTCTACTTGGCTGGTTACTGTTTGTAATGATATGTCTGCTGGGCTATGTTCTCAAATAATTGTAAGATATGCTTTCGCCGTAAAGCATTTTTTAAAATTCTGACACCGTGGGTGGATTCACAAGACGTTAATCTTTAAACAAATGTAAAATAGTATATTTTCTGAATTTTTTATAATGAGTATTTCTGCATTTGAATTTGGCGCTCTGCAATCTCACTGGATGTTGGCCAGGTGGGACGCTAGCGTCCCACATACCCTAGAGAGGTTAAGGAAAACATCCTTCTGCAAACCACTGGAAACCAGGACAACGAGAGGATATTTTTTAAGGACCGGACAGCTTTGTGACATCAAATGGACTTTGGCTGTCAAGATGTGTTCTTATCCGTACTGGTGGCGCAAAAGCCATGACAGGGAGACATAGTAGAGTGGTAATAGTAGAGCAGTTGCTCCCGATGCCATTTGGGCACACTGCAGCATCCACCAAGAGGCTCTTGCTGCCAAGGGAATGCCTGACAGCTTGAAAGACGTTTTTGGACACTACAGTGAAAATTGTTAACTTTGTTAAAGCAAGGGCCCCTGAACTGTTGTATATTTTCTGCATTATGAAATGATATGGGCAGTGACCATGTAACACTTTTAAGGGACAAAGTATTGACAAATTGTTTTGAATTGAGAGACGAGCTTAAAACCTTTCTGGTGCATACATCAGAAAAAAGCTTAATTTCTTGTTAGGCCAGCCGCTGTGCCAGATTTCAAAAATGCTTGACAGCAAAAGCACACCATGCGATTATCTGAGGACAGCGCCCCGCATACAAAAGCATTGAAATAATTTTTGAACCAGAAAGTCAGAAATAGCGATACAATAAATGCCTTAACTTTGAAGATCTTCTTCTGTTGGCACTCCAAAAGGTCCCAGCTACATCACAAATGGTCCTTTATATCCCCCAAAACATAGCTTAGCTTGCACACTTCATTCAATAATCCACCGGTTTCCCTCCTTCAAAATGCATACAAAATGACTCCCAAACGTTACCAATAAACTTCTTCAAACAAGTCAAACAACGTTTATAATCAAACCTCTGGTACCCTAATACGTAAATAAATGATACAATTTAAGACGGAAAATTGTTATTGTCTTTACCGGAGATAAACAACAAAGAACGTGCTCTCATCCACACGCATGAAAACACTACAGCCAAAATGTGAGCCACTTCGAAAAACTACAAATTCTAGGTCATTTTTCCAAAAACAAGCCTGAAACTCTTTCTGAACACTGTTGACATCTAGTGGAAGCCCTAGGAACTGGAATCTGGGAGGTTTTCACCTCATATTAAACATGACAGCCATTGGAAACAGTTCTAGGCTGAACACTTTTCTTTTATGGAGGGTTTGTCCTTGTCCTCAGGTTTTCACCTGCCATATCAGTTATGTTATACTCACAGACATTATTTTAATCTCTTGAGTGTAGGGGGCAGTATTTTGATGTTTGGGTGAAAAACGTACCCAAATGAAACTGCCTATTTCTCAGGCCCAGAATCTAGAATATGCATATAATTAGGATATAAAGCACTCTAAAGTTTCCAAAACTGTCAAAATAATGTCTGTGAGTATAACAGAACTGATATTGCAGGTGAAAACCTGAGCAAATCCAACCAGGAAGTGCTGTTTTTCCTGAAAGCTCTCTGTTCCATTGCATGCCTTCCCTCCATTTAAAGGGATATTAACCAGATTCCTTTTCCTCAGGCTTCCACATGGTGTGAACAGTCTTTAGACATAGTTTCAGGCTTTTATTCTGCAAAATGAGCGAGAAAGATTACATTGCGTCATTGGATGCCAGCAGAGTTTTGCATGCGTGAGCAGCTTGGAGCAGACATTTTCTCACTCCTATTGAAAAAGCTACGGTCCGATTGAAATATTATAAATAATTTATTGTAAAAACAACCTGAGGATTGATTATAAAAAACGTTTGACATGTTTCTACGAACTTTACGGATACTATTTGTAATTTTCGTCTGCCCCGTCTTGACCGCTCGAGCCTGTGGATTTCTGAACATAACCCGCCAACCAAATGGAGGTTTTTAGATTTAAAAATAATCTTTATGGAACAAAAGGAACTGGGAGTCTCGCGAGTGCAAACATCCGAAGATCATCAAAGGTAAGCAATTCATTTTATTGCTTTCGTGACCAATCTACTTTGCTGCTAGCTGTTTGTTATGTTTTGTCTGCTGAGAGAGATGTCCTAACATAAACGCTTAGATAGCTTTCGCCTAAAAGCTTTTTTTAAATCTGACACGCCAGGTGGATTAACAACAAGCTAAGCTGTGTTTTGCTATATTGCACTTGTGATTTAATGAAAATTAGGCGCTCTGCAATTCAGCGGATGTTGATGAAAATGATCCCGCTAACGGGATGGGTGCGCCAAGAAGTTAACAGTGTTAGAAATGTTAGTGTTTTCTATCCAAATCAACCAATTATATGCATATCCTAGATTCTGGGCCTGAGTAACAGGCCGTTTAATTTGGGCACGCTTTTCATCCAGACGTCAAAATACTTCCCTCTAGCCGAAAGAGGTAATAATTTGATAATAATTTTCACTTGTCTGACCGCTTGCATGATGACGAGTTTCACACATGACTGGCCTATCTGGGTGATGTTTTTTCTTGCCTGAATGATATGAATCTAGGACTACAAGGACTCTGGGCAACTATATTCAATGTGCAGGACAAAATTGAGGCTATGATTAAGAAGTTGGCGCTATTTTCTGTCTGAATTAACAAGGACAATACAGGTCTTTCCGTCATTGTATGATTTTTGGTGTGAAAATGAACTCAAGGTTAAGGACAATGTCAATTGTAATATAGATAAGCACCTGAGTGAGCTGGGTGCACAATTACGCTGGTACTTTCGCGAAACGGACGACACAAAAAACTGAATTCGTTATCCCGTTCATGCCATGCTTCCAGTCCACTTACCGATATCTGCAGAGAGCCTCATCAAAATTGCAACAACCGGTTCTGTGAAAATTGAATGTAATCAGAAGCCACTGCCAGATCTCTAGATAGGGCTGCGATCAGAGTTTCTTGCCTTGGCAAATTGCGCTGTTAAGACTGATGCTCTTTGCAACCACGTACCTATGTGAGTGGATTCTCGGCCCTCATTAGCATGAAAACTAAATACAGACTGTGTGGAAAATGATTTAAGACAGACTCTCTCCAATACAACCCAACATTGCATCCTTTCAAGCACACCCTTCTCATTAACATGTGGTGAGTTATTCACATTTTTGATGAATAAATAATATTTATATGTAAGATGGTTAAATAAAAAGCAACATTATTGATTACTATATTATTATTTGTGCCCTGGTCCTATAAGAGCTCTTTGTCACTTCCCACGAGCAAGGTTGTGACACAATCTCACACTCATTCTTATGTTTAATAAATGTATCGTAGAGTGTGTGTGTGGCAAGCTTACAATGATGGAAAAAAAAAACATTTGAGAGTACACTGACCCTTGTGCTAGAGAGTGTACGCAGCAGGAGGTTAAATGTTTGAAGGGGTACGGGACTATAAAAAGTTTGGGAGCCACTGCTCTAGAGCAAAGTGAGTTTCTCTCCTGTGGTCAAGAGGACAGCTGTGCTGCAGCACTGTTGATTTCCCTGATCTGTACAAACCTTTGTCACTGTGGAACAGGCTAAGAGTCATACTGTGGTATTGATTCAATCTGATCCAAGAATAGCTCTCTCCACAGCAACAGAAATGTCAGTAGGCTTTTGGCACTTTGCATAGAAGGGGGGTGAAAGTGCCTATGTTTATTCATTCAATGAATCCGGGAGACACAGGATATTTGGATGAAAGTCTAACATAAAACTAGACTCTTTAGTCTTCGAAATTATTGCGATGCCAAAAATGTAATTCACACTTATTGGTGCTGTTGGATCTGTTCTAATGTGATAGGAACGCAGTGTAACAATGCCACCTCAATCAGTGAGAGTGACTGATTATTTATAGGAAGAAAAAAAACTGTCATGCAAAGTTTACGAACCACTTGTAATAAAAATGTGAAGCCATTTTTTTTTTAATGAAAGCAATTATGTATTGTGTTCATGTCACGAGATCACTTTTGATTTGCAAATGCCATTAACAGAAAATGAACTTTTCTGATCTGCTTGTCTCCATGCAGGACTCCCAGCATATAACGATCGGCCTGATGCCATTTAAAGATGCTTCTGCAATCAGACTTGTTCTGACGCATTAACTTGTCACCAACACATAAACGCTGTCACCCACCTACTATCTAGCAGTTAGGGGGTATCAACATGCCTCAGTAAAGGATACTGCTACCATTTCTCCAGCGCTTTGCAGGTGCTATTTGCAAGGGTTAAAGTGGAAACAATACAGGCCTAAGGGCAAGCTCTACTGCAAGATGAAACTAGGCCAACACAGTCGTCACTGAGATGGCAGTAACCCGTGGGAATGCCTGTCCAAAAACCAGGCAGGCGAGAGAGCAATGCTCGCATTAAGTCATTGTTCCACCCTACTCTGCACGTCGCCAGCCGCCTCCTCCGGGAGAGCGTGACAACGCAGCACGCCGCTTCCGCTTAATGGCATCTCCTCTTGAGTTTGTCTTTTATTTCTAAAATGCACATAGACAGGCCTCAGGCCGTGTATCTTGAAAAGTGAAGGCATTGGCGGGAACATTAGGCACAGGGGGCCTGGGGAGTTGGTGTGTGTGTGTGCATGTGTGTAGCAGCAAATTTAAAGAGCTACTGGAGTTTGTGGGACAGGGGCATTGGGGGGGTAAAGTATGTGTTTGAGAAATGCATAATGTAAGGGTTGTGGTAATTAGAGTCAGAGAGAGCCGAATCTCAGTCATGGAAGAGCACAGCATAGGTTCTCTACTGAAATACAGACACATTCACACAGTTGGGAAAATCGTTAACAACTGACTGTTCCACACAGTGACAGCAAGGTATATCCAAAAACACACAGTGTGAACCTCCTAAATGTAAGCCACCATTACATTATTGATGGATGCCTTGTGTCAGTTAGGGCATTAAAGGCCTAACAGGCTGACTACACCGCTCGCGTCGCATGTGCGAGCGTTGCAAAATACATTTTGAAATCTATATTTTATATCATTGCACCCACACTCCTAAAATAAAAGTATGTTCTATTTGTGACGAAGATCGCGCTGCAAGTCCTGCCTCTCCCATCTCCTCATTCGTCTATAGAAGCAGCACCCACGTGGGTGACTGAAAGACGAACGAGGTCAGTGTTGGTAATGCACCTAATTTATGTCAAGTGAAGAAAAAACCGAGAAGGAGGAGAGATGACTAGAAAATATTCAGTTGACCGTTTTATGTGTGGATTAGTTGTCGGAGTAGAGGACCTTGTGAATTTCAGGTAAAATAACAACTCAATGTTTATATCCCAGGACAAATTAGCTAGCAACAACAAGCTTGCTAAATAGGACAAATTAGCTAGCAAGTGCAAGTTAGCTAGCTAAAGTGCCATACATGTTTAATGCTTTTCAACCTGTCCCCAAATTAATGTAATTAGTTCAGAGTTTGTTTTGATATTTTAACCTGTGTGTTGTGATCGCGTTTGGTGTGCGGGGACAAAATACATTTATACACGACCGCGCGAGCGCAGCCGGTTTGGGTTCCGGGTAAAGCTTACCCTATTATTACCCAAAATCTAACATTGTTTTACTGTTCTGAATTATTCAATACCAGTACAACCATGAATGAAGTGCCTAAGCAAAATGGCAGACAAATCAGTTGACAGGTCAGGTGGTTGACAGCTAACCATATCAAGGAAATGGATGCAGTTTCTAGAAGCTGGGCGATTTGGCATCACCTTTGACCTTTTTAAACGTGTTGGCTGGAGTTTTACTGTTCTCTACTGCCAGGGAAGGAGTGTTGTGACAGGTCGAGTGGGACTCTGGCAAATAGTATATATAGTTTCATAACATTGCCTTTTGGATGGTAAACTCAAAATAACATTACTGATATGGAACAATGTCAAAGAAAGTTAGACTGTTAACAATACAGCCAAATGGATGCACAGCGATGGGATTGGTACGCCAAACAATTGATTGCATGGCAGCCATTAGCCCTTGGAAAACGGAAAGAAAATGATGCACTCTGCTGCTCATGCTCCCAGATTGTTTTATTTATAACAACGTTTCGACCCTTAGATCTTCAACAGGCATCCATATCTCAGGTGCTGGTGGAAGGTCCTATATATAGGAGCAGTACTCATTGACATCTCTTCCTGAAACAGGAGGTAAAAATATGTATATTAGCCCTTCTCATTCCATGTCCCCTTTAATTAGCTGAGGGCAGATGGACCGACGCTGAACTGAAGCTCTTTCTAAATGTTGATGCGCCCGGTTTTTGATACGGTTTTGGATACATTTGGACCTTATCTTTCATATCAGTGAGAAAGAATTGTCCAATAAATTACTCAATCAGACTGACAGCGTCATTGCATCATTATGTGTTCACATTTTTTACTGGATATGTGTTCAACAAAAGTTCAGCATTCACCTTTTGCTACTATTTTTGTCAAGTCAACGCATACAATTTGATGCCTACGTTGGATATACCACACAGAACACTGCCTTTGCAATGCAAGGCTGCAAAGCAAACACAGCGTTCCATTGGAAATTAATGTTATTACCAATGTGCTATCGTGACAATGATTATTGAGAGACCTCTTAATAACTAAACTAAATATTCACTGTTGCTATCGAAGTCATGCCAAAGGGTAGGTTTAAAGTCATATACTATTTAGGCCTATGTATCATTCGTAAAGTCATCAACAGCTGTTGTTTCAATTCAACCCAGGGTTCAACAAAAATAGACAAAAAAAAACATTTTTATTTTACCTGGGAAGTCAGATAACAACAAATTCTTATTTACAATGTCGGCCTAGGTACAGTGGGTGAACTGCCTTGTTTAGAGGCAGAAAAACAGATTTTTACCTTGGCAGCTCGGGGATTTGATCTAGCAACATTTAAATTACTGACCCAATGCTCTAACCACTAGGCTACCTGCCACCTAGGGTTCCAAGATGTCTCCATCTCAAACAAAATGCTAAAGAATAGGACGAAATCAAATCAAACTTTATTTAATGTGCATTCTAAATTTGATTAGATTAGATTTAGTCCTATTCTTTAACTTATGTTTTTGGTTGAGATGGAATGTGAATCCAAACTCAAACTTATCAATTATGAATTTGCAGACAAACTGAATATTTCCATCGTTGTCACTCACTTAGTCTGGCTTTACAGTTTTTTACGATTGCTTACACACTAAAATTGAACTTTTCCCACAATTAGCAAAACCTTACACCCAAGGAGCAAACACAAGGCTAGATTTGAACAACTGTAAGCACATTGTCAGCTTCACACTATTTGCAAAACATTACACACCATACACAGAAGTATATCATGATGTAATTTCCTTGCAATTCCAAAGCACTGACTGTCAGATTACCACTCATATGAGCCAAAGAAGAAGAGGACCAAACTTATCAAATTGACATTCGTGCAACACTAGTGGACCATGTTGTGAACCACAGATTGACGCTGAGGGAGGCTGGACTGAGAGTTCAGCCAAATCTTAGCAGATATACAGTGGCATCTGTCATAAGGACTTTTCGACAGGAAACAGGTAAAAGAAGATCTTTGTACAGTTACAGTAATCAGCCGCTTATTGTATGCACCATATCAGCACTTCTGATACCCCTTCCTGTGACATTGTACAGTAAGTTACATGTATTATTCTCTACTTAGGATTGAGGGTCGGGAACGACAAGGAGGAAGGGGGCCCATATTCACGCAAGAACAAGAGAGCGAGATAATAATCATGGTTTTTGTCATGTACTGTCATGTTGTCTTGTCTCTGTCCTTTCCCTTCACCCTGTCTCCCTCTGCTGGTCGTGTTAGGTTACCTTTTCTCCCCCGCTTTCCCCCAGCTGTCCCTTGTCTCCTCTAACTACCCATTCACCCCGTTCCCCACCTGTTCCCTTTTTCCCTCTGATTAGGTCCCTATATCTCTCTCTGTTTCTGCTCCTGTCCTTGTCGGATTCTTGTTTGTTTGTGTCATTCATGCCTGAACCAGACTGTCGTCATGTTTGCTGTAACCTTGTCCTGTCCTGTCGGAATCTGCCGGTCCATCTGAGCCAACCTATGTTTGGTAATTAAAGAAGCTCTGTTTAAGTTGATTCGCTTTTGGGTCCTCATTCACGCACCGTAACAGAAGAATCCGACCAAGAATGGACCCAGCGACTTCGGGTCCTCTCCACTCAGCCGTCGAGATCCAGGGAGCGATGCTAGGCAGACACAAGCAGGAATTGTCTGCTGCTCGACATGCCGTTGAGACCCTGGCCACCCAAGTCTCCAACCTCACAGAACAGGTTCACCATCTCCGCCTCGATCCACCGGCCACTTCCAGGGCTTTCGAATCTCCGGAGCCCAGAATCAATAACCCGCCGTGTTACTCTGGGGAGCCCACTGAATGCCGCTCGTTCCTCACCCAGTGTGATATTGTGTTTTCTCTCCAGCCCAACACTTACTCCAGGAGCACTGCTCGTGTCGCCTACGTCATATCTCTCCTTATTGGACGGGCTCGTGAGTGGGGCACGGCAATCTGGGAGGCAAGGGCTGAGTGTACTAACCAGTATCAAGACTTTAAGGAGGAGATGATACGGGTTTTTGATCGATCTGTTTTTGGGGAGGAGGCTTCCAGGGCCCTGTCTTCCCTATGTCAAGGCAATCGATCCATAACAGACTACTCTATTGAGTTTCGCACTCTTGCTGTCTCCAGTGGCTGGAACGAGCCGGCCTTGCTCGCTCGTCTTCTGGAGGGTTTCCGCGCAGAGGTAAAGGATGAGATTCTCTCCCGGGAGGTTCCTTCCAGCGTGGATTCCTTGATTGAACTCGCTATTCGCATTGAGCGACGGGTTGATCTTCGTCACCGAGCTCGTGGAAAGGAGCTCGCGCTCTCCGTCGCCTCCCTCTCCGCATCACTACCATCTTCCTCTGCCGGCTCGGGTGCTGAGTCCATGCAGCTGGGAGGTATCCGCATCTCGACTGAGGAGAGGGAACGGAGAATCACCAACCGCCTCTGTCTCTATTGCGGTTCCGCTGGTCATTTTGTCACTTCATGTCCAGTAAAAGGCCAGAGCTCGTCAGTAAGCGGAGGACTACTGGTGAGCGCTACTACTCCTGTCTCTCCTTCAAGATCCTGCACTACCTTGTCGGTCCATCTACGCTGGACCGGTTCGTCAGCTTCCTGCAGTGCCTTAATAGACTCTGGGGCGGAGGGCTGTTTTATGGACGAGACCTGGGCTCGGGAACATGACATTCCTCTCAGACAGTTAAAGGAGCCCACGGCCTTGTTCGCCCTGGATGGTAGTCCTCTCCCCAGGATTCAGCGTGAGACGCTACCTTTAACCCTCACTGTTTCTGGTAATCATAGTGAAACCATTTCTTTTTTAATTTTTCGTTCACCTTTTACACCTGTTGTTTTGGGCCATCCCTGGCTAGTTTGTCATAATCCTTCCATTAATTGGTCTAGTAATTCTATCCTCTCCTGGAACGTCTCTTGTCATGTGAAATGTTTAATGTCTGCTATCCCTCCTGTTTCCTCTGTCTCTTCTTCACAGGAGGAGCCTGGTGATTTGACAGGGGTGCCGGAGGAATATCACGATCTGCGCACGGTGTTCAGTCGGTCCAGGGCCACCTCTCTTCCTCCACACCGGTCGTATGATTGTAGTATTGATCTCCTTCCGGGAACCACCCCCCCCCGGGGTAGACTATACTCTCTGTCGGCTCCCGAACGTAAGGCTCTCGAAGATTATTTGTCTGTAGCTCTTGACGCCGGTACCATAGTCCCCTCCTCCTCTCCCGCCGGAGCGGGGTTTTTTTTTGTCAAGAAGAAGGACGGGTCTCTGCGCCCCTGCATAGATTATCGAGGGCTGAATGACATAACAGTGAAGAATCGTTATCCGCTTCCTCTTATGTCTTCAGCCTTCGAGATCCTGCAGGGAGCCAGGTTTTTCACTAAGTTGGACCTTCGTAACGCTTACCATCTCGTGCGCATCAGGGAGGGGGACGAGTGGAAGACGGCGTTTAACACTCCGTTAGGGCACTTTGAATACCGGGTTCTTCCTTTCGGCCTCGCTAACGCTCCAGCTGTCTTTCAGGCATTAGTCAATGATGTCCTGAGAGACATGCTGAACATCTTTGTTTTCGTTTACCTTGACGATATCCTGATTTTTTCACCGTCACTCCAGATTCATGTTCAGCACGTTCGACGTGTCCTCCAGCGCCTTTTAGAGAATTGTCTTTTTGTGAAGGCTGAGAAGTGCACTTTTCATGCCTCCTCCGTCACATTTCTCGGTTCTGTTATTTCCGCTGAAGGCATTAAGATGGATCCCGCTAAGGTCCAAGCTGTCATTGATTGGCCCGTCCCTAAGTCACGCGTCGAGCTGCAGCGCTTTCTCGGCTTCGCGAACTTCTATCGTCGTTTCATCCGTAATTTCGGTCAGGTGGCAGCTCCTCTCACAGCCCTTACTTCTGTCAAGACGTGCTTTAAGTGGTCCGTTTCCGCCCAGGGAGCTTTTGATCTCCTCAAGAATCGTTTTACATCCGCTCCTATCCTTGTTACACCTGACGTCTCTAGACAGTTCGTTGTCGAGGTTGACGCGTCAGAGGTGGGAGTGGGAGCCATCCTTTCTCAGCGCTCCCTCTCTGACGACAAGGTCCACCCATGCGCGTATTTTTCTCATCGCCTGTCGCCGTCGGAACGTAACTATGATGTGGGTAACCGCGAACTGCTCGCCATCCGGTTAGCCCTAGGCGAATGGCGACAGTGGTTGGAGGGGGCGACCGTTCCTTTTGTCGTTTGGACTGACCATAGGAACCTTGAGTACATCCGTTCTGCCAAACGACTTAATGCGCGTCAGGCGCGTTGGGCGCTGTTTTTCGCTCGTTTCGAGTTCGTGATTTCTTATCGTCCGGGCTCTAAGAACACCAAGCCTGATGCTTTGTCTCGTCTCTTCAGTTCTTCAGTAGCCTCCACTGACCCCGAGGGGATTCTCCCTGAGGGGCGTGTTGTCGGGTTGACTGTCTGGGGAATTGAGAGGCAGGTAAAGCAAGCACTCACTCAAACTCCGTCGCCGCGCGCTTGTCCTAGGAACCTTCTTTTCGTTCCCGTTCCTACTCGTCTGGCCGTTCTTCAGTGGGCTCACTCTGCCAAGTTAGCCGGCCACCCTGGCGTTCGGGGTACGCTTGCTTCCATTCGCCAGCGTTTCTGGTGGCCCACCCGGGAGCATGACACGCGTCGTTTCGTGGCTGCTTGTTCGGTCTGCGCGCAGACTAAGTCCGGTAACTCTCCTCCTGCCGGCCGTCTCAGGCCGCTTCCTATTCCCTCTCGACCGTGGTCTCACATCGCCTTAGATTTTGTCACCGGACTGCCTTCGTCAGCGGGGAAGACTGTTATTCTTACGGTTGTCGATAGGTTCTCTAAGGCGGCTCATTTCATTCCCCTTGCTAAGCTTCCTTCTGCTAAAGAGACGGCACAAATCATCATCGAGAATGTTTTCAGAATTCATGGCCTTCCGTCAGACGTCGTTTCGGACAGAGGTCCGCAATTCACGTCTCAATTTTGGAGGGAGTTTTGCCGTTTGATTGGGGCTTCCGTCAGTCTCTCTTCCGGCTTTCACCCCCAGTCTAACGGTCAAGCAGAACGGGCCAATCAGACTATTGGTCGCATCTTACGCAGTCTTTCTTTTCGCAACCCTGCGTCTTGGTCAGAACAGCTCCCCTGGGCAGAATACGCCCACAACTCGCTTCCTTCGTCTGCGACCGGGCTATCTCCTTTTCAGAGTAGCCTCGGGTACCAGCCTCCGTTGTTCTCATCTCAGTTCGCCGAGTCCAGCGTCCCCTCCGCTCAGGCTTTTGTCCAACGTTGCGAGCGCACCTGGAAGAGGGTCAGGTCTGCACTTTGCCGTTATAGGGCGCAGACTGTGAGAGCTGCTAATAAGCGTAGAACTAAGAGCCCTAGATATTGTCGCGGTCAGAGAGTTTGGCTCTCCACTCAGAACCTTCCCCTTAAGACGGCTTCTCGCAAGTTGACCCCGCGGTTCATTGGTCCATTCCGTATCTCTCAGGTCATTAATCCTGTCGCAGTGCGACTTCTTCTTCCGCGATATCTTCGTCGCGTCCACCCGGTCTTCCATGTCTCCTGTGTTAAGCCCGTTCTTCGCGCCCCCGCTCGTCTCCCCCCCCCCCCCCCCATCCTTGTCGAGGGCGCACCTATCTACAGGGTCCGTAAGATCTTGGACATGCGTCCTCGGGGCCGTGGTCATCAGTACCTAGTTGACTGGGAGGGGTACGGTCCTGAGGAGAGGAGTTGGGTTCCCTCTCGGGACGTGCTGGACCGTGCGCTGATTGATGATTTCCTCCGTTGCCGCCAGGTTTCCTCCTCGAGTGCGCCAGGAGGCGCTCGGTGAGTGGGGGGGTACTGTCATGTACTGTCATGTTGTCTTGTCTCTGTCCTTTCCCTTCACCCTGTCTCCCTCTGCTGGTCGTGTTAGGTTACCTTTTCTCCCCCGCTTTCCCCCAGCTGTCCCTTGTCTCCTCTAACTACCCATTCACCCCGTTCCCCACCTGTTCCCTTTTTCCCTCTGATTAGGTCCCTATATCTCTCTCTGTTTCTGCTCCTGTCCTTGTCGGATTCTTGTTTGTTTGTGTCATTCATGCCTGAACCAGACTGTCGTCATGTTTGCTGTAACCTTGTCCTGTCCTGTCGGAATCTGCCGGTCCATCTGAGCCAACCTATGTTTGGTAATTAAAGAAGCTCTGTTTAAGTTGATTCGCTTTTGGGTCCTCATTCACGCACCGTAACAGTTTTGGCCAATAATGCTATCAGGCTCAGAACTACAAGCCAACATTATCGGTGAACATGCCATTTTCAATAATGTCCATCAGGTCTCTGTCAACACTGGCACGCATCCTGAAAAGACATCAGTTTCAAATGAAACAACTTTATCGAGTGCCTTTTGAGCGGAATTCAGAGAGGGTCAAACGGCTGTGGCATGAGTATATGGAGGTTTGTATTGTTCACTTTAGCACTGTGATGTTGCATACTGCACACATGACTGTTTTACATTGACTGTATACTAGACCTATCCTGAACTACACAATATTGTCTTTCACTGTATTTTAAGGAGTTTTGCAGATGGATGCTGAGGAAATCCTGCATGAATTCATATATATTGATGAGGCAGGGTTCAACCTCACAAAAGCAAGAAGGAGAGGCAGAAATATCATTGGCCACAGGGCTATAATCAATGTCCCAGGGCAACGTGGGGGTAACATCACCCTTTGCGCTGCCATTTCACAGCATGTGGTTGTCCTCCGTCATGCCAAAATGGGCCCTTACAACACATTCTCGCATTTTTGGACCGATTGCACCACATCGTCACAGCAGGTAATGAAATGCACCAGATGCAATACACGGTCATCTGGGACAATGTGTCATTCCACCACTCTGCTTTGGTCCAGAACTGGTTTCAACACCATCCACAGTTGACAGTAGTATACCTTCCACCATACTCTCCGTTTCTAAACCCTATCAAATAGTTTTTCTCTGCATGGCGGTGGAAGGTTTACGATCTCCAGCCCCAGGCTCAGGTACCCCTCATTCAGGCCATGGAGGACACCTGTGACCAAGTCGACGCCGTAGCTGTGCAAGGATGGATTCGACATTCAAGACGGTTCTTCCCGCGTTGTCTTGCTAATGACAATATTGCTTGTGATGTTGATGAAATTCTCTGGCCAGATCCAGCTAGGCGAAGAGATAATTTATAGTATGTTTACTGTAGTATTTTCTGTACAATATTGTCAGTTTTTTTCAGATTATTTTTTATGTTTGTTGTTGTTATTTACTGTAATTGTAACCTATACTGGATACAGTATTTACGTTTGCCTGTTTGCTGAGCTAACAGTGTTATGCACACTACTGTAGTAGCATGAAAACTGGGACATGTTTTGTTATGATTCTCCATGTTGACATGTTGACTGATTTGGGTATATGGAGAGAAAAAAATGATATTTTCCTCAGTCTGCAGCATTGGTCTTGTGTAGTGTTTCTATAGTTGTTTCTCTGTGTACTTAATTTACAGTACTCTAATCACCGACAATTAGACTTGCTAAAAGTGTTTTAGGTTAACAACAGCAGTGTGTAACTGGTTCAAAAAGATTGAAGTCATGAGTGTTTCGTGTGGTAGCAAAATATTATTTTCATGAAGTCGTGTATAGTTTTGACAAAAGTGTTCCATTTTGCAAATTATCTGAAATGTGCTAATTGTGTGTGGTGTTTTGACAAACCGGCTCTGTTTTCAAAATTGTGCCTAAACAATTGAAAAAAAACTGTAATTCCCGTTGGTCTACATATCAATAATTGATATGTTGGATTCACATCTCCATCTGAACCAACATTTAAAGAATAGGACTAAATGCACTTTAAATAAAGTTTGATTTGAGATGGTCCTATTCTCGAATTTTGATTCTTTAAAAAAAATATATATTTTTAAATTGAATATCCAAAACATCCAATATACTTGCAGGGAAGCTGCTCAACAACTACATCATATCAGTCATCCAACAGACTCCAATTCAGAACGACACACAGAAGCATCCAGGGTCAATACCCTTCTCAAGGGCACGTTGATAGATCTCCCACGTGAACCCGAACCCTCCAAGATCCCACCACAGTTCCCCAATAGCGGTCCCACAACCATTTGACACCCCCTCCCACAGTCACCCCCAAGAATGAAAAATACAATTCATTACATTCCTCACCCCAAATAAAAAAGACAAACAGCAAACAATGAAAAAAACATTTTACAAAATAAAATAAAAACAAAAGGACATCAAGGACAACTAAAATCATAACAGCAATGCCAACCGTGTGCATGTCTGGCAGTATTACATGCACTGTATGTTAGCACAGGTGAAAACTGTTGTCTTGATTAAAGAAGAAATACAACTGGCCTTCTTTAGACTAGTTGAGTATCTGGAGCATCAGCATTTGTGGGTTCGATTACAGGCTCAAAATGTCCAGAAAAAAATTACTTTCTTCTGAAACTTATGAAGGCTATTCCATGCAAGAAATTGCCAAGAAACTGAAGATCCAGTACAACGCTGTGTACTACTCCCTTCATAGAACAGCGCAAACAGCGCAAATTGGCTTTAACCAGAATAGAAAGAGAAGTGGAAGGCCCTGGTGCACAACTGAGCAAGAGGACAAGTACATTAGTGTCTAGTTTGAGAAACAGACGCCTCACAAGTCCTCAACTGGCAAAACACCAGTCTCAACGTCAACAGTGAAGAGGCGACGCTGGCCTGGTTAGCAAACCAGGCCAAAGACCCCTCAGACACACCAATACGCGCACAAGAATGGAATGGTCTACCGTATCAAAAGCTTTGGCCAAATCAATAAAAATAGCAGCACAACATTACTTAGAATCAAAGGCAATGGTGACATCATTGAGGACCTTTAAGGTTGCAGTGACATAACTTGAGTGGAAACCAGATTGCATACCAGAGAGAATACTATAGATATCAAGAAAGCCAGTCAGTTGATTATTGACAAGTTTTTCCAACATTTTTGATAAACAGGGAAAAATATAAATAGGCCTATAACAATTAGGATCAGCTCTTTAAATAAAGTATGAACTGTGGCTGCCTTCCAAGCAATGGGAACCTCCCCAGCATGGAGAGACAGGCTTGGCGATGAGAAGGGCAGCAACCTTAAAGAAGAAAGGGTCTAAACCATCTGACCCAGATTATTTTTGGGGGTCAAGTTTCAAGACCTCCTTTAGCACCTCTGACTCAGTGACTGCTGGCAGGGAGAATTTATGTTGCGGGGCAGGGGAAAAGAGAGAGAAGCATCAGAGATAGTCGCATTAGAATGGGTGGGAGATGAAGAAATGTTGGACGGGCAAGGAGGCATGGCTGAGGCAGACAAGAATCCTGACTTAATTAAGTGTTGATTAAAGTGCTCAGCCATGTGCTTCCTGTCAGTGACAACCATCTCATCATCTTTAAGGAACATTGGCAGCTGTGAGGAGGAGGGTTTATTCTCCAGGTCTTTAACTGTTTTCCAGAACTTCTTGGGGATAAAGTAACTAACTTTGGCCTTCCGGATAGCCTGAGTGCACTTATTTCTAATATTCCTGAACGAGAGCCAGTCAGCCTGAGTATGCGTGTACCGAGCCTTTCGCCAAATTCTATTCTTGAGGTGTAGTAATTCTGCAAGATCATGGTCGAACCAGGGGCTGAACCTGTTTTTAATTCAAATTTTCTTTATGGGAGCTTTTTTGTTAACAATACCACTGGAAATATCAAAAAAAGAAGGTCCAAGCTTCTTCGACAGAGGGGATCATGCTGATTCTATACCATTTTACAGAGGCCAGTTCATGAAGGAATGGCTTGTTCATTAAAGTTTTTAGCAAGTGTCTATGACAAATCAGGTCAGGTCATTTCACTGAGCAGCCATTTCGAACACAGGCTGTAAATCAGTGATCACTAAGGTCATTGCAGAAAACACTAGACTGATACCTATCAGGATTATTTGTGAGGAGAACATCAGGAAGAGTAGCCTTTTCGGAGTCATACCTTGTGGGATTGGTAATAATCTGAGAAAGATTTAGGGAGTCCCATTGCTTTAGGACTTGTTTAAGCATGACCCAGTTTAGGTCACCTAGCAGGACAAATTCAGACTTAGTGTAAGGGGCCAGGAGATAGCTTAGGGCAGGTAGGGTACAGGCCGGTGCTGATGGAGGACGATAGCACCCAACAACAGTTAAAAAAATAGCTATTTCATAGTTAAAACCCGCTAATCAAATTGTTTCGGGACAGACTTGGTGGACAACCGAGCACTGAAGGTGATCCTTGGTAAATATTGCCACTCCCCCACCTTTGGAAGATCTGTCTTGCCGAAAAAAATTATTACCAGAAAGGTTAACATCAGTATTAAAAACACTCTTAACCACATCTCAGTATTGACAAACACATCTAGATTGGAGCTGTAAACCCACACTTTCAATTTATCAATTTTAGGTAATAAGCTTTGAGTGTGAACGTGCAGAAATCAGTGAAGCAGATATCAGAGCACAAGTCAGAATTGGGGCTAGCAACTGTAAATTGGTCAGGTTGTACATGCACATTTCCAGATATCATCAACAGTAATACAATCAAGGCATATCATAGGACAGGGAGAGCTCTGCAGTGCCGATTTTTGCCATATTGTACAGCAACTTCATCAGGTGACATGAATACAAATCCGGCGAGAGGTGGATAGAATGGGATGGGAGGCCAAAAGTCCATGTAACCAATAGAGAGTCAAAGTCCCGAGTGTGGGAACAAACAGTCTGTCCCACGGTTGGGTAAAGGAAGTAGTCAACAAAGCATGCAAGAGTCATTAGACAAATTGCAAAATTACATATAATAACGACTTGGGGCTAGCCATTGTAAGTTCAGAGTCACTCGACCCAACAGTGCCTGTGTGCTGGAGGCAAGTGAAAGCTCAGGAAAGATGAGGGGGGAGGAATGTGGTGGGGTACCTGTACCAGACAGGGGGACACAACCAGGGTAGACGATGAACAGATCGCCAGGTGGAATTCAAGCAGCAGTGCAGCAGGCAACGGGAGTAGGTGTCACACCCACTAGGGAGAAGCTTTTTTTTCCGGAGGCAGATTTCTTGTAGAAAATGCCAGTCTCTGAACAGCAGGAGGGGACTTCAAGGCCTCTGGGTTTGGATGGGATAGTCTGCCATTTGTTGGTCTCAAAGGCTTCAACACCTCTCGCTTCACAAATCAGTACTACAGTGCCTTGCAAAAGTATTCATCCCCCATGGTGTTTCTCCTCTTTTTTGCATTACAACCTGTAATTTAACTTCTCTAGGGTAGGGGGTAGCATTCGGAATTTTGGATGAAAAGCATGCCCAAATGAAATTGCCTGCTACTCGGGCCCAGAAGATATGATATGCATATAACTGGTAGATTTGGATAGAAAACACAAAAGTTTCAAAAACTGTTAAAATATTGTCTGTGAGTATAACAGAACTGATTTGCCGCTGAAAACCTGAAGCAAATCCATTCAGGAAGTAGTTTTCTATTCAATGCCATTACAGGATCCATTGACTTAGGACTCAAATTGCAGTTCCTATGCCTTCCACTAGATGTCAAGTCTTTAGAAATAGTTTCAGGCTTGTATTCTGATAAATGAGGGAGTAAGACCAGTCTGAATGAGTGGACCCTGCCGTGTCACAGAGCTTTTTCATGCGCAATGCAGAGAGAGTGCCTTTCTTGTTTACCTTATATATTGACGATGTTATTGTCCGTTTGAAATATTATCAATTATTAAGGCTAAAAACAACATGAGGATTGAATATAAACATCGTTTACATGTTTCTATGAACTTTACAGATACAATTTTGATTTTTTGTCTGCCTGTTTTGACTGCGTTTGAGCCTGTGGATTACTGAAGAAAACTGAGGTTTTTGGATATAAAGAGACTTTATCGAACAAAAGGAACAGGTCTTCTGAGTGCAACCATATGAAGATCATCAAAGGTAAGGGATTCATTTTATCTCTATTTCTGACTTATGTAACTCTTCTACTTCGCTGGTTACTGTTTGTAATGATTTGTCTGCTGGGTTATGTTCTCAAATAATCGTAAGGTATGCTTTTGCCGTAAAGCATTTTCTAAATCTGACACCGTGGTTGGATTCACAAGAAGTTAATCTTTAAACCTATTTAAAATATGTTTTGTTTTCTGAATTTTTATAATGAGTATTTCTGTATTTGAATTTGGCGCTCTGAATCTCACTGGATGTTAACAATGGATGTTAACCCTGGACATACACAAAATAGTACAAATTGGCAAAACTGCTCAAGGATAAACTGCTCCAGCTTCTTCAAGTTGGATTGTTTCCGCTGGTGTACAGCGATCTTTAAGTTATACCAAAGATTCTCAATTGGAAGGCGCAGTGGTTAAGGGCGCGAACGCAGTCTCTGGTGGCACAGCTCTGTCATAACCGGCCGCGACCGGGAGGTCCGTGGGGCAACACACAATTGGCCTAGCGTCGTCCGGGTTAGTGAGGGCTTGGCTGGTAGGGATATCCTTGTCTCATCGCGCACCAGCGACTCCGGTGGTGGGCCGGGTGCAGTGCGCGCTAACCAAGGTTGCCAGGTGCACAGTGTTTCCTCCGACACATTGGTGCGGCTGGCTTCTGGGTTGGATGCGCGCTGTGTTCAACCCTCGTCTCTCTCGAGCCCGTACGGGAGTTGTAGCGATGAGACAAGATAGTAGCTACTAAAACAATTGGAAACCATGAAATTGGGGTGAAAAAGGGCTAAAAATTCAAAAATAATAATCTCAATTTGATTGAGGTTTGGGCTTTGACTAGGCCATTCCAAGACATTTAAATGCTTTCCCTTAAACCACTCAAGTGTTGGAGCTCATCTGCTCATGACCTCCCTCTCTGTTCTGTTAGCTAATTCATATTGTGGTTTGTAAACATATGACCGCTTGTGTCACATCAATTTTTCCTCAGTTAGTGCTAGGACAAATGTAGGCTACATTTTCCAGTTTGGATGATTGTGTTATGCCGCAACTACTTCTGTGAACCTCTTGAAACTAGGGGGCACTATTTTCATTTTTGGAAAAATAACGTTCCCAAAGTAAACGGGCTATTTCTCAGGACCAGATGCTAGAATATGCATATAATTGACAGCTTAGGATAGAAAACACTCTAAAGTTTCCAAAACTGTAAAAATATTGTCTGTGAGTATAACAGAACTGATATTGCAGGCGAAAGCCTAAAAAAAATCCTCTTATTGACTCTTATTTTGAAACCCCTGTGTTCCAATGCATCCCTATTGCTCATTGAAAGGGATATCAACCAGATTCCTTTTCTATGGCTTCCCTAATGTGTCTACAGCCACTAGACATAGTTTCAGGCTTTTATTTTGAAAAATGAGCGTGAACGACAACATTGCGTCAGTGGTCAGGTGGTGGCTCTCAGAGTGATTTGTGCGAAATAGACAAAGGCGGCCATTGTTCCTCTCGCTCCCAGTGAAAAGCCAATTGTCCCGGTTGATATATTATTGAATAGATATTTGAAAAACACCTTGAGGATTGATTATAAAAAACTTTGCCATGTTTCTGTCGATATTATGGATCTAATTGGATCTAGTTTTTTTCGGCGTTGTCGTGACCGCAATTTCCGGTGGATTTCTCTGGCCTAGCCAGTTTCCAGACCTGAACTCAATAGAAAATCTTTGGAGGGAGCTGAAAGTCCAAAGCTGCAGTGTTTGCAAACACCTGGTCAAGAACTACAGGAAACATATGATCTCTGTAATTGCAAACAAATGTATCAAATACTTACAGTATGTCATGCAATAAAATGCAAATGAATTACTTAAAAATCATACAATGTGATTTTTTTTGTTTGTTTTAGATTCCGTCTCTCACAGTTGAAGTATACCTATGATAAAATTTACAGACCTCCATGCTTTGTAAGGAGGAAAACCTGCAAAATCGGCAGTGTATCAAATACTTGTTCTCCCCACTGTAAATGCAAATATTTCAATGATTTTACTGAGTTACAGGTCATATAAGTCAATTGAAATAAATTCCTTAGGCCTGAATCTACAGATTTCACATGACTGGACAGGGATGCAGCCATGGGTGGGCCTGAGAGGACATAGGCCCCCCCACTGGGGAGCCAGGCCCAGCCAATCAGAAAGTTTTTCCCCACAAAAGGAAATTATCCTCAATTTAATCAGCTGTCCGGTTGGCTGGTCTCAGACAATCCCACAGGTAAAGAAGCCGGATGTTGAGTTCCTGGGCTGGCGTGGTTACAGATGGTCTGAGGTTGTGAGGTCAGTTGGACGTACTGCCAAATTCTCTAAAACGATGTTGGAGGCGGCTTATGGTAGAGAAATTTACATTAAATTATCTGGCAACAGTTCTGATGGATAATCCTGCACCTGTGTAATGATCATGCTGTATAATCAGTTTATTGATATGCCACAACTGTTAGGTGGATGGATTATCTTGGCAAATGAGAAATAATCACTAATAGGGATATAAACAAATTTGTGCACAACATTTAAGAGGATAAGCTTTGTGTTCTTATGGAACATTTCTTGAATCTTTTATTTCAGACCCCTCAACTTTTTCCACATTTTGTTATGTTACAGCAGTCATGACTGGCCTTTGAGGATCAGCTCTACAGAGATATCTCTCCCTCCTGCAGAGAGGGAAAAGTATGGAGGTGGGGGGTTTTATGACCTCATGCCCATTGTAAATCGTAAGGCAGCAGACCAACTCCTTTCTGGTCTCTAATGTGAGAGATCGGAATGGCTGTGTTACGGTGAGTGAATGAGGACCCAAAAGCGACTTAACGTAAACAGAGCTTCTTTAATAGCAAAACAAACGTAGGCTCAGATGGACCGGCAGATTCCGACAGGACAGGACAAGGTTGCAGCAAACATGACGATAGTCTGGTTCAGGCATGAGACACACAAACAAGAATCCGACAAAGACAGTAGCAGAAACAGAGAGAGATATAGGGACCTAATCAGAGGGAAAAAGGGAACAGGTGGGAAAAGGGGTGACGAGGTAGTTAGGAGGAGACAAGGAACAGCTGGGGGAAAGCGGGGGAGAAAAGGTAACCTAATACGACCAGCAGAGGGAGACAGGGTGAAAGGAAAGGACAGAAAGACACAACATGACAATACATGACAGGCTGTGTGCCTAAAGAGTTTACAGCCCCAAACTAAAACATCAAATAAATGGACTTTGGGACAATATATTTGATCAGCCAAATGGGTGGGAATAATGGATGGAATATGAAAATGAATGTCTATTTTACAGTTGTATGAAAAAGTTTGGGCACCCCTCTGAGGCTGCAGAATAATTTACTCTGTCGTCACAGAAAATGATCACAGTGGCATGCATTTTCTAATAAAAGCTGAGTACTTGGGTATTGTCCAGTCAAATATTTTTAGTGTAGCAATATTAGGTTGTATGAAAATAAATCAGACGTGAAAAATAGGCTATGCAAAATGTGGGCACCCTTGTCATTCTGTTGATTTGAATACCTGTAACTACTTAGCACTGATTAATTGGAACACACAATTGGTTTGGTGAGCTCATTAAGCCTTGAACTTCATAGACAAGTGCATCCAATCATGAGAAAAGGTATTTAAGGTGGCCAATTGCAAGTTGTTGTTCTCTTTGACTCTCCTCTGAAGAGTGGCAACATGGGGGCCTCAAAACAACTCTCAAATGAGAGCAAAGATTGTTCAACATTACGGTTTAGAGGAAGGCTACAAAGGCTACAAAAAGCTTTTGCAAAGATTTAAGCTGTCAGTGTCCACTGGGAGGAACATAGTTAGGAAATGGAAGACCACCGGCACAGTTCTTGTTAAGGCCAGAAGTGGCAGGCCAAGTAAAATATTGGAGGCAAAGGCGAAGGATGGTGAGAACGGTCAAAAACAGCCCACAGACCACCTCCAAAGACCCACAACATCATCTTGCTGCACATGGCTTCACTGTGCATCTTTCAACAATTCAGCGCACTTTGCACAAGGTGAAACTGTATGGGAGAGTGATGCGGAAGAAGCCTTTTCTGCACACACGCCACAAACGGAGTCGCTTGAGGTATGCAAACGCACATTTGGACAAGCCAGCTTCATTTTGGAATAAGGTGCTGTGGACTTATGAAACACAGATTGAGTTATTTGGTCATAACAAGTGACGTTATGCATGGCAAAAGAACACAGCGTTCCAAGAAAAACACTTGCTACCCACAGTAAAATTTGGTGGAGGTACCATCATGCTGTGGGGCTGTGTGGCCAGTGCCGGTACTGGGAATCTTGTTAAAGTTGAGGGTCGCATGGATTCCACTCAATATCAGCAGATTCTTGGGAATAATGTTTAATAATCAGTCACAAAGTTGAAGTTACGCCGGGGCTGGATATTTCAACAAGACAACGACCCAAAACACTGCTCAAAATCTACCCGGGCATTTATGCAGAGGAACAAGTACAATGTTCTGGAATGGCCATCCCAGTCCCCAGACCTGAATATCATTGAGAATCTGTGGGATGATTTGAAGCGGGCTGTCCATGCTCGGCAACCATCAAACCTAACTGAACTGGAGATGTTTTGTAAGGAGGAATGGTCCAAAATACCTTCATCCAGAATCCAGACACTTATTAGAGGCTATGGGAAGCATCTAGGGGCTGTTATTTTAGCGAAAGGAGGCTCGACTAAATTATATATATTTCACCTTTATTTAACCAGGTAGGCTAGTTGAGAACAAGTTCTCATTTGCAACTGCGACCTGGCCAAGATACAACATACAACAACACAGACTTACATGGAATAAACAAAACATACAGTCAATAATACAGTAGAAAAGAGAAAACAAAGAAAACCTTGTTAACTTGTCATTCAAAGACCTTAGAAAGGTCTGTAGCAGTTTGTGTCTAGAGTGTCACCTCATTTGAAGAGGGGGATGACCGCGGCAGCTTTCCAATCTTTGGGAATCTCAGACAATACGAAAGAGAGGTTGAATAGGCTAGTAATAGGGGTTGCAACAATTATAAAACATGTGAGTTGAATAGTAACATGTTAGACTAGAGGACCACGCACTGCAACCGAGTTCCACAAGTAGTCACGACCCCCAAAAGCGACAAAGGAACCTCTTAACAATCATTGCTACAATTGAGTACTATTTCTCAGAAGGTGAATTCAAGAAAGGACCACTCGGTTATTCTCTTCAAGTCATCGGTTGTCTACAGTGCTTTCATTCCCAAGCTGGGAGTATCGACACGGATGATTAGCCTCCTCAGATGACCACTCTCACAGAACGAGTGCAAGGAAACAGACAACTAAGAGAAAGGACATTGTGACATCTTGTGGATAATCAAAGACTTAAACCTGAGAACGAAGGAGATGGCCATGAAAGAACAAGGCGTTGGTCGAACCTATCCCACTAAGTTGAACTCGGCCCGCGAAGAGATACCCAACGGAGACCTTCAACACGTAAATACATACATTACAATTCTTACCCATAAGAGCAGCAGTTTGGGGCAAGGTGTTAGGGCTAAACTTAGCATAGTTTACAAATGTATCCAAGTGTTGCTTTTTTTCTCTTGCTCTCTCTCTCTCGCTATAAATCTCCATCTTCTGTAACACGTGTCATATTGCCTTCTAATCAATAAACTAGACTGTGCGTGTGTGTCTTATTTTATCATTTAGCTTGTTCGTAAATGAATAAATCATCTCAATTTGTGTGGTACGGCATGATTAGTGAGATTGTGGTTTGTGTAGATTTAAAGGACTATGCAACGTCCAGAATGAATGAGGAAATGATAGACTGCTATGAAAAGAGGGAAATGGTAACTCATTAAACAAATTTTCTGCCCCTGCCACACCCTCTACCTCTCATCTTGTGTCTCCCTAACCCGCTGCCACTCCCCCAGTGCTCTCTCCCTCTCTGTGTGTGGGTGTATCTGATTATGTGAGTGGAGACAGGTGTGCTGGAGTCAGAGCAAATCCCCACCAGCTGCAACCTGTTCCATAATCAAGACCTCCACAAATACTCAGCCCTGCCAATTCCACGCTGACAGATCATAGTCTGTGCTCAGTCAGTCTGCAATTCAAGCCATTTTTTCCTGCATAGATTTTGTTATCCTGTGGTGCCAGTTTTCCCTAGCCTGACGCTGCTTTTCTCGCCGCTAAAGTTCTGTCCGCTCTGACTCTGGTCCCTGTCGCCAGTCCCTCATTTTGTCAGTCCTGCTTCCCTGCCCTGGACCCCCACTCTACTGCTTCCCTGTATTCCGCTTCGGACCTGCTTACCCAGCCCCTACTCCCCTTGCCGCAGTCTCAGTTCCTGGTTCCTGGCTACCGTCCCGAGCTCCCCCTGGCCTGCACCACATCTCCCCCCACTTTCAATAAATACCTTGGTTACCTTATCCCTGTCTCCTCGTCTGAGTCTGCACTTGGGTTCACCTGCTCCACACTGCATAACACTTTTCTTGTGGTGCCCCAGGTTACTAATGAGTTGATTGTTATATTATTAATTTAATCACGTAATGATCAAACAGTTAATTATTCGATAAATAGCATGTTATCATATTCATGATTGCAACGTCACGACACAGCCTTATTCTAAAAATGATGAAGTATTAATTTCTCAGCAATCTACACACAATACACATTAATGTTCAGGCTTTTAGATTTTTTTTTAAATGCATTAAAAATAAAAACAGATACCTTGTTTTCAAAAGTATTCAGACCCTTTGCTATGAAACTCAAAATTGAGCTCAGGTGCATCCTGTTTCCATTGATCATCCTTGAGATGATTCTACAACTTGATGGAGTCCATCTGTCATAAATTCAATTGATTGGATATGATTTGGAAACGCACACACCCATCTATATAAGGTCCCACAATTGGAAGTGCATGTCAGAGTAAAAACCAAGCCATGAGGTAGAAGGAATTGTACTTAGAGCTCCAAGACAGCATTGTATCAAGAAACAGATTTGGCAAAGGGTACCAAAAACATTCTGCACCATTGAAAGTCCACAAGAACAAAGTGGGGTCCATCATTCCTAAATGGAAGAAGTTTGGAACCAGCAAGACTCTTCATAAAGCTGGCTGACCGGTCAAGCTGAGCAATCGGGGGAGAAGGGCCATGAAGGTGACCAAGAACCCGATGGTCACTCTGACAGAGCTCTAGAGTTCCTCTGTGGAGATGGGAGAACCGTTGAGAAGGACAACCATCTCTGCAGCACTCCACCAAAGAGGCATTTATGGAAGAGTGTCCAGACGCAAGCTACTCCTCAGTAAACGGCATATGACAGCCCGCTTGGAGTTTGCCAACAGGCACCTAAAGACTCTGACCATGACAAACAAGATTCTCTGGTCTGGTGAAACCAAGATTGAACTCTTTGGCATGAATGCTAAGCGTCATGTCTGGAAGAAACCAGGCACCATTCCTACAGTTAGGCATGGTGGTGGCAGCATCATGCTGTTGGGATGTTTTTCAGCAACAGGGCCTGGGAGACAAGTCAGCATCGAGGCAAAGATTACCTGAGCAAAGTACAGAGAGATCCTTGATGAAAACCTGCTCCAGAGCGCTCAGGACCTTAGACTTGGGCGAAGGTTCACCTTTCAACAGGACAACGACCCTAAGCACACAGCCAAGACAACGCAGGACAAGTCTCTGAATATCCTTGAGTGGCCCAACCAGAGCCTGAACTTGAACCCAATCTAACATCTCTGGAGAGACCTGAAAACAGATTTTCACTTATAATTGACTCTATCACAATTCTAGTGGGTCAGAAGTTTACATGCACTTAAGTTGACTGTGCCTTTAAACAGCTTGGAAAATTCCAGAAAATGTCATGGCTTTATAAGCTTCTGATAGGCTAATTGACATCATTTGAGTCAATTGGAGGTGTACCTGTGGACGTATTTCAAGGCCTACCTTCAAACTCAGTGCCCTTTTGCTTGACATGTTCGGAAAATCAAACAAAATGAGCCAAGACCTCAAAAAACAAATTGTAGACCTAGGCAAGTCTGGTTCATCCTTGGGAGCAATTTCTAAAGGCCTGAAGATACCACATTCATCTGTACAAACAATAGTAAGCAAGTATAAACACCATGGGACCACCAACTGTCATACCGCTCAGGAAGGAGACGCATACTGTCTCCTAGAGATGAACGTACTTTGGTCCGAAAAGTGCAAACAATCCCAGAACAATAGCAAAGGACCTTGTGAAGATGCTGGAGGAAACGGGTACAAAAGTATCTATATTCACAGTAAAACAAGTCCTATATCGACAGAACCTGAAAGGCCACTGAGCAAGGAAGAAGACACTGCTCCAAAGCAGCCATAAAAAAGCCAGACTACGGTTTGCAACTGCACATGGCGACAAAGAACGTACTTTTTGGAGAAATGTCCTCTGGTCTGATGAAACAAAAATAGAACTGTTTGACCATCGTTATGTGTGGAGGAAGAAGAGATAGGCTTGCAAGCCGAAGAACACCATCCCAATCGTGAAGCAAAGGGGTGACAGCATCATGTTTTGGGGGTGCTTTGCTGCAGGAGGGACTGATGCACTTCACAATATAGATGTCATCATGAGCGTGGAAAATTACGTGGATATATTGAAGTAAGATCTCTAGACATTAGTGAGGAAGTCAAAGCTTGGTCGCAAATGACCCCAAGCATACTTCCAAAGTTGTGGCAAAATGGCTTAAGGATAACATAGTCAAGGTATTGGAGTGGACATCTCACAGCCCTGACCTCAATCTTATAGACAATTTGTAGAAAGAACTGAAAAAGTGTGTGCGAGCAAGGAGGCCAACAAACCTGACTGAAGTTACACCAGCTCTGTCAGGAAGAATGGGATACAATTCACCCAATTTATTGTGGGAAGCTTGTTGAAGACTACCCGAAACGTTTGACCCAAGTTAAACAATTTAAAGGCAATGCTACCAAATACTAATTGAGTGTATGTAAACTTCTGACCCACTGGTAATGTGGTGAAAGTAATAAAAGCTACATCCTAAAATAAAGTGCTGATCCTACCTGACCTAAGACAGGGCATTTTTACTAGGAGTAAATGTCAGGAATTGTGAAAATCGGAGTTAAATGTATTTGGCTAAGGTGTAAGTAAACTTCCGACTTCAACTGTATGATAGATTAATTGATGATTTGTGGCTGACACCTGCTCACTTTCACAATGACTCAATAGTCAATTGGCTATTAAGTGCCTAACCAAAATTATTCTTAACTAATCTTTAGCAGTCCTTCTTTTGCTCATTACCTCTTGTTAGGCAGTTCATTTTTTGGCATTTAAGAGCTTGTGAATTGCATGGTGCTTCGACTGTCTACTAATCTCTAGTGTAGTTGTGTTAAAGGTATGTTTTCACCTTTGAAACATCAACACAAATTTGGCATCAGAATTATTTAATAATGGTTTGAGATTGCGCTAACAGTAGGGAAGTGGAATTCAACCATGTGTTGGTGGTCTAGGATTCATGGATAGGTGGTACGAGAGGCCATTAAGGCAGAAATCATTTTAATACTGGGTAACACTTTACTTGACACCCAGTGTCATAAGATGTTATGACACGATCATAACATGGTTATAACACTGTCATAATCCACATATTTGCAGATGTGACATGTTGCATTATTTTACAGCTGGTTATGACAGCTGCATAAGTGTCAAAACCCACATTTATTCAAATGATTTTTTTCCCTGCCAAGAAGTTTCCTTTCGTTTGCAAGTTTGTTTATTAAATCTTCAGTCATGTTTTTTTTTATCATATTTTAAATAACTGGTAGAAAATACATTTTATGACATTGTCATGAAGCATTATGAGCATCCTGTGTCACCTTACTTGGACTAAGAAAATACACTTTGACACTGTCAAGAAGCATTATGACCATTATGATCATATAAGCCCGATAGGCCTATCACGTCATTATTTATAACCTTGTCATTTTCTTGACTACATTTCCTATTCATTTTGCAACTAATTTCATGTATGTTTTCACATAAAACAAGGACATTTCTTAGTGACCCCAAACTTTTCAACAGTAGTGTATATATAACAAAAATATACTGTTGACAAGTAAGCTATGGCGTAATGGAATATTTTGTCTTGCGTGGTAAGTTTTGTGGGTTTTGACACTCACCGTGGTAGGTTGTTGTACTCTTATGTACAGTGAAGGAAAAAAGTTTTTGATCCCCTGCTGATTTTGTACATTTGCCCACTGACAAAGACATGATCAGTCTATAATTTTAATGGTAGGTTTATTTGCACAGTGAGAGACAGAATAACAACAACAAAATCCAGAAAAACGCATGTCAAAAATGTAATAAATTGATTTGCATTTTAATGAGGGAAATAAGTATTTGACCCCTCTGCAAAACATGACTTAATGCTTGGTGGCAAAACACTTGTTGGCAATCACAGAGGTCAGACGTTTCTCGTAGTTGGCCACCACTTTTTTCCCTCACTGTAGGTATCATAACCAGACGTAAAATAACACACTATATGCCATAACAGGTCTAAATATGTCTGTCATGACATGGTTATGACCATGTCATAACGTGTTGTGAAGCTGTGTGTCAAGTAAAGTGTTACCTAATACAGTTGGGGAAGTGAGCAACACAGTGAGAAAGGCAATGTCGGTAAATTACTGGAACTAGGGTAACAAAACAAACTTCAAGTTCAACCCATGTCAGGGTGGACGAAACGAGATGCCATAATTTTTGTCCTGGCATCCGCTGAGGTTGTAGAACATTTCATGAGCGGATAATGCAAAAGGCTCACAAAAAGGGTTTGCCTCCCACCCAGCTCCTTTGCCAAGTTACAATTATCCCTTTTGCCAAGAACTCTAATCTCCTCCTCAGTCTGTGCTTATTGTTCATTTTGTTACAGATCTGGATCAATCTGTGGCCAATTCAATCATTTACAAAGCAACACACCTGTCTATACAATGAGTGCACAAAACATTAGAAATGTTATTTGGATGACCAGATAAATCGAGGTGAAAGCTATGATCCCTTATTGATGTCACCTTGTAAATCCCCTTAAATCAACATAGATTAAGGGGAGGAGACATGTTAAATAATGATTTTTTAAGCCTTGAGACAATTGTGACATGGATTGTGTATGTGTTACATTCAGAGGGTGAATGGGCAAGACAAAATATTTAAGTGCCTTTGAATGGGGTATGGTAGTCGGTGTAAATCTCACCGGTTTGTGTCAAGAACTGCAATGCTGCTGGGTTTTTAACGCTTAGCAGTTTCCCGTGTGTATCAAGAACTGTCCACCACCCAAAGGACATCCTGCCAACTTGACTCAATTGTGGGAAGCATTGGAGTCAACACCGGTCAGCATCCCTGTGGAACGCTTTCGACACCTTGTAGAGTCCATGCCGAATTAAAGCGAAAAAGGGACAAGAATGAGAAAGTCTTTGAGTGGCCCAGCCAAAGCCCAGACTTGAAATCCCACTGAAAATCTGTTGAAAGACTTGAAGATTGCTGCTCCACATCTCCACAGAGATTGTGAAAATCTGCAAGGAAGAATGGGCTAAAATCCCCAAATTCAGATGTACAAAGCTTATACAGACATACCCAAGATGACTCAAAGCTGTAATCACCGCTAAATTTGCTTCTACAAGGTATTGCCTCGGGTGTGAATACTAAATGTAAATTATAAATTTCCATATTTAATTTGCAATACATATTTTTTCAAACTAGAAACATGTTTTCACTTTGTTATTATGTGTAGATGGGTGAGAATTATTATTTTAATCAATTTGAATTCAGGTTGTAACAACAAAATATGGAATAAGTCAAGGGGTATGAATAATTCCTGAAGACACTGTACAGTATGTGACATCAATATTAGTCACAAACATTTATTCCAGTGGTAAAATTGCCTAAAAAGTGCATTAATTTAAGATAAATTTTGGTCATAAAATAAGTATAGTCCAAACTCGTAGATTCCTTCTGACAATTTTGCTTAATTGATACTTGTTTCATTCATATGGTGTCTCATGGGGGACAAACATCAAGATTGAAATATCCTTTTTCTTAAACCTCTTAAGGATTGGCCCATTTTTTTAATTATCGCATAAAATGACATACCCAAATCTAGCTGCTGTAGCCCAGGCCCGGAAGCAAGAATATGCATTTTCTTGGTTCCATTTGAAAGGAAAAATGTTGAAGTTCGTGGAATTGTGAATGGAATGTAGGAGAATATAATACATTAGATCTGGTAAAAGATCATACAAAGAAAAAGTCAACAATTTTTTTGCAACATCATCTTTGAAATGCAAGAGAAAGGCCATAATGTGTTATTCCAGCCCATGTGCAATTTATATTTTGGCCTCTAGATGGCAGCAGTGTATGTGCAATGTTTTAGACTGATCCACTGAACCATTGCATTTCTGTAGAAACCCAAACAAAAGAGTGAGGAGTACCTCGATTAAATAACACACGGGACGAGACCCGTAATCATCTGCGCAATCCACAATGGCACGAAAGCCAAAACACAGAGCACAGGTACTCACACGAACCAACGGACATTGTAACAATAATCAACAGGACACTAGTAAACCAAGGACAGACTCATACAATTACTAATCACTAGGAATAGGGGCCAGGTGTGCGTAATGAATGTTCTGGAGTGATCCGTGACAGTAACCTGTTGTATAAAAGTGTTATATTAAATAACAACTGACATACAGTGCATTCAGAAAGTATTCAGAACATTGGACTTTTACACACTTTGTTACGTTACAGCCTTATTCTAAAACGGATTAAAATGTTGTTGTTTTTTCTCATCAATCTACACACAATACCCCATATGACAAGCAAAAACAAGGTTTAAGAAATGTCTGCAAATTTATAAATAATACAAAAATAAAATATTACATTTACATAAGTATTCAGACCAGAGTAAGGGTGGGCAAACATTCAACGGAGGGATGCATTTCTTGGGGGACCAACTCTTTTTTTTTAAATCAATTTGCAGGGACCTCCCGTGTGGTGCAGCGGTCTAAGGCACTGTGTCGCAGTCCTCAAGGTGTCACTACAGGCCCGGGTTTGATCCCAGGCTGTGTCACAGCTGGCCGTAAATGGGAGACCCAGCGTTGTCCAGGTCAGTAGAGGGTCTGGCAGGCTGAGATTTCCTTGTCCCACTGCGCTCTAGCGACTCCTGTGGCGGGCCTGGCGCACACACGCTGAAATGGTCGCTAGGTGTACAGTGTTTCCTCCAACAAATTGTTGCGGCTGGCTTCCGGCTTAAGCGGGCATTGTGTCAAGAAGCAGTGCAGCTTGGCTGGGTCATGTTTCAGAGGATGCACAGCTCTCGACCTTCGCCTCTCCCGAGTCCGTACGGGAGTTGCAGCGATGGGACAAGACTGTTGGATACCAGTTCGATACCATGAAATTGGGGAGAAAAAAGGAGTAAAAATGTATCGCGGGCTGGATTGAAGTGCCCGGCAGGCCAGATACGGTGGCAGCAGTGCCCCGCGTGCCGTACTTTGCCCCCCCGGCCTAGAATCTTCTTGGGTATGACGCTAAAAGCTTGTCACGACTGTATTTGGGGAGTTTCTCCCATTCTCCTCTGCGAAACCTCTCATGCTTTGTCATGTTGGAAGGGGAGTGTCACTGCACAGCTATTTTCAGGTCTCTCCAGAGATGTTAGACCGGGTTCAAGTCAAGTCTCTGGCTGGGCTACTCAAGGACATTGAGACTTGTCCCAAAGCCACTCCTACGTTGTTGTGGCTGTGTGCTTAGGGTCGTTATCCTGTTGGAAGGTGAACCTTCGCCCCAGTCTGAGGTCATGAGTGTTCTGGAGCAGATTTTCATCAAGGATCATTCTGTACCTTCCTTCGTAAGTCTTTCCCTCGATCCTGATTAGTATCCCACTGAAAAACATCCCCACAACATGATGCTGCCACCATCATGCTTAATGGTGCCAGGTTTCCTCCAGACGTGATGCTTGGCATTCAGACCAAAGAGTTCAATCTTGGTTTTATCAGACAAGACAATTCCTTGGACCTCAAAGGCTTGGTTTTTGCACGAGGTCAGTCACATGTCATTGAGATGTCAAACCCAAGACTATACACGTCATGCCTACTGTAGTGTAACACTGAACTCCCTCTCAACATTAAACAAAAAATGGTGGTGATTGTTACACAATTTTACTCATGTTGGCTTAGAAGTAGAGCTGAGCGATGAAGCGTAATTTGTTATTTTATGTTTATTAAACAACTAATTGACCAATGTTTTTTTCTGTGAGCTCAGTGCGCACATTGCACAGTATCTCTAGAGATAAATCAGATCAAGCCAGAACTGTGCGATGTATTAGGGAGTTGTAATTTCCAACATGCCAATAATCAACATAGTATAGCACAATAAACGTGGTAATTAACTACAGTGGCCATAATCAATTGAGAGCCTACTTGTCTGTCTGTTTCTTTATGCCTGTTACGTAAAAGAGAGAAGATTGCGCGATCGAGGGGGGTGGAGAGCAGTTCCTCAGCGAGGTATCGCTACTTGAAAAGACATGATCTAAATGATTGATAGTCGGTATCCAGCAGTCATAAATATAGGCCCCATTTACTTTGAAGAACTACTAAAATAGTGATTGTCAGACAGCAGAGGTAGCAGCTCTATAGAGATGAGACAACTAGAAATTAAAGAAAGTCATCAAATAAAATACTTAAATATTTTAAAGTCATGTGAATAAATGGTTAATAAGCTATTAGCAGTAATGGGCAATCACTACCATCATTGGACTTTTAGTTTGTGTGACAGCATTCAATCCAAAATACATAATTTAACCGAATACTGTGATTTTTTTAAATAATCGAACAAAAACCAAACAGACCTCGAAAAGCACTACATTTTTCAACACTACTTAGAATAACAAACATAATAATCAAGTATAGTCTAGTGCTCCATAATAACACTTATCAAGGTTAACAAAAATCAGAGGGACCACTGCTAACCATGAAAGGAAAAGGGGATACCTAGTCAGTTGGACAACATTCATTCAACTGAAATGGGTCTTCTGCATTTAACCCAACCCCTCTGAATCAGATAGCTGTGGAGCGCAACCTTAAAACGGCCCAGTAAGCACTCAAATAGCGAATGAAGGCCACTTTCCTGCTGGTTTGTTTCACTCATGTTAGGTAGGCTACTACGGTTATTTTGCTGATTGACAAGGTGATATTCGGGCCAAACTCTGTATGCCATACAGCTCTCCAAAGCTTAATTATGCAGCTAATGATAATGTGTCAGCCTATTAGTTATGAAAATATATAAAAATGACATGACTAGGATAATCAAACTCAAATAAAAAAAATGTTTAGGCTAGACCAATTATGAACCAAAGATATCTTAAATCAGTAGCATATATATATATATATATATATATATATATATAGATCATTTTAAATAATCATCACCTATCAAAGCACTGTCCATTTCGTTGTGTTATGCTTTGAAACAACATCCACAACAACCATGTTTTCCACTCAGTTTCATCCTGTTGTTGAACTTTCTTCAAATTGATCAATCACAGTGAGGTGAAAAAAAGAACATACTTGTTTGATAATAAGTGTTTGTGGTTTTCGATTGCATTTGTATTGATGACAGAGTGGTGAGAGGGACAATAGAGTCCTTAGTACCAGGCCATTAGTAGTACCCAAGTCGTTAATTATCATCAGGTTGCTAACACATGTCCAGAGTGCATAAGAGGAGATTACAGTGACCGTTGAATTTTACTGAGGTAATGACTTCCAGTGTGGCGGTAATACGGTCACTGCAACAGCCCAAAGTGGGATTCGTTACTCTGCAGGGCCAAAGTGCCTTGATTTAGATAATTGAGAGTACTGTCTGGGAAAAGTCTAATTAAATCAACTCAATACAGTCAGTGCCCTTGCTAACAGGATATGAAGAGTGGGTGAGAAACACACACACGCACACACACAACACACTAAAGCCCAGGCAATAGTTTTCAAACTGAATGGAAAATGTTTGACAAAAAAATGAAAGTTGAGCATAGCCAAGATTTTTCAGATTTCAGGGACTTAGTACAGAAATACATTCACCACTGCTGTAGCTACAACCCAGGTTCAGAGACTGGTCAACCATAACGGGCAGTTTTTAGGCCTGCTACAGGAGTTAAGAGGAGTTATAAAAAAAATGATATCAGTGCACAGTACTGAACAATATATATATATATATATATATATATATATTTTTTTTGCCAGAGACAGCAGTAGTTCAAAATTGACCTGACTGCAACATTACCTCCTATGTAAAAATGGGTACATCACCTCCTATGCAAAAATGGGTCTCTTCTCCAAAGCTGTGAACTCACTGTCTTTCCATCCAATCTCCCATCCATCCATCTATCGCTTTAATGACGTGTCCATTTAGCTTTCTTTATCCATCCATCTGCCCTGATACAGGATGAGTCACTTCTTTATAGGCTGATTCATGACATGGAATATGACTGTGCGTGTCCACATGACTGGATGATGGTGATAACAGGGCAGCATGCTGGACGTGGCTGACGTGTGTGTGTGAGTGAGTGTGTGATACATGTGACTATGTGTGCGTTTCTGTGACTAAGAAAGCATTACGAGTCCTAAATGTGATTACAAACCAATTATAATTGTACTGTGTCGTTGTCATGTACTGTTTAGTGTAGTTCATATACCATGTACATAAGACATTTACTCAAGTCCGGACCAATAATTCAGCAATTGTGAGGATCGTGAACAGCATGGTGTCCAACTTAATTATCTTTTACATGTACTTCAATGTCTAGGACTTACTTCCTGAGTCCAATATCTAGCATCACTGCAAAAAAACTCAGTCAAGAAGCTAATACTACCCCAACATCCACCTACATAATAGTGACGAAATAGTACCTGCAAAATTACCAGATTAACGATTGCATATTGTTTAGAGGCACACCTTCATATGGGCCTTTTGCCAAGCTGAAACGTGTTAATAATGGAAGTGTATTAAATAGGCCAGGAGGAGCCTGGATTTGATTGTCTGTAATGAACTCCATGGCATTACTTATTGTTCTGGCTAATGAAAGGAGAGATGACAGTCGGGAGGCATAGGCACGGAATAGATGGATAGATCACACAGAATTTAACTAAATTTTGGGAGTCAAAATGAACTGTCAGGTTTACTGTTCCAAACCAGTGTGAGTTTTTTACTTTTGCATTCAGGAGGTTTGAGGTCAGCTGGGAGAAATGGGTTGGAGAAAAAAAATAGCGGCAGAGAAAAAATTACAAAAGACCGACGAGAAGTGAAGATAATTTAAAGAGCATTATAGTTGCATTGAATAAGACGGAGACCAGTTAACAAAGTCATTAGTTGTAAGCAGTCTAGGCAAGACATTACTTTTGATCCTAGCTATACCTTTTACTACAGACAATTTGTAGGGACACCTAAAAAAATATTGGCTTGATTCTGAGCCAATCATCTCGGTTGACTAAACCATTTTTTAAATGATCCGTCCATGTCACCACTGTCACACAGTAATTGTTGAGAATTTAACAATTTTAAAAGGGCATTTTTTTGATACAAGTGATAAAGATTTGTGGTTGGTTGGTGTTGCTGGTTCAAGTCCTGGGATGGATGACTGATTCAAATCTGGGTGGTCTAACCTTGACTCTACCATTGTATACCGCAGTCTGCTTTCAAATGGGTGATGTGTAAAATGAGAAGTCACCTTGGAGAAGGGCATCGGCTAAGAACATAATTTATGTAATGTAATTTATCCCCGTTGAGGGTAGCCGAGGCCTAATTCAACCAAGTAGTCTCTTCACCAGAGGGGTAAAGGTCTATGATTGCCTCTTCTCATTCCGGAGATAACTGGGAAAATCTGAATGTCCAATACACACCTCGCTCAATTACCTTGTCTTGCTAAGGTTTGGGAGTCCTCCACCCTTGCTCGTCACCAGGAATTCTATGTGAAGCTCACAAACATCCTCCCATATGAAATGGTATTCAAATATGTTTATTAGCATGTGTAAAGGAAGCACTTACAATTAGATTACAATACAATGAATTTATGAAATAATACACGTTTTTAATTTTTCAACTCCCCAGGAGTTGCATACACACATGTACTGTACCTACATTTCAGCCCGTACTGTCAACCATCTGCCAAGGGGATCTGTAAAATATGTAAATTATTAGATCTGATGATGTTATTGGCAGACTAGCAGAACTCTTGGGTGTTTTTCTTGTCTGAGGGGAACACATAACTTGGTGTTGGTTGTAGTTGTCATGATATCTCAACTCTGCTTTTCTCATTTCACTGAAATATCAGTCAAGCGGATGAAGTGTGGCCTAATCAGTGATTTATTCTCAGGCTCAAGTGGGAGAAGGTTTGTGGAGGTTGGTGGCAAATTACACACATTACTAAGTAAAACTATGACAGTGACAGTCACAGCCAACAAATGGGGCACATTGTACAAGTGTTGTTTGCAAAGCACTTAGCATGAGCAATTAGCTTCCGTTGCCCACAGAGCAAGACCTTTAATATCCCTCTAGTGGTGTGGGGGCTGTGCTTTGGCAAAGTGGGTGGGGTTGTATCCTTCCTGTTTGGCCCTGTCCGGGGGTGTCCTCGGATGGGGCCACAGTGTCTCCTGACCCTTCCTGTCTCAGCCTCCAGTATTTATGCTGCAGTAGTTTATGTGTCGGGGGGCTAGGGTCAGTTTGTTATATCTGGAGTACTTCTCCTGTCCTATTCGGTGTCCTGTGTGAATTTAAGTGTGCTCTCACTAATTCTCTCTTTCTCTCTTTCTTTCTCTCTCTCGGAGGACCTGAGCCCTAGGACCATGCCTCAGGACTACCTGACATGACTCCTTGCTGTCCCCAGTCCACCTGGCCGTGCTGCTGCTCCAGTTTCAACTGTTCTGCCTTATTATTATTGGACCATGCTGGTCATTTATGAACATTTGAACATCTTGGCCATGTTCTGTTATAATCTCCACCCGGCACAGCCAGAAGACGACTGGCCACCCCACATAGCCTGGTTCCTCTCTAGGTTTCTTCCTAGGTTTTGGCCTTTCGAGGGAGTTTTTCCTAGCCACCGTGCTTCTACACCTGCATTGCTTGCTGTTTGGGGTTTTAGGCTGGGTTTCTGTACAGCACTTTGAGATATCAGCTGATGTACGAAGGGCTATATAAATACATTTGATTTGATTCGATTTTAAAGAGCGACTGAACTCACAGATTCAATGTTTTTCTGTTGCTCTTTAATTGACATCCATGTCTTCAGTGCCCGGGGAACATTGGGTTAACTGCCTTGCTCGGGCAGAATGACCTAGTTTAACCTTGTCAGCTCAGGGATTCGATCCAGCATGCTTTCGGTTACTTACCCAATGCTCCTACCACCAGGCTACCTGCTCCCTCATGCTACGCATGCATATAATTGTGAGTCGTTTGAAATCTAATAGAATCATTTAATCACATGTCTGGCATCAAACCCCACGTGTAGCTGTTCTATGTCACCTATTTTTTTTACATGAGGTAAGGTCCTCAGGACCAAAGCTAACTCATAGGCTCAGGGGTGGAGCATGGGAATGAAAGGCAAAGAAGTGTAGCAATCAACACTAATATATTTTCCTACCGAGTTACAATGTACAACAATGTTTGTCTTCAGCTCCAGGTACTTAGTTTCCAAGTAGGTCTAGTACATCATCCCTATCACAGGGCAGATTCGAAGCAGTTTCCACATCGATAAAGAATTCAATCACATCAATAAAATGTAACTCAGATGAAAAGTATTGCGCAACCCTCACATAACAGGATGCCACAAAATGCCACTTCTCCCAAGATGGACTAGGTGACCATGACCACTGCTCCTGTCATCCCTGCACATGCCAACCTCCGTGCAACAATGGGAAATCTCCTAAACGACAGAAACAGCCAGGTTATATACAGAAGGTTACGCCCTTAATTACAATGACCTACACTGGCACTGAGAAAGAGGCTGTGTTCAAAACAGCAACAGTTCCACCCTGTTACACACGTTTTAGAAACACTGTCCAGTGACTAAGGAAATAATAGCAATGGCTGTTGTGTCAAATAGCACCCAGATCAGCTTCACCGTCAACCTCAGGAACACTAAGTGAAAAAATGAATTCATCCCGGAGTGGTATATCTCCATATTATATCCATTAACAGAGTTATTTCCAATCCAGGGACTCCATATCAATTCATTGGATTGTTAAATGCAATTGTGCATTATGCAAAGGATTAATTGAAAAGGGCCAAAGCAATAAGGAGGTACTAAGAATCAAAAGAGGATTTCCTAATTGTTCTTTCAGGCTCAAGATACTGGCAAATTAATTCAATGGTGGGTGAGTTGGGGTTTTAATGAGATGAGAACCGAGTTGCTTTGTCCTTAAGATATCCACTATACAGTGAATTTGGAAAGTATTCCAGACCCATTGACTTTTTCCACATTTTGTTATGTAACAGCTTTAATCTAAAATGGATTTAAAAAAAATGTACACTCGTCAATCTACACACAATATTACATAGCAAAAACATGTTTTAGAAGATTTTGCTAATTAATTTAAAATAAAAAACTGAAATATCACATTTACATATGTTTTCAGACCCTTTACTCAGTAGTTTGTTGAAGCACCTTTGACAGTGGAAACAGCCTCACGTCTTCTTGGGTATGACACTACGTATTTGGGGAGTTTCTCCCTCTTCTCTGCAGATCCTCTCAAACACTGTTAGGTTGGATGGTGAGCGTCGCCGCACAGCTATTTTCAGGTCTCTTCAGAGATGTTCTATTGGGTTCAAGTCCAGGCTCTGGCTGGGCCACTCAAGGACATTCAGAAACTTATCCAGGAGCCACCCCTGCATTGTGTTGGCTGTGTGCTTAGGGTTTTTGTCCTGTTGGAAGGTGAACCTTGTCCCCAGTCTGAGGTCCTGAGTGCTCTGGATCAGGTTTTTATCAAGTATCTTTTCCTCAATCCTAACTAGTCTCCCAGTTCATGCCACTAAATATCATCCCCACAGCAGGATGCTGCCACCACTATGCTTCGCTGTAGGGATGGTGCCAGGTTTCCTCCAGACATGACGCTTGGGATTCAGGCCAAAGAGTTCAATCTTGGTTTCATCAGACCACAGAATCTTGTTTCTCATGGTCTAAGAGTCTTTAGGTGCCTTTTTGCAAACTTCACGTGGGCTGTCATGTGCCTTTCACTGAGGAGTGACTTCTGTCTGGCCACTCTACCATAAAGGCCTGATTGGTGAAGTGCTGCAGATATGGTTGTCCTCCTGGAAAGTTCTCCCATCTCCACAGAGGAACACTGGTGCTCTGTCAGAGTGCCCATCGCGTTCTTGGTCACCTTCCTGACGTAGACCCTTCTCCTCCGATTGCTCAGCTTGGCCTCGACACAATTCACAATTCTCTGCTCTGACAATTGTGGGACGTTATATAGACAGGTGTGTGCCTTTTTTTCTCCATACATTTCAGAGTAAGACTGTAACGTAACAAAATGTGGAAAAAGTCAAAGGGTCTGATTACTTTCCGGATGCACTGTTTATCTCAAAAGCAGTGTGGTTGTTGATAATATCTTCAGTGTTAGAATGCTTAGACTATGAACGCACCTTCAACTAAAGCCTTAAGTGTGTGTCATAAGGCTAACAATGTATCGACCTATAGCTGTTGACAGCGTCCTCTATGCACTTGTAAATAGCATCATGTATCTGTTTTGCACAGTAAAATATCTTTATAAAATTCCACTGAAGCCCAAGCTTTAGCGAGCCATCCATCCCTCATTTAAACAATTTTTTTGACCCTCCGTGTCCCCACCCTTTGGTGCCATTTCTCATTCTGCCTGGATCTATTACCATAACACATCCTCATAAAGACAGACAGGACATGTCCTGACCCGGGTGACCCTTGGAATAATTTGAATGACAAAAGCCATCCACGCCCTGACCATAGAGACATTTTTATTCTCTATTTTGGTTAGGTCAGAGGTTTATCGTTGTCTCTGATTGGGGATCATATTTAGGCAGCCATTTCCCCACTGTTTTGTGGGATCTTGTTTTTGTGTAGTTGCCTGTGAGCACTTCATTGTCATCACATTTCGTATGTTCTTTACTGTTTTGTGCGGTTCACTTCAATAAATATGTGCAACCCATATCACCCTGTGCTTTTGTCCGAATGTTCTTACGATGATCGTGACAGAAACACCTTAAATGATATGGATATCAAGTGAGGATGTGTTGACGTGTGAGTCAAATACGAATTTTGTTCTCACTGAAGTTGTGTGGAAGTGAATAGGGGGGGACCAGGGCCTGTATTCAGTAAGCATCTCAGAGTAGGAGTGCCTGGCCCCCCATCCCATGTAATATTATTCAGTATCATTTTAAAGGGGTGTCATGACTTTACTTTCATTAATCTGATGACAGTTATTTATCTAATCAACTACCTATGTTTAATTGTTACCCAATTTAAATGAATCATTTAACAATTAACTCATTAGGATTTGGATTTGGGGCACCACGAGAGCGGTTCTTTGAAGATTTACCAACTCTTGAATTAAACTCTAAAGGTCTTTACCTATCGCATATATAAATGACATCGCCAAAGTCAAGGAACGGTAGGATAGTCAGTTTTACGAGGGTATGTTTGGCAGCATGAGTGAAGGATGCTTTGTTAAGAAATAGGAAGACAATTCTAGATTTAATTTTGGATTGGAGATGCTTAACGTGAGTCTGGAAGGAGATTTTACAGTCTAACCAGACACCTAGGTATTTGTAGTTGTCCACATATTCTAGGTCAGAACCGTCCAGAGTAGTGATGCTCGTCGGGTGTGAGGGTGCAGGCAGCAATCGGTTGAAGAGCATGCATTTAGTTTTACTAGCATTTAAGAGCAGTTTGAGGCCACGGAAGGAGTGTTGTATGGCATAGAATCTCGTTTGGAGGTTTGTTAGCACAGTATCTAAAGAATGGTTTCGTCTGCGTAGAGGTGGATCAGAGAATCACCATCAACAAGAGCGACATCATTGACATATACAGAGAAAAGAGTCTGCCCGAGAATTGAACCCTGTGGCACCCCCATAGAGACTGCCAGAGGTCCGGACAACAGGCCCTCCAATTTTACACACTGAACTCTATTTGAGAAGGATTTGGTAAACCAGGCGAGGCAGTCATTTGAGAAGCCAAGGCTCTTGATTCTGCCGATGAGAATGCGGTGACTGACAGAGTCGAAAGCCTTGGCCAGATTGAAGAAGACGGCTGCACAGTACTGTTTTTTATCGATGGAGGTTATGAAATCGTTTACACCTTGAGTGTGGCCGAGGTGCACCAATGACCAGCTCGGAAACCAGATTGCGTAGCGGATATGATACGGTGGGATTCGAAATGGTCGGTGATCTGTTTGTTAACTTCACTAGGGTAGGGGGCAGCATTCGGAATTTTGGATGAAAAGCATTCCCAAATTCCTGCTATTCAGTCCCGGAAGATAGGATATGCATATAATTAGTAGATCTGGATAGAAAACACTCTAAAGTTTCCAAAACTGTTCAAATAATGTCTGTGAGTATAACAGAACTGATATGGCAGGCGAAAACCAGAGGAAAATCCAACCAGGAAGAACTATTATTTTGACTAACTATTTCCATTGAAAGCCTATCAACCATACAAAGACTTAGGACCCAGTTCACGAGCTCTGTGCCTTCCTCTACATGTGACCAATCTTTAAGCATTGTTTCAGGCTTTTACTCTGAAAAATAAGGGAGATACAGCACTTTCAATCAGTGGCCAGTACAATTTTCCAGACATCAGCCATGCGCACTGATCGTGAACATGCCTTTCTTGTTTCTCCTTTCCTATTGACGAAGCTTTTGTCCAGGTGAAATATTATTGATTATTTATGACAAAAACAACCGGTAGATTGATTTTAAACATCGTTTGGCATGTGTCTACTAACATTTATTGTACTTTTTTTAAACTTTTCGTTTCATTAAATCAGACATGCAATATAGCAAATTAAACCTACACTTGTTATGAATCCAGCCAATGTGTCAGATTTATAAAAGGCTTTTCGGCGAAGGCAAACGATGCTATTATCTGAGGATAGCACCTCCGTAATCAAAGAGAAAAAAACATATTTCAACCCTGCAGGCGCGACACAAAATGCAGAAATAAAAATATAATTAATGTCTTCGACGAGCTTCTTTTGTTGGCACTCCAATATGTCCCATAAACATCACAAATGGTCCTTTTGTTCGATTAATTCCGTCGATATATATCCAAAATGCCCATTAATTTGGCGCGTTTGATCCAGAAAAACACTGGTTCCAACTTGCGCAACGTGACTACAAAATATCTCAAAAGTTACCTGTAAACTTTGCCAAAACATTGCAAACTACTTTTGTAACATAACTTTAGGTATTTTTTTATGTAAATAATCGCTAAAATTGAAGACGGGATGATCTGTGTTCAATACAGGAAGAAAACAAACTGTAGCATGCTTTCTGGTCACCCGCCTCGATCTAACAGTACACTTCAAGTGACCCTCGTTCAAGATGGCCGTACTTCTTCATTACACAAAGGAATAATCTCAACCAATTTCTAAAGACTGTTGACATCCAGTGGAAGTGATAGGAACTGCAAGAAGGTCCCTTAGAAATCTGGATTCCCAATGAAAACCGCATTGAAAAGAGAGTGACTTAAAAAAAAGAGTTCTGAATGGTTTGTCCTCGGGGTTTCGCCTGCTAAATAAGTTCTGTTATACTCAAAGACATGATTCAAACAATTTTAGAAACTTCAGAGTTTTCTATCCAAATCTACTAATAATGTGCATATCTTATCTTCTGGCGATGAATAGCAGGCAGTTGAATTTGGGCATGCATTTCATCCGGATGTGTCACCAAGAAGTTAGCCTTTTGCGTGTAGGGGGCAGTATTTTCGTTTTTGGCTAAAAAACATACCCATTTGAAACGGCCTATTTCTCAGCCCCAGAAACTAGAATATGCATATAATCATGTCAGATTAGGAAAGAAAACACTCTAAAGTTTCCAAAACTGTAAAAATATTGTCTGTGAGTATAACAGAACTAATGTTGCAGGCAAAAACCTGAGGAAAATCCAATCAGGAAGGGTCTCTTATTTTGAAACCTCTCTGTTCCTATGCATGCCTACCCTCCATTTAAAGGGATATCAACCAGATTCCTTTTTCTATGGCTTCCCTAAGGTGTCAACGTTCTTTAGACATAGTTTCAGGCTTTTATTTTGAAAAATGAGCGTGAAACATCACATTGCGTAAGTGGATAGGTGGGGGCTCTCAGAGTGAGTTTTGCGCTACAGAGTAAAGCGGCCATTGTTCCAACCGGTGTTATTGGAAAACCCACACACCCGGTTGATATATTATCAAATATATATTTTAAAAATAACCTGAGGAATGATTATAAAAAACATTTGACATGTTTCTGTCGACTATTATGGAGACTATTTGGAATAGTATTTGGAATTTCCGTCTGTGTTGTCGTGACCACTCTTTCCTGTGGATTTCTGAACATAACGCGACAAACAGACGGAGGTATTTTGAGTATAAAAATCATCTTTATGGAACAAAAGGAACATTTGTTGTGTTACTGGGAGTCTCGTGAGTGAAAACATCCGAAGATCATCAAAGGTAAACGGTTAATTTGATTGCTTTTCAGATTTTCGTGACCAAGCTTCCTGATGCTAAGCGTACATAATGCTATGTTAGGCTACAGAGAGTAAAAGGAACAGATTTCTGGGCACGGAAGAATAGATTCAAGGCATAATGTACAGACAAAGGTTTGGTAGGATGTGAGTACATTGGAGGTAAACCTAGGCATTGAGTGACGATGAGACAGGTTTTGTCTCTAGAGGAACTATTTAAGCCAGGTGAGGTCACTGCATGTGTTGGGGTGGAACAAAATGGCTAGCTAAAGCTTTTTGAGCAGGGCTGGACGCTCTACAGTGAAATAGGACAATAATCAATAAGCAATCAGCAGTAGACAAGGCAAATTGACATTAGGGAGAGGCATGTGTAGCCGAGTGATCATAGGGTCAAGTGAGTACGTAGGTGAGCTGGAGACACGGCAATTCAGACAGCTAGCAGGGGATGTCACAACGGAAGAGCCTGCAGAAACCCCCTCGGATGGTTACTTTGGCAGACCAGTCGCGATGGATCGGCGGGGCTCTGTGTCGACAGTAAAGGGGTCCAGGCCAATAGGCAAAAGAGGTATTGTAGCCCAGTCTGATGGCTCTCTGCGGTTAGCCGGGAGATGGGCCTAGAGCTTGCGGTAGGAATCCGGAGATGTGGTAGAGAAAAAGCAGTCAGATATGCTCTGGGTTGATATCGCGCTATGCAGACTGGCAAGAGTTGACCGGGCTGAGGCTGGCTGATGCCCGAGTTAACGGTGATGACCACTAGCAATGACTGACTACTAGCTTGTAGCTAGTTAGCTGGCTAACTTCTGAAGTGTAAAAAAAATATAAAAAGTTCAAAGGTATAAAAAATGGCAGATCCGTAACACATTGGGTGAGGCGGGTTGCAGGAGAGTATGTTCAGTCCGTAGATGGAAATTGAGATGAAAAATATATACACTGGACGGGACAAGACAAAACAAAAACAGACGTTCGACTGCTACGCCATCTTCGAATTGTGATTCTTTGGACATTCCACTTTCAATAAGTTTCAACAGTGATGAATCAACAGAAAATGGACATGCTGAAATCAACACTGAAAGTGTTAGCAAATGGCATCACCGTAGTCTCTAGGCCATGTCAAGGTCAACAAGGTGCCCCACTTGACAGTAGCTCGCTCGACTGTGCTAAAAGTAGGTCCGGAATGAAGAATGACTAATAGTGATTTCAACATGCTTTCGACATATTGCGGCCTCTGGGTCAAACAGAGACATGCCGTTTTCGATGGGCTCATCGGGGGGAGGATGATGGATAAGCCACAGAGTTATTCAAGCTGCATGCAGCGGTTCATGTAGTCTGATAAATCCGAGTTTGTCCCTAATGATAAAATGGGTTTACAGGTTATGCTCTAACTCTGCTTCTGTGCAGGCCATTTTCTTGCCACGTGTTCAGGGTCACCTGTACGTTTACAGATATCAACATGAAAATATTGAATTGTCCCCTTCACCATCAAATAGGGCTGAATTCCCAAAATGGGGAGGCATAAATCATCACAGAAAGGGAAACAAATGGCATCACCATAGTCTCTAGGCCGTGCCGAGTTCAACTAGATGTCCCACTTGACCGTAGCTTGCTCAGTCTGACCGCAGCGACCGTGCAAATAAGTAGGCCCAAAATGAAGCCTGACCTAAATTTCAGTTGCTTTTGGATGACAGCGGCAGAACCGTTAAGGCTAGAAACGTTCCTAAGGTCCTCCCGATCTGTGCAAACCTAACCTTGACCGTGTGGAATTAACCCTTAACAGTGAAAACAGGGTGTTTTCATCTAACAGTTTACAATGACATCTCTTCCCATAGGAATACATTGCCTGCTCCCCTAAATTCAACCTGAAGCCTATGTGGTGCCTATGTCTTTAATGACAATCCATCAGGCACTATGGGGACAACCTGTGTTGATTCTAAGATTCCTGGAGCAACCGGAAGAGGTTAAATTCACCCTAAAAGTGGTTTTGATTTCACAACCTGCAGTTAGGTAAAAACACTGCATTCAAACCTCTATAAATCAGTCAGTTCTTATTGTAATGACTTCAAACTCAAGATTCTGTAAAAGCCTACCCCAATGAGGATATGTGTTTTACTTTCATCTTCCTGTGACAACTGAAAGTTCCTTAAATTGGGGTCATAGGGGCTGTTTTGAAGGGTTAAAAAGATCACATCCTTCCAAAATGTAATTTCTGTGATTAGGCAACCCTCATGAACTGTAAATCATTAATCTCCCATCAGAATCCCAAGAAAAACTCACACACACAGCAAGGATGGAGTAACACAGTGTGTGGCTTACAGACACATAGAGCCTGCATTTGATACCGCGTTCAAACTATCAAAAAAATGTCAGACCTAGAACTGAGGCCGGGAAACAGCCTCGTCCATTTGCAATGACTTCAATTAATTTTGAACGTCATGAAAATTACGATATTTAGAAACGTTCCAGAATCACAAGACTAGGTGCACTGAAAGACAGATACAAAAGTTTCAGTCCAATAGGTCATTCGGGGACCCCGTAGCAACCCCCGGAAAAAGTGAATTTTCAGCACTAATTAAGGTTTGGGCACCGAATGACCTATCAGGCCAAAACTCGGAATTTGGAGTCGCCTCAGATGGGTCGACACATAATGTCAGAACTGGACCCGCAGCTAAAACGTAACAATGTCTTTTAAGTTTTTATTATGGTTTAAAAAGAAGGCACTGTGAATTTTGGGCCTGCTCTGAAATATGTGATAGTTGGCTTCTAAACGAGTTGGATAAAGTGGGTTTGGTTTCAGAATGATATCTTATTGACTGATGGACACTGACTTGATGGCTGACTTTGTCCGTTTACAATTAGTTTAAATAGTGATGAAGCATCATCAAAGGGACAGACTGAAATCAACACCAACGTGCGATGGAGAGGAACCACTATCACTGCCCGGCCATCCTGAGTTCAACGGGCCAGTCAATTGGGCATTTCTGCAGTATATTAGAGCATGTCCAATTCTTGATGGTAAATGTCCATTGTAAGACATTGCAAATGGACAGCCGTGCCCCTGGTAATTTGAAAGGTAATTTGCCTTTAAAACCTTTTTGGGATAGGGGGCAGCATTTTCACTTTTGGATGAAAAGCGTGCCCAGAGTGAACTGCCTCCTACTCTGTCCCAGATACTAATATATGCATGTTATTATTATAATTGGATAGAAAACACTCTGAAGTTTCTAAAAATGTTTGAATGATGTCTGTGAGTATAACATAACTCATATGGCAGGTGAAAACCTGGAAGTGGGAAATCTGAGGTTTGTAGTTTTTCAAAGCTTGGCCTACCGCATACACAGTGTCTATGGAGACAAGTGGCACTGCCTACGGCTTCCACTAGATGTCAACCATCATTGAGAAACTTGTTTCAGGCTTCTGCTATAAAGGAGGGGGGAATGGGAGCTGAATGAGTCATGGATCTGGCAGAGTGTCTCAGGCTCCTGACGCGCGCTCCCGACAGAGTTAGCTCTCGTTTCAGTGCTTTTCTACAGACAATGAAATTCTCCAGTTGGAACCTTATTGACGATTTATGCTAAAAACATCCTAAAGATTGATTCCATACATCGTTTGACTTGTTTCTACGAACTGTAATGAAACTTTTTGAGTTTTTGTCTGGACGAAGTGCTCAAGCCTCATGAAGATGGATTACTGGGCTGAACACGCTAACAAGTGGCTATTTGAACATAAATTATGGACTTTATGGAACAAATCAGTCATTTATTGTCGAACTGGGATTCCTGGGAGTGCCTCCTGATGAAGATCATCGAAGGTAAGTGAATATTTATAGTGTTATTTCTAACTTCTGTTGACTCCAACATGGCAGATATTTATTTGGCTGGATTGGGCTCTGAGCGCCGTTCTCAGATTATGCTTTTTCCGTAAAGTTTTTTTTAAATCTGACAGAGCGGTTGCATTGAGGAGAAGTCTATCTTTAATTCTGTGAATAACACTTGTATCTTTTATCACTGTTTATTATGAGTATTTCTGCAAAATCACTGGATGTTTTGAAATCAAAACATTACTGCACGTAACGCGCCAATGTAAACTGAGATTTTTGGATATAAATATGAACATTATCGAACAAAACATACATGTATTGTGTAACATGATGTCCTATGAGCGTCATCTGATGAAGATCATCAAAGGCTAGTGATTCGTTTTATCTACACTGCTCAAAAAAATAAAGGGAACACTTAAACAACACAATGTAACTCCAAGTCAATCACACTTCTGTGAAATCAAACTGTCCACTTAGGAAGCAACACTGATTGACAATACATTTCACATGCTGTTGTGCAAATGGAATAGACAACAGGTGGAAATTATAGGCAATTAGCAAGACACCCCTAATAAAGGAGCAGTTCTGCAGGTGATAACCACAGACCACTTCTCAGTTCCTATGCTTCCTGGCTGATGTTTTGGTCACTTTTGAATGCTGGCGGTGCTTTCACTCTAGTTGTAGCATGAGACGGAGTCTACAACCCACACAAGTGGCTCGGGTAGTGCAGCTCATCCAGGATGGCACATCAATGCGAGTTTTGGCAAGAAGGTTTGCTGTGTCTGTCAGCGTAGTGTCCAGAGCATGGAGGCGCTACCAGGAGACAGGCCAGTACATCAGGAGACTTGGAGGAGGCCGTAGGAGGGCAACAACCCAGCAGCAGGACCGCTACCTCCACCTTTGTGCAAAGAGGACCAGGAGGAGCACTGCCAGAGCCCTGCAAAATGACCTCCAGCAGGCCACAAATGTGCATGTGTCTGCTCAAACGGTCAGAAACAGACTCCATGAGGGTGGTATGAGGGCCCAACGTCCACATTTCGGGGTTGTGCTGACAGGCCAACACCGTGCAGAACATATGGCATTCACCAGAGAACACCAAGATTGGCAAATTTGCCACTGGCGCCCTGTGCTCTTCACAGATGAAAGCAGGTTCACACTGAGCACATGTGACAGACGTGGCAGAGTCTGGAGACGCTGTGGAGAACGTTCTGCTACCTGCAACATCCTCCAGCATGACCGGTTTGGCGGTGGGTCAGTCATGGTGTGGGGTGTCATTTCTTTGGGGGGCTGCACAGCCCTCCATGTGCTCGCCAGAGGTAGCCTGACTGTCATTAGGTACCGAGAGGAGATCCTCAGACCCCTTGTGAGACCATATGCTGGTGCGGTTGGCCCTGGTTTCCTCCTAATGCAAGACAATGCTGCAAGAGGAAGGCATTGATGCTATGGACTTGCCTGCCCGTTCCCCAGACCTGAATCCAATTGAGCACATCTGGGACATCATGTCTCGCTCCATCCACCAATGCCACGTTGCACCACAGACGGTCCAGGAGTTGGCGGATGCTTTAGTCCAGGTCTGGGAGGAGATCCCTCAGGAGACCATCCGCCACTCATCAGGAGCATGCCCAGGCGTTATAGGGAGGTCATACAGGCACGTGGAGGCCACACACACTACTGAGCCTATTTTTGACTTGTTTTAAGGACATTACATCAAAGTTGGATCAGCGTGTAGTGTGGTTTTCCACTTTAATTTTGAGTGTGACTCCAAATCCAGACCTCCATGGTTTGATAAATCTGATTTCCATTGATAATTTTTGTGTGATTTTGTTGTCAGCACATTCAACTATGTAAATAAAAAATATTTAATAAGAATATTTAATTCATTCAGATCTAGGATGTGTCATTTTAGTGTTCCCTTTATTTTTTTTGTGACTCCTATCTTTGGCTGGAAAAATGCCTGTGTGTTTTATTGACTTGGCTCTGACCTAACATAATCATATGTTGTGCTTTCGCTGTATAGCCTTTTTGAAATCGGACACGATGGGTAGATAAACAAGAAGTGTATCTTTCATTTGCTGTATTGGACTTCTAAAAAATATACCTGCCCTAGAAAGGTTAACATAAAAGACAAATCATTGACATAGTGTAATCATGTTTCTGTATTGCCATATCAGATTTATTGTAGAAATAAAGATATACAAAGTACATATACAGGAACCTTAAGGAATGTTGCTGGTTCTGATATAGAAAATGGCGCCGGAGGAGATGTCCTCCGTTTTACGGTCTCCTAACCAATTGTTTTTTTTGCAAATTATTTTGTATATAATGTTTCTGCAACCGTATCTTACGGAAGAAAATAGCTTCTGGATATCAGGACAGCGATCACTCACCTCAGATTAGATGAAGATATTTTCAACAACAACAGCAGCAAGCAGGACTCACACGATATTCTCCAAACACCCCACAGGGCAGACATCCACAAGGCAGACAAACACCCCCGGGCTACTAACTTTAAACGCTGTGTCGCCCGCGTGCTAGCGTAGTGGCGGCTTCCCTGTTCCATCTACTGCTTCCCCCTGGCCACTATGATCACTTGGCTACATAGCTGATGCCTGCTGGACTGTCCATTAATCACGGTACTCCATTCTGTTTATTTAAGTTTTATCTGTTTGGCCCCAGCCGCGAACTCAGGCTCTGTGTGTAGTTAATCCGACCCTCTCTGCCTAGTCATCACCATTTTACCTGCTGTTGTTGTGTTAGCTGACTAGCTGTTGTTGTCTCACCTGTTGTTTTAGCTAGCTCTCCCAATCAAGACCTGTGATTACTTTATGCCTTGCTGTATTTCTCTCTCAAATATCAATATGCCTTGTATACTGTTGTTCGGGTTAGTTTACATTGTTTTAGTTTACAATGGAACCCACTGATACCTCCTTTGTCCCACCTCCCACACATGCGGTGACCTCACCCATTATAACCACTATGACCAGAGATACAACCTCTCTTATCATCAACCAGTGCCTGAGCTTACCTCCGCTGTACCCACACCACACCATACCCCTGTCTGCACATTATGCCCTGAATATATTCTACCACGCCCATGAATCTGCTCCTTTTATTCCTTGTCCCCAACGCTCTAGGCGACCAGTTCTGATAGCTTTTAGCCACACCCTCATCCTACTCCTCTGTTCCTCGGGTGATGTGGAGGTAAACCCAGGCCCTGCATATCCCCAGGCACCCTCATTTGTTGACTTCTGTGATCAAAAACGTCTTGGTTTCATGCATGTCAACATCTGAAGCCTACTCCCTAAGTTTGTTTTACTCACTGCTTTAGTACACTCTGCCAACCCTGACGTCCTTGCTGTGTCTATTTTGTCAGTGACCAAACCCCCCAAAATACATGCATTGCACAAATACAGGCCAATCAAATCAAGCTGTGCATACAAACTGAACGATGATGGTCCGAAGATTTTCTAAAATAACTTAATTTAGATGTAATGTGAAAGAAAGGAAATACTTTTATTAAAGTGGTGCGTGTGAAAACAATGGTGACGGAGGAGACTGTGACCAGTTCTCCTTCAAGCACAGGAAAGGAAATGCAAGTTTTGCTTATCCCGGATATTGGAGGTGGCAAACTACAGAAACTCTGCCTCGAGCTTGAGGAAACATTCAGTGGTGTAAAAAGTACCTAAAAGTTAAGATACCATAATAGAAAATGACTCGAGTAAAAGTGAAAGTCGCCCAATAAAATTCACTTGAGTAAAATCTAAAAGTACTTGTTTTTAAATATACTTAAGTATAAAACATAAATGTAATTGCTAAAATATACTTAAGTATCAAAAGTACAAAAACAAGTATAAATCATTTCAAATTGCTTATATTAATAACCTCTTGGGGCTAAGGGGCAGAAATTTCACTTTTGGAGAAATAGCATGCCCAATTTCAACTTCCTGCTACTCATGCCAAGAATATGGTTGACCAGCATTTGCCTCATGCAAAACAACACATCTCCTTCGCATAGAGTGGATCAGGCTGTTGATTGTGGTCTGTGCCTGAGGGGAGGGGAGGGGGGAGAGCCTAATTAATTACAATTGACTGATTTCTTTATATGAAATGCGACTCAGTAAAATCTTTGAAATTCTTGCATGTTGCGTTTATCTTTTTGTTCAGTGTCGTTTAAAAGCTTTGAAGGATAAGAGAACAATACACTTTTCAGTGAGAACAAATAAGTTAAACATTCTATTTTCACATACTGAGAATGTGTCATGCGTGATTGCGTCTTTTGCCGCTATTCATTAATTTCAGTAGCACTTCCCCTTATCTAATTAATCAGCTGTTGTCAAAGCATACTACATTTTCTAAATGTTGCATTCTATTGAACTTTCCATTTTTTTTGTATACTCAAACAGCCTACTATTTAGGACACAAGTATGGGTATTCGGACCCGGCCACTGAGTCTCTGACAAAGTTCACAGATAAATTACATAGCAAAAAATTGTAGGTCTCTAAATGCTGTATGTCATGACCAAGTAAGCTAATATTAGCTAGCTAGTTCACTCACTTGCTGAAGTTAGCCTAATGTTGTTAGCTAACCTTGGTTACTTGCATGGCTTGCCAGCCACCACCACACATAGACGGACTAGCCATAATGGCTATCATGATCAGGTTAGCCATGTAGCCAACTAGCTAACTTAGCTGCAAGGAGAGCTTGCTAATATTAGCATGCTATACAACTAGGCTAATGCTAACATATGTGAGTTGGACCATTAGATACAGTGCCTTGCGAAAGTATTCGGCCCCCTTGAACTTTGCGACCTTTTGCCACATTTCAGGCTTCAAACATAAAGATATAAAACTGTATTTTTTTGTGAAGAATCAACAACAAGTGGGACACAATCATGAAGTGGAACGACATTTATTGGATATTTCAAACTTTTTTAACAAATCAAAAACTGAAAAATTGGGCGTGCAAAATTATTCAGCCCCTTTACTTTCAGTGCAGCAAACTCTCTCCAGAAGTTCAGTGAGGATCTCTGAATGATCCAATGTTGACCTAAATGACTAATGATAAATACAATCCACCTGTGTGTAATCAAGTCTCCGTATAAATGCACCTGCACTGTGATAGTCTCAGAGGTTCGTTAAAAGCGCAGAGAGCATCATGAAGAACAAGGAACACACCAGGCAGGTCCGAGATACTGTTGTGAAGAAGTTTAAAGCCGGATTTGGATACAAAAAGATTTCCCAAGCTTTAAACATCCCAAGGAGCACTGTGCAAGCAATAATATTGAAATGGAAGGAGGATCAGACCACTGCAAATCTACCAAGACCTGGCCATCCCTCTAAACTTTCAGCTCATACAAGGAGAAGACTGATCAGAGATGCAGCCAAGAGGCCCATGATCACTCTGGATGAACTGCAGAGATCTACAGCTGAGGTGGGAGACTCTGTCCATAGGACAACAATCAGTCGTATATTGCACAAATCTGGCCTTTATGGAAGAGTGGCAAGAAAGCCATTTCTTAAAGATATCCATAAAAAGTGTTGTTTAAAGTTTGCCACAAGCCACCTGGGAGACACACATAACATGTGGAAGAAGGTGCTCTGGTCAGATGAAACCAAAATTGAACTTTTTGGCAACAATGTAAAACGTTATGTTTGGCGTAAAAGCAACACAGCTGAACACACCATCCCCACTGTCAAACATGGTGGTGGCAGCATCATGGTTTGGGCCTGCTTTTCTTCAGCAGGGACAGGGAAGATGGTTAAAATTGATGGGAAGATGGATGGAGCCAAATACAGGACCATTCTGGAAGAAAACCTGATGGAGTCTGCAAAAGACCTGAGACTGGGACAGAGATTTGTCTTCCAACAAGACAATGATCCAAAACATAAAGCAAAATCTACAATGGAATGGTTCAAAAATAAACATATCCAGGTGTTAGAATGGCCAAGTCAAAGTCCAGACCTGAATCCAATCGAGAATCTGTGGAAAGAACTGAAAACTGCTGTTCACAAATGCTCTCCATCCAACCTCACTGAGCTCGAGCTGTTTTGCAAGGAGGAATGGGAAAAAATTTCAGTCTCTCGATGTGCAAAACTGATAGAGACATACCCCAAGCGACTTACAGCTGTAATCGCAGCAAAAGGTGGCGCTACAAAGTATTAACTTAAGGTGGCTGAATAATTTTGCACGCCCAATTTTTCAGTTTTTGATTTGTTAAAAAAGTTTGAAATATCCAATAAATGTCGTTCCACTTCATGATTGTGTCCCACTTGTTGTTGATTCTTCACAAAAAAATACAGTTTTATATTTTTATGTTTGAAGCCTGAAATGTGGCAAAAGGTCGCAAAGTTCAAGGGGGCCGAATACTTTCGCAAGGCACTATAGCTAGCTATAATAGCTGCTAAAGCCATCCATAGTGAACTGTTTCATCATTCATAGCTAGCTAGTTATCTTACCTCTACAATGTTTCCAGTGGTGTAAAGTACTTAATTAAAAATACTTGAAAGTACCACTTAAGTAGTTTTTTGGGATATCTGTACTTTACTATTTATATTTTTTACTATGTTTACTTCACAACATTCCTAAAGAAAAGTGTATTTTTTACTCCATTTATTTCCCCTGACACCCAAAAGTACTCATTGCATTTTGAATGCTTAGCAGGACAGGAAATTGTATTTTTCACACCCTTATCAAGAGAACATCCCTGGTCATCCCTACTGCTTCTAATCTGGCAGAATCACTAAACACATGCTTAGTTTCTAAATGATGTGTAAGTGTGGAGCGTGACCCTGGCTATTCGTAAAAATGTAAAAAATATAATATAAAAAAAACGTTTTAAATTAATGCTGTCTGGTTTGCTTAATTAATATGGGTTGGTCCCCCATTTGCTGATAAACCAGCCTCCACTCTTCTGGGAAGTTTCTAGCATGGCAGAAATTTGTCGAACTGACTTGTTGACAAATTTGCCTGGACCCTTTATTGTCGACACGGAGCCCCGCTGATCCATCACGACTGGACTGCCGACGTGATTCCCCGATGTGGTCTACTAGCCCCGGCCCGTTAGCTTTTCTGAACGCTGTGTCCCCTGCTTTTTTTCTACTATGTTATTGACTTGTTTATTGTTTATTGTTTACTCCATGTGTAACACTGTGTTGTTGTCTGTTCACACTGCTATGCTTTATCTTGGCCAGGTCGCAATTGCAAATGAGAACTTGTTCTCAACTAGCCAACCTGGTTAAATAAAGGTGAAATTAAAAAAATAAAACATACATACCCCAACCAGAAGCCATGGATTACAGGCAACATTTGCACTGAGCTAATGGGTAGAGCTGCCACTCTCAAGGTGCAGGGCTCTAACCCGGAAGCTTACAAGAAATCCTGCTATGCCTGCGACGAACCATCAAACATGCAAAGCATCAATACAGGGCTAAGATTGAATCATACTACACCGACTCCGACGCTCGTCGGATGAGGCAGGGCTTGCAAACTATTACAGACTACAAAGGGAAGCACAGCCGTGAGCTGCCCAGTGACACAAGTCTACCAGATGAGCTAAATCACTTCTATGCTCGCTCCGAGGCAAGCAACACTGAGGCATGCATGAGAGCATCAGCTGTTCCAGACGACTGTGTGATCACGCTCTCCATAGCCGACGTGAGTAAGGCCTTTAAACAGGTGAACATACACAAGGCTGCGGGGCCAGACCGATTACCAGGACGTTTGCTCCGGGCATGTGCTGACCAACTGGCAGGTGTCTTCACTGACATTTTCAACATGTCCCTGATTGAGTCTGTAATACCAACATGCTTCAAGCAGACCACCATAGTGCCTGCGCCCAAGAACATAAAGGCAACCTGCCTAAATGGCACTCACGTCCGTAGCTTTGAAAGGCTGGTAATGGCTCACATCAACACCATTATCCCAGAAACCCTAGATCCACTCCAATTTGCATACTGCGAAAAACAGATCCACAGATGATGCAATCTCTATTACACTCCACACTGCCCTTTCCCACCTGGACAAAAGGAACACCTATGTGAGAATGCTGCTCATTGACTACAGCTCAGCATTCAACACCATTGTGTTCTAACCCTCTAATCTCATCACTAAGCTAAGGATCCTGGGACTATACACCTCCCTCTGCAACTGGATCCTGGACTTCTTGACAGGCCGCCCCCAGGTAGTGAGGGTAGGTAGCAACACATCTGCCACTCAACACTGGAGCTCCGCAGGGGTGCGTGCTCAAACCCCTCCTGTACTCCCTGTTCACCCACGACTGCAACACCATCATTAAGTTTGCTGATGACACAACAGTGGTAGGCCTGATCACCAACAACAACAAGACAGCCTATAGGGAGGAGGTCAGAGACCTGGCTGGGTGGTGCCAGAATAACAACCTATCCCTCAACGTAACCAAGACTAAGGAGATGATTGTGGACGACAGGAAAAGTATCACCGAGCACGTCCCCATTCTCATCGACGGGGCTGTAGTGGAGCAGGTTGAGAGCTTCAAATTCCTTGGTGTCCACATCAACAACAAACTAGAATGGTCCAAACACACCAAGACAGTCGTGAAGAGGGCACAACAAAGCCTTTTCCCACACAGGAAACAAAAAAGATTTGGCATGGGTCCTGAGATCATCAAAAGGTTATGCAGCTGCAACAGGGAGAGCATCCTGACCGGTTGCATCACTGCCTGGTATGGCAATTGCTCGGCCTCCGACCACAAGGCACCTTAGAGGGTAGTGCGTACGGCCCAGTACATCACCTGGTGTAGAGGTCCTGGATGGCAGGCAGCTTTGCCCCAGTGGTGTCAGGGGAAGGCCCTAAAAATTGTCAAAGACCCCAGCCACCCCAGTAATAGACTGTTCTCTCTACTACCGCATGGAAAGCGGTTCTGGAGTGCCAAGTCTAGGGCAAAAAGGCTTCTCAACAGTTTTTACCCCTAAGCCATAAGACTCCTGAACAGGTAACCAAATGGTTACTCGGACTATTTGCATTGTGTGCAACCCCCCAATCCCTCTTTTACGCTGCTGCTACTCTCTGTTTTATCTTATATGCATAGTCACTTTAACTATACATTCATGTATAGATACATTCATACTACCTAAATTGGCCCGACCAACCAGTGCTCCCGCACATTGGCTAACCGCATTGTGTCCCAACACCCGCCAACCCCTCTTTTTACGCTTCTGCTACTCTCTGTTCATATATGCATAGTCACTTTAACGATACCTACATGTTCATACTACCTCAATAAGCCTGACTAACAGGTGTCTGTATGTAGCCTCGCTACTCTTTTCAAATGTATTTTTAAAGTTATTTTATTTCTTTACTTACCTACACACACACACACACACACACACATACCTTTTTTTCGCACCATTGGTTAGAGACTATGTAAGCATTTCACTGTTGTATTCAGTGCACGTGACAAATAAACTTGGATTTAAGATTCCAGCTCATGCCATCTGCCTTTCCTTTACTCTCTGTTAATTAAAACTTGTTAGGGCCTTTTTTCTGAATTTCCACCTGACTGACGTGTCCAAAGTAAACTGCCTGTTACTCTGGTCCAGAAGCCAGGATATGCATATACAGTGGGGCAAAAAAGTATTTAGTCAGCCACCAATTGTGCAAGTTCTCCCACTTAAAAGGATGAGAGAGGCCTGTAATTTTCATCATAGGTACACTTCAACTATGACAGACAAAATGAGAAAAAAAATCCAGAAAATCACATTGTAGGATTTATTTATGTATTTATTTGCAAATTATGGTGGAAAATAAGTATTTGGTCAATAAGTTTATCTCAATACTTTGTTATATACCCTTTGTTGGCAATGACAGAGGTCAAACATTTTCTGTAAGTCCTCACAAGGTTTTCACACACTGTTGTTGGTATTTTGGCCCATTCCTCCATGCAGATCTCCTCTAGAGCAGTGATGTTTTTGGGCAACACGACTTTCAACTCCCTCCAAAGATTTTCTATGAGGTTGAGATCTTGAGACTGGCTAGGACACTCCAGGACCTTGAAAGGCTTCTTACGAAGCCGCTCCTTCGTTGCCCGGGCGGTGTGTTTAGGATCATTGTCATGCTGAAAGACCCAGCCACATTTCATCTTCAATGCCCTTGCTGATGGAAGGAGGTTTTCACTCAAAATTTCACGATACATGGCCCCATTCATTCTTTCCTTTACACGGATCAGTCATCCTGGTCCCTTTGCAGAAAAACAGCCCCAAAGCATGATTTTTCCACCCCCATGCTTCACAGTAGGTATGGTGTTCTTTGGATGCAACTCAGCATTCTTTGTCCTCCAAACACGACAAATTAAGTTTTTACCAAAAAGTTATATTTTGGTTTCATCTGACCATATGACATTCTCCCAATCTTCTTCTGGATCATCCAAATGCTCTCTAGCAAACTTCAGACGGGCCTGGACATGTACTGGCTTAAGCAGGGGGACACATCTGGCACTGCAGGATTTGAGTCTCTGGCGGCGTAGTGTGTTACTGATGGTAGGCTTTGTTACTTTGTTACTTTCCCAGCTCTCTGCAGGTCATTCACTAGGTCCCCCCGTGTGGTTATGGGATTTTTGCTCACCGTTCTTGGGATCATTTTGACCCCACGGGTGAGATCTTGCGTGGAGCCCCAGATCGAGGGAGATTATCAGTGGTCTTGTATGTCTTCCATTTCCTAATAATTGCTCCCACAGTTGATTTCTTCAAACCAAGCTGCTTACCTATTGCAGATTCAGTCTTCCCAGCCTGGTGCATGTCTACAATTTTGTTTCTGGTGTCCTTTGACAGCTCTTTGGTCTTGGCCATAGTGGAGTTTGGAGTGTGACTGTTTGAGGTTGTGGATAGGTGTCTTTTATACTGATAACAAGTTCAAACAGGTGCCATTAATACAGGTAACGAGTGGAGGACAGAGGAGCCTCTTAAAGAAGAAGTTACAGGTCTGTGAGAGACAGAAATCTTGCTTGTTTGTAGGTGACCAAATACTTATTTTCCACCATAATTTGCAAATAAATTCATAAAAAATCCTACAATGTGATTTTCTAGATTGTTTTTCTCATTTTGTCTGTCATAGTTGAAGTGTACCTAAGATGAAAATTACAGGCCTCTCTCATATTTTTAAGTGGGAGAACTTGCACAATTGGTGGCTGACTAAATACTTTTTTGCCCCACTGTAATTGGTACCATTGGATAGAAGTTAGTAGAAATGTTAAAATAATGTATGAGACTATAACACAATAGACATGGTAGGAGAAAATTCCCCCCAAAAACAACCCATGCTCTTACAATGGAAAGTATAGGGACATTTCCAAATCCAGCTCCCAGATTGTAATTCCTATGGCTTCCAGTAGATGTCAGCAGTCTTTGTTCAGGGTTTCAGGCTTGCTTCTTCCCAAACGAGGAAGAATTTTGAGTCTTAGTCCTGGAACTCAGAGTTGGAAATCAGTCTGTGCGCGCACAACGAAGAGGCCATGCACCTGCTAATATCGTTTTCCTATTTAACTTCTTTCCATATGAAATATTATAGTTTAATTACATTTTAGGGTACCTGAGGATTGACTAGAAATGTATTTTGACACATTTTAACAACGTTTAGTGGTAGCTTTTTTGGATTCCTTTCTCTGCATGTTGAACGAGTGGATTACTCAAATCGATGGTACCAACTAAACAGACTTTTTGGGATGTAAAGAAGGATTTTATCGAACAAAACAACACTACATGTTGTAGCTGGGATCCTTTGGGTTGCAAATCAGAGAAAGATTTTCAAAAATTAAGTGAATATTTAATCGCTATTTGTGATTTTATGATGCCTGTGCAGGTGGAAAAATATTTTGATGTGGGGCGCCGTCCTCAAACAATCGCATGGCATGCTTTCGCTATAAAGCCTATTGTAAATAGGACATTGCAGTTATATTAACAAAAATGTAAGCTTTTAACTGATATAAGACTCTTGTATGTACCTAAATGTTTTATATCCATGATTTTTATGATTATTTATTTGAATTGCGCGCGCTCCAATGTCACCAGAAGTTGTCGAGGGACACCTAGCCCTAAGATTTTTAAAAAGGGGTGGGTGGCAGTCTCAATGTAATTTATACTGCATCCTTCCCATTTGGATTGTTTTGAAGCAATCATTACCATTAAACTGCTTGTTGCCATACTAAGCCAATTTGATGAAGCTCAAAAAACATGTCTGAAGTCAAAATGCTGTTCAAAAACTAGATCTGACTTACTCCAAGGCAGAGTTGGTTTGACACGTTGGCAGGTTTTCCAAAGCACTCTACAATATATAGCTGTAGCCCTCACATTCAGCTTTGTCAAAACACAGACCTTGTCTACACAGTGTTCACCATGTAAATCTGAATGCTGAATCTGAAGATGGCGGCGCTGAAGAGGACACATGTATTGCCGGTTCCTGCTCGATTTAGCTTTTTTTATGGCTATTCTTGCATTCATTATTACTTTGTTTGCCCATAATGTCCATGCAATAAGTTCCTACAACTGGCAAAAACTTATGGATCATGAATCGGAAGCTACACACTTCTCTCTCAGCCTCCCGGATCTGGAATACAACATTTACTCCTTTGTTTCACGCACAGCAGGCTGTTGACCATGATGACCGAAGGCAATGCTGGCGACGACAAAGAGGAAGGAAAGGGGGCCTCCTCTTCCTAGTATCCTGATGGCTAATGTCTATTCACTGGAAGAAAAATGGATCAAGGCTTCAATTGCAGAGGGACATGTGTCTCTTTTTACAGAGACATGGCTCACGGACAATGCACTCGCCTGCTATTCAACCAGACGGCTTTTCCATTTTCCGTATGGGTCGAACGTCAGCTTCTGGTAAAAGTAGGGGGACTTCATCAACAGTCACAGGCTTCATTAGGAAATGTGTTGATGATGTACACACAATAACAATCTGGACATACCCCAACCAAAAAAACTGGATGAATGGAGATATCCATACCAGTGGAAGTAGGTGCTGTTTAACAAACTATAGTTTGGCAAGTTGGTTAGGACATCTACTTTGTGCCTGACACAAGTAATGTTTCCAGAAATTATTTACAGACAGATTATTTCACTTATAATTCACTGTAGCACAATTCCAGTGGGTCAGAAGTTTACATATACAAAGTTGACTATGCCTTTAAACAGCTTGGAAAATTCCAGAAAATGATGTCATGGCTTTAGAAGCTTCTGATCGGCTAATTGACATAATTTGAGTCAATTGGAGGTGTACCTATGGATGTATTTCAAGGCCTACGCTTCAAACAAAATGGCTCTTTGCTTGACCTCATGGGAAAATCAAAAGAACTCAGCCAAGACCTCAGAAAAAACATTGTTGACCTCCACAAGTCTAGTTCATCCTTGGGAGCAATTTCCAAACTTATGAAGGTACCACGTTCATCTGTACAAACAATAGTACGCAAGTATAAACACCATGGGACCGCGCACGTGTCATACCGCTCTTTAAGGAGACGCATTCTGTGTCCTAGAGATGAATGTACTTTGGTGCGAAAAGTGCAAATCAATCCCAGTACAACAGCAAAGGATCTTGTGAAGATGCTGGAGGAAACGGGTACAAAAGTATCTATATCTACAGTAAAATGAGTCCTGTATCAACATAACCTGAAAGGCCGCTAAGCAAGGAAGAAGCCACTGCTCCAAAACCACCATAAAAAAGCCAGACTACGGTTTGCAACTGCACATGTGGACAAATATCGTACTTTTTGGAGAAATGTCCTCTGTTAAGGGCTTGTGAGGCGTCTGTTTCTCAAACTAGACACTCTAATGTACTTGTACTCTTTCTCAGTTGTGCACCGGGGTCTCCCACTCCTTTCTATTCTGGTTAGAGCCAGTTCGCACTGTCCTGTGAAGGGAGTATTACACAGAGTTGTATGAGATCTTCAGTTTCTTATCAATTTCTCGCTTGGAATAGCCTTCATTTCTCAAACAGGTTTAGACTGAGGAGTTTCAAAAGAAAGTTATTTTTCTCTGGACATTTTGAGCCTGTAATCGAACCCACAAATGCTGATGCTCCAGATACTCAACTAGTCTAAAGAAGGACAGTTTTATTGCCTCTTTCATCAGGACAACATTTTTAAGCTGTGCTAACATAATTGCAAAAGGGTTTTCTAATGATCAATTAGCCTTTTCAAATGATACACTTGGATTTGCTAAAACAACGTGCCATTGAAACACAGGAGTGATGGTTGCTGATAATGGGCCCCTGTACGCCTATGTAGATATTCCATAAAAAATCTGCCGTTTCCAGCTACAATAGTAATTTATAACCTTAACAATGCCTACACTATATTTATGATCAATTTGATGTTATTTTAATGGACAAAAAAATGTGCTTCTCTTTAAAAAACATGGACATTTCTAAGTGACTCCAAACTTTTGAACGGTAGTGTATTTTCACACACAACATAATAAACAACAGGCACCAAAATGGCAGACCATATTCTATCCTGGGTATTTCCCTCTCCGCCACCCATTTTAATCTTACCACTCACTTTGAGACATACTTTTATTTAGCAATTGTTTCAGTTAGATCTTGAAACAACCTATGGAGGTTATAAGTTTCAAATTCTTTGGAAGATTATTCCAAGTAATGGCAGCCGAGTATAAAAATGTTTCATACCACTTTTAAATCTAAAAGGAACAACGTCAGTTTCATTCCTTCTAGCTGAATAGTTTTGGTTATCCCCTAATAAGTTAAAGTAGTTACATAAATATCTGGGGACCATACTGTGGACAATCTTACCTGAGGGACTCTCCTCCACTTTAAGCCATCTAAGGCTTTCAAAGTGGGAATAGTCAAGATGTGTAAGTGCTGGAAATTAAAAAATAATCCTGACTAATTTGTTCTGAGATATCTGAAATATTTTTTTTTTATATCTTGGGGGCACTATTGTATCAGGAAGAGCATGCATAGTCGAAGTGGCACTGAACAAGAGCACCTGCCAAAGTCCCCATTGCATTATTTTCCAGATATTTGGAGGTTCTAGCCAGGAACCTAATTTCATGGTTTACTTTTGCAATAACATTTTGTGCCATGCTCTCCCTTGTCAGATGGTTATCCAGCACACATCCGAGATAAAAACAGAGTTTTTTTGCTGCGACTACTATGTCACCTACTACCACCTTAAAATATGTGAATTTCCTCAGTTTCACTTTGGACCCAAACAAGATGGACTCTGTTTTTCCAAGTTGAAGTTCCAGCTTATTGTCATATAGCCATTTACTGACATTCAGAAGTTCAGCACTGAGGGCTTTCTCAACCACATGTTTGTCTTTGTGGGAAACCAACAGTGAAGAATCATCTGCATATAGGAAAAGGTCACATGTATAGGCAGATTTCAGATCATTTATGTACAATAGAAATAAAAGTAGACCCAGCACACTCCCTTGGGGTACTCCGCAGTTCAAAATGTTGGGTTTAGACAGGGTCCCATACACATCCACCGTCTGTTTTCTTCCTTGCAGGTAAGAGCTGACCCATTTTACTGCTAAGGTGTTGAAACCCATGGCTCTTAGTTTGATTAACAGAATCTCATGATCCACTGTATCGAACGCCTTTTGGAGATCTAAAGTAACCATACCACAAAATGTCCCTCCGTCTACTTCTTCAGTCAGATATAGTAGGCAGGTGTTAGTGGAATGGGATTTCCTGAAGCCAGATTGGAGCTCATAGAATAGGTTATGTAAGGAAATATAACTGTCAATCTGCTTGAACATAATATTTTCCATTACCTTCGATAAAGCACACAGGGTTGAGACAGGTTGATAGTTTCCATGATCTAATTTATTAACTTTTTTATATACAGTAAAGGAATGACCCTTGCAAGTTTTAGTTGACTGGTAAAACACGAGAATTCAATAGACAGGTTCACAATGTGAGTTACACAGGGGGTGATAATTACCGCAGCATCCTTTAGAAATCTGGCAGGAATGTTGTCAAGGCCCATTGCTTTGGAATGGTCAAGTTCTTTCAGCCTCTCTAGCACAGTTGACTCAGACACCTTTTCAAATGAAAAATCATCTACTTGAATCCCCTGCTGTGAGTAAAACTGCTGGACATGACTCTCCCCATAGCAACCTGATTGACAAGGTCACTTGCTAACTAATGCATTAGCTATAGTTGTAAAATAGCTATTCAGACTGTCTGCAACCATCGTCTTGTCTGATGTAACCTTTCCTGTAATGTCCAAATTAAGATTAAGAGCTTTGGTCTTTAATCTGTTACTGTAACCTAACAGCTTCATACGCTTCCATAATTTACTCAGATTGTTCCTATTTTCAACTATATTGTCATTAAAATATTTCTTCTTGGCCTTCTGTATCATCCTGTTGACCTAATTTCTTATAGTCTATAAATATATCATCTGCCCTGGATTTCCTAAATTCCAGAAAGTGTTAATTTCTACGCTTAATTGCCTTTAAAATGTTAACATTTATCCATGGTTCAGTTCTTTGCATCATTCTAACCTTTTTTTACTGGAGCCTGCTTATCTACAGCATGTAAAAACAATGATTTAAAATTGCCCCAGGCATTCTCCACCTTTTGCATTTCAATACAGCAGACCAGAATAAGGATGTAAACGTAACAAAATGTGGGAAAAAAATCAAGGGGTCTGAATACTTTCTGAATGCACTGTATGGCTGCACGGATTCCTGGTTCAAATCAACCCAAGATAATGAACCCTGAAGATGGGACAAAGTGCCTGACAAGGTAACAAAGTGGCAGTCAGCTGTTCTCAACCCCTAAGAGCTCAATGAGTTTGAATGCACACACCAATACCAGCTTGATATGTCCCTTGTCACCTATCTTTTTACCAACATCGTAACAGCCCTGGCTCTCTCTGTCTGTCCTTCTAATCTTTATTTTTCTATGCTTGTCCTAGGGCTGAGAAGAGCTGACATCAGAACTGAGGAAGATTGTTAAGGAACCCCTTGAGCAACACCCGATGCTCTGCTGACTTCTCTCTCCTGGATGCTTTCCTATTCAAACTGTCCCGTTGTGTGTTTCACTGCATCTGAGCCCCCTTATGTCGAGAGAGTTGCCCCTGATCATAGATCTAGGATTATACCCAATCCCAATTTGAACTCTTCCTCTGTTCCTTTGTCTCTCTCTCCCCCTATCTCCGCAAACAGCATCGTTTTTAAATGAGTGTTTTGGGACCATGTTGAGACATTCTCTACATCCAGAGAGCAACAGCAGGAAGATCACAGACCTAAGAGGTCTCACCACTGCCCACGTTGTAAGGAGAGTTTCTCAATTCCATCAAAGTAAAAAGAAATACACCGAAAAATACACACAGGAGAGAATTATGCTCGTATTTGGTTACATATGTGTTAACTGTTGTTACTTCTATTCTCAATTATTTTTTTAATTTGTTAGCAATTTGAATACATTTAGTTAATGTACAAATGTATTGTTTTTGATATATTTCGATTTCAGGGAGAAATTCACTGTACGTTTACAGCATTATACTGGCACTAGAATTGTCAGTTTAAAACTGTAATTTTGATTTATAGCAGATATGCTGTAATATATATTTTCCTCACCGTAAAACATTACACCATCCCTGTAATATACACTGCTCAAAAAAAAGGGAACACTAAAATAGCACATCCTAGATCTGAATGAATGAAATATTCTTATTAAATACTTTTTTCTTTACATAGTTGAATGTGCTAAAAACAAAATCACACAAGAATTATCAATGGAAATCAAATTTATCAACCCATGGAGGTGTGGATTTGGAGTCACACACTACAGGCTGATCCAACTTTGATGTAATGTCCTTAAAACAAGTCAAAATGAGGCTCAGTAGTGTGTGTGGCCTCCACGTGCCTGTATGACCTCCCTACAATGCCTGGGCATGCTCCTGATGAGGTGGCGGATGGTCAACTCCTGGACAGTCTGTGGTGCAACGGGGCATTGGTGGATGGAGCGAGACATGATGTCCCAAATGTGCTCAATTGGATTCAGGTCTGGGGAACGGGCGGGCCAGTCCATAGCATCAATGCCTTCCTCTTGCAGGAACTGCTGACACACTCCAGCCACATGAGGTCTAGCATTGTCTTGCAATCGGAGGAACCCAGGGCCACTCGCACCAGCTTATGGTCTCACAAGGGGTCTGAGGATCTCATCTCGGCACCTAATGGCAGTCAGGCTACCTCTGGTGAGCACTTGGAGGTCTGTGCGGCCCCCCAAAGAAATGCCACCCCACACCATGACTGACCCACCGCCAAACTGGTCATGCTGGAGGATGTTGCAGGCAGCAGAACGTTCGCCACGACGTCTCCAGACTCTGTCACATCTGTCACATGTGCTCAGTGTGAACCTGCTTTCATCTGTGAAGAGCACAGGGCGCCAGTGGTGAATTTGCCAATCTTGGTGTTCTCTGGCAAATGCCAAACGTCCTGCACGGTGTTGGGCTGTAAGCACAACCCCACCTGTGGACATCGGGCCCTCATACCACACGCATGGAGTCTGTTTCTGACCGTTTGAGCAGACACATGCACATTGTGGCCTGCTGGAGGTCATTTTGCAGGGCTCTGGCAGTGCACCTCCTGCTCCTCCTTGCACAAAGGCGGAGGAAGCGGTCCTGCTGCTCGCATTGATGTGCCATCCTGGATGAGCTGCACTACAAATCAAATCAAATGTATTCATATTGCCCTTCGTACATCAGCTGATATCTCAAAGTGCTGTACAGAAACCCAGCCTAAAACCCCAAACAGCAAGCAATGCAGGTGGAGAAGCACAATGGCTAGGAAAAACTCCCTAGAAAGGCCAAAACCTAGGAAGAAACGTAGAGAGGAACCAGGCTATGTGGGTTTGCAGGTCCTCTTTTGGCTGTGCCGGGTGGAGATTATAAAAGAACATGGCCAAGATGTTCGCATGGTCAAATAATAATAATCACAGGCAGAACAGTTGAAACTGGAGCAGCAGCACGGCCAGGTGGACTGGGGACAGCAAGGAGTCATTACGTCATGTAGTCCTGAGGCATGGTCCTAGGGCTCAGGTCCTCAGAGAGAGAGAGAGAAAGAAAGAAAGAGAGAATTAGAGAGGGCATACACTTAAATTCACACAGGACACCAGATAAGACAGGAGAAGTACTCCAGATATAGCAAACTGACCCTAGCCCCTGACACAAACTACTGCAGCATAAATACTGGAGGCTGAGACAGGAGGGGTCAGGAGACACTGTGGCCCCATCCGAGGACACCCCCGGACAGGGCCAAACAGGAAGGATATAACCCCACCCACTTTGCCAAAGCACAGCCCCCACACCACTAGAGGGATATCTTCAACCATCAACTTACCATCCTAAGACAAGGCCGAGTATAGCCCACTAAGATCTCCGCCTACCTGAGCCACTTGTCTGGGTTGTAGACTCCGTCTCATGCTACCACTAGAGTGAAAGCACCGCCAGCAGTCTACAAACCACACAAGTAGCTCAGGTAGTGCTGATGGGTTGTTGCCCTCCTACGGCCTCCTCCAAGTCTCCTGATGTACTGGCCTGTCTCCTGGTAGCGCCTCCATGCTATGGACACTACGCTGATAGACACAGCAAACCTTCTTGCCACAACTCGCATTGATGTGCCATTCTGGATGAGCTGCACTACCTGAGCCACTTGTGTGGGTTGTAGACTCCGTCTCATGCTACCACTAGAGTGAAAGCACCGCCAGCATTCAAAAGTGACCAAAACATCAGCCAGGAAGCATAGGAACTGAGAAGTGGTCTTGTGGTCACCACCTGCAGAACCACGCCTTTATTGGGGGTGTCTTGCTAATTGCCTATAATTTCCACCTGTTGTCTATTCCATTTGCACAACAGCATGTGAAATGTATTGTCAATCAGTGTTGCTTCCTAAGTGGACGGTTTGATTTCACAGAAGTGTGATTGACTTGGAGTTACATTTTGTGGTTTAAGTCTTCCCTTAATTATTTTGAGCAGTGTACTTTAGTGGGTGAGAGCCCAGCACAGCAGGACGGCTGTCACTACTCCTACCAAATGTGGCTCCCCTTCCCGTTCGGGTGGCGGTCAGCTGCCACTGATATTTTCCTCCATCTCCTTGTCTGTTTATTAGTTACACCTGTTGTTAATTAGGTTTATTAGTTGGGCTTTATTAGCCAGCCGGCGCACCTGCTGGGTGTGGGGGATTGTTTTATGTGTACTCTTTGTACACGCGTGTATGTCACGGTTGTTCGTGTACATGAGCTGTTTTTTGGGACTGTTTAGTTCCCCTGTGTTTTGAGGCATATGTTTTGAGTGGCGTCTGTTTTCACCTGGTCGGTGTATAAAGAAGTAGCCTACTCTGAACTCTCTGTCTCCTGCGTCTGACTCCTTCCTCCACTACACCCCGGGCCTTTTTCCAGTCCTAGTGAGGACAGCCTGTGTGTGTGTGTGTGTATGCGTGCGTGTGTGCGTGTGTGGTGATCGCGTGTGTAAGTAAGTCTGTTTGTTTGAATGAGGGTATACAGTGGCTTGCGAAAGTATTCACCCCCCTGGAAAAAAAATAGATTTTGGGGGGGTTTGTATCATTTGATATACACAACATCCCTACCACTTTGAAGATGCAAAATATATATTTTTTTGAAACAAACAAGAAATAAGACCAGAAAACTTGATCATGCGTAACTATTCACCCCACAAGTCAATACTGTGTGGTGCCACCTTTTCCAGCAATTACAGCTGTAACTCTCTTGGGGTATGTCTCTATAAGCTTCGCACATCTAGCCACTGGGATTTTTGCCCATTCTTCAAGGCAAAACTGCTTCAAGTTGGATGGGTTCCGCTGGTGTACAGCGGGGCCTGAGTAACAGGCAGTTCACTTTGGGCATGTCAGTCATCTGAACTTCTGAATACTGTCCCCTAGCCTTAAGAAGTTGTTTTAAGCTGATTAGCTGTTGTTGTCTTAGCTAGCTCTCCCAATCAACACCTGTGATTGCTTTATGTCTCTCTCCAATGTCAATATGCCTTGTATACTGTTGTTTAGAGTAGTTGTCATTGTTTTATTTTGCTGCGGAGCTCCTAGTCAAACTCAACATGCCTCGGATAGCTCTTTTTTCCCACCTCCCACACATGCGGTGACCTCACCTAGCATAACCAGTGCCTCCACCTCTCTTATCATCACTCAATGCCTAGGTTTATCTCCATATCCAGAAATCTGCTCCTTTTATCCTCTGTCCCCAACGCACTAGACGACCAGTTTTGATAGTCATTAGTCGTACCCTCATCCTACTCCTCCTCTGTTCCTCGGGGGATGTAGAGGTTAACCCAGACCCGGTGTGTCCCCAGGCGCTCTCATTTGTTGACTTCTGTCACCGTAAAATCCTTGGTTTCATGCATGTTAATATCAGAAGCCTCTTCCCTAAGTTTGTTTTACTCAATGCTTTCGCAGACTCCGCCAACCCTGATGTCCTTGCCGTGTCCTGGCTTAGGAAGGCCACCAAAAATGTTGAGATTTCCATCCCCAACTGCAACATTTTCCATCAAGATTGGCACTTCTAAGGGCGGAGGAGTTGCAATCTACTGCAGAGATAGTCTGCAAAGTTCTGTCATACTTTCCAGGTCTATGCCCAAACAGTTAAAGCTTCTAATTAAAAAAATGTATCTCTCCTGAAATAAGTCTCTCACTGTTGCCGCCTGTTATAGAGCCCCCTCAGCTCCCAGCTGTGCCCTGGACACCATTTGTGAAGTGATTGCCCCCCATCTATCTTCAGAGTTCGTTCTGTTAGGTGACCTAAACTGGGATATGCTTAACACCTCGGCCGTCCTACAATCTAAGATAGATGCCCTCAATCTCACAAAAATCATCAAGGAACCCACCAGGTACAACCCTAAATCTGTAAACATGGGCACCCTCACAGATATTTTCCTGACCAACTTTCCCTCCAAATACACCTCTGCTGTTTTCAACCAGGATCTCAGAGTTCACTGCCTCATTGCCTGCATCCGCTATGGGTCTACGGTCAAACGACCACCCCTGAAACACTTCAGCGAGCAGGCCTTTCTAATCAACCTGGCCCGGGTATCCTAGAAGGATATTGACCTCATCCCATCAGTAGAGGATGCCTGGTTATTCTTTAAAGTAATTTTCCTCATCATCTTAAATAAGCATGCCCCTTTCAAAAAATGTAGAACTAAGAACAGATATAGCCCTTGGTTCACTCCAGACCTGACTGCCCTTGACCAGCACAAAATGTCCTGTGGCGGACTGCAGTAGTATCGAATAGTCCCCGCGATTTGCAACTTTTCAGGGAAGACAGGAACCAATACACACAGTCAGTCAGGAAAGCTAAGGCTAGCTTTTTCAAACAGAAATTTTGTAGCTCTAACTCCCAAAAGTTTTGTGACACTGTAAAGTCCATGGAGAACAAGAGCACCTCCTCCCAGCTGCCCACTGCACTGGGGCTAGGAAACATTGTCACCACCGATAAATCCACGATAATCGAACATTTCAATAAGCATTTCTCCAAGGCTGACCATGCTTTCCTCCTGGCTACCCCAACCCTACCCCAAATTATGTGCCACTGTTGTTGCAACCCCTATTACCAATCTGTTCAACCTCTTTCGTTTCGTCCGAGATCCCTAAAGATTGGAAAGCTGTCTTCAAAGGGGGTGACACTCTAGACCCAAACTGTTATCGACCTATATCCATCCTGCCCTGCCTCTCTAAAGTCTTCGAAAGCCAAGTGAATAAACAGATCACTGACCATTTCGAATCCCACATAACCTTCTCCGCAGTGGAATCTGGTTTCCGAGATAGTCACGGGTGTACCTCAGCCACGCTCAAGGTCCTAAACAAAATCATTACCGCCATCGATAAAAGACAGTACAGTGCAGCCGTCTTCATCAACCTGGCCAAGGCTTTCGACTCTGTCAATCACCACATTCTTATCTGCAGACTCAATAGCCTTGGTTTCTCAATTGATTGCCTCGCCTGTTTCAACAACTCATTTTCAGATAGAGTTCAGTGTGTCATATCGGAGGGTCTGTTGTCCGGACCTCTGGCAGTCTCCATGAGGGTACCACAGGGTTGAATTCTCGGGCCAAGTCTTTTCACTGTATATATCAACGATGTCGCTCTTGCTGCTAGTTATTCCTTGATGCACCTCTACGCAGACGACACCATTCTGTATACATCTGTCCCTTCTTTGAACACTGTGTTAACAAACCTCCAAACGAGTGTCAATGCCATACAACACTCCTTCGGTGGCCTCCAACTGCTCTGAAATGCTAGTAAAACTAAATGCATGCTTTTCAACCGATCGCTGCCTGCACCTGCTCGACTAGCATCACTACTCTGAACGGTTCTGACTTAGAATATGTGGACAACTACAAATACTTAGGTGTCTGGCTAGAATATAAACTCTCCTTCCAGACTCATATTAAGCAACTCCAATCCAAAATTAAATCTAGAATCGGCTTCCTATTTCGCAACAAAGACTCCTTAACTCACGCTGCCAAATATACCCTCGTAAAACTGACTTTCCTACCGATCCTCGACTTCGGTGATGTCATTTATCGCTGCAGCTGTACACAGCCCATCTGTAAATGGCCCATCCAACTTCCTACCTCAATCCCCATATTGTTATTATTTACTTTTTTTGCACACCAGTATTTGTACTTGCACATCATCATTTGCACATCCAGTGTTAATTTGCTAAATTGTAATTACTTCGCTACTATGGCCTATGTATTGCCTTACCTCCTTACGCCCTTTGCACACACTATATATAGATTGTTCTCTTGTGTTATTGACTGTACTTTTGTTTATCCCACGTGTAACTCGGTGTTGTTGTTTTTTGTCGCACTGCTTTGCTTGATCTTGGCCAGGTCGTTGTTGTAAATGAGAACTTGTTCACAACTGGCCTACCTGGTTAAAGAAAGGTGAAATATATATATATTTTTTAAATGGTAATACAAAGCTATAGGAGATGAGAAAATCAATGGGGAAATTAAGTTTATCTATGATTCATACGAAATATCCTAATCATGTCCATGTTACTCATTGCTCCAGTGTCTCATACCCCTCTCCGTTGTCAGCAATATTGCCCCAAAAAATTGCCAATGTATCATGGCCTTCAGCCATCGGAGGCAGAGGCTAGAGGTCATCAGCAATGTCGATTTCAGGCTCAATATCTGATCCTCCATCTGACTCCAGCTCATCAAAATTCTGCAATATCTGCAATGCTGTTAGTGCGTCCATTCGTTTTGTTCAGCTTGCCATTTTTAACTACACATTGTACTCAGTGTCAGATTTGACTTTCACCGAGGGGAGATTTTATTCCATTTCAAGCCATTCATATTAAAATAAGACTGCCCACAAATACATTTTTTGAAAATATTTGTTTAGGACATGTTTTGTGTTTAGTTTCTAAAAACATTACAGTGTAATACATTTGATACATATTATTTGTAGATTTGATTGGTAATAGACGTCAAATTACTTGTAGTAAAGGTAAGCAACAGGGTTTGATAAATATTTTTGATAAATAGTGCATAAACAATTGTAAAGGTTGTATTGCATAAAGAAAAGGAAATGTTCATTTACATTGACATTTTAGTCATTTAGCAGACACTCTTATCCAGAGCGATTTACAGCAGTGAGTGCATACATTTTAATGCTTTTTTCGTACTGGTCCCCCTTGGGGATCGAACCCACACCCTGCTCTTCCAACTGAATTACACGGAATAATACTGAGGCAAACGGGACTATTCATGCAATTTATCTATGAAAAGTTGTAAAAACATACACTACCGGTCAAAAGTTTTAGAGAACCTACTCATTCAATGGTTTTTCTTTATTTTTGCTGTTTTCTACATTGTATTATAATAATGAAGACATCAAAACTATGAAGTAAAATATGTTTTATATTTGAGGTTCTTCAAATAGCCACCCTTTGCCTTGATGACAGCTTTGCATACTCTTGGCATTCTCTCAACCAGCTTCACGAGGTAGTCACCTGCAATGCATTTCAATTAACAGGTGTGCCTTCTTAAAATTTTATTGGTGGAATGTATTTTTCTTCTTAATGCGTTTGAGCCAATCAGTTGTGTTGTGACAAGGTAGGGGGGTATACAGAAGAGAGCCCTTTTTGGTAAAATACCAAGTCCATATTATGGCAAGAACAGCTCAAATAAGCAAAGAGAAACGACAGTCCATTATTACTTACAGACATGAAGGTCAGTCAATCCAGAACTTTGAAAGTGTCTTCAAGTGCAGTCGCAAAAAACCATCAAGCGCTATGATGAAACTGGCTCTCATGAGGACCGCCACAGGAAAAGAAGACCCATACCGTATACCATATTTGTATATGTTTTATTATACTTTGATTGTGTACTAGATCATATGGGTTTAAAAGTGTTTTGTTTCTCAGATATAAATTAACAATTCCAGGTGAATGCCAAAGGTTATAGTAGCTTTTTGGGGGGGAAACACTACTACATTAATAAAATATTACCCTCTAGCTAGATGGATAACTAAAACCATAGCGAAACAGTGCAAAACAGCTGTCCGCTCAACTGGTTTCAAATCCACCCAATTGGGTTTATTGATGTTGTGGTCTACTTTGTTTCAAATCCAGTAGAGTGTATTTTCAAGGGGTGGAGGCAGCATCATGTTATGAGTATGCTTGTCACCAGCAGGAACGGTGGAGTTTGTCAGGATCAAAATGTATATCGCTGCCACAATATGAGATATACTGTAAGCACACTCAGGCGAAACAAAATCAATGCACAGTAGTCATGTATACTAAATGAGAGGAAGATATCCAGGATAGCAAAATAAATAATTACCCGGATGTAGAAAAAATAAGCGTCTCGGGGGGAAAACATCTGTAAGAAACTTATGTTTGTACCCATGCAAGGTTGCTCCTCTTACAATACACAGCTAATTACCTGCTCACGGCACATTTCATGCAGAGGCAAACATCAGACAGTTAATTATGTGAAAATATATAAATAAAGATCAAACAAAGTGCTGCAGCCTGATTGTCACACTGGCATCCTAAAGGGTGGCAAACATGATTTTGAGTGCTGCTGTACTACTGTGTGCTGCTGTGCTTTGAATAGGGCTCTGCTGGTTGGTGGAGGTAGGATAATGCATGCAACTTGTTTTACCTCCTAAACTGAGCCCAAGGACATTACATTTTCCCCCTGCTGTGACAGCTTGGATATTTTCCAAATTAAATAGTTTTGATTGAATTCAACAAGAAAGTTAACCAAAAAAGGTAGGCAAAGTGATTCTCTGAAAATAAATTATTTCAAGTTTAATCATGTATGTCATAAGGCTTTTTGGGCTAGGTAATAACATTGAGAATAATTGGAGTCCTATCTGTTTGTTCAGTTTTTTTTATTTTTATTTGGAGCCTTCATCACAATGGAGTTTAGTTTTCCAGCTGCAGTTTGGCTTGTACGATTGATATCAAATTCCCACTATTTTATGTAGGCTGCTGTATTTATTTACAGATTTCCCAACTTTACAATTTAGTCAAGAAGGTATTCATACCCCTTGACTTATTCAAAATTTTGATGTGTTAATTCAAAATGGAATACATTTTTTTAAAATTCTCTATACACTATAGTCCATAATGACAAAGTGAAAACATGTTTCTAGAAATTTTAGCAAATGTATTGAAATACATAAATATTTACACTCCTGAGTCAATTTTTTGTAGAAGCGTCTTTGGCAGTGATCACAGCTTTGAGTCTTTCTGGGTAAGTCTCCAAGAGCTTTCCACACCCGGATTGTGCAACATTTGCCCCATTATTCATTTTCAAATTCTTCAAGCTCTTTCAAATTTGTGGTGGAAAGCAGACGTATACAGGTTTTCCTGTACAGATTTAGCCTGTGCTGATCTCCATTCCATTTCTTTTTTATCCTAAAAACCTCCCCAGTCCTTAACGATTACAAGCATACCCGTAACATGATGCAGCCACCACTATCCGTGACTATGAGTAAGGTGTTGTATTGGATTTGCCCAAAAACATTACACATTTTATTCAGGAAAAAAGTGTATTGCTTTGCCACATTTTTGGCAGTATTAGTTTAGTGCCTTCTTGCTAACAGGATGCATGTTTTGGAGTATTTGTATTCTGTACTGGCTTCCTTCTTTTCACTCTCTCAATTAGGTTAGAAATGTGGAGTAACTACAATGTTGTTGATCCATCCAAGTTTTTTTTCTATCACAGCCATTAAACTCTGTAAATGTCACCATTGGCCTCATGGTGAAATCACTGAGTGGTTTCTTTTCTCTCTGGCAACTGAGTTAGGAAGGATGCCTGTATCTTTGAAGTGACTTACACCATCAAATGTGTAATTAATGCTAAAAGGGATATTACATGTATTTTTTATTTTTACCCATTTACCAATAAGTGCCAATCTTTGTGAGACATTGGAGAACCTCCCTTGTCTTTGTGGTTGAATCTGTGTTTGAAATGCACTGCTTGACTAAGGGACCTTTTTTTACTCCTGAACTTATTTAGCCTTGCCATAACAAAGGGTTTGAATACTTATCAAAAAAGGTCAGATTCAAATATATATATTTTTTGCAGCAATCCTTTAGCAAGAATAATATGTATTGCCACTAGTAGAAAACAGTTTGCCAGATATTTTTTTCTACTAAACAATACTCTCAAGATTATATTTGAATATTTTGCAATATCATTTATGGTAAACAGCTTCAGGTAAACACATGAGTTCCAAGACCAATAACCGTTGACGACCAGAGAAGAAGTTGTCCAGTGACTGTCTAACTTATTAATTAAACTTCCTAATAAACTTTGAAATTGTGTTAGCTAATTGATGCCTGATTAGCAATGTCATGTTTTATGGAATAGAGTGAATCACATTTTGTTGCTTATTATATCAGTTTAAATATGTCAGCACTGCTGACTGGCTAGCTGGCTAATGCTTAGCAAGCTGGCTAATGTTAGCTATCACATTTTGTACAATTATGTGATAGCTAGCTAGCAAATGAACCAATGATTTGTCTAAACAAATGTTTAGGTGACAACTTTGCTGTGTTTTAATACCAACAATATGCATACATATGCTAGTGTCACTGCTTGTATTTCTATTTAATATGGATCCCTATTAGCTACTCTTCCCATGGTCCGGCAAAATTAAGGCAGTTAAACTATTTTAAAAACATTACAATACATTCATTGCAGAATTCACAACACAAAGTGTGTGCCCTCACACCCATATTCCACTACCATATATCTACAACATGTGTGTAAACAGTTGAAGTCGGAAGTTTACATACACTTAGGTTGGAGTCATTAAAACACATTTTTCAACCTCTCCATAAATTTCTTGTTAACAAACTACAAATTTGGCAAGTCGGTTAGGACATTTACTTTGTGCATGACACAAGTAATTTTTCCAAAAATTTTTTACAGACAATTGTTGGATTTATTTCACTTACAATTCACTGTATCACAATTCCAGTGGGTCAGAAGTTTACATACACTAAGTTGACTGTGCCTTTAAACAGCTTGGAAAATTCCAGAAAATTATGTCATGGCTTTAGAAGCTTATGATAGACTAATTGACGTCAATTGGAGGTGTACCTGTATATGTATTTCAAGGTCTACCTTCAGACTCAGTGCCTCTTTGCTTTACATCGTGGGAAAATCAAAAGAAATCAGCCAAGACCTCAGAAAAAAAGTTGTAGACCTCCATAAGTCTGGTTCATCCTTTGGAGCATTTTCCAAACGCCTGAAGGTACCACATTCATCTGGACAAACAAAGTACGCAAGTATAAACACCTTTTTGAGACAAATTTTGTACATATTGCTGCTGCTACCTTCTCTTATGACTGAAAAGAGCTTATGGGCATCAGAACCACCACTACCTTCTGTATTATTGGCCAACAAGCAATCATTGGAAAACAAACTGTACAATCTATGATTAAGACTATCCTACCATTGGGATATTAAAAACTGTAATATCTTATGTTTCACCGAGACATAGCTTAACGACGACACAGATAATATAGACCTGTCTGGCTTCTATGTGTTTCGTCAGGACAGAGCAGCAATGTCAGGTAAGACGAGGAGTAAGGGTGTGTGTCTATTTGTCAATAACTGCTGGTGCTGGATGTCCAATATTAACAAAGTTTAGAGGAATTGCTCACCTGAGGTAGAATAGCTCATGATAAGGTGTAGACCACACTTTCTACATCTATATTATTCGTAGCTGTCTATTTACCACCACAAACCAATGCTGGCACTAAGACCATTCTTAACGAGCTGTACAAGGCCACAATTAAATATTCATCCAGAAGCAGTGCTCCTGGTGGCTGGGGACTTTAACGCAGGCAAACTTAAATCCGTTTTACCTCATTTCTACCAGCATGTCACATGTGCAACCAGAGGAAAAAAATCTAGAGACCACCTTTACTTCACACACGGAGACTCTCTCCCTCCATTCGGCAAATGTGACAATAATTCTATCCTCCTGATTCCTGCTTACAAGAAAAAACTAAAGCAGGAAGTACCAGTGACTCGCACAATACGGAAGTGGTCAGATGACGCGGATGCTACGCTACAGGACTGCTGGCACAGACTGGAATATTTCCCGGGTTTCATCCAATTGCATTGAGGAGTATACAATACCAGTCACTGACTTCATCAACAATGTCATCCCCACAGTGACCGTAAGTACATTTCCCAACCAGAAGCCATGGATAGAGTTGCCGCATTCAAGGAGCGGGACAATAATCCGGACGCAATGCCCTCAGACGAACCATCAAATGGGCAAAGCGTCAACACAGGATGAAGATTCAATGCAACTTGCTTGTCGGATGTGGCAGGGCTTGAAAAATATTACAGACCACAAAGGGAAACGAAACCGCGAGCTGCCCAGTGACGCGAGCCTACCAGACAAGCTAAATGCCTTTTTTGCTCGCTTTGAGGCAAGCAACACTGAAGAATGCATGAGAGCACCAACGCTTCCGGACGACTTTGTGACCACGCTCTCCGTAGCCGATGTGAGCAAGATCTTTAAACAGGTCAACATTCACAAAGCCGAGGGGCAAGACGGATTACCAGGACGTGTCCTCAAAGCATGTGCGGACCAACTGGCAAGTGTCTAAACTGACATTTTCAACCTCTCCCTGCCGAGTCTGTAATACCTACATGTTTTTTTTTGAAACATGTAGCCACGTCAGTAGCCATGAAATGCTTTGAAAGGCTGGTCATGGCTCACATTAACACCATCATGCCAGAGTGATTAGGCACCCAGTCGTGCGTGAACAGGGAGTACAGGAGGGGACTAAGCAAGCACCCCTGAGAGGCACCAGTGTTGAGGATCAACGTTGCAGATATGTTCTTGCCTACCATTACCACCTGGGCAGCTTTGTGATGAGCTTTGTGGGCACTATGGTGTTGAACGCTGAGCTGTAGTCAATGAACACCGTCATGCCCTAGACCCACTCCAATTCACTTTGTTGTCCTTTTGCCACAACTTTGGAAGTATGTTTGGGGTCATTGTCCTTTTGGAAGACCCATTTGCAACCAAGCTTTAACTTCCTGACTGACATCTGGAGATGTTGCTTCAATATATCCACATCATTTTCCTACCTCATGATGCTACCTATTTTTTGAAGTGCACCAGTCCCTCCTACAGCAAAGCACCCCCACAACATGATGCTGCCACCCCTGTGCTTCACGGTTGGGATGTTGTTCTTCGGCTTGCAAGCCTCCCACCTCACAATAAAAAGATGGTCATCATGGCCAAACAGTTATATTTTTGATTCATCAGACCAGAGGACATTTCTCCAAAAAGTACAATCTTTGTCGCCATGTGCAGTTGCAAACCGTAGTCTGGTTATTCATATTGGTTTTGGAGCGGGGGCTTCTTCCTTGCGGAGCGGCATTTCAGGTTATGTCAATATAGGACTCGTTTTACTGTGGCTATAGGTACTTTTGTACATATTTCCTCCAGCATCTTTCCCCCTTCCTGAGAGGTATAACAGATGAACGTGGTACCTTCAGGCGTTTGGAAATTGCTCCAAAGGATGAACCTTTGGAGCAAAGGGCTACAATTTTGTGGAGGGCTACAATTTTTTTTCTGAGGTTTTGGCTGATTTACTTTGAGTTTCCCATGATGTCAAGCAAAGAGGCACTGAGTCTGAAGGTAGGCATTGAAATACATGTACAGGTACACTTCCAATTGACTCAAATGATGTCAATTAGCCTATCAGAAGCTTCTAAAGTCATGACTTAATTTTCTGGAATTTTCCAAGCTGTTTAAAGGCACAGTCAACTTAGTGTATGTAAACTTCTGACCCACTGGAATTGTGATACAGCGAATTATAAATTAAATAAATCCAACAATTGTCTGTAAACAATTGTTGGAAAAATGACTTGTGTCATGCACAAAGTATATGTCCTAACCGACTTACCAAACTATAGTTTGTTAACAAGAAATTTGTGGAGTGGTTGAAAATGAGTTTTAATGACTCCAACCTAAGTGTATGTAAACTTCCAACTTCAAATGTAAATGTTTTATTGCCACTTTAGACATTCTAAGGTCAACATCCTCATAGTGTTCCATTGCTCTCATGTAAATGTTGTAGCTACAAAAAAGGATTAAAGCTGCAATATGTAACTGTCCAAATTCACAAAACAATTTGAGATATAGATCTGTCTTTCCTATTAAAAGCAATTGTAAGAAGCGGTAGATCTTTTCTATGTGCACTATTTCTATTCTTCCTGTTCTTAAGTTTCTTTAACTTTTGGGTTTGTGCACCAGCTTCAAACAACTGAAAATACTTTTGGTTATTGAAACTATATTTCACAATGGTTTAGATGGTACAGCGGTGTACAAAACCAAAAGTACACCAGCGGATTAGATGGTTCACAGCTGTTTAGATGGTTAAATTCTTACCCTACTAGGTCCGGAGCCTACAGGTTTTCTGTTCGACCTGATCATTAATTGCATACACCTGGTGAAACAAAAGCAGTGGAACTGGCTTTGAGGTCCAGAGTTGAGGTTGAGAGCTACAATGCTTGTTTTGTCACATAAATGGAAATTAGGCGAACTATTCGAATTTTAGCAACCAGGAAATGGCAGAGCGATTTCTGCATATTACACCTTTAAAGCGGCAATCATCTGTAGAAACAATAACAATGCGTACTCCCCAAACCCACATAAATGGGTACATATAATTGATTTATAACTCCAAACTGTCACGACTTCCGCCAAAGCCGGTCCCGCTCCTTGTTCTGCGGGCGACGTCACCGGTCTTCTAGCCATCGCCGATCAACTTTTTGTTTTGTCTTTGTTTTCTACACACCTGGTTTCAATTCCCCAATTACATTTTCATTATTTAACCCTCTGTTTCCCACATGTTAGTGTGCGTGTTTATTGATTGTTTATGTCGGTACTTGTCGGCTGGTTGTGTTTGCCGGGTTATGTATGTACTCCAGTTATTTTCGAGTGACCGGTATTTCTCTGCACTTGAGTATTGTCTGTATACTGGTGCTGTCGTGGAATTAATTACCTTGTACACATCTCTGCTCTCCTGCGCCTGATTCACTGCACCAGTTACCCACCGCCTGACACAAACATTTATGTAGCAACTGCTGATTGTACCTTTAAATAAAAATGTATTTGATATATATTGTCTTTTCTTCATTAACATGCTGATGATTTCAAATTGTATTGGATTTATGTTTCTGTTAAGACATTGAATACACATTCTTTAGTACATTTAGTATGTTTAAATTAGTTTTTGCTGAAAAATATGAGTTTGTCGCTAAACAGCAGCAAATTGGCCAAAGATTTGCCACAACTGTCTGCCAGAAGCCTGTTTATTCGGTAAGGGGAATTAATATGCCATGCTATGCAGCTCTGTCTGTGACCTCTTGACCTTTATGCAAATCACAGAAGACCAACAGCGGAAAGGAAGTGGAGTCCCACATTGGCAACAAAATGTTTATCTCCCCAAGGTGGCAAAAGGCAGGATTAGATTTGCCTTAGACATGACTAGCATTTATAAAACTTGGGGCATGCACTATGCTTTGTCTATCATCACATGACTGGCAAGGTCTCATTGCTGGAAGTACTCGGTATATAATGTGTGAGAAAATTCCTCTTGTATGTTTTCTCTGTCCTGGTTTCCTGAAAATCCCCATGGGTTACTATCAACATTGACAACCCATTGTGTACTTCTGAAAAAAGAGTGTACAGAAAAGTGAATAAAACTAGTACAGCATTGTGCCGACCCAAATTCTCTCTCAATCTTTTTTGATACATTTTTTCATGAGTACAGCTCAGAATGAGATCAGACAGCTTTTATTTTACACTATGGGGGTGGTGTAAAAAGACAAACATTCGAGCTCCCACATTACAGTTCAGGCTGGAACAATACTGTGAAAATCATTTGGGTGTGATATGAAAGCATAAATTAGTGTCTTGTAATGTCTTCTTTAATTTATGATAGTCAAGGGATACATCTCATGATCGAGCACAAACCAAAAGTCAATCCACTGAACAAATGTATTGATATTCAAATAATGTCTGTCAATACAGTTTGACAAATGTCTGAAGCTGGTCTCTGGCAGCACAAAGTACCTTTCTCTATCTCTCTGCTCTGTTTTCATCACCATCATTGACCCGCCGGGCTAATGTATTCACCTAGTGTTACTTCACACGACAGCCATCCGTTCGTCCACTTGTCCAATATCAAGGCAGAGAAAAATAGGAGCCCAATCGATTGGTGTTAATTATGCGGATGTAATGTGGGATGGCACACGCCTGTTTCTCCTTAAGAGGATTCGATAAAGGTCAAGCAATTATAGTTTCTTTTTTTCTCGGGGGTGGGGGATTCGATAATGGCTCTCCAGAGATTGTCGCCTCCTCCACAACACCAGACTAGCATTCTAAAAGCCAAAATTATGGATCCTCGTTTCTTTGCAGACTCCCAAGTTTATTTCTTAACAAGGTTTCTGAGGTCAGTGGTCAGCTGGTTTGAAGAGTATTATACGTCATTATAGGAAGAGAAGATTGAAGATTAGAAGATTACTCTCTGTGTCTCAGGACACAGAGATTAGAGCCATTTTACATTGACTCTACAATTACAAGAGTTATGGCAAAACTACCCACACACAGAATGGTCTCTTCAAGCCAGATGCTCCTACCAATGATTTATATTGTATACCAGATGACTATTAGGGGCTGCTGTGTTGGAGCCCCCACATCTCCGTCTTGGCACACCTACAACGCTGTAAATCATGTTTTTGAAGCTATAGAAATGCATTTATTAATGGCACATGAATTATATTACACCTTAATGCGTACTTAAGTGATGTGAGCTAAAATGTTCTTCCAAATATATAAAAATATTTTCCTTAATGTATTTAGTCTTTAGATTACTAATGTTACTGTCCCCACTACAACAAAAATAACAAAATACTTGTCATTTTGTCTTTGAAACACTTTAAAATAATGTACAATTCCATTCATTCCTATGGAAGACTTCTCAATGGACAATACGTAGCATCGGGAATCCAGGGTTCATTTACATCATTGGCTCCTACAGTAAAAATCTTAAAGGTCCAGTATGTAGTTTTGTGAGAGACCTTACCTAATTCACATAGAAATGTGAGTTATAGATCTGTCATTCTCATAAAACGAAGATCTTTTTTTTTTATTACACAATTGTTTTTTTGTACATTTGGATTGTACAATGAGACACCCCTCAAATTCAAATCTGGACCTCAATGCACATTACACAGCTTGTGTTAATGCTTCCCCTCTAATCCTTTATGTTATGTGCAACTGTACAAATGCGCTACCAGCTACCACTTAAATGTATAATTGGCTCAACGTTTTACCCTCAGAACAAGGTGTTTTTGTTTAAAGGATGTAATTTGTCATTGATAATAATTACATATTGCTTTCAACCTTGAAATCAGGTAGAACAGAAAACCAGCAGTACTCCAGAGCTCGTACAGTAATATTTTAATACCCCTTCTGGTTTAATCACAAACATTGTAGAATTTGAACCACACTTTTAGAAAAAGGTTCCATATAGAACCAAAAAGGGTTTTATCGCTTGCTTCATATATGGAACTCTTAAAAATTATTAAGAAGGGTTCTTTAATCAGAACCCAAAGGGTTCTTCTTCACGGGAACCAAATGTAGAACCCTAAGTGTTCTTCTTCGCTTAACCAAAATTGGTTCCATATAGAACCCTGTATGGTGCCATTTATGAATTATGGCTACTACTAATAAATAGTCATATTTCGAGCTAAGAATATAATATAATCACAAATTAAATAATGAACAAAAGAATACCAGAATAGGTTTGAGATGTTATTGTTGTTACAGTCACACTCAAATACAAACAGATCAGGTAATGCACAATCAGAAAAAAAAGGATTACATAAGGATCCAGCCAAAGAACCTGTTTGGAACCCTTTTTTCTCCCGTGTGTGTAGTTTGAAATAATGCACTGTTGGCCACAAAGGCATCTCTTTGTTTGAATAACGGCCAACATCAATATTTGTACCAATTCTGGTTGACTTCTTTACGGAACAGAACAGTATGAGCTGTTGCCTGGAAAGTTACTGAGAAGAAGAAAGGAGAAAACATGAGTTAATCATTAGAAATAAACCAAAATGAAGACAAAATAATATGCAAACATATAATTATGATGTAGAAGAACAACTTACATACATTTGTTTTCATCAGCAGGAGCTGAAAGAGATCCTCTGCTTCTGATATTTGGGTTATTGCCAGCAAAACATACACTCTTAGAAAAAAAGATTCCAAAAGGGTTCTGTCAAGGGATAGGGTTCTTCTACCAAGAAACGGTTTAACTTTTTATGGCTGCAGGGGCAGTATTGAGTAGCTTGGATGAAAGGTGCCCATATCAAACAGCCTGCTCCTCAATCATATTTGCATATTATTATTAGTATTGGATAGAAAACTCTGACATTTCTAAAACTGTTTGAATGATGTCTGTGAGTATAACAGAACTCATATTGGCAGGCAAAATCCTGAGTTGAAATCAAAACAGGAAGTCAGAAAGTTGAGCTTGTATGTATTCACCAGAGTCCCCAATGAAATCCCCTTGAGATATGAATGATGTTGCACTGCCTAGGGGTTCCACTAGATGTCAACCATCAATAGAAATAATGAGGCTTCTATGTTTTTCGAACAAAACAAACATTTATTGTGGACCTGGGATTCCTGGAGTGCTTTCTGATGTAGATCAAAGGTAAGGGAATATTTATCATGTAATTTCTTGTTTATGTTGACGCCATCTTTGCGGCTGTGGTGTTTTTACTTTTGAGCGCCGTCTCAGATTATTGCATGCGTTTCTTTTTCGGTAAAGTTTTTTTGAAATCTGACACAGCGGTTGCATTAAGGAGAGGTATATCTATAATTCCATGTGTATAACTTGTATTGTCAGCTACATTTATGATGAGTATTTCTGTTGACTGATGTGGCTATGCAAAATCACTTGATATTTTTGGAACTAGTGAATCTAACGCGCCAATGTAAACTCAGATGTATTGATATAAATATGAACTTTATCAAACAAAACATGCATGTATCGTTTGTAGTGCTTTTGCTGAAAAGCCTATTTGAAATCGGACACTTTGGTGGGATTAACAACGAGAATAGCTTTAAAATTATATAAAACACATGTATGTTTTGAAATTGTATTTATGAGATTTCTGTGGTTTGAATTTGGCGCCCTCTATTTTCACCGGTAGTTGTCATATCGATCCCGGTATCGGGATTGCAGCCATAACAGGTTTTTAACCTGAAGAACACTTTTTGGAAGACAAGGGTTCTTTGTAAGGCAAAGGGTTCTACCTAGAACCTTTTTCATCCTAATAAGCATTGTTTTGGAAGAAAGGGTTATTTGATTATTTGGAAAGCAAGAAAGGTTCTACATAAAACATTTTCAGATCTCCATCCCTGACCTAATCCATCAAGTTAAGTCTGACTACTAGATTACCATTCGTTCAACATGTTGTCATTGGTGAACTGACAATTATCATATAATTAGCAGCCTACTGTTGACATACAGCTATATTAAGAGGACAGATCAAGAAAGGATTAACATAGGCCAACTAATATTTAACAGTCTAACATAACTTTGAAGTATTAGCGGAACAGCCCTATCTGCCATGGCTGTTTCTATAGAGGCAGCGACACGCGTTGAACTACAGCAACATAGAATGTTTCCTTGCTTGTCAATGCGCATGGAACTACAGTTGGAGATTAAAGTGTTTCTCTTAGTTGACTGTTTCTAATTTAGTTTCACGTTAAAGCTTACTGTTAGCTAGCTGGCATGTGTATGATAAGTGTGGTAATATTATTCAAATCTCAGAGCTATTTGCTTTGCTAGTCATAGCCTAATATTAGCTAGCTAACATTGAACCTGATTGGTTAGCTACCTGCAGATTCATGCAGGGTAGTAACGTTATGAGTTGGGATTATGGTTCATTGTTTAGCTAGCTAGATGTCTGAACAAAATAAGACACTATGCAAGTAACCATTTCACTACACCTTCTATATCCTGTGCATGTGACAAATGTACTTGTGTCTACCAGACAAGGTAATGTTTTTTTTGAGACTGTGGTCCCGGCTCTCTTCAGGTCATTGACCAGGTCCTGCCTTGTAGTTCTGGGCTGATCACTCACCTTCCTCATGATCATTGAGATCTTGCATGGAGCCCCAGACCGAGGGTGATTGACCGTCATCTTGAACTTCTTCCATAATCGAATAATTGCGCCAACAGTTGTTGCCTTCTCACCAAGCTGCTTACCTATTGTCCTGTAGCCCATCCCAGCCTTGTATAGGTCTACAATTGTATCCCTGATGTCCTTACACAGCTCCCTGGTCTTGGCCATTGTGGAGAGGTTGGAGTCTGTTTCATTGAGTGTGTGGACATGTGTCTTTTATACAGGTAACGAGTTCAAACAGGTGCAGTTAATACAGGTAATGAGTGGAGAAAAGGAGGGCTTCTTAAAGAAAAACGAACAGGTCTGTGAGAGCCGGAATTCTTACTGGTTGGTAGGTGATCAAATACTTATGTCATGCAATAAAATGCAAATTAATTACTTAAAAATCATACAATGTGATTTTCTGGATTTTTGTTGTACGAGTGTTCATACGATAAAGATGACAGACGTCTACATGCTTTGTAAGTAGGAAAACCTGCAAAATTGGCAGTGTATCAATTACTTGTTCTCCCCACTGTACCTTCAAATTCAGTGCCTCTTTGCTTGACATCATGGGAAAATCAAAAGAAATCAGCGAAGACCTCAGACTTCCACAAGTCTGGTTCATCCTTGGGAGCAATTTCCAAATTCCTGAAGGTACCAACTTCATCTGTACAAACAATAGTATGCAAGTATAAACACCATGGGACCCTGCTGCCACCATACCGCTCAAGAAGGAGACGCGTTCTGTCTCCTAGAGATGAACGTACTTTGGTGCGAAAAGAGCAAATCAATCACAGAACAACAGCAAAGGACCTTGTGAAGATGCTGGAGGAAACAGGTACAAAAGTATCTATATCCACAGTATAACGAGTCCTATATCTACATAATCTGAAAGGCCGCTGAGCAAGGAAGAAGCCACTAATCCAAAACCACCATAAAAAAGCCAGACTACGGTTTGCAAATGCACATGGGGACAAAAGATCGTACATTTTTGGAGAAATGTCCTCTGGTCTGATGAATCAAAATAGAACTGTTTGGCCATAATGACCATTGTTATGTTTGGAGGAAAAATGGGGAGGCTTGCAAGCTGAAGAACACCAGGAGGGACTGGTGCACTTCACAAAATAGATAGGATTATGAGGTAGGAAAATTATGTGGATATATTGAAGCAACATCTTAAAACATCAGTCAGGAAGTTAAAGCTTGGTTGCAAATGGGTCTTCCAAATGGACAATGACCCCAAGCATACTTCCAAAGTTGTGGCAAAATGTCTTAAGGGCAACAAAGTCAAGGTATTGGAGTGGCCATCAGAAAGCCCTTACCTCAATCCTATAGAACATTTGTGGTCAGAACTGAAAAAGCGTGTGCGAGCAAGGAGGCCTTCAAACCTGACTCAGTTACACCAGCTCTGTCAGGAGCAACTTATTGTGGGAAGCTTGTGGAAGGCTACACTAAACATTTGACCCAAGTTAAACAATTGAAAGGCAATGCTACCAAATACTAATTGAGTGTACGTAAACTTCTGACCCACTGTGAATGTGATGAAAGAAATAAAAATGAAATAAATCATTATCTCTACTTTTATTCTGACATTTCACATTCTTAAAATACAGTGGTGATCCGAACTGACCTAAAACAGGCATTTTTTACTAGGATTAAATGTCAGGAATTGAAATGTATTTGGCTAAGGTGTGTTTAAACTTCCGACTTCCACTGTACTAAATTCATTTTTAAACCGGTGGGTTTATTGGTGTTAAAATACACTAGTTATGCTATTTTGGACTACTAGGCTGCAGCATGTAGTTGTTGTGTTTATACTTTTTAATAATGACAACAACAAGTTTGATGTGTGTCTCCTGACCCCTCCTGTCTCATCCTCCAGTATTTATGCTGCAGTAGTTTGTGTCGGGGGGCTAGGGTCAGTTTGTTATATCTGGAGTACTTCTCCTGTCCTATTCGGTGTCCTGTGTGAATTTAAGTGTGCTCTCTCTAATTCTCTCTTTCTCTCTTTCTTTCTCTCTCTCGGAGGACCTGAGCCCTAGAACCATGCCTCAGGACTACCTGATATGATGACTCCTTGCTGTCCCCAGTCCACCTGGCCGTGCTGCTGCTCCAGTTTCAACTGTTCTGCCTTATTATTATTGGACCATGCTGGTCATTTATGAACATTTGAACATCTTGGCCAAGGTTTCCTAGGTTTTGGCCTTTCTAGGGAGTTTTTCCTAGCCACCGTGCTTCTACACCTGCATTGCTTGCTGTTTGGGGTTTTAGGCTGGGTTTCTGTACAGCACTTTGAGATATCAGCTGATGTACTAAGGGCTATATAAATACATTTGATTTGATTTGATGTCGGACGATAATAGAATGTTCATGATCTCACTGCGACAACTTTCGATAGACGTGGTACACACCAGCCTTTAGTCTTGAAGTCTTTAGTTGTTAAGTACATGTGACTCCTTAAACCTCTTAGGGCTAGGGGGCAGTGTTCGGAAGTTCAGATAAATGACGTGCCCAAAGTAAACTGCCTGTTACTCAGGCCCAGAAACTAGGATATGCATGTAACGGGTAGCATTGGATAGATTATACTCTGAAGTTTCTAGAACTGTTAAAATAAGGTCTATGAGTATAACACAACTGATATGGCAGGCGAAAACCTGAGGAAAAGCTATCCGGAAATATTTTTTTTGAGATCACAGTCTATTCAAATGCTTGTCTATGGGATATTCAAAGGAATTCCTCCCAGATTACAGTTCCTGTGCTTTCCACTAGATGCCAACAGTCTTCAGAAAGGGTTTCAGGCTTGTTTTTTGAAAAATGACTTAGTAGTTGTAGTTTTTCAAGGTGGCTCTCATTTGGATTGTAGTCTTGGCGCACGTGGATGAGGGCTCACACTTCATTATTTATCTCCGGTATTGCACATACTACATTCCGTTTTAAATTGTATCATTTATTTACATATTAGGGAACCTAAGGATTGATTAGAAACGTTGTTTGACTTGTTTGGACAAAGTTTACCTGTAACTTTTGGGATCACTTCGTCTGCATTTTGAAAGAGTGTAACCTGTGGATTACTGAATCAAACGCTCCAAGTAAACTGTCTTTTTTGGGATATAAAGGACTTTATCGACAAAACGACCGATTCTTGTGTAGCTGGGACCATTGGGATTGCAAACATAGGAAGATCTTCAAAGGTAAGTGATTTATTTTATCACTATTTCTGATTTTTGTGAAGCCTCTGCTGGTTTGGAAAATGTTTTTATTGCTGGTGTATGCGGGCCTTTGTCCTCAGATAATCACATGGTATGCTTTCGCCGTAAAGCCTTTTTGAAATCTGAAAAAGCAGTTGGATTAACAAGAAGTTAACCTTTTAAACGAAGTAAGACACTTGTATTTTCATGAATGTTTAATATTACGATTTTGTCATTTGAATTTGGCGCACTCCAGCTTGACCAGATGTTTTGATCCCGATAATGGGATCCGTGCGCTTAAAGAGATGCGTGGGACTAAGGCTTAAGTGAGTGTGAACGATGATGAATGGGTGTAGACAAAGGAGAGCTCTCCAGTAAGTGTACCAAGACATTGAAGAGCCATTTTCTCAAAAGTGAGAATTACTTTCCCATTGTTCCTCAAATGTAGTGTATAATATACCATTTTCTAGGTCTGATTCTATACAGTTATCCATTGTTAAAAACACAGTGTCAAATGTTGCTATATAAGACCGAATCGAGCCGCTAGGTCAATTTTGTTTCAGGAGTCAGCAGACACCAACAATTCAGCCTCACTGATGTTTGCCCATAAAAATGCAGTGTACTCATTCATTTAAGTATCTTATTGTGAAGGTACACCTATGTCACTGTAAATAACATGAGAATGCCCAGAAAATCCTCTCTCCGTTATCTCTCTACCAAAAAAATGCTAATCAGGTCACCGTCCATGATTGTCCAACCCTGCTAAAATCCCTACACCACCTAGGTGAAGTACATTAGAGTCAGTTCTACAACAACGCTGGACAATAATGAGGATCTTGATCCGGATGTTGATGTACACAGAGGGTAGGCACCCAGCAGCACTGTCTTGACTGTAAAGAGAGATTCTCAGTTCTCTGGGCTAAACTAAAAACAGCAAAATGGTAATGTATGGACCGGATCCATGACAGATGTAATGTCAATTCAACAGCCTACCTATGTGTTTCATGTGTCTTACAGGCCTGAGGAGTATCGGGCTGTGTGATCGAGACCAATGACAGAGGCTGACCAAGCAGCAATATTAAAATACTGAAAAAAAGTGAAGATTTGGATCAAAAAAAAAATAATCAAAGAATGGGTCTAAGTTTTTTTCTGTTTATCAGTCAATGCCTGTTCTGATAATTGTTACATAAGCAACTACAATTACAAGATTAGCTTCATTCTATAGCTAGAGGACTCCTGATATCTCCAGTAGTAATAAGTATAATTTTCTTGCCTTTATCTGCTATGGTATAATAGTCTTTTTCCTAGCTAGGGCCAGCTAATTGCTGCCTGTCTTCCCAGTGGCCTACTTGGTATGTGAACTGCTGACTGCTCATAAATTGTTAATAGTTGTTAACACATCAACCAGGATCAAGGGGCTGGGCAATTTTTGATTTGTGTTGATAATCAGTGGCTGTATTCGAGGGAGAGCGGATTCACCTCTTCTTACTTACTTACTTACTGACTTTATTGTCCCCATGGGGAAATTTTGTTGCAGTGTCATGTACACATTTAAAGTGGTGTTTAAAACTTGTTAAAGATATGGCTGACTACTGCCCCCTTTGGAGCAATTGCGTGCCCATAGTAAACTGAAAAAAATGTGTCATAAATTGCTAATATATGTATATAATAATTATTATTGGATAGAAAACACTCTAAAGCTTCTAAAACCGTTGGAATTATGTCTGTAAGTATAGCAGAACTCACAGGGCAGGCATTCTTCCAAACTAGTTTTGTGGTCATGAAAGTTGGAGCAACTTTGACGTCATCGCCCCCACCCTTCCCAACCACTTATGGATCTGGGGAGTGATTTGAGTAAGTGCCGCGAGAAAAAACCTGTGCGTTAGGGACGCGAATTGGTCCCAGCCATTCCTTTGTTCCAGTACTCAGAAGAAGGACAAACAATGACCGGTTGAATTGAAAATTGTTTTGTATGTCTATAACATCCTAAAGCTTGGTTTTGCACTTAGTTTGACCTGTTTAGTCAACATATAATATGTAATTTTGAAGTTTTGATGCACAACTTTTCCGGACCAGAGGACATTTTGGGTGCATTTAAGCTGATGTTATTAGCAGTAGCTAATACAAAGACGCAAGACTTGAAACCAAACGATGTATTGGGTAAGTATGAACCTTTACAGAACATTCTGAACGAAGACCATCGAAGGTAAGGAAATATTTATGCTGAAATCTGTGTTTCTGTTGACTCCAACATTACGGAGAAATGTAGCTTATATCTGAGCGCCGTCTCAGAATATTGAATAGTGTGCGATTTCTGTAACGTTAAAAATAAATGTAACAAAGCGATTGCATAAAGAAGCAGTGTATCTTTCTAACTATATGTAGAACATGTATATTTAGTCAAAGTTTATGATGTCTATTTACGTTATCTTGCGGCGCTACCTACATTTTCTGCTGACATTTTTGAGTATTTTCTGAACATGAATTCAATGTAAATGGACATTTATGGATATAAATGGCATATTATTGAAAAAAAAAATGTACTGTGTAACATGTCCTATTACTGTCATCCGATGAAGATTTTCAAAAGGTTAGTGAATGATTTATTTTTTAATCCTGCTTTTTTAATTTGATATTTTCTGGGACAAAATGGCTGCCTCTTGTCTTGGTTTCGGTGGTGGTCTAATATAAATATGTGGTGTGTTTTCGCCGTAAAACATTTAAAAAATCTGACATGCTGGGTAGATGAACAAGGTGTTTATCTTTCATTTGAGCTATTGGACTTGTTAATGTGTGGAGGTTAAATATTTCTAAGAATATTTTTGCGTTCCATGCGCCACGGTTTGAGCTGAACGGGGGGAGGTGGCGTTCCCCTAGGGGAACCCCTGGCGTCAATTAAATACAAAACAAAATTGACAATACAACTTTCATAACAGTTACGCACCAATAAAAATAATAATAGTAAGAAATAAGAAATAAAACATTAAATAAAAAAGAAGAAAATAATAGCCTGCTGGCCTTACGGAGTCAATGGCAACATTCACCCGAGCTATTTAGGAGGGATATCACACCTGGCCCAAATGATTGTCTCGTTCTGTTTTTCCTTCTGAGGGGTGCCCTATACCTGCGCCCAGAGGGGAGTAATTCAAAGTCAAGGTACAGGGGGTGACTTGGGTCTAAAATGATTTTGTGAGCCTAACGGAGGGCCCAGACCTTAAAGATCTCATCCAGGCCTGTCTGTTTGACTCCATTACCTTGCTTGCTGTGGTAATAATCCTTCTCAGCATGTTTCTCTGGCTGACAGTGGCATTGCCAAACCAACAAACAATACAAAAAGTTAAAATACTCTCAATAAAGGATTTGTAAAACTGAGTCAGTATAGTACAGTCTATAATAAAAAAAAAAACTTTTTTAGACAGAACAGTCTCTGTTGGCTCTTTTTGTAGATCAGGTCTGTACATTTACTCCACTGAAGCTTATTGTCCAAAAGGACACCCAGATATTTATATTCCTCTACAATTTCTATATTCTGACCTCTGATAGATGTTGCAGAGGTAGGTGTTGTACGCATCCTGAAGTCTATGCACATCTCTTTGGTCTTGTTGGTATTGAGGACCAAGTGTGATTCCTCAAACCACTCTACAAAGTAATCTAGGACTGAGCCATGATGTTCCTCATCATCATGCAACAGACTTAACGAGGTGTCTGTTAGTATGGGAACTAGTACAACTATTAGTGTACAAGATGTACAGAAGTGGGGACAAAACACATCCCTGAGGAGAGCCTGTGTTGGTATTGTGTATATCCGACACATGGGGACCTATTTTGACTCGCTGTGAGCGTTGGCTCAGGAAGTCCAACAGCCACAAAACCTGCAGCCCATCTAAGGAGAAGTCCCGTCTCTGTGCCAGAATGTAAGGCTGGATTGTGTTGAAGGCAGAAGAAAAGTCAACAAATAGAACCCTGACATGGGATTTGGCACCCTCTATATGTCTATAGACCATGTTAAGGAGGGTAAGAATGGCATCATCAACTCCTCTGCTAGGCTGATAGGCAAACTGAAATGGGTCGAGGAGCTTCTGGGTGACACTGAGAATATGACTTTTCACAATTTTCTCAAGGCATTTCATTACTAAGGATGTCAAGGCGACAGGGCGGTAGTCATTCAACACAGTGGGATTAGATGCTTTAGGAATTGGATAATTATTACGTTTTTCCACAATACTGGCACAAGTTACTGGTCGAGTGAGGATTGGAAAATCTCTGTAAAAACGCCAGCCAATTTTTCAGCACAGTGCTTTAACACATGTCCACGTATTTTGTCTGGGCCTGGGCTTTTGTATGTGTTACATCCCCTGAACAACTTTAGAACATCAGACTGTTGAACAACAACTCTCTGAAACATTTGTAATGATGCTTCCACTTGTTTTACCTCTGACAGGAAGATGTCTGATTCAAATCTTGAGAAGAAAACATTCAGTTCATTAGCCATGTTCTGGCCCTCATATCCCCTAAGGTCAGCACTGGTTTTTCCCCTGCCTATATGGGGGGCACTAGCCATGGATTTAATCCCTTGCCAGGCCACCCTTGCGTTTCCTGAGGCGAGGGTCCTCTCCACCCTTTGCTTGTATGCCTCCTTGTCCACCAGTATCTGTCTTTTGATCTGACGTTGTACATCTCTTAAAGCCTTTCTATCACCCCAGCATAAACTGCCTTCTTCCTATCAAGTAGTAATTTTAGATGTTTTGATACCCAAGGCTTGTTGTTAGGGAAGAGTTTACAGGTCTTAGTAGGCACAACTGACTCAACACAGAAGTTTACATAGTCTGAAATAACATTATGAGTTCATCCAGATCAGAGCTGCTGTACTCAAATACCTCCCACATTGTACAGTCAAAACACCCCTGGAGACAAGTGATACTGTTGTCATTCCAGATCTGGACAGTTTTAACTGTGGGTTTCTCCCTCTCCAGGAGGTTGGCCTGAGGTAGACCACATTGTGGTCTGATGTCCCCATGGGATGTCTGGTGGTGGCAGAGAACGCCTTTGGTATTGTCCCATAGCACAAGTCAAGAGTCCTATTTTTCCTAGTGTGGCATTTCACATACTGATGGTATGTGCGCAAGACTTTGTGCAAGGTACAGTTGTTAAAATCCCCAAAAATAAATTTGGGTGCTTTGGGGGAGTGGGATTCCAGTTTCTGTGACAGATTATAAATAATCTCTGATGCCTTTATTATATTAGCTTTAGGTTGAATATACACAACGGTAACAAACAATTGGGGGAACTCACTGGGCAGATAGTAAGGTTGCAGTGACACAGAAAGCAGTTCAATGTTGGGTGTACAGAGTGTCTCTCTTACCAGGATCGATTTACACCACTGATCCCTGACAAGCAGGCAGACGCCCCCGCCGTGAGGTTTCCCTGTGACTGTCAGATCACGGTCCGCTCTGACCAGAGTGAAGCCGTCCAGGACTCTGTCATCCAGCCAAGACTCAGTAAATGCCAGCAAACAGGCCTCCCGATATTCGTGTTGGAAGCGCAAATTCGCTAACAACTCATCCGCTTTCCCCTCATCAGTCTTTGTCTGATTCCCCCGCTTTTCCCACGTTTGCATTTGGACTTGTAATCCACTCGCAGACAATCGGGTATTAGATGGGCCATTTGGATATCCATCGTGTTCGAATTTGAGTTGCTTTGTAGTAAGAACTCTCTGCTGTATTGGATTCCGCTGCCAGCAGCATTTTCATAATTCAGTCCGTTCGTAGCGGGTATGTACACGATCAACAAGATCAGTCCAACACCCCTCCACTGTGAATCCACGTTTGGCAGATTTTTTGTAAACTAAGTGTACAAATTAAAAACATAAAATAACGCCACACCAAATGTCACACACTGCAGATCCAACAGAGCCGCTCCCCTCTGCCCCTATGACACCATAGGCAATCAACAATTAGTGTTAGTTTTTCAGTCTCCCCTGGTTTTTCAGCCACAGCTGTAAGCGGCGGTAGTACTCAGTGGCGGTTTTGTTGCAGAAACAAAGACGGTTCTGTCTAGTTGATCTGCAGTTGTTTGAGGATGGAAAGAGAGGTAGGCTTCACACCACTCTCTCGCTTGAGTATCTTACCTAGCTATTTACAGATTCTCGTTTTTGCTCTTTTATAGCTTTGTCAACTATGCGTGTGTTTTCTATACGTATTCAGACCTCTCCCTGTAGGCTTTACAAACGCTCACCACTCCTTGGCTGCAACCCTTCTAATGTACCCTGTGCACAGAACCCATGTGGAATTCCAAGTCTCTGGCAGCGTTTGAAATTGCCACAGTTCATCTAAGCCCATGTTGCCCTTCAGTTCCTTGACTTTTTGGCCCTGATGGAGACATGGATCACCCCAGAGAACACGCTACTCCAATTGGTCTTTCTTTATCTAACTATGTTTTCTCTCATAGTCTGAGAGCATCTGGTCATTGTGGTGGTGGCACAGGTGCACTCATTTCTCCTAAGTGGAGATTTTATCTTTTCTCCCTCTCACCTGTCCATATCCTCATTTGAATTCCATGCTGTCACTGTCACTTATCCACGCAAGTGTAACATGAATGTAATCTATCGCCCACCAGGTGTCCTTGGAGAGTTCCTCAATGATAACCAAATTTTCTGACGATGGCTCACCGCTCTTCGTACTTGGCGTCTTCTAACTACGTCTGCCTTCGAATCATTTCTTTTCCAACTCTCTCTTCCCCTCTTTGCCTCTTCTGACATCACCCTTTCGCAACCCCCCTCCCCCAAACTCACAGGGCAGGCAATATGCTTGACCTTATCTTTACTAGTGACTGCTTGCCTACCAATCTCACTGCAACCCGCTCCAGGTCTCTGATCACTACTTTGCTTCCATTTTTGTCTCCCTTTCCTCCAACCCTAACCACTCAGCCTCTACCCAGATGGCCATGCACCATCACAATCTTTCCTTCTCTCTCCCACTACTCTCTCTGCTTCTATCCTGTCATCTCTCCCTTCTGCTAAATGTTCCTGTCTCCTGATACTGCCTCTTCAACACGACTCTCGCCCAGCACTGTCCCCTTTCCTCCCGGCCGGGTCGGCCCTCCCCTCCTGCTTCATGAATGAGTGACTCATTGCAAGCCTACAGAACAGAGCTGCAGGCAGCTGAGCTAAAATGTAGGAAAACTAAACTTGCGAAGGACAAATCATCCGTTCTCTCCCTCCTCTCTACCTTCTCTTCCTCTGTATCCGCTGCTAAAGCCACTTTCTACCACTCTAACCTACATAAGAGATGCATGTGGCAGCTCCCTTATGATTGATGAGGATTTCAATAGGGAAAATGGACTGTCCCTTACTAGATGTCCACGGGTTCTATTAAAATAGGCCAACATCCTCAGGTCGCAACGCAAGGCCTGGACGTCCAGGACACTCGGTTTCTGAGATATAAATTATAGATTTTTTGCTGTACCTGAGAATTCCACCAGATGGCGACTGACTGTATATGGCAAATGGACATTTCATAACCAAATGAACATGGTCGTTCCTCGTAAATGGAATAGACTTCAAAGACGAACCTCAGTGAACACAGGGGTGGCCAAATGTACTTTCAGCCCAAAAACAAAATGGTGTCGAGGCCACAATGCTCTTTGAGTTAATGCAAATTTTGTAGGAATCAAGGTCAAAAACTGTAATAAAGTGCTAATTTGACTGCTTTATGTCAAAGTAAATAAACCTACGGTGTAAGGAAAAATCGAACCAGACATTTATCTGTCGTAGTTTACGAGAAATTGCACAACTTCCATTTTATGATGCTAAAACAATTATTTTTTTGTTATTTTTTTGTGTGATTTTCTGTAGTCTCTCTCTCACACACACACACACACACACAGCCAATATAGAGTGTCACAGTGTGGGGCTTAGAGACACATGGCGTTCGAACCATCAGAGAACCGTCAGACCAAGAGCTCTGAAACGTTCTAAACTTTTTCTAGAGCTTAAGTCGGTAGTGCACGGTCAGTTATGTGGCTCTAGAAGCTTCTCAGGCCGAGAACCAGCCTCGTCCATTTGCAATATCTTCAATTCGTTTTTACCATCACAAAAATGACAACATTTGGAAAAGTCCCCGAATCATAAGACTAGGTGCATTGAAACAGCCTCGACCCATAGAGATGGACCCTAAAAGTTTCTGTCCGATAGCTCTTTCAGGGTCTCCATAGCAACGCCCCCCCAAAAAGTGAATTTTCAGCACTAATTAACCTCTTTACTCTTGGGAGCACTATTTTTATGTTTGGAAAAATAAAGTTCCCAAAGTAAACAGCCTATTTCTCCGGACCAGATACTACAATATGCATATAATTGACAGATTAGGATAGAAAACACTCTAAAGTTTCCAAAACTGTCAAAATATTGTCTGTGAGTATAACAGAACTGATATTGCAGGGGAAACCCTGAGAAAAATCAAACCAGGAAGTGGCTTCTATTTTGAAAACGCCATGTTCCATATTCTCCCATTGCTCCATTTAAAGGGATATCAACCAGATTCCTTTTCCTATCGCTTCCTCAAGGTGTCAACAGTCTTCAGACAAGCTTTTATTTTGAAAAATGAGCCAGAACGATAACATCTCGTTAAGTGGTCACATCAGATTTGCTCGCGCAACAGAATTTGGACAGCTATTGTTTTTCCCTCTCCTACTGTGAAAGACATTTGCGGTTGATATATTATCGATTATATAGTTTAAAAACAACCTGAGGATTGATTATAAAAAACATTTGACATGTTTCTGTGGACATTACGGATATTATTTGGAATTTGTATTCGTTGTCGTGACCGCTCTTTCCTGTGGATTTCCGAACATAACGCGACAAAGAAACTGAGGTATTTTGGATATAAAAATTATCTTTATGGAACAAAAGGAACATTTGTTGTGTAACTGGGAGTCTCGTGAGTGAAAACATCCAAAGATCATCAAAGGTAAACGATTAATTTGATTGCTCTTCTGATTTTCGTGACCAAGCTACCTGATGCTAAGTGTACTTAATGTTTTGTCATGCGATCGATAAACTTATACAAACACTTGGATTGCTTTCGCTATAAAGCATCATTTCAAAATCTGAGATGATGGGTGGATTAACAAAAGGCTAAACTGTGTTTTGCAATATTGCACTTGTGATTTCATGAATATGAATATTTTTTGTAATATTATTTGACTGAGGCGCTATGCTATTCAGCGGTTGCTGATGACAATTATCCTGCTTAAGGGATGTGTAGCGTCAAGAAGTTAACCTGTTATGGCTGCAATCCCGATATCGGGATCGATATGACAACTACCAGTGAAAATAGAGGGCGCCAAATTCAAACCACAGAAATCTCATAATTACAATTCCTAAAACATACATGTGTCTTATATAATTTTAAAGCTATTCTCGTTGTTAATCCCAAAGTGTCCGATTTCAAATAGGCTTTTCAGCGATTATGTTAGGTCTCCACCAAACCACAATAAGCACAGCCATTTTCCAGCAAAATATAGCATTCACAAAATCCAGGAATAAAGATAAATTTCATCAATAACCTTGAATTATCTTCAACAGATGACACTCATAGGACTTCATGTTACACAATACATGCATGTTTTGTTTGATAAAGTTCAAATTTATATAAAAACAATCGGAGTTTACATTGGCGCGTTAGATTCACTAGTTCCAAAAACATCAAGTGATTTTGCATAGCCACATCGTTTCAACAGAAATACAAGTTATACACATGGAATTATAGATATGCCTCTCCTTAATGCAACCGCTGTGTCAGATTTAAAAAAAGTTTACGGAAAAAGCAACCCATGCAATAATCTGAGACGGCGCTCAGAACAGTAGCCAAATTATCCTCCATGTTGGAGTCAACAGAAACCAGAAAATACATGATAAATGTTTCCTTACCTTTGATGAACTTCATCAGAATACAGTCCTAGAAGTCCCAGGTCCGCAATAAATGCTTGATTTGTTCGAAAATGTCCGTTATTTATGTCCAATTAGCTACTTTGGTTAGCGCGTTTGGTAAACTATTCCAAAGTCACAAAGCTAAGTCACTATAACGTGATGAAATGTCCAAAAGTTCAGTAACAGTCTGTAGAAACATGTCAAACGATGTACTGAATCAATCTTTAGCATGTTGTTTACATACTGTATATCTTGAATAACGTTCCAACCGGAGAATTAGAATTACTTCAGATGAGCATTGGAACGCAAGTCCTTCCCCTGTGAACACGCCTGGTGAAAGCAAGGTCCACTTATTTCCTTTGTCAATCGATCCCCCTTCACATTAGTCATCAAACAAAGTTCTATTGACTGCTGACATCTAGTGGAAGGCGTAGGAAGTGAAAACTCATCCATATCTTGCTGTAATTTCAATGAGACCTTGGTTGAAAATCTGCCACCTCCAGAAAAATAAAACAGGAAGTGGAATTTCTCAGGTTTTTGCCTGCTATATGAGTTCTGTTATACTCACAGACATAATTCAAACAGTTTTAGAAATGTCAGTGTTTTCTATCCAATACTAATAATACTATGCAAATATTAGCTACTATGACTGAGGAGCAGGCCGTTTGATATGGGCACCTTTCATCCAAGCTACTCAATACTGCCCCTGTAGCCATAAAAAGTTAAGGTCACTGCTCTGGCTTCGAATGACCTATCGAGCATAAACTCGGGATTCAGGGTCGCCTCAACTAGGCCTACACATAATGTCAGAACTGGACACGCAATTAATTTTTGAAAAAGGTTTTAACAGAAGGCGCTGTGAATTTTGGGCAGGCTCTGAAATATCTGATAGTTGGCTTCTAAATGAGTTGGACAAAGTGGGTTTGGTGTCAGTAAAATATCTTATTGACTGATGATGGCTGACTTGATGGCTGACTTTTGTTCACTTCCAATAAGTTTCAACAGTGATGAATCAACAGAAAATGGATATGCTGAAATCAACACTGAAAGTGTTAGCAAATGGCATCACCGTAGTCTCTAGGCCGTGCCGAGGTCAACGAGGTGCCCAACTTGACCGTAGCTCGCTTGGTCTGAACGCAATGAGCGTGCAAAAAAGTAGGCACAAAATGAATTCTGACCTAAATTTGAGTTGCTCTTGGGTGACAGCGGCAGAACCGTTGAGGCTAGAAGCACAATTCAACCACAGGACAGTGTCAAATACACATAATACATTGCCAGTCTTAGCATTTTATACTGCAGTTGGACAGTGTCCATTGCCAATATATTGCTATTGGAAGTCCAATACACATATGCTATATTGTCAGTGTGAACATTCTGCAAATTGATAGTGTCCATTGCCAATGTAAATCCATAAGGACGTCCAATTACGAAATGCACATGCTCAATCAACACCAACGAGAAATTCTGACTTCCTATGATCAAACATGACAAAAAGACCTAGGTTGATTCAGGGCTTAACATATATATATATATATATATATATATATATATATATATATAAATATAATTTGGTCAGTTTATAGGCCATCTCGACATATTATATATGCCATTTGCACATAGTTCACTGACTTTTGGGTTCGGAAGCCGACTTATATGATCATATATGGCAAATGGACATAACATCCTGATTTAGTTCTTTAAATACTTATATATGCCATTTGGACATGGTTCTGTGACTTGGGTTCAGAACCCAACTTCCTCTGAGCATATATGGCAAAAGGACAAAACATGAGCCTTATGACAAACTCACATTAAATAAGACAAATCTATGTCCATATGGTTCCTACATATGTATAATTGACCAAAAAAATGCTTTTTACGAGGTTTTAACATTTTGAAGATTTCACACGAGACCTGACTTTCAGGCCATTTCACATATGAAATCCTACGGTGGAGTGGACCTGCCACCTTTTGGATTTTTGGATTATAACACTCGGCATTTGACATGTTCCACTTGCAATCATTTTTTTGACAAACTGCCGCCTAATTTAGTGGTATTTGTGAATATGTATATGGTTGGCCCAATGTCAATAAGATGCCATTAATTTTTGTCAATTTCATGGGGGTCTTCCCTTACCCTAGGAAACTCATTTCCATCTTCCTCCTTTTCTGCCGATGACGTTGTCAAACACTTTGAAAAAAAGGTTGACATTCACTACTCATTCACTCATTCACCTATTGAGTCAAGTCATCTGACGTCAAAAACTATAGACTTGTACCCCTTTATTTTCTTTCCAAAACACATGAGCAAGCTGTCGCTGATCAAATTTCTTGTTATCTCTCTCAGAAAGATCTTCTTGACCCTGCCCGTCAGGCTTCAGGACGGATCACTCAATCGACACTGGTGTTCTCTGTGTCATGGAGGCTCTCTGCATTGCCAAAGCTGACTCACTCTTCTCTTCGGCTCTGCACACTCTTGAATTTCATCCTACCTGGCAGACTGCTCCTACCAGGTGACATGGAGATGATCTGTGTCTGCACCACGTACTCTCACTACTGGTGTCACCCAGGGCTCGCTTCTAGGCCCTCCCCTCTTCTCTCTATACGCCAAATCACTCGGCTCTGTCATATCCTCGCATGGCCTCTCCTATCATTGCTATGCGGAGGACACACAAGTACTTTTCTCTTTCCACCCCCACCCAGGTGGCAACATGCATCTCTGCGTGCCTGGCAGATATCTCAACTTGGATGTCGGCCCACCACCTCAAGCTCAACCTTGACAAGACGGAATTGCTCTTCCTCCCAGGAAAGGAAAAGCGAGATACATAGTGAGTTGTACAACTGAATGCATTCAACTAAAATGTGTCTCCCGCATTTAACCCACCCCTCTGAATCAGAGAGGTGCGGGAGGCTGCCTTAATTGACATCCACATCATCGGCGCCCTGGGAACAGTGGGTTAGCTGCCTTGCTCAGGGGCAGAACAACATTTTTACCTTGTCAGCTCGGGGATTAGATCCAGAAACCTTTTGTTTACTGGTCCAATGCTCGTACCTGCCAGGCCTGCCCCCTCAAATAATTCTCTATCATGTTGACAACAGGTGTTGCCCTCCTAGAGTGCAAAGAACCTTGGTGTGACCCAGGACAACGCCCTGTCGTTCTCTGCAAACATCAAAGCAGTGACTCGCTCCTCCAGGTGCATGCCCTATAACAGTGTTTCCATAACTTTGTATAGTCTCGTACCCCTTCAAACATTCATCCTCCAGCTTTGTACCCCCTCTAGCACCAGGGTCAGCGAACTTTAAAATGTTGTTTTTGGCCATCATTGTAAGCCTGCCACACACTATACAATGCATTTATTAAACATAAGAATGAGTGAGGTTTTGTCACAACCCGGCTCGTGGGAAGTGACAAAGAGCTTTTATAGGACCAGGGGACAAATAGTAATATAATAATAATAATAATCAATTTTGATGATTTAACCATCTTACATATAAAACCTTATTTGTTAATCGAAAATTGCGAATAACTCACCACAGGTTACTGAGAAGGGGGTGCTTGAAAGGATGCACATAACTCTGCAATGTTGGGTTGTATTGGAGAGTCTCAGTCTTAAATGATTTTCCACACACAGTCTGTGCCTGTATTTAGTTTTCATGCTAGTGTCGGCTGAGAATCCACTCTCACATAGGTACGTGGTTGTAAAGGGCATCAGTGTCTTAACTGTGATTTGCCAAGGCAGGATACTCTGAGCACAGCCCAATCCAGAAAACTGGCATTGGATTCTGATTAAATTACACCTTCTCAAAACCGTTGGTTGCAATTTCAATGAGGCTCAGTGGACTGGAGGCAGGGCATGAAATTGATAACAAATCGAGTTGTTTGTGCCATCCGTTTCAGGAAATGACCTGTATAATTGCGCCCCCATCTCACTCAGGTGCTTCGCTATATCACATTTGACATTGTCTGTAAACTTGAGTTCATTTGTACAAAAAAAGTCTTACAATGATGGAAAGACCTGTGTGTTGTCCTTGTTAATGCAGACAGAGAAGCGCTCTAACTTCTTAATCATAGTTTCAATTTTGTCCAGCACATTGAAAGTCCCTGTAGTCCCTGTAATCCTAGATTCAGATTATTCAAGCGAGAGAAAACATCACCCAGATAGGCCAGTCGTGTGAGAAAGTCATCATCATGCAAGCGGTCAAATAAGTGAAAATGATTGTCAGTAAAGAAAACTTTATGCTCGTCTCTCAATTAAAAAAAAAATGTGTCAATACTTTGTCCCTTCATAACCAGCACACTTCTGTATGTTGTAAAAGCGTTACATGGTCGCTGCCCATATCATTGCATAGTGCAGAAAAAACATGACAGTTCAGGGTCCTTGCTTTAAAAAGTTAACCATTTTCACTGTAGTGTCCAAAACCTCAGGCATTCCCTTTGCAGCAAGAGCCTCTCTGTGGATGCTGTAGTGTACCCAAGTGGCGTCGGGAGCAACTGCCTTCAAGCGCGTTACCACTCCACTATGTCTCCATGTCATGGCTTTTGCGCCATCAGTACAGATACCAACATGAGCAGCAGCTACGTTTGGCTACAAATGGACAGTTAGGCGAGAGAATAACGGTTAATGTGATTGGATGTTAACCACTTGACTAGGCTACCTGTATTTGACATTGAGTTGTTATTTCGCTGAACACGAGAAGGTATTATTTTATTTTTGAAAGTGAAACGAGGCTACTCAGGTGAGAAAAAAAATCTCACCCAAATGTATAGCCCCGTTATATTATTTTAAATGTGAATCACATTTTTATTTGGCGTACCCCCAACGGCATTGCGCGGGAATACCTGCTCTACATTATTCGTAGAGTACGATGATGTCACACAGGAAGTGGTGCAGGCCCTAAACCAGGCGCTTGTCCTCTTCCGTCTGGACTACTTGCAACTCGTTGTTGTCTGGGCTCCCAGCTTGTGCCATCAAACCCCAGCAACTTATCCAGAATGCTGTAGCCCGCCTGGTCTTCAATCTTCCCAAGTTCTCTCATGTCACCCTGCTCCTCCTCACACTCCGCTTCCTGTCGAAGCTTGCATTAACTACAAAGTCATGGTGCTTACCTATGGAACAGCAAGAGGATCTGCTGCTCAAACCCTACACCCCAACCCCAGCATTCCAATATGCCAGGGGAGGGCAGCTCCAGCTCAACCCAGTCCAAGCTCTTCTCTGTCCTGGCACCCCAATGGTGGGACGAGCTTCCCCCTGAAGCTAGGACAGCAGAGTCCCTGTCCATCTACAGAAAACATCTGTAACTTCAAACAGTATCTTAAATAATCCACCTCATCACCTCGACCCCTGAGGTAAGATGTACGTTCTGTGCCTGTGATATGTGGTTGTCCCACCTGGTTATATTAAGATGAATGCACTAACTGTAAGTCGCTCTGGATAAGAGTGTCTGCTAAATGACTAAAATGTAAATTGGAAAAAAATAGCAGAAATGGAATAGAAAATTAATGATTACAACGTACTGAAAGCCCACACGTTCATTATAGTCTACTCTAGCACTCAAGTCCTATCACACATTGACTACTGAGGGTTCGCAATGTTACAATATGTTTAGGCCACATTGACATTTCAATTGTTATGAGGGTCTTCATGAGCACCACTGAAATTAGAACCATGTCTGTGCGCTAACAAACCCCCACTTCCTCCTCCCTTGGCTATAACCTACATTACAGTATCAACATTCTGTTACAGGAACACTGGTGTATTTGTTAGAATAATTAGTAATTTTGCACTCCATACACATCATCAATATAATATCGGGATGAAGTTTGATAATACGAAGTAAATAATAAAGGAACATATTATATGATCGGTACAGTACATACATATACATTGTCAGATGTTTATTGATAGGCGATGCATTTGGTGTAAAGTTTGATTTATGGTTTGACCATGTGAGAGCCTTATTCTAACCGCCTCTAACAATCTGTTAGAAGATGGCTATTATATTAATAGCTAGCTATATACAATTATTGGTCCACGTTCTAGCTAGTGCCATCACTGATACAGGCAATAATTGCTTTCCTTTGATCATTACAAAACGCTTCAACTCCCCAGCGAATTTAGCAAATTATTCAGTATCAATTAGCCTTTATCTCATATAATAATTCTCATGATATTGATCAAATGAAGCCTGATCTGTTCTAGGTTAACTTCAATACGCTAACATTGTAAAGTAAAAGTTACCTAACTATGGTTTAGCTAGTAGATCATGTTAGATTATTAGCTACTAGTTAGCTGAATGCTATGTGAGGAGTGTGCAGAAAATGTTTTGTTTAGCTTGCTATCTAGCTCTGTATAATACAGTGCATTCGGAAAGTATTCAAACCCCTTGACTTTTTCCACATTTTGTTACATTACAGCCTTATTCAAACATTTTCCTCTCATCAATCTACACACAATACCCCATAATTGGCAAAAACAGGTTTTTAGAAAAATTTACAAATGCCAAGAGTGGCTACTTTGAAGAATCTCAAATATAAAATATATGTTTTGTTTGTTTAACGCTGTTTTTGGTTAGTAAATTATTCCATGTGTTATTTCATAGTTTTGATGTCTTCACTATTTTACAATGTAGAAAATAGTACAAATAAATTAAAACCCTGGAATGAGAAGGTGTGTCAAAAACTTTTGACTGGTACTGTATAAACTGAATATACCAAACATTAGGAAAATCTTCATAATATTGATATGCACCCCCTGCCCCCACCATTTTGCCTTCAGAACAGCCTTAATTTGTTGAGGAATGGACTACAAGGTGTAAAGGATTCTACAGAGATGCTGGACCATGTTGACTCCAATGCTTCCCATAGTTGAGTCAAGTTGGCCGGATGTCCTTTGGGTGGTGGGTCATTCTTGGTACACACGGGTTACTGTTGAGTGTGAAAATCCCAGCAGCATTGCAGTTCTTGACACACACTGTGCACCTTGCACCAACTACCACATCCCATTCAAAGGCACTTAATTATTTTGTCTTGCCCATTCAATCTCTGAATGGCACACACACACAATCCATGTCTGAATTGTCGCAAAGCTGAAAAATCCTTCTTTAACTTCACCTCCACTTAATTTGAACTGCTTGAAGTGTCATCAATAAGGGATCTTAGCTTTCACTTGGAATCACCTGGTCAGTCTGTCATGGAAAGAGCAGGTGTTTTTAATGTTTTCTACACTCAGTGTAATGGTGTATGGACCGTATATGACAAGAAAAGGTGTGTATAGTAGTAGTTATATAGGATGAGCCATGACTAGAATACACTATATACTTATAAAGTTGGTAAAACAGTATGAAAACATTATTAAGTGAGTGTTCAAAGACTCAATGTGCATAGGGCAAAGCAGTCTCTATAGATTTTTCACACTTTGGTGATGCTAATTATATCTTCTTTAGTTCAAATGTGAATACAAATCTATATAAATCGTAGTTTTCAAATGACTGAACCTTTAATAAATCCAGTGGTAATGCGTAGCACAGCTGTATAAGATAATAAATAGTTATTTGAGATATAGAAGAATGTATTTGTGTGTTGGGAACAGTGTCAAGGAATGGGCGTACTGCAGTTCAAACAAGAACAAAGTGAACACCCCGCCACAGTTTTGGTGAACAGCTGAGGGATGGGGCTGGAGAAATATAACACCTCTCAAATGTAAAGACAGAGATATGGATGCAAGGACTAGCTATCAAAGATATCAAAATTATCATTTTTAACCATGTTTTGAGGCTATACAAACTTATATTTTTGGTTCTGATGGGGTTACCATTTATTATAGTTCATATGTGGCTATGACAACTCTAATAATGCATTATAACAGCATCACAACATAACACATTGTCGTGAAATTGACTTTATCCTTCCATGTTATAATTCCAGTCCTTGGTATGGTGTCCATATTAGTACACCGTGGAGATAATATAGAGCTCGACATAAATTACTGGACCATTAGGAACCAAACTGAAAGTCTTTGTCACTGTGTGAACCCATGGGTGCATTCCAAATGACAAAGTATTCCCTATGTAGTACATTACTCTTGACCTGGTCAAAAGTAGTGTACTACAGTTGAAGTCGAAAGTTTACATACACTTAGGTTGGAGTCATTAAAACATTAAAACGTATTTCAACCACTCCACAAATGGCTTGTTCAACCACTCCACAAAACTATAGTTAACAAACTATAGTTTTGGCAAGTCGGTTAGGGCATCTACTTTGTGCATGACACAAGACATTTTTTCAGCAATTGTTTAAAGACAGATTATTTCACTTATAATTCCCTATATCACAATTCCAGTGGGTCAGAAGTTTACATACACTAAATTGACTGTACCTTTAAACAGCTTGGAAAATTCCAGAAAATTATGTCATGGCTTTAGAAGCTTCTGAAAGGCTAATTGACATAATTTGAGTCAATTGGAGGTGTATCTGTGCATGTATTTTAAGGCCTACCTTCAAACTCAGTGCCTCTTTGCTGGACATCATGGGAAAATCAAAAGAAATCAGCCAAGACCTCAGAAAACTTTCTGGTTCATCCCTGGGAGCAATTTACAAACGCCTGAAGGTACCACGTTCAAGATGCTTGAGGAAACAGGTACAAAAGTATCTATATCCACAGTAAAATGAGTCCTATATCGACATAACCTGAAAGGCCACTCAGCAAGGAAGAAGCCACTGCTCCAAAATCGCCATAAAAAAGTCAGACAATGGTTTGCAAATGCACATGCGAGGTAGGCAACTAGATTCAGATGTGGGCTGATTTTGTTGGAGCGAATGGTTTGTACAATTCAATTTGACCACAACTAAGCCAAAATATAGATTGTATTTGAAAACAACAATCATTTCATACCTTGATTACATTGAGGCACAATCACATACTAAACTCAGCAAAAAAGAAACATCCCGTTTTCAGGACCCTGTCCTTCAAAGACAATTTATAAAAATCCAAATAACTTCACAGATCTTCATTGTAAAGGGTTTAAACTGTTTCCCATGCTTGTTCACCATAAACAATTAATGAACATGCACCTGTGGAACGGTCTTTAAGACCCTAACAGCTTACAGACGGTAGACAATTAAGGTCATAGTTATGAAAACGTAGGACACTAAAGAGGCCTTTCTACTGATTCTGAAAAAAAACAAAAGAAAGAAGCCCAGGGTCCCTGCTCATCTGCGTGAACATTCCTTAGGCATGCTGCAAGGAGGCATGAGGACTGCAGATGTGGCCAGGGCAATAAATTGCAATGTCCGTACTGTGAGAAGCCTAAAACAGCGCTACAGGGTGACAGGACGGACAGCTGATCGTCTTCACAGTGGTAGACCATGTGTAACAACACCTGTACAGGCTTGGTACATCCGAAAATCACACCTGCGGGACAGGTACAGGATGACAACAACAACTGCCCGAGTTACACCAGAAACGCACAATACCTCCATCAGTGCTCAGACTGTCCGCAATAGGCTGAGAGAGGCTGGACTGACGGCTTGTAGGCCTGTTGTAAGGAAGGTCCTCACCAGACATCACCGGCAACAATGTTGCCTATGGGCACAAACCCACCGTCGCTGGACCAGACCAGACTGGCATAAAGTGTTCTTCACTGACAATTTGCGGTTTTCTATCAGCAGGGGTCATGGTCGGATTCGCATTTATCGTAGATAGGAATGAGCGTTTATACCAAGGCCTGTACTCTGGAGTGGGATCGATTTGGAGGTGGAGGGTCCGTCATTGTCTGGGGCGGTGTGTCACAGCATTGTCCACGACCTCAAACAGTCACACTCCAAACTCCACTATGGCCAAGACCAAAGAGCTGTCAAAGGACACCAGAAGCAAAATTGTAGACCTGCACCAGGCTGGGAAGACTGAATCTGCAATAGATAAGCAGCTTGGTTTGAAGAAATCAACTGTGGGAGCAATTATTAGGAAATGGAAGACATACAAGACCACTGATAATCTCCCTCGATCTGGTGCTCCACGCAAGATCTCACCACGTGGGGTCAAAATGATCACAAGAACGGTGAGCAAAAATCCCAGAACGAAACGGGGGGACCTAGTGAATGACCTGCAGAGAGCTGGGACCAAAGTGACACACTACGCCACCATGGACTCAAATCCTGCAGTGCCAGACGTGTCACCCTGCTTAAGCCAGTACATGTCCAGGCCCGTCTGAAGTTTGCTAGAGAGCATTTGGATGATCCAGAAGAAGATTGGAAGAATGTCATATGGTCAGATGAAACCAAAATATAACTTTTTGGTAAAAACTCAACTCATCGTGTTTGGAGGACAAAGAATGCTGAGTTGCATCCAAAGAACACCATATCTACTGTGAAGCATGGGGGTGGAAACATCATGCTTTGGGGCTGTTTTTCTGCAAAGGGACCAGGACGACTGATCCGTGTAAAGGAAAGAATGAATGGGGCCATGTATCGTGAGATTTTTAGTGAAAACCTCCTTCCATCAGCAAGGGCATTGAAGATGAAACGTGGCTGGGTCTTTCAGCATGACAATGATCCCAAACACACGCCCGGGCAATGAAGGAGTGGCTTCGTCAGAAGCATTTCAAGGTCCTGGAGTGGCCTAGCCAGTCTCCAGATCTCAACCCCATAGAAAATCTTTGGAGGGAGTTGAAATTCCATGTTGCCCAGCAACAGCCCCAAAACATCACTGCTCTAGAGGAGATCTGCATGGAGGAATGGGCCAAAATACAAGCAACAGTGTGTGAAAACCTTGTGAAGACTTACAGAAAACGTTTGACCTCTGTCATTACCAACAAAGGGTATATAACAAAGTATTGAGAAACTTTTGTTATTGACCAAATACTTATTTTTCACCATAATTTGCAAATAAATTCATTAAAAATCCTACAATGTGATTTTCCAGATTTTTTTTCTAATTTTGTCTGTCAGAGTTGAAGTGTAGCTATGATGAAAATTACAGGCCTCTCTCATCTTTTTAAGTGGGAGAACTTGCACAATTGTTGGCTGACTAACTACTTTTTTGCCCCACTGTATATGGATGAGAAATGTCAGAGCAGCATTGACTAAGATACAGTATATACATATGAGATGAGTAATGCAAGATATTTAACATTATTCAAGTGACTAGTGTTCCATTTATTAAAGTATCAGCCTCTACGTGCTATTGATTGCTATTTAACAGTCTGATGGCCTTGAGATTGAAAAACAGCTTCTGTCTCTCGGTCCCAGCTTTGATGCCTCTGTTCTGACATTGCCTTCTGGGGGATAGCGGGGTGAACAGGCACTGGCTTGGGTGGTTGTTGTCTTTGATGATCTTTTTGGCCTTCATGTGACATCAAGTGATGTACATGTATGTGTCCTGGAGGGCAGGTAGTTTGCCCCTGGTAATGCGTTGGGCAGACCACACCACCCTCTTGGGACCTCTGCCGTTTCAGGCGGTGCAGTTGCCATACCAAACGGTGATACAGCCCGACAGGATGCTCTCAATTGTGCATCTGTAAAAGTTCAAGGGTTTTAGGTGCCAAGCCACATTTCTTCAGCCTCCTGTGGTTGAAGAGGCACTGTTGCATCTTTTTCACCACACTGTCTGTGTGGGTGGACCATTTCAGTGATGTGTATGCCGAGGAACTTGAAGCGTTCCACCTTTTCCTATGTGGTCCCGTCGACGTAGTTAGGGGGTGCTCCCTCTGCTGTTTCCTGAAGTCCATGATCATCTCCTTTGTTTTGTTGACATTGAGTGAGAGGTTATTTTTCTGGCACCACACTCCCATAGCTGATGATAGAATTAAGTGCCACGGGGCAATACTCATTTAGTTCAATTACCTTTGCTTTCTAGGGCACAATGGTGGCTATCTTGAAGAATGTGGGGACATCTGACTGGGATAGGGAGAGATTGAATATGTCCGTAAACACACCAGCCAGTTTAAACACGCTTAAATGTCTTACTAACATCGGCCACGGAGAAGGAGAGCCCACAGTGCTTGGTAGCGGCCCGCGTTAGTGGCACTGTGCTATCCTCAAAGGGGGTAAATAAAGTGTTTAGCTTGTCCGGAAGGAAGATGTTGGTTTCCAAGATGTTGCTGGTTTTCCTTTTGTAATCCGTGATTGTCTGTATGTAATAACACAAAACATTTTCTGGGCTAGCAATGTAAGAAATAATACATAAAATACTAAATACTGCAAAGTTTCCGAAGGCAGCAATCTCTGTCAGCGCCATTTTTTTACATCCAATATGACCAGTAGCAGTGCATGGGTAAAATCGGGGAATCCAGCGGGAAAATGCTTACCTTCGATGGCCACTGGCACGTTGGAGAAGTGTGCTCTTCACGGATGAATCCCGGTTTCAACTCTAGCGGGAAGATGGCAGACAGCGTGTATGGTGTATTGTGGGCGAGTGGTTTGCTGATGTCAAATTTGGGAACAGAGTGCCCCATGATGGCGGTGGGGTTATGGTATGTTCAGGCATAAGCTACTGGCAATGAACCCAATTGCATTTTATCAATGGCTATTTGAATGCACAGAGATACCATGGTGAGATTCTAAGGCCCATTGTCGTGCCACTCATCCGCCGCCATCACCTCATGTTTCAGCATGATAATGCACAGCCATGTGGCAAGGATCTGTACACAATTCCAGGAAGCTGAAAATGTCCCAGTTCTTCCATGGCCTGCATGCTCACCAGACATGTCACCCATCAAGCATGTTCGTGATGCTTTGGATTGACGTGTACGGCAGCGTATTCCAGTTCCCGCCACTATCCAGTAATTTCACACAGCCATTGAAGAGGAGTGGGACAACATTCCACAGGCAACAATCAACAGTCTGATCAACTCTATGTGAAGGAGATGTGTCGCACTGCATGAGGCAAATGGTGGTCACACTAGATAGTTACTGATTTTCTGATCCACGCCCCAACTTTTTTTAAAGGTATCTGTGACCAACATATGCATATCTGTATTTCCATACATGTGAAATCCATAGATTAGGGCCTAATGAATTTATTTCAATTGACTAAATTCCTTATATGAACTGCAACTCAGTCAAATCTTTGAAATTGTTGCATGTTGCGATTACATTTTTGTTGGATTTGCAAACAGTCAACTGTTGTTTTGAGTGTGGCTTAACAATGATGGTGAGAACTTGGGAAAGTCTTGGGGTTAAGTGGAACAAATTATTACTAGAATTAGGAAAAACATGTGGGACATACCAAAGTTGGGATTTTCCGGGTAGATTGCATTCTGGTTGCTGACTGGCCGAAACAACAGCATTCCAGTCATGTGTATATCAGACGATATACCACATGTATGTTGCAAAAATACTGGTTTATTGTTCTAAAGTATCACTACACAGTTCTTGATATACCACAGTAAATGACAAAAAGAAAAGCAATAAGGCTTTCATTAACACATTATTTACCCTTGGTTCTTGTCTATTATTTAGTTTACAACAGCAGGGGTTTGTGTAAACGTTGCTGTCTACGACCTCGGCCACAATGTTGGCAATTTGAAATGTAATCCCCCCTGTACCATAGAGAGTGAAAGGTGTCCTGATGAGTCAGGCGAAATCATGCATCAACATATGGATATATCCAAATATTTGATGATAGAAAACATTTAGTTTGCTGTCATTCCAGCTGCAGAGTTTGACGCGATTGTGTTAGCTGTTATTTTTGTTAGCTAGCAAGGTAGAAGAATGTTAGCAAAGATTATCTATTATATTGACAAGATGGTCAACTGACTGCTCTAACAATTGATATATATGTCTGCAAAAGTGAAAGGCAGGTGGGAACATTTTACCCAATAACAGTGCAGATGTAAGGTCCTGGGTGTCGTGAGGGTGAAATCAGGCGCAGGAAAGTAGAGTTCAATAAAGTGCTTTTTTTAATGCACACACGGTGAACTACGGTCACCCCACTTACGGGTGCTCAAACCAAATGCCCCAGACACAGGGAAACGAAAACAGTCTAGCACTAAACACACGAACATGTACATCTAATGCAAACACCAGGGTTACAATAATCAATCCCGCACAAAGAACCAGGCTCAAAACAGGTGTACTCAATAAACACATAAGGAGGGGGAGAAAATAATCAGTGGCAGCTAGTAGGCCGGCGACGACGACCGCCGAGCGCCCCCCGAATGGGAAGGGGAGCCACCTTCGGTCGGAGTCGTGAAAGCAGATTCGCAACTCCGATATAAAAACATTTTTCTCAAAGTTGTCAGAATGTCACGTGCATTATACTTACATCAGTAAACTTGAAACAACCTAAGTAAAATGTTTGTAAATGTTGATCAAATAAGCTCCATGTTTCAAAATAGCAATTCACTTTTATCTTGACCAAATTCGACACTCTCATCGTTCCCATACAAAAAATCTTTACTTGGTCCGCCTAACGATTATTTTCGCACTGACAGATGCACATGCAGGACTAGTGGGGAATGCTTGCAAAGCATTTGAAGTGCAGCACACGAATATTACCAATACCAACAGAAGTGAGGGCTGTGAATATGCTTTGTGGACCACAGGGACAGTAGCTGTTGCAACTGTAGCAGCTCTTGGGTATCTCTTAGCTCTTGGGTAGCTCTTGGTAGTAAACAAGCAAATGCTTTGGGAATAGAATTGCAAAATTCCAGTAACTTGGCCAAAGTGCTTAGATTTTCTGTAATCCCAGTTGGAGGATTCCCAGCTTCTTCCTTTCAGATTTCAGGAAATTCCAATCGAGATTTCTAAAATAAATGGGAATTTTGGGAAATAAATTTGCAACCCTGTTGGGAAAAGAACCAGACGGTCGAAAGGTTAATATCAGTGATAAATACAATTGATTAATACAAACTTAATCTAGAACCTGGTTGACAGCTTGGTTGGTTGGTTGGTAAATATTATAGAAAATGTGTATGGCAAGGAAATTCTCCACACTTCATTCTGCTGCATGTGCAGCAAGACTTTCATGGACTTAGTGGATGTTTTATCATGTTGCTTATCTTCAGACGTCAACATACTACCAACACAGCTCGGATAAGCCTTTTTCTTACCATTCCAGGTGGTGTATGTCACGTAGTTCCTTAGTTCCTTTTTTATGTCTCTATTTAAGTTTGGTCAGGGTGTGAGTTGGGGTGGGCATTCAATGTTTTGGTTCTGTGTGTGTAGTTATATGTGTTTGGCCTGGTATGGTTCCCAGTCAGAGGCAGCTGTCAATCGTTGTCTCTGATTTAGAACCATACTTAGGTAGCCTGTTCCCACCTGGTGTTTGTGGGTAGTTGTTTTCTGTTTTTGTGTCTGCACCAGACAGAACTGTTTCGTTCATTCTCTTTGTTATTTTGTTTTGTGTTCAGTTTAAATAAAAATGACATGAACATTTACGACGCTGCGCTTTGGTCCAAACCTTTTTCATACGACGACCGTTAGTGTCGTGGAACTACTGTATCTGTACACCCGCGCAGAAACTTTTTGGCAGATCGGATGATAATTATAATTATCGTACACTGTAAATGATACATAAAAATGCCAAAAAGAGATTGTATTTGAAAACAACAGTTGTTTCATACCTTCTTTACATTGAGACACGATCACATATGTTTCTCTTTATTTGTGGGAATACTTGGGAACAGATTTCATAAAATATACACTACTGTTCAAAAGTTTGAGGTCACTTAGAAATGTCCTTGTTTTCCATGAAAACATACATGAAATGAGTTGCAAAATGAATAGGACATATAGTCAAGACGTTGACAAGGTTAAAAATAATAATTGTGTCCTTCAAACTTTGCTTTCGTCAAATTAATCTTCCAGTTTCAGCAATTACAGCCTTGCAGACCTTTAGCATTCTAGTTGTCAATTTGTTGAGGTAATCTGAAGAGATTTCACCCCATGCTTCCTGAAGTACATCCCACAAGCTGGATTGGCTTGATGGGCACTTCTTACGGTCAAGCTGCTCCCACAACAGCTCAATAGTGACTGGTGACTGTGCTGGCCACTCCATTATAGACAGAATACCAGCTGACTGCTTCTTCACTAAATAGTTATTGCATAGTTTGGAGCTGAGCTTTGCGTCATTGTCCTGTTGTAGGAGGAAATTGGCTCCAATTAAGGGCCATCTACGGGGTTTGGCATGTCATTGCAAAAGAGAGTGATAGCCTTCCTTCTTCTAGATCCCCTTTACCCTGCACAAGTCTCCCACTTTACCACCACAAAAGCACCCCGAGACCATCACATTGCCTCCACCATGCTTGACAGATGGCGTCAAGCACTCCTCCAGCATCTTTTCATATTTCTGCGTCTCATGAATGTTCTTTTTGTGATTTGAACACATTTTTTCCAATCTTCCTCTGTCCAGTGTCTGTGTACTTTTGACCATCTTTTCTTTTTATTAGCCAGTCTGAGATAAGGCTTTTTATTTGCAACTCTGCCTAGAAGATAAACATCCCGGAATCGCCTCTTCACTGTTGACATTGAGACTGGTGTTTTACGGGTACTATTTAATGAAGCTGCCAGTTGAGGACATGTGAGGCTTCTGTTTCTAGACACTCTAATGTACTTATCCTCTTGCTCAGTTGAGCACCGGAGCCTCCCACTCCTCTTTTTATACTGGTTAGAGCCAGTTTGCTCTGTTCTGTGAAGAGAGTAGTACACAGGGTTGTATGAGATCTTCAGTTTCTTGCCAATTTCTCGCAAGGAATGACCTTCATTTCTCAGATCAAAAATAGACTGACGAGTTTCATAAGAAAGTTTTGTTTCTGGACATTTTGAGCCTGTAATCGAACCCACAAATGCTGATGCTCCAGATACTCAATGAGTCTAAAGAAGGCCAGTTTAATTGCTTCTTTAACAGGACAACAGTTTTCAGCTGTGCTAACATAATTGCAAAAGGGTTTTCTAATGATCAATTAGCTTTTTAAAATGATAAACTTGGATTAGCTAACACACCATGCCATTGGAACACAGGAGTGATGGTTGCTGATAATGGGCCTCTCTATGCCTATGTATATATTCCATACAAAAATCCACCTTTTCCAGCTACAATAGTCATTTACAGCATTAACAATGTCTCCACTGTATTTCTGATCAAATTAATGTTATTTTAATGGACAAAAAATTAGCTTTTCTTTCAAAAACAAGGACATTTCTTAGTGACCCCAAACTTTTTAACAGTAGTGTATATATATTTTCTTCTGAATTAATGGTGATTCTAACTTTTTTTTTTTACCCCAAAAATTAAATATGACAATTTCTTTACTTTGGGGGGCCAAATAAAAATCGCTGTGGCCAACCCCTGGCCTACAATATGTAGCTTTCGGCCTGCTATCACTTAATGAAACTCCACACACACGCTAACACATACACAAATACATCGCTATGACGGCAAACCTTCCTTTCCCTTCTCTCTCTCCGGCTTACCACCATCTCCGGCTCAGTCGAGGTTCATACTCCCGTGGTGTAAACGCTGCCGGAACCCAATTATGCCTCACCAGCAAATGATCCGCCATTAGCAGGGTACCAGTGTGCATCAGCGGGGGTTTGGCCCTTTAGTTCAGCTCCCAGCCTGAGTTTCCTGACTCACAGAAACACTGATTAGCATAGCTGCTAATGTGCACTAATGCACCGCGCCTCCAATTCTCCTGAGCTGCACCTTTGTACCCCGACGTGCTTTGTCTTTAAGAGGTAAAATAACGGTTATGGTCCCCAAGCCGCACTCCACCACTCTCTCAATCATTAGTCACAAACTTCAATTAGGACCATTACGGGGCACAATGGCTTGAAAGTGTAAGTGTCTTTCTTTGCTCTGTATGCAAGCATTTATCTCCACATGTCAGAATATAAATATTGATAGGCCTACAGTCAGTGATGAAAGGCATTGTGATGACCAGAGTAGTTAGCTACTTCTGGAAATGTCTCTTATGTTCAGTGTAGCATATATACAGTGCGGCATTTAGTCATGTGATTTCAGCCAAGAGAATACATCTATTTATACTGAACAAAAATATAAAGGCAACATGCAACAATTTAATTGATTTTACTGAGTTACAGTTCATATGAGGAAATCAGTCAAATGAAATCAATTCATTTGGCCCTAATCTATGGATTTCACATGACTGGGAAAACAGATATACTGTTGGTCACAGATACCTTAAAAAAAATGGTTCCTCGCAATGGGACTCAGGACTTCCTAACGATATTTTTGTGCATTCAAATTGCCATCGATAAAATGCAATTGTGTTCGTTGTCCGTAGTTTATGCCTGCACATACCATAACCCCACCTCTACCATGGGGCACTCTGTTCACAATGTTGACATCAGCAAACCGCTGACTCAATACAGTTGGACGTACTGCCAAATTCACTAAAACGACGTTGGAGGCGGCTTATGGTAGAGAAATTAACAGTCTCAATTCTCTTGCAACAGCTCTGGTGGACATTCGGGCAGTCAGCATGCCAATTGCAAGCTCCCTCAACTTGAGACATGTGTGGCATTGTGTTGTGTGACAAAATCAAACTTTTTATTGTGGATTTTCATTGTCCCCAGCACTAGGTGCACCTGTGTAATGACCATGCTGTTTAACCAGCTTCTTGACATGCCACACCTATCAGGTGGATGGATTATCTTGGCAAAGGAAAAATGCTAACTAACAGGGATGTAATTAAATTTGTGCACAAAATTGGAGATAAATAAACTTTTTGTGAGTATGGAAAATATCTGGGATCTTTTATGAAAAATGGGACCAACATGTATATAAACATAAATATACATAGATTTACACTATATACAAAAGTATGTGGACACCCCTTAAAATGAGTGGATTCGGCTATTTTAACCACACCCGTTGCTGACATGTGTATAAAACCGAGCACACAGCCATGCAATCTCTAATGGCCTTACTGAAGAGCTCAATGACTTTCAACATGGCACCATCCCAGGATGCAATCTTTCCAACAAGTCAGTTCATCTGATTTCTGCCATGCTAGAGCTGTATTTGGTGGTTAACTGTAAGTGCTGTTATTGTGTAGTGGAAATGTGTAGGAGCAACAACGGCTGAGCTGCAAAGTGGTTGTCACGAATCCCGTTTCCTGAGTCTGTTTTTTGCCTATGTTCTGTCCTGGAGAGTTTTTTCCGGCGTCCTGGAACGCACCCTGTCTGGTTGCCGGGCAATGTAGCCAGTTGGGATACAGGTGCGGGTAATCAGAAACCCCATCAGCTATCTGCACACCTGGTCCTGATCATCATCTCTCCTCTTCATAAGCCCGGACCTGACATCCATTCCCTGCCGGATCGTTAGCCATGAACAGTATGTTGTGCCAGAGTATCAGCCTCAAGTTGGATAGAATTTGTTTTGTTGTTTGTTACGTATTGCTTGCCTTGAACTTACCTCCGTTTGTTCTGTCTTCAGTTACTCACCCGGATCATTTACCCCATTCCCGCCTGGTCTTCGGAGGATTCCGCTTCCCCATTGGCTCCACCTATTTACTCCCATCAACTCACCACCGCTACCCGCTACGCCACCTGGATATATCTACCCATTCACATTCACTTGTAAATAAATACTCACCTTCTTCCTACTCTCCTTGTCCTGGTCTGCTTCTGGGTTGGATTTTGAAGAAACGTGACAGTGGTGGGCCACACAAGCTCACAGAACGGGACCGGCGAGTGCTGAAGCGAGTCACGGGTAAAAATTGTCTGTCTTTGATTGCAACAATCACTACCGAGATCCAAACTTCCCCCGGAAGCAATATCAGAAGAATAACTGTTCGTCGGGTGATTCATGAAATGGGTTTCCATGGCTGAGCAGCCACACACAAGCGTAAGATCACCATGCACAATGCCAAGCGTCGGCTGAAGTTGTGTAAAGCTCGCTGAAATTTGGACTCTGAAATAGTGGAAACGTGTTCTCTGAAGTGATGAATCGCGCTTTACCATCTGGCAGTCCGACGGACGAATCTGGGTTTGGCGTATGTGGAAGACACTTTTCAGTTGAACACATTCAGTTGGATGACTGACTAGGTATCCCCCTTTCTCTACAATGACATACTAGACAATTCTGTGCTTCCAACTTTGTTGCCACAGTTTCATCTTTATTTAACTAGGCAAGTCAGTGAACAAATTCGTATTTACAATGATGGCCTACCAAAAGGCAAAAGGCCCCCTGCAGGGACAGGGGCTGGGATTCAAAATAAAAATAAGTGAAATACAGGACAAAACACACATCACGACAAGAGCGACAACACTACATAAAGAGAGACCTAAGTCAACAACTTAGCATGGCAGCAACACATGACAACACAGCATGGTAGCAGCACAAAACAGGGTATAAATATTATTGGGCACAGACAACAGCACAAAGGGGAAGAAGGTAGAGACAATAATACCTCACACAAACCAGCCACAACTGTCAGTAAGAGTGTCCATGTTTGGGTCTTTGAATGAAGAGATTGAGATAAAACTGTCCAGTTTGAGTGTTTGTTGCAGCTCGTTCCAGTCTCTAGCTGCAGCGAACTGAAAAGATGAGCGACCCACTGATGTGTGTGCTTTGGGGACCTTTAACAGAATGTGACTGGCAGAATGGGTGTTGTATGTGGAGGATGAGGGCTGCAGTAGGTATCTCAGATAGGGGGAGTGAGGCCTAAGGGGGAGTGAGGCCTAAGAGGGTTTTATAAATTAGCATCAACCAGTGGGTCTTGCGACAGGTATACAGAGTATAGAGTGCAGTGATATGTCCTATAAGGAGCATTGGGGGCAAAGCTGATGGCCGAATGGTAAAGGACATATAGCCGCTCGAAAGCACCCTTACCTGACAATCTATAAATGACGTCTCCATAATCTAGCATGGGTAGGATGGTCATCTGAATTATGGTTAGTTTGGCAGCTGGAGTGAAAGAAGAGCGATTACAATAGAGGAAACCAAGTCTAGATTCATTTTTAGCCAGCAGATATGATATGTGCTCAGAGAAGTATTGTGTATCATCTAGCCAAGTACTTGTATGAGGTGATTGATTACCTCAAGCTCTACACCCTCAAGAGGTAGTAATCACACCTGTGGGGAGAGGGGCATTCTTCTTATCAAACCACTTTTTTTTATTTAACCAGACTTGTCAGTTAAGAACAAATTATTATTTACAATGACAGCCTACATCGGCCAAAACCAGACGACACTATGCCAATTGTGCACCGCACTATGGGACTCCCAATCATGACTGGTTGTGATACAGCCTGGATTTGAACCAGGGTGTCTGGTAGTGTCACCTCTAGCACTGAGATGCAGTGACTTATATCGCTCCGCTGCGCCACTCAAGAGTCCATTTTAGACCTTTGTTTTGGATGTATTCAGAACAAGGTTAAGGGCAGAGAAAGCTTGATGAACACTAAGAAAGCTTTGCTGTAGAGCGTTTAACTTGTTATGGCTAGGGTCCTTTTTTCTCCATTTCCGCCTGACTGACGTGCCACAAGTAAACTTCCTGTTGCTCAGGCCCTGAAGCCAGGATATGCATATAATTGGTATCATTGGCAAGAAAACACTCTGAAGTTTTTACAAATGACAATAACACAATAGATATGGTAGAAGAAATCCAAAGAAAATCCAACCTGAAATGTTTTATTTTGAGAGCCCATGCTCTTCCAATGGAATGTAAAGTGAAAAAATGTAATCGAGCTCCCAGTATGCAATTCCTATGGCTTCCACTGGGTGTCAGTAGTCTTTGTCCAAGGTTTCAGGCTTGTTTCTTCCCAAACGAGGAAGAATTATGAGTTTTAGTACTCAGAGTTGGAAATCAGTTTATGCGCACGCAATGAAGAGGATGCGCACCTGGTAATATCGCTTTCCAATTGAACATACTTCTTTCCGTATTACATTTTAGGGTGTCTGAGGATTACATAGAAACATATTTTTATACACCTTTGAGAGAGGTAGTTAGCAAACCAGACCAAAGACCCCTCAGAGACACCAATACTCCTCATCCGGCACACACAAATTGAATGGTCTACCGTATCAAAAGCTTTGGCCAAGTCAATAAAAATAGCAGCACAACATTGCTTAGAATCAAGGGCAATGGTGACATCATTGAGGACCTTTAAGGTTGCAGTGACATATCCATAACCAGAGCAGAAACCAGATTGCATACCAGAGAGAATACTATAGACATCAAGAAAGACAGTCAGTTGATTATTGACAAGTTTTTCCAACACTTTTGATAAACAGGGCAAAAAATAAATAGGCCTATAAGAGTTAGGATAAGCTTGATCTCCCCCTTTAAATAAAGGAAGAACAGTGGCTTCCTTCCAATCAATGGGAACCTCCCCAGAGAGGAGAGAGAGGCTTGGCGATTATAACGGCACCAACCTTAAAGAAGAAAGGGACTAAACCATCTGGGGTCAAGTTTAACCTCACTAGGGTATGTGGGATGCTAGCGCTAGCGTTATGTCTAAAGCCATAACATAATTTTCTGTAATTTTCCAAGCTGTTTAAAGCACGGTCAACGTAGTGTATGTAAACTTCTGTCCCACTGGAATTGTGATATAGTGAATTATAAGTGAAATAATCTGCCTGTAAACAATTGTTGGAACAATTACTTGTGTAATGCTCCTGGGACATCAATGGATACACATTGGAACTATGCAATTGATTTGTAATTCATATATACAGAAAAAATCGAACTCCCTTCATCTGCATTAATCTGAGGAAACATTATGTTATTTCAATGAGATACTTAATTTCAACAAGTGGAGAATTTGAGAATTATTGAAAGAAGTTCATTATCCAGGTGTTATAAATACATAAATGCATTATAATTATGATAATTGTAATGCTATAATACAAGTTCAATCTGTACTTCAATTCACATATGGTGTGCATTATAAAACAAGGAAGAGAGACGAGGTGGGGAGAGAGGTTTTAGAAGACAGAAAGGGAAAGAGGTTAGAACATCATCTGATTCCTGAATTACAGTGCTACCCTAATATTCTCTCAGTTTATCACAATGACAATTGCGGTCTCCTAACCAGCCTTGGGCCCCAGGTTGGCCCGAAGGTTAACTTAAGAGTGGGTGAGATGGCGATGACGGGACTGGCTTCCTATCTCACATCAAAACATACATGTAGACAGACGAGTGACAAATGGATAGAGAGAGAGCATGACTAAGCCTTGTTTTTTTATTCAAACACGGTCAGTCATCTTAAATCAGGAGGTGAAATGCAAAACTGATCTTGGATCATTTACTCTGGGACTACTACATCTCTGTCTGTATTTCAATGTAAAGCTTCTCTTTAATAATACTTCCCGTTGACCCGACCAAGTGACATCTTACCTATGATCATGCTGTGTACTCTGTGTCAGCCAGTTCAGATGCGGAAGGGGTTCACCAAAACAGCTGATATAACCTAGAGGGTTTAGGGAGACGAGGGAGAGGGATGAAGTGAAGAATAGAGACTGTTATTGTGTATGTGTGGTCTCACCTGGTGTCCACACTAAGTGGCTACAGAGCACTTTATGCTGAAAAACAGACACATGAGGACAAACAATAGAAGATATGTGACTCAGATGTACGTGACTCAGACACCTATCGGAGTGTACCTGAAACATTTAAATAGAGAGGGCTATGTGTCTCACCACTTGGTTATTGCAAGGCTAACCCCCAGGGAAATCAGGACTTGGCAACAACAGATCGTCCAGTGAAAATGACTGTGTTTATGTGGTGTAAATCTGAAAATTAGCACCTGACATCTTAAGGTTTTTTTAATTAATGGATTTGAGACAGGTTCCATGTACAACAAGACAGGCAGAGATGGAGAAAAACAACACAATAGTTTAATTACCTCTGGTTATGAACACTTTGCCAGCAATAAAGCTTCTGCGGCCTGTTCCTCGGACTGTGAACATCTGGCAATATCTACATTTCGACCCCTTGGTCAGCTCGCTCTCGGAAAGTAAAGAGAACAGCTTATTTTTTATAGATAGGAAAACAATAACTGATATGTGACCGTTCAATCGGAAGCAGCAGATGTCATTTGTAGAATACTTCAATACACAAGTCAAAATTCACCCAAGGCTGAAAAACGGCTTAAGAACGTTGGCTAAACTTGTAGTAATCATGGCCAAATATCGACCGGGCACTCAGGGCACATGCACAGGGGCCCTGACCTCCAGTGGACCCCCAAATGATTTTGTTAGTCATTCTCACTTAGATTTATATTAGTGTAGAATTTCAGGAAATTAGCTTTCAAACTGCTCATTTGTTTTCTTTGCCCCATGGCAAAATGAGTAGAATAGCATGACATTTGTTATAGAATTGCAACAAAAACAATATATCCCAGTGGAAAATGAGTAGAATTGTAGGAAATTAGCTGTAAAACTGCAATTGTTTTCTCTTTGCCCCATGGCAAAATTAGTAGAATAGCATGACATTTGTTATAAAATTGCTAAACTGTTCTCTCCTCCCCGTGGCAAAATGTGTATAAATGCAGGTAATGTACTTAACATTTTTTGGGGGGGATTTTACAGTGCAGCTACACAAGACCAACTTAGCCTATCCATGTCCAGTGTAGGCCTTAGTCTAAAGACTACAGTGTTGTTTTTTGGAATGTACAGTACTGTATATGGGTCAATGTGTTCATCCCTGGTCACCAGGTGTCAGAGGAATAGGGGGATCACACAATCTTAATGACCTCGGCCAGCGTCTGCAGTCACTCTGGAATCACCTGCTGTTCATCCCAGGAAAGCTAATTAAATGTGGAATCCAATTATGGGAATGGTAATGAAATTTCCAAATGGGGAAACTCGTAATCTATTCATTGAGGTGTTTAATTACAAGCGGGTGTGTGAATTCAAGATACGTTGCACCACTGGATTTAGCGGATCAAGGGAAGGGTGGGTGTTTGTGTGTGTGAGAGATAGAGAGAAGCTATGGGCCTCCCGAGTGGCGCAGTGGTGTAAGGCGCTGCATTGCAGTGCTAGCTGTGTCACTAGAGATCCTGGTTTGTATCCAGGCTCTGCCGTGACCGGGAGACGCATGGGGCGGCATACAATTGACCCAGCACCGTCTGAGTTGGGGGAGAGATTTGCCGGCAGGGATGTTCTTGTCCCATTGTGCTCTAGTAACTCCTGTGGCGGGCCAGGCGCAATGCATACGTGCACAGTGTTTCCTCTGACACATTGTGTTAAGAAGCAGTGGGCCTTTGTGGACATTTTCTCAGGTTGCCTTCAGACGAGTCCCATGACACTTGTGGGGGTTGTAGAGAAAAACAGAGAACATCGTGTTCGTGAGATGTTCGGACGCTACAGACATTTTTGTGAGAATATTTTCGGGATGTGTCATGGTCTGACAAACATCGTTGTAGCTCGGCCACCTTCCACCGTGTCATGGTCTGACAAACACAGCTGTAGCTCGGCCTCCTTCCACCGCAGATGCAGAAGGCCGACATAGGCAGATCTCTAGCTTAAACTGACAGATTTTGATGGGATTCTTTTATTAGGTTACTTAGATTGATGCACGGTTGTGTCAATAGACTTAAGGATTAACCTGTTTTCACATTTATCGATTCCCTGAGACAGTTTTTGAGTCCATATCTCGCATGTTAAGGTTTCTAAATGTACCGTTTAAGAACACTCTAAACCAAGTTGAAGTATTACCGTATTCAAAGAGAAAAAACATGAATCTCCTCTTTGCTGATCAACAAAAAACATTCTTATCCACTCTGTCTTGAAAATGAACATTTACCCCACCAACTCAACACCAACGGTAGAGTGCTGACATCAATCCCTTCGGCTTGAAGGTAATGATTCATTTAGAGACAAACGAGAGGCTGAGTAAGTGGAGGAGGTATGCAAGGAGGAGAGAGGCTGAAGGGGATGAGAGGTGGTGGTTCCCTGAACTCTGTAGGCAGAAGTGGCGGTGACTAGAGGGAGAGGGAGCATTTCCCATTGTTTTTTATTCCTTGCCCCATTAGAGCTCTAGTGCATTTGGTTCCTTTGATCAGAGCATTAAGGCTGTCAGGGTCCGAGACACCACACATGTAGGCCTGCTAATACAGGATGGCCGGAGGGACAAACTAAGCAGGGCCTTGTTTCCCAGAGCCTTCGTAGCATCTCATTGTTAGAACATTTTTACATTGTAACTTTAGTAGCCAAGGTGTTCCCTAGAGCCTTTGTTAGTAACGAGGCTGTTAAAAACCTTTGCACATCTGGTGATCCAGACAACTCATAGAGCAACCAAATTGAGTCATTAGGCTTCTTTTCTGCCGAACATCACAAGACAACATTCTTAAACAACGTATAAGTGTTTTGTGTGAATGGGCATGATCATACGATGACAAATATTTAATTTGGATAATGTATAGGATATTTGAAATATGTAACATTTTGTCAAGATTAGTTGTATCCAAAGCTGAATCACATCTGGTACAAATTGGAAACACCTGGAACACCAAGCCATTGTCAGAGGTCAGTGGAACAACAATAATACAGCATGGCTGCTATTCAGCCGATTGTTGCTCTCCAACATTGGTTGGTGTGTATATAAATGTGCATATTCGCAAAACAACGTAAGCCCTTGGCAGACTCACAATGATGCGGCTATCCTTCAAAAATACAGGCTCCCACGAGAAGAGATACTCAGACTGCTTGTCCTGCTCTGACATTCACAGGCAATGGACACAGGGACATTCTATGGGCGAAAGGAGCCTAATCAAGCAGTTAGGACCATAACATCTGATAGTGACGACAGTGACCTTGAGGGCACTGACAGCAAGGAAGAAAGGACCCCAGAATCAGATTTGAGAGGAAGTGAAATAATAGTTTAAGCCCAACTTGTATACAATAATTACTCCTGGAAGAAATATTCCAAAACCAGAATAAGAGAGACAGACAGGCACAGAGACAGGAGAGGACAGACGGGAGAGGACAGAGAGAAAGAGACATTGATGAGGAGGGGAGCGAGAGAGAGCGATAAAGCGATTCAGGTCAGAGAGAGAGGTCAGGGACATATGGAGACAGCGAAGGAGGGGAAAGGGGAGAGAATTGTTCTTGTTGCACAATACAAATGTGTCCTGAACAAATCTTTTTCTGAAAAGAGTGCTTGATTTTACTATATTTTATGTAATAAGTGTTCTGAAAAGATCTGATGAGGTACCCTCATGGCACAGCTTTAAACCGAGGCAACAGAAAAATGTCTGGGTGTGGGGGGGTAAAAGTATTTTGTTATATTATTGATACTATCATGTCCACTCCCCCTCTCCGCCGATCAACGTCCCCGGTCTACTAACCACCGGTCCTGGCAACCCATCCTTACGCACACCTGGACTTCATCATCTCCCTGATTACTTCCTCTTCATTTAGCACTCTGTTGTTATTGTTACGGTGCGTGAATGAGGACCCAAAAGCGAATTAACTTAAACAGAGCTTCTTTAATTACCAAACATAGGTAGGCTCAGACGGACCGGCAGATTCCGACAGGACAAGACAAGGTTACAGCAAACATGACGACAGTCTGGTTCAGGCATGAAACACAACAAACAAGAATCCGACAAGGACAGGAGCAGGAACAGAGAGAGATATAGGGACCTAATCAGAGGGAAAAAGGGAACAGGTGGGAAAAGGGGTGACGAGGTGGTTAGGAGGAGACAAGGCACAGCTGGGGGAAAGAGGAGGAGAAAAGGTAACCTAACAACGACCAGCAGAGGGAGACAGGATGAAGGGAAAGGACAGAGACAAGACACAACATGACAGTACATGACAGTACCCCCCCACTCACCGAGCGCCTCCTGGCGCACTCGAGGAGGAAACCTGGCGGCAACGGAGGAAATCCTCGATCAGCGCACGGTCCAGCACGTCCCGAGAGGGAACCCAACTCCTCTCCTCAGGACCGTACCCCTCCCAATCTACGAGGTACTGGTGACCACGGCCCCGAGGACGCATGTCCAAAATTCTACGGACCCTGTAGATGGGTGCGCCCTCGACAAGGATGGGGGGGGGGGGGGGGAAGACGAGCGGGGGCGCGAAGGACGGGCTTGATGCAGGAGACATGGAAGACCGGGTGGACGCGACGAAGGTATCGCGGAAGAAGAAGTCGAACTGCGACAGGATTAATGACCCGAGAAATACGGAACGGACCAATGAACCGCGGGGTCAACTTGCGAGAAGCCGTCTTAAGGGGAAGGTTCTGAGTGGAGAGCCAAACTCTCTGACCGCGACAATATCTAGGACTCTTAGTTCTACGCTTATTAGCAGCCCTCACAGTCTGCGTCCTATAACGGCAAAGTGCAGACCTGACCCTCTTCCAGGTGCGCTCGCAACGTTGGACAAAAGCCTGAGCGGAGGGGACGCTGGACTCGGCGAACTGAGATGAGAACAGCGGAGGCTGGTACCCGAGGCTACTCTGAAAAGGAGATAGCCCGGTCGCAGACGAAGGAAGCGAGTTGTGGGCGTATTCTGCCCAGGGGAGCTGTTCTGACCAAGACGCAGGGTTGCGAAAAGAAAGACTGCGTAAGATGCGACCAATAGTCTGATTGGCCCGTTCTGCTTGACCGTTAGACTGGGGGTGAAAGCCGGAAGAGAGACTGACGGAAGCCCCAATCAAACGGCAAAACTCCCTCCAAAATTGAGACGTGAATTGCGGACCTCTGTCCGAAACGACGTCTGACGGAAGGCCATGAATTCTGAAAACATTCTCGATGATGATTTGTGCCGTCTCTTTAGCAGAAGGAAGCTTAGCAAGGGGAATGAAATGAGCCGCCTTAGAGAACCTATCGACAACCGTAAGAATAACAGTCTTCCCCGCTGACGAAGGCAGTCCGGTGACAAAATCTAAGGCGATGTGAGACCACGGTCGAGAGGGAATAGGAAGCGGCCTGAGACGGCCGGCAGGAGGAGAGTTACCGGACTTAGTCTGCGCGCAGACCGAACAAGCAGCCACGAAACGACGCGTGTCATGCTCCCGGGTGGGCCACCAAAAACGCTGGCGAATGGAAGCAAGCGTACCCCGAACGCCAGGGTGGCCGGCTAACTTGGCAGAGTGAGCCCACTGAAGAACGGCCAGACGAGTAGGAACGGGAACGAAAAGAAGGTTCCTAGGACAAGCGCGCGGCGACGGAGTGTGAGTGAGCGCTTGCTTTACCTGCCTCTCAATTCCCCAGACAGTCAACCCGACAACACGCCCCTCAGGGAGAATCCCCTCGGGGTCAGTGGAGGCTACTGAAGAACTGAAGAGACGAGACAAAGCATCAGGCTTGGTGTTCTTAGAGCCCGGACGATAAGAAATCACGAACTCGAAACGAGCGAAAAACAGCGCCCAACGCGCCTGACGCGCATTAAGTCGTTTGGCAGAACGGATGTACTCAAGGTTCCTATGGTCAGTCCAAACGACAAAAGGAACGGTCGCCCCCTCCAACCACTGTCGCCATTCGCCTAGGGCTAACCGGATGGCGAGCAGTTCGCGGTTACCCACATCATAGTTACGTTCCGACGGCGACAGGCGATGAGAAAAATACGCGCATGGGTGGACCTTGTCGTCAGAGAGGGAGCGCTGAGAAAGAATGGCTCCCACGCCCACCTCTGACGCGTCAACCTCGACAACAAACTGTCTAGAGACGTCAGGTGTAACAAGGATAGGAGCGGATGTAAAACGATTCTTGAGGAGATCAAAAGCTCCCTGGGCGGAAACGGACCACTTAAAGCACGTCTTGACAGAAGTAAGGGCTGTGAGAGGAGCTGCCACCTGACCGAAATTACGGATGAAACGACGATAGAAGTTCGCGAAGCCGAGAAAGCGCTGCAGCTCGACGCGTGACTTAGGGACGGGCCAATCAATGACAGCTTGGACCTTAGCGGGATCCATCTTAATGCCTTCAGCGGAAATAACAGAACCGAGAAATGTGACGGAGGAGGCATGAAAAGTGCACTTCTCAGCCTTCACAAAAAGACAATTCTCTAAAAGGCGCTGGAGGACACGTCGAACGTGCTGAACATGAATCTGGAGTGACGGTGAAAAAAATCAGGATATCGTCAAGGTAAACGAAAACAAAGATGTTCAGCATGTCTCTCAGGACATCATTGACTAATGCCTGAAAGACAGCTGGAGCGTTAGCGAGGCCGAAAGGAAGAACCCGGTATTCAAAGTGCCCTAACGGAGTGTTAAACGCCGTCTTCCACTCGTCCCCCTCCCTGATGCGCACGAGATGGTAAGCGTTACGAAGGTCCAACTTAGTGAAAAACCTGGCTCCCTGCAGGATCTCGAAGGCTGAAGACATAAGAGGAAGCGGATAACGATTCTTCACTGTTATGTCATTCAGCCCTCGATAATCTATGCAGGGGCGCAGAGACCCGTCCTTCTTCTTGACAAAAAAAAACCCCGCTCCGGCGGGAGAGGAGGAGGGGACTATGGTACCGGCGTCAAGAGCTACAGACAAATAATCTTCGAGAGCCTTACGTTCGGGAGCCGACAGAGAGTATAGTCTACCCCGGGGGGGGGTGGTTCCCGGAAGGAGATCAATACTACAATCATACGACCGGTGTGGAGGAAGAGAGGTGGCCCTGGACCGACTGAACACCGTGCGCAGATCGTGATATTCCTCCGGCACCCCTGTCAAATCACCAGGCTCCTCCTGTGAAGAAGAGACAGAGGAAACAGGAGGGATAGCAGACATTAAACATTTCACATGACAAGAGACGTTCCAGGAGAGGATAGAATTACTAGACCAATTAATGGAAGGATTATGACAAACTAGCCAGGGATGGCCCAAAACAACAGGTGTAAAAGGTGAACGAAAAATTAAAAAAGAAATGGTTTCACTATGATTACCAGAAACAGTGAGGGTTAAAGGTAGCGTCTCAGGCTGAATCCTGGGGAGAGGACTACCATCCAGGGCGAACAAGGCCGTGGGCTCCTTTAACTGTCTGAGAGGAATGTCATGTTCCCGAGCCCAGGTCTCGTCCATAAAACAGCCCTCCGCCCCAGAGTCTATTAAGGCACTGCAGGAAGCTGACGAACCGGTCCAGCGTAGATGGACCGACAAGGTAGTGCAGGATCTTGAAGGAGAGACAGGAGTAGTAGCGCTCACCAGTAGCCCTCCGCTTACTGACGAGCTCTGGCCTTTTACTGGACATGAAGTGACAAAATGACCAGCGGAACCGCAATAGAGACAGAGGCGGTTGGTGATTCTCCGTTCCCTCTCCTTAGTCGAGATGCGGATACCTCCCAGCTGCATGGGCTCAGCACCCGAGCCGGCAGAGGAAGATGGTAGTGATGCGGAGAGGGGGGCGACGGAGAGCGCGAGCTCCTTTCCACGAGCTCGGTGACGAAGATCAACCCGTCGCTCAATGCGAATAGCGAGTTCAATCAAGGAATCCACGCTGGAAGGTACCTCCCGGGAGAGAATCTCATCCTTTACCTCTGCGCGGAGACCCTCCAGAAGACGAGCGAGCAAGGCCGGCTCGTTCCAGCCACTGGAGACAGCAAGAGTGCGAAACTCAATAGAGTAGTCTGTTATGGATCGATTGCCTTGACATAGGGAAGACAGGGCCCTGGAAGCCTCCTCCCCAAAAACAGATTGATCAAAAACCCGTATCATCTCCTCCTTAAAGTCCTGATACTGGTTAGTACACTCAGCCCTTGCCTCCCAGATTGCCGTGCCCCACTCACGAGCCCGTCCAATAAGGAGAGATATGACGTAGGCGACACGAGCAGTGCTCCTGGAGTAAGTGTTGGGCTGGAGAGAAAACACAATATCACACTGGGTGAGGAACGAGCGGCATTCAGTGGGCTCCCCAGAGTAACACGGCGGGTTATTGATTCTGGGCTCCGGAGATTCGAAAGCCCTGGAAGTGGCCGGTGGATCGAGGCGGAGATGGTGAACCTGTTCTGTGAGGTTGGAGACTTGGGTGGCCAGGGTCTCAACGGCATGTCGAGCAGCAGACACTTCCTGCTCGTGTCTGCCTAGCATCGCTCCCTGGATCCCGACGGCTGAGTGGAGAGGATCCGAAGTCGCTGGGTCCATTCTTGGTCGGATTCTTCTGTTACGGTGCGTGAATGAGGACCCAAAAGCGAATTAACTTAAACAGAGCTTCTTTAATTACCAAACATAGGTAGGCTCAGACGGACCGGCAGATTCCGACAGGACAAGACAAGGTTACAGCAAACATGACGACAGTCTGGTTCAGGCATGAAACACAACAAACAAGAATCCGACAAGGACAGGAGCAGGAACAGAGAGAGATATAGGGACCTAATCAGAGGGAAAAAGGGAACAGGTGGGAAAAGGGGTGACGAGGTGGTTAGGAGGAGACAAGGCACAGCTGGGGGAAAGAGGAGGAGAAAAGGTAACCTAACAACGACCAGCAGAGGGAGACAGGATGAAGGGAAAGGACAGAGACAAGACACAACATGACAGTACATGACAGTTATCACCAACCAGGCAATATTGTTTACGTTTCCATGTTCTAGACAATTTTCTTGCTTTGTAGCCGTCAATGGTCTTTGTCATTAATCTCACTAACTGCACTTGCTTCCTGATGCTAACCTTTGCCATTTAAAGCCAAACATCAGAACAGGTTCACGTTCATTTGTAAGAGGAATGGATTTAGGGCCACAAACATGCTGTCCATTACTTCACAGCTGCAGACAGCGAGGAAGAGGGTTGGCATAGGTGGTGGATGACAAAGCTTGATGATCATTAGCAAGACATCCTGTCATAGAGAGAGAGAGGTTGAGAGAGAGGAAAAGAGATTCCCAGTCTAATCAATCGCATGCCCCAACCATATAGACAGGAGCTGGCTGTGTCTGAAAATGTTACTATTAAATCCATGCTTCCTCCATTGTTGTTTTCTCTCAAAGTGCATTGAGACAGTGACTTAACATTGACCCAAGCTCTGCTCAAATAATCCCTACCATTGTGTCACTGAGTTATCGTAGTGTTGCAGCAAATGTACATTGGCCCAGGGGCGTTGGCAGTCATTATGTAAGTAACCTAATTTCTGTCCCTCTAACTCCCCTGAATGCTTCTGTCAATCCTACAGCTATTGTATGCAGTAATCATGTGCCTGTGAACCTGAGTTATACTGTTAACACTTAGGTGGTTTGCACTAGTAGGAAGTCCACTGTCTGCAGCACACCCTGCACTATCAGCTCAAACATAAATATCACTGTTATGTCTACCTGTGATAAGCCTCCCAGTAAAGCAATCAAAACAATCAAGAATCCCGGAAAAGTGCTAAAAAACTGCCCACATTAACATAGTGCGCAGCCTAAAAAACAAGGTTCATGAAATTGAAAACTTCCTAGTAACAGTCATTATTTGAATGTTATATCTCCACAACTCACTTAGATAAATCCTTTGATGATACAGTGGTTGCAATACATGGTTTCAACATCTTCAGAAAACACAGGAATACCAAATGGTGGAGGTGTTGCCATATATGTTCAGAGTCATATTCCTGTAAAGCTTGGAGAGTATATCATGTCAAATGCTGTGGCTACAAATGCAAAGGCTACAGGTTCACCTGCCTCTGCTGTAGGAAACTGCTATAGGCCACCATGTTCTAACAGATGAGTATCTGGATAATATGTGTGAAATGCTTGATAATGTATGTGATATCAACAGAGAGGTATATTTTCTGGGTTACCTACATATTGACTTGCTTTCATCAAGTAAAAAGCTTCAAACTGTAACTAGTGTCTGCAGTCAACCTACAGTGGTTTCTCAACTAAAAGTTTTGCGATTATGCTGCGGGATTTAGAGGTAATTTGTGGTTTAGTACAGACCCTGCGTCACTACTTCATTGCTCCAGACAAGCGCAAGGGGGAGTTAGAGCACTGACTATGCTTTTGGGTCCCAAGGCGCTACTGTGTCTTTAACTGACAATGAATGGGTGACATAAACCAAATTGAAACTGATAATTGTGCACAACTTAAAAAATGTATTTCAATGAACTGGATGAAGAAGGTTATTAAATTTAGAACAATAGTGTAAGAATTGTTATTCCTCTGTCTTGCATGCGCACACCCGGAGAAATACACTTATTTTTGTTGTTACTACTTGTCAGTATTACTTACTAAAACTGTTGTTACATTAAGGTTTTTATTCTAAGAGAAACCTGGACTACGATTAGGGTGTGGAAATGTTAGGATTATTTTGCTCTTACTGTAGTACTGTAGCCTACTCCCAACCAGTATTTTGTTGTACAGTGCTCGAGTGGCGCACGGTCTAAGACACTGCACCGCAGTAAACAACATTGCTACAGAAGCTGGTTCAATACCTGTGCTGGCTGCGACCAGGACACCCATGAGGCAACAGTAGGCTTTTGGTTACTCTCCCTCTAAAAACACAAATAAATAATTCTAAATAACAAACTGGCTTTATTTACAAATTAGTAACAAGTCTCACACCATGTTCAAGAATGGCCTATTTCTCACTCACTTTAGGTTATTTGAAAACGAAATCATCTCCAAAATATCGTTATTTTTTAAACAAGCCATGGAAAGTTGGTTGCAATTTCAGTTTAATCCACCAGAAAGGACAGAACAAATAATACAACAAATATTGTGGTTAATCTCAAATATACTAATTGATTAAAACAACTTTATCAATTGGAACCTTTAACAAGGGGAAGGGGGAAAAAGCACCCCCAGATCATCACAGATCCCCCACCAATTTTCACAGTGGGTGTGTGACCTGGAGAGGCCTACAAGCCATAGTGTCTCGCACCCACTGTGAAATTTGGTGGAAGATCAGTGATGAGCTGGGGGTGCCTCAGCAAGGCTGGAATCGGGCAGATGTCTTTGTGAAGGATGCATGAATCAAGCCACGTTGTGCTGGTATAAAACTAGCTTCCTTCTGCTCTGACAATGTAAAACAAAAATGTAAATTTTACCCAAACACATACCTATAAATAGAGAAACTGATAATTTTGGAGTGGTCTCTTAATTTTTTCCAGCGCTGTATGTATACAAACACAGCAAAAAAAAGAAACGTCCTCTCACTGTCAACTGCGTTTATTTTCATCAAACTTAACATGTGTAAATATTTATATGAACAAAACAAGATTCAACAACTGAGATATAAACTGAACAAGTTCCACAGACATGTGACTAACAGAAATTGAATAATGTGTCCCTGAACAAAGGGGGGATCAAAAGCAAGTCAGGATCTGGCGTGGCCACCAGCTGCATTAAGTACTGCAGTGCATCTCATCCTCATGGACTGCACCAGATTAGCCAGTTCTTGCTGTGAGATGTTACCCCACTCTTCCACCAAGGCACCTGCAAGTTCCCAGACATTTCTGGGGGGAATGGCCCTAGTCCTCACCCTCCGATTCAACAGGTCCCAGACATGCTCAATGGGATTGAGATCTGGGCTCTTTGCTGGCCATGGCAGAACACTGACATGCCTGTCTTGCAGGAAATAATTCACAGAACGAGCAGTATGGCTGGTGGCATTGTCATGCTGGAGGGTCATGTCAGGATGAGCATGCAGGAAGGGTACCACATGAGGCAGGGGGATGTCTTCCCTTTAACGCACAGCGTTGGGATTGCCTGCAATGACAACAAGCTCAGTCCGATGATGCTGTGACATATCGCCCCAGACCATGACGGACCCTCCACCTCCAAATCGATCCCGCTCTAGAGTACAGGCTTCTGTGTAATGCTCATTCCTTCGACGATAAACGCGAACCCAACCATCATCCCTGGTGAGACAAAACCGCAACTCGTCAATGAAGAGCACTTTTTGCCAATCCTGTCTGGTACAGAGACTGTGGGTTTGTGCCCATAGGCGACGTTGTTGCCGGTGATGTCTGGTGAGGATCTGCCATACAACAGGCCTACAAGCCCTCAGTCCAGCCTCTCTCAGCCTATTGCGGACAGTCTGAGCACTGATGGAGGGCTAGTGTGTTCCTGGTGTAACATGGGCAGTTGTTGTTGCCATCCTGTACATGCCCAGCAGGTGTGATGTTCGGATGTACCAATCCTGAGCAGGCAGTGTTACACGTGCCACTTCGAGGACGATCAGCTGTCCGTCCTATCTCCCTGTAGCACTGTCTTAGGCATGCCTAAGGCACGTTCACGCAGATGAGCAGGGACCCTGGGCATCTTTCTTTTGATGTTTTTCAGAGTCAGTAGAAAGGCCTCTTTAGTGTCCTAAGTTTTCATAACTGTCACCTTAATTGCCTGTAAGCTGTTAGTGTCTTAACAACCATTCCACAGGTGCATGTTCACTAATTGTTCATGGTTTATTGAACAAGCATGGGAAAGTGTTTAAACCCTTTACAATTAAGAACTGTGGAGATATTTAGACTTTTACGAATTATCTTTGAAAGACAGGGTCCTGAAAAAGGGACATTTCTTTTTTTGCTGAGTTTACATATACAGTAGCAGTCAAAAAGTTGACACCAACTCATTCAATCTCTCCTGCCTCAAAGTAGAGGAAAGATCGACTTCATCACTACTTGTATTCGTGAGAGGTATTGACATGTTGAATGCACCGAGCTGTCTGTTTAAACTCAGACACCCATGCATACCCCACAAGACATGCCACCATGTCCCCAAGTCCAAAACAGACTATAGGATGCGCACAGTACTACATAGAGCAATGACTACATGGAACTCTATTCCACATCTAGTAACTCATGTAAGCAGTAAAATTTGATTTCAAGAACAGATAAAAATACCTTATGGAACAGCGGGGACTGTGAAGAGACACATGCATACAGTACACACAGTACTCAGTGATGTGTTGTGTTGGATTTGCCCCAAACATTACGCTTTGTATTCAGGAAATACATTCCATTTCTTTGCCACATTGTTTTACTTAAATGCATTATTGCAAACAGGATGCATGTTCAGAAATATTTGTAGTCTGTAAAGGCTTCCATCTTTTTACTCTGTCATATATGTAAGTTTTGTGGAGTAATAGCTACAATGTTGCTGATCCATCCTCAGTTTTCTCCTATCACAGCCATTAAACTCTCATGGCTTCATGGTAAAATCCCTTAGTGGTTTCCTTCCTCTCACACCATCCAAAGTGTAATTAATAACTTCACCCTGCTCAAACTTTTTTACCCATATACTTTCTGTAGGCTCTGTAGGTTTTATCCTGTTTCACAGTGTCCCACACACAGGTCCAACAAAACAAGCTGTCTGTGCATCACCCAAAAGCAGTTGTTTGCAGGTGGAATTGAACCTCAACTCAAATCAAATAAAGAATTGAAATTTAATGTCACATGCACAAGAACAGTGCAATTATTTTCTTGCAAGCTACAAACCCAACAATGCAGTAATCAATATAAATGTAGCACTAAAAATAACATAAGGTAGAACAAAAACACACAAGAAATAAAAATAAGAAATACATATAGTAGCTGATCCAGGCATTAATTATATTTAGCTGGCCCAAAGAACAAGCTAGATCTATTTAGATGAAGTTACCATGTGCTTAATCATCCATGTTTGCCTCATGTTCATTATCATTTTATTCACAGGGAGCCTTGGAGGAAATTGTCAAACCCTGCATTACTTCAAAACCAGGTACGGAAGAGGTAGTGAGAGGTAATTCGAACAGAGGGAGTGATAGGACAATCAACAATCTCAATACATTTTTCCTTTATTCCTTGCATCCTTTCAACTGTATCAGTCTAAGTTGCGGTCAGTAATACTGACATGAAAATGGTTATATTTGGCTGACAAACTTTCTCCCACCATTATGAAATCTAATGTTTATTATTTTGCTTTCCCCATCCCAGAATTGGCATCTTTGCTCTTCTAACTTTCACAGTCTTCCCCACTGTCTATATGTGACCGACCGGCTCGAATCGATCTTATGTAGCAAAATTAGAAAGTGTTTTATACATTGGATAAAAGTAGAGACTCAGAGATAGAAAATTGTATATCATACCCTGCAGTTAAGAAACAATGGGAAAGTAATTCCGCTTTGAACGTTGTGAAACTTGTAACCTCACTTTTGAGAAAATGGCCGTTGAATGTTTTGGTACACCTACTACTACTACTAGCTCTTTTTTCTGTCTACACCCATTTAGTATTGTTCACACCCTCTTAAGCTTTAGCCCTGCCCAGAGCGCGCACTGGCCGCTCTGGCCGAGGAGTAGGGTTGACCCAAGTGTTCTGTCCTAACAGCAGTAAAGCACTCAAGCTAACTGGCTAATGTTGGCTAAAATGCTAGCTACTTCCAGAAACAAATAAGAGACCAGCTCACTGACCATTTTACTCGCCCTAGCAGAACTGGTTATGCTGTTTTTATGTTATCCAAAGCATTTATGACTGCAACTGTGCTGCTGGCAGCAATTTAATTACATATTTTTGCAAACATTTACTGACACCGTTCATATTCAAAGGGTGTTGAGCATTCGACAATTTGTGATTTATTCAGCGCTCTGGCACACTCATAAATGAGTGGTCTGAAATCGGAGTAGATAGACATAGCTGGTAAATTCACTCTGGCTATCAGCAGTTGTCGCAGTGACATCATGAACATTCTATTTAAATGGCTACTTGCATAGTGGAGTCTTTTGCTAGCTAGCAAAACAATGAACCATAATCCCAACTCATGATGTTACTACCCTGCATGAATCTGCAGGTAGCTCACCAACCAGGTTGATTTTTAGCTGGTTAACATTAGGCGATAACTAGCAAAGTAAATGGCTCTGAGAAACGAATAATATTACTACACGTAACGTTAGCTAGCGAGCCAGCCAGCTAACGTTAGATGGCTAGCTAACACTTTAACTTGAAATTAAAACAACTTTCTGACTAAATTAGAAACATGTAATATCTGAAAATGCAGCTCACTAGACTATGTTACCTGTATACATGGATGGACACTTCTCCCTCTCTGTCACGGATGCCATGGTTGCCCTTAGTTTGAAGATGAAAACCTGGAGGCTGGTGTTTTCTCCATCTCCTTAGGTATCATATTCTAATTCCACAGATTTCAAAACTCGGTCCTCCAGAAAGTGGAGAGCAACACTTATGCAGTTTTTCTATGCAATATATTTTTTTTAGGGCCGCTAGAAAGGATTGCCTATACATACTGAAAAGCTCAAATAGACAAAAGCGTGATACATGGCAGACCAATCTGAACACCCCCCTCATCAGCACACTCATTATCTTAGCCAACCATGGATAGCGAGAATGTTGCTGGCTTTTTCTGTTGCTAAACCAACTATGCTCGTAATGTCCAAGGTTTATTCGTATTTACAGATGGCATACACATTTGTTATTAAGGCAGATGAAAGTTCACAAGTCCCAGGAGGAATTTCTAACCCCCCCCCCCCAAAAAAAAAAGTTTACGTTCAAGTGGCCCTCCTGTGAAGTAGTGACACATGACATATGCCTAGTTTCCTGAAACGAGTCACAAATGCCCAGTCAATGCAGCTTTGGCCCAAAGGAGCACATTGATGAATTTTGAGGGCTGCCACTTAATGTCTCTAGCCTACTGCCCCTTATCACATCACCAGATGTCCTTCTCCAAAAATACAGTACCAGTCAAAAGTTTGGTTCCACATACTCATTCAAGGGTTTTTCTTTATATTGACTATTTTCTGCATTGTAGAATAATAGTGAAGACATCAAAACTATTAAATAACACATATCATGTTGTAAACAAAAAAGTGTTTAATAAATCAAATCATATTTTATATATTAGATTCTTCAAAGTAGCCACCCTTTGCCTTAAAGACAGCTTTGCACAATCTTGGCATTCTCTCAACAAACTTCATGAGGAATCATTTTCCAAAAGTCTTGAAGTAGTTCCCACATATGCTGAGCATTTGTTGGCTGCTTTTGCTTCACTCTCTGGTCCAACTCATCCCAAACCACCTCAATTGGGTTGAGGTCGGGTGATTGTGGAGGCCAGGTCATCTGATTCAGCACTCCATCACTCCCCTTCATGGTCAAATAGCCCTTACACAGCCTGGAGTTGTGTTTTGGGTCATTGTCCTGTTAAAAAACAAATGATAGTCCCTCTAAGCGCAAACCAGATGGGATGGTGTATAGCTGCTTATTAATGCTGTTGTAGGCATGCTGGTTATGTGGGCCTTGAATTCTAAATAAATCACAGACAGTGTTACCAGAAAAGCACCCCCACACCATCACACCTCCTTCTCCATTCTTCATGCTGGGAATCACACATGCGGAGATCATACGTTCACCTACTCTGCGTCTCACAAAGACACAGTGTGTCACGTTCTGACCTTAGTTCCTTTGATTTGTCTTTGTTTTAGTATGGTCAGGGCGTGAGTTGGGGTGGGCAGTCTATATTCCTGTTTCTATAATTTGGGATTTCTGTGTTAGGCCTGGTATCGTTCTCAATCAGAGGTAGCTGTCAATCGTCTCTGATTGAGAACCATACTTAGGTAGCCTGGTTTCACTTTTGAGTTGTGGGTGATTATTTTTCATGTCAGTTCCACACGGAACTGTTTCGGTTATTTCACGTTGTCGTTTATTGTTTTGTTCAGTGTTCATTATTCTTATTAAACAATATGGACACTTACCACGCTGCGCATTGGTCCTCCGATCCTTCCTACTACTTCTCCTCATCAGAGGAAGACAACCGTTACACAGTGGTTGGAACGAAAGATCTCAAATTTGGATACATCAGACACAAGGACAGATTTTCACTGGTCTAATGTCCATTGCTTGTGTTTCTTGGCCCAAGCAAGTCTCTTCTTCTCATTGCTGTCCTTTAGTAGTGGTTTCTTTGCAGCAATTCGACCATGAAGGCCTCTGAACAGTTGATGTTGAGATGTGTCTGTTACTTGAACTCTGTGAAGCATTTCTTTAGGCTGCAATCTGAGGTGCAGTTAACTCTAATGAACTTATTCTCTGCAGCAGAGGTAACTCTGGGTCTTCCTTTCCTGTGGCTGTCCTCATGAGAGCCAGTTCCATCATAGCTCTTGATGGTTTTAGCGACTACACATGAAGAAAATGTAAAAGGTCTTGACATTTTCAGGATTGACTGACCTTCATGTCTTAAATGAATGAAGGACTGTAATTTCTCAATTTTCTTTTTTAATTTGAATGAGTGTGTGTCCAAACTTGATTGGTACTGTAAGTCTTGACAAAAATGGTCTAAACAAAGTGGTTCGGTGAAGAAAAAATATATACGTATGTCTGAAGCGCCAGCAAGAGGCTGAGCCACATGGGGTTATGTGCCAAATGTTTCATAGTATTCAAGACCGGGTAGGGTAATGGCAATGTATGACAAGAAACTTAACACCTGGCACTGTCCGTGTGCCAAGACAGCCTTGTGTACACAAATACATAGCTAAATGGCACATTTCCAAAACAGTGAAGAGTAACGAAATGGAGGACACATTACCAACAGGGGCAACAGAGCCGTGTCTCAATGCTGGCGAGGAAAGTTCCTCTGGGGATGTCCCACTCTACCTGTCAAAAGGAAAGGGTCTTGGTCAAGTACTGCAATATTTATTGAAGAACGAAAGACTTCCAGCAAACCTACCAGAAGATGTTTGCAGAAGACAGAGGAAGTACCAAATAATCTAATTCTAGAGGAGACATTTTGCACAGAGTGCCTAGGAATAATTCCTCTCAGTGATCCAATGGTGATCTGTACCAAAGAAAGGATTGTCATGATGTCTGGCGTAATTTGAGGTGATTTTCTTTACATTAAAGTTAAATAGCAAATATACACGAAAAATGCATAGACAGCTTTATCAATATGATTTTAATTTGTTAGGTGGGACTATATACTGCAAGCGCTGCCACCAATGTGGTAGCTTTTTACCGCTACCAGGAATGGAAAAAATGGCTGCATTACTTCAATGATCGTGTCATCTTGACCCTATACCTGCCTTTTTTTGAGGAACTCCATTCAAGTAATTTTAATTCTATTTCAATTAAATTCATTCAATTCTATTCATACTATAAAGCTGGAATCTTTATTGAGTTTTTCAGCCACATGGTGGCCCACCACTTTGTTTTGTATACTGTTAAAACATGCGACTGGGGAAATGTCTCCGCTCTCAAATTCATAGACAGAAATCTGGATGCAAGGACAAACACTAAATTACATTTTGTTTAACACCCTTAGGTGCACCAAGCTGCTGGCAGAATATTTGATGCCCTGGAGCTAACAACCCAACTGAAGCTCGCAAACCATGATATCTCAACTTTGAAGAACTCACAGCACATGAATACTTGCTTCAACTGTGGCCACCACCCTCCAGTGTCATTAGAAACCTGCATAAGAAGGGGGCCTTCGGCATGCCTTGCAAGCAATATATATTTTTCAGTTGTTTAAAATGTTATATACTGTAATTTATTGGGATTACAGTCTCAAATATATGTTTTTCAGTAAGGCAAGTAGAACACCCTCTGAGTTTATTGGGATTGTGAATATAGACGAGTTCTGGGAGTTGGTTGGTCTGGAAATTCTAAGCTGAGCCTTTTTTACTATATATACAGTGGCAAGAAAATGTATGAACTCTTTGTTATTACCTGGATTTCTGCATAAATTGGGACTAAAATTTGATCTGATCTTTATCTAAGTCACAACAATAGACAAACGGTCTGCTTAAACAAATAACACACAAACAATTATAAATGTTCATGTCTTCATTGAACACACCGTGTAACATTCACAGTGCAGGGTGAAAAACGTATGTGAACCATCGGATTTAATAACTGCTTGACCCTCCTTTGGCAACAATAACCTAAACCAAATGTTTTCTGTAGTTGTGGATCAGACCTGCACGGTCAGTAAGAATTTTGGACCATTCCTCTTTACAAAACTGTTTCAGTTCAGCAATATTCTTGAGATGTCTGGTGTGAACCGCTCTCTTGAGGTCATGCCACAGCATCTCAATCGGGTTGAGGTCAGGACTCTGACTGGACCACTCCAGAAGGCGTATTTTCTTCTGTTGAAGCCATTCTGTTGTTGATTTACTTCTGTGGTTTGGGCAGTTGTCCTGTTGAGATTCAATTGGCAGACAGATAGCCTTACATTAATTACAGAGATTTTTGTAAGTCTTTAGCTGACTCTACAATTCTTCTTAACCTCATTGAGCATTCTGCACTGTACTCTTGCAGTCATCTTTCCCTTACAGCCACTCCTAGAAAGAGTAGCAACAGTGCTTGACTTTCCCCATTCATAGACAATTTGTCTTATCGTGGACTGATGAACATCAAGGCTTTTAGAGATAATTTGGTAACCCTTTCCAGCTTTATGCAAGTCAACAATTCTTAATCTTAGGCCTTCTGAGATCTCTTTTTGTTTGAGGCATGGTTCACATCAGACAAGACTTCTTGTGAATAGCAAATTCACAAACTCAGTTTTTTTTATAGGGCTGGGTAGTTCTAACCAACATCTTCAATCTCGTCTCAGTAATTGGACTCCAGGTTATCTGACTCCTGACTAGAATTAGCTTTTGGAGAAGACATTAGCCTAGGGGTTCACATAATTGTTCCAACGTACACTGTGAATGTTTAAATTATGCATTCAATTTAGGCAAGAAAAATCTATGTGTATGTTATTAGTTTAAGCACACTATGTTTGTCTGTTGTTGTGACTTAGATGAAGACCAGGTAACATTTTATGACCAATTTATGCAGAAATCCAGGTAATCCCAAAGGATTCACATACTTTTTCTTGCCACTGTATGTTCATTTTATTATTTGGGATACCTGGGGGATGTGGAAATATTAAGGTGTCCATAATTACTTTAGATCCAACTAAATAAAATAATGATTTATTAAAATCTCAAAAGCATAATGCGTGTCTCTTGATATCATGGATCATTTCTGTCTACTCCAAAGGTTATCGGCAGAATCCATATGTGGTGCCCCAAGTTATACTGTTATTTACCATAATTTGTCACTGAAAAAACTAACTTCTTATGGCTTTACATAACTTGCCATCACGTGGTTGGATAGTTACTTATCCAATAGAACTCTGAGTATTCTTCAACGGAAGCTTTTCTAACATCATGCCTTGGGCCGTTACTCTTCTCTATTTTTACAAATGACTTGCCACTTGTCTTAAAAGAAGCTAAAAGGACTATGTATGCTGATGATTGCACACACTACACATCAGCACCTACAGCCAGTGAGCTCACTGAGACTCTTAGCAAGGAGTTAGTCAGTTTCAGAAGGGGTAATTAACAATAAAATTGTCTTAATTACATCTAAAACCAAAATCATTGTATGTGGTTCAAAGCATTCTCTTAGACTTTAACCTCAACTGGAGTAGGACATAAAGGGTGTGACCATTGAGCAAGTTTAAGAAGCTTATCTGCTTGGAGCAACATGGGATGGTCCGTTTTTATGATCAGGTCATGTTGAAAAAGATGTTGTAAAGATAGAAACATATGTCTCTTATACACTGAACAAAAATATAAATGCAACATGCAACTATTTCAAATAGTTCATATAAGGAAATCAGTCAATTGAAATAAATAAATAAAGTCCTAATCTATGAATTTCACATGACTGGGAATACAGACATGCATCTGGACACAGATACCTTTAAAAACAAGGTAAGGGCGTGGCTCAGAAAACCAGTCAGTATCTGGCGTGACCACCACTGGCATAATGCAGTGCGACACATCTCCTTCGCATAGAGCTGATCAGGCGGTTGATTGTGGCCTGTGAATTGTTGTCCCACTCCTCTTCAATGGCTGTGCAAAGTTGCTGGATATTGGCAGGAACTGAAACACACGTCGATCCAGAGCATCCCAAACATGCTCAATGGGTGACATGTCTGGTGAGTATGCAGACCATGGAAGATCTGGGACATTTTCTGCTTCCAGGAATTGTGTGCAAATCAATGCAACATGGGGCTGTGCAATATCATGCTGAAACATGAGGTGATGGCGGAGGATGAATGGCATGACAATGGGCCTCAGTATCTTATCACGGTATCTATTTTGGCCCCTGTAGTTGGGTTTGAGTTCCTTAAGGCTATCGTGTAATTCCATTGTTGACCACTTGGGGGCCACTGTCCTGTGCTGATGTGTGTTTTTCGTTTAATAAGCTAAACCCTGTAGAATAATTGTTTACATTCCAAAATGGTGAAAGTCACACTGTGGAGCTGGAGACATTATCAAACTCCATCCTTCTTGCTATCATTTTGTAGAAGCATTGTCTGTAAGTAAAATTAATCATAGCATATTTGGCATTCAATTCATGATTATATTTTGTACGGATGATTGTTCTAATGAGATTTATGAATTTTCTTGATCGCCACATGGACTCTGTTCATTGCATTTGATCTTGTCATGTTTTGGGAAATTATTTACATCCAATTTAATGCATAATTCTGCATATTTTTGTGTTTATGAACATGTATACAAATAAAAGCTGTGTTATTATTGAGAATTAAGCCTAGTAATCAGCTAGCATACAATGAGTCATACTCATTGTTCTTTTCTTTCTAGATTTTAGTTTGACTCATGTCAGTCACTATTACTGTACCTGCAAAGCGGTGGCAATAAATCATCCTTCAACACTACAGTAGCTGCATCGAGTTTATCTATCTGCTAATCTTAAGAAGGGGACTACTTGGCGAGGGCAGAATAGAATCTCTGTGCATGCAAATGGACAGATAAAATGTGTTTGTTGTCTGTAGCTTACAGTGCATTCGGAAAGTATTCAGACCCCTTGACTTTTTACCCATTTTGTTACATCACAGTTTTATTCTAAAATGGATCCATTTGTTTTTTCCCTCTTCAATCTACACACAATACACCATAATTACAAAGCAAAAATAGGTTTTTAGACATTTTTGCAAAGGTATTAAAAACAAAAATGAAATATAACAAAAAACATAAGTAATCAGACCCTTTACTCAGTACTTTATTGATGCACCTTTGGCAATGATTACAGCCTTGAGTCTTCTTGGGCATAATGCTACAACTTGGTACCTGTATTTGGGGAGTTTCTCCCATTCTTCCCTGAAGATCCTCTCAAGCTCTGTCAGGTTGGATGGGGAGCGTCACCGCAATGCTATTTTCAGGTCTCTCCAGAGATGTTCAATCAGGTTCAAGTCCGGGCTCCGGCTGGGACATTCAAGGATATCCAGAGACTTATCCCGAAGCCACTCCTACGTTATCTTGGCTGTGTGCTTAGGGTCGTTGTCCTGTTGGAAGGTGAACATTCACATCAGTCTGAAGTCCTGAGCGCCACGAAGCGGGTTTTCATCAAGGGTCATGTTGTGTATTGATATTCTAGTTTTGTCCCTTTAGGGCACCTGTAACCCCCCTTGCTTACTTACGTTGAAATGCTTGGAATGTTCTTCCTGTGAAATGCAGTAAACAATGCCGATGTTAATTTCTACTCCCGTCTCATGTCCTGTCCTTATATTAGTTGTATAAGTAATACAGTGTGCTACACAACAGGTCACTGTACTTTTCTCCGTTCATCTTTCCCTCGATCCTGACTAGTCTCCCAGTCCCTGCCGCAGAAAAATATCCCCACAGAATAATGCTGCCACGCACAATGCTACACCGTAGGGATAGTGCCAGGTTTCCTCCAGATGTGACACTTGGCATTCAGGCCAAAGAGTTCAATCTTGGTTTCTTCTGACAATGGTGTGAGAGTCATTTTGGTGCCTTTTGGCAACCTCCAAGCTGGCTGTCGTGCCTTTTACTGAGGAGTGGCTTCCGTCTGGCCACTCTAAAATAAAGGCCTGAATGGTGGACTACTACAGAGATGGTTGTCCTTCTGGAAGGTTCTCCCACCTCCACAGAGGACCTCTGTAGGTCTGTCAGAGTGACCATCGGGTTCTTGGTCATCTTCCTGACTAAGGCCCTTCTCTCCTGATTGCTCAATTTGGCCGGGCGGCCAACTTTAGGAAGAGTCTTGGTGGTTCTAAACTTCTTCCATTTAAGAATGATGGAGGCCACTGTGTTCTTGGGGACCTTCAATGCTGCAGAAATGATTTGGTACCCTTTCCCAGATCTGTGCCCCGACACAATCCTTTCTCATAGCTCTACGGATAATTCCTTTGACCTATTGGATTGGTTTTTGCTCTGACATGCACTGTCAACTGTGGGACCTTATATAGACAGGAGTGTGCCTGTCCAATTCATTGAATTAACCACAGGTGAACTCCAATCAAGGATGATCAATAGAAACAGGATGCACCTCAGCTCAATTTTGAGTCCCATAGCAAAGGGTCTGAATACTTATGTAAATAAGGTATTTATGTTTTTTATTTTTAATACATTTGTGAAAATTGATGAGGACATTTTTTTATTTAATCAATTTTAGAATAAGGCTGTAACGTAACAAAATATGGAAAAAGTCAAGGGGTCGGAATACTTTCCGAATGCACTGTAGGCTGGGAAGGAGAGGAATTGCCACACTTCATTGCATTAACTGTTTTCCAGAATTTAGATGGATCACCTGCAGAGTCTGAGATATAACTTATGAAGTAACTAGATGTAGCTTTCCTGATTGAAGTGCATATTTTTCTCAATTGCCTTAAAAGCTGCCAATCAGCTACAGACTCAGTTTTTTTGCCTTGTCCTAGGCCTGATTTCTTATCATAATAAGTTCTGAAAGTTCTATAAAAGGTCCAAGAATTTGTTCTATTTTTTTCTCCAAAGCATTTAAACGGAGCATGTTTGTCTGCCAGTGTAACGGTTTTAGTAGCTGGAAGAAGGTGTGGACCAAAGTGCAGCGTGGTACTTGTTCATGAGTTATTTAACTGAACACTGAAATACAAAACAACAAGGTGAATAAACGAAAAAAACGAAACAGTCCTGTAAGGTGCAGAAAAACACTAAACAGAAAATTAAACACCCAAAACCAAAAAGGGGTTACCTAAGTATGATTCTCAATCAGAGACAACAAACGACATCTGCCTCTGATTGAGAACCATACTAGGCCAAACACATAGAAATATAACATCGAAAAAAGAACAGACTACCCACCCCAACTCACGCCCTGACCAACCTAACACAAAGACATAAAAAAGGAACTAAGGTCAGAACGTGACAGCCAGAGATACAAAAATAGATGAGAACAATTCTAGAGCTAATTCAGGGTCAGGCATTCAGATGATCAAGGAAAAGTCAGCGTAATACACATCATGACTTGGCCGGTGTAGGCTGTCATTGTAAATAAGAATTTGTTCTTAACTGACTTTCCTAGTTTAATAAAGGTTAAATAAAATGAAAAGCTTTTTTTCTCTTCATATTTACACAAGGATTAGTGTTAATAGGTTTGGTATCTCTAATGCATGCAAAAGGACAGTGAAAACTGATATCATTAGCAAAGACACCACAAGACAAGCACTTGTGGTGGCTATTTGTCAGAATTAGGTGAATCAATTAGGAATTTGCTGGAATTCTGAATCTATGTCAAATCAAATCAAATTTTATTTGTCACATACACATGGTTAGCAGATGTTAATGCGAGTGTAGCAAAATTCTTGTGCTTCTAGTTCCGACGATGCAGTAATAATCAACAAGTAATCTAGCTAACAATTTCAAAACTACTACCTTATAGACACAAGTGTAAGGGGATAAAGAATATGTACATAAAGATATATGAATGAGTGATGGTACAGAGCGGCATAGGCAAGATACAGTAGATGGTATTGAGTGCAGTATATACAGATGAGATGAGTATGTAAACAAAGTGGCATAGTTAAAGTGGCTAGTGATACATGTATTACATAAAGATGCAGTAGATGATATAGAGTACAGTATATACATATACATATGAGATGAATAATGTAGGGTATGTAAACATTATATTAGGTAGCATTGTTTAAAGTGGCTAGTGATATATTTTACATCATTTCCCATCAATTCCCATTATTAAAGTGGCTGGAGTTGAGTCAATGTGTTGGCAGCAGCCACTCAATGTTAGTGGTGGCTGTTTAACAGTCTGATGGCCTTGAGATAGAAGCTGTTTTTGAGTCTCTCGGTCCCAGCTTTGATGCACCTGTACTGACCTCGCCTTCTGGATGATAGCGGGGTGAACAGGCAGTGCTTGGGTGGTTGTTGTCCTTGATGATCTTTATGGCCTTCCTGTGACATCGGGTGGTGTAGGTGTCCTGGAGGGCAATCATTTAGGTCGGGTTAAAGTCAAGACAAATATTCTTAGGCCAAGGGAAGCCAAGAACTGAACAAAAATATAAACGCAACATGCAACAATTTCATATAAGGAAATCAGTCAAATAAATAAATAAATTAGGCCCTAATCTATGGATTTCACATGATTGGGAAGAAAGATATGCAAATAATGGGACTCACAGTCTAGGTATTTCTGTGCCATCAAATTGACATCGATAAATAGCAATTATGTTTGTTGTCTGTAGCTTATGCCTGCCCATGCCATAACCCCACCTCCACCATGGGGCACTCTGTTCACGACATTGACATCAGTAAACCGCTCGCCTACACAACATCATACATGTGGTATGCTGTTTAAATCAGCTTCTTGATATGCCATACCTGTTAGGTGGATGGATTATCTTGGCAAAGGATAAATGTTTTTAACCAACAATGTCTAGGATCTTTTATTTCAGCTCATGAAACATGGGACCAACACTGTACCTTTTACATTTATATTTGCTCAGTGTTAAAATTCATTAAGACAACTCATTTAGATGACAGAAAAGGTTTTAAATATCCATAATCCCTGCAACAGATACATATGTATTTTGGTTTATGGACATATCTACAACCAAAAGCTCAAGTGTTGTGGGCATAGTGATATTTAGAGAACATGATGCCAAATAAGTTGATTACACATACAGTATGTAACAGTGGGGTTATCCATATTTGTGGCATTTGAAATAATAGCACTGGGCGAGCTTACCACAGTGGGCTTCCCAACCAGCGTAACAGTAACAGAGCTAACAGTTGAATTCAACTTTATGGTCACAAGATTTTACTGATAATACCCCTGGGAATATGGATATCTGTAGAAGTGCGATGATAACTCTGTGAAATAGTGGGAATGGGAAGAATTACTTGAGCAATATTTTATATGATATAGGCCAAGATAACTCTTGCCTCTTTCCTATTTCAATGCTAGCCATCCCTCTTGTAAAACTGGGGCCTCTCCCAGAAGTTGTCAAAATTGTCAATGAACTCCAAATCCATCAAGGAACAGTAGGATCTAAGCCAGTAGTGTATACGGAGGAGACGACTAAAGTGATCAATCCCGCAACCTATTGTTGGTGGAGGCCCGGAAATGAGAACCAACTTGTTGGTCTCCTATAGCCTGCCTATGAGCACTTTGAAGTCAGCTTTGAATTGCTCCAATTTATGAAGTGCGATATCTCTTCTACCAAAATGAATGACTACTGTGTGAGTTCCTCACGAGCATATGCATATGTAACCCAATGTTGGAAAAGTTACCACTTTGTTACAATATGTAAATTATAATACACTGCTCAAAAAAATAAAGGGAACACTTAAACAACACAATGTAACTCCAAGTCAATCACACTTCTGTAAAATCAAACTGTCCACTTAGGAAGCAACACTGATTGACAATACATTTCACATGCTGTTGTGCAAATGGAATAGACAACAGGTGGAAATTATAGGCAATTAGCAAGACACCCCCAATAAAGGAGTGGTTCTGCAGGTGATAACCACAGACCACTTCTCAGTTCCTATGCTTACTGGCTGATGTTTTGGTCACTTTTGAATGCTGGTGGTGCTTTCACTCTAGTGGTAGCATGAGACGGAGTCTACAACCCACACAAGTGGCTCAGGTTTTGCAGCTCATCCAGGATGGCTAATCAATGCGAGCTCTGGCAAGAAGGTTTGCTGTGTCTGTCAGTGTAGTGTCCTGAGCATGGAGGCGCTACCAGGAGACAGGCCAATACATCAGGAGACGTGGAGGAGGCCGTAGGAGGGCAACAACCCAGCAGCAGGACCGCTACCTCCGCCTTTGTGCAAGGAGGAGCACTGCCAGAGCCCTGCAAAATGACCTCCAGCAGGCCACAAATGTGCATGTATCTCCTCAAACGGTCAGAAATAGACTCCATGATGGTGGTATGAGGGCCCGACGTCCACAGGTGGGGGTTGTGCTTACAGTCCAACACCATGCAGGACGTTTGGCATTTGCCAGAGAACACCAAGATTGGCAAATTCGCCAGTGGCGCCCTGTGCTCTTCACAGATGAAAGCAGGTTCACACTGAGCACATGTGACAGACGTGACAGTCTGGAGACGCCGTGGAGAACGTTCTGCTGCCTGCAACATCCTCCAGCATGACCGGTTTGGCGGTGGGTCAGTCATGGTGTGGGGTGGCATTTCTTTGGGGGGCCGCACAGCCCTCCATGTGCTCGCCAGACGTAGCCTGACTGCCATTAGGTACCGAGATGAGATCCTCAGACCCCTTGTGAGACCATATGCTGGTGCGGTTGGCCCTGGGTTCCTCCTAATGCAAGACAATGCTAGACCTCATGTGGCTGGAGTGTGTCAGCAGTTCCTGCAAGAGGAAGGCATTGATGCTATGGACTGGCCCGCCCGTTCCCCAGACCTGAATCCAATTGAGCACAACTGGGACATCATGTCTCGCTCCATCCACCAACGCCACGTTGCACCACAGACTGTCCAGGAGTTGGCGAATGCTTTAGTCCAGGTCTGGGAGGAGATCCCTCAGGAGACCATCCGCCACCTCATCAGGAGCATGCCCTGGCGTTGTAGGGAGATCATACAGGCATGTGGAGGCCACACACACTACTGAGCCTCATTTTGACTTGTTTTAAGGACATTACATTAAAGTTGGATCAGCCTGTAGTGTGGTTTTCCACTTTAATTTTGAGTGTGACTCCAAATCCAGATCTCCATGGTTTGATGAATTTGATTTCCATTGATAATTTTTGTGTGATTTTGTTGTCAGCACATTCAACTATGTAAAGAAAAAATTATTTAATAAGAATATTTCATTAATTCAGATCTAGGATGTGTTATTTTAGTGTTCCCTATATTTTTTTGAGCAGTGTAATAATGTTATATGTAATGTGCAAAAATATTCAAAGAAAAATAACATTTGCAGTGTACAAAATTAACATGATAAACAGGAAATACATTTACTATCACGGGTGGCTAACAATAACTATCTGAAAGCCACGCCCCTAGCAGGCCAAGGCTCAAGGAGATAACCTATGGATTACATAAAAAAAGACCCAGCTGCTGGGTCAATCCAGCATAAATATGATTAAATTAACCCAACATGTTGGGTAATTCACGCAAAATAACCCATTGTGTGTTCTGTCCAATATTTACCCGGCGCTGGGTTATCAAATACCCCAAATTGGGTGGTTTTTAACCCAGTATTTTTTAGAATGTAGGCACACTGCTCCACCACCTCATTACTGTACCAGACAATTGTTGTGTCTCAAATGGCACCCTATTCCCTATAGTGTACGTATTTTGAACAAGACCCATAGGGCTCTGGTCAAAAGTATGTAGGGAATGGGGTGCCATTTGGGACGCAGTCATTCACTATTCACCCAGGGAGACTCACATGAGTCAACTACTGTGGGCTCTTCTCCAGTTGCCATGTCAACTCCTTCTCATATGCCAGTGGGGGATTTGTACTGGAGTCTGGGAAAGATGTGACAACTAGTATGTCGGCGCTGTGTCAACGTTGTTTTATAGTCACTGGTCATAAGGCATGGACTATCTTGTGAATGGTCTAAGACTATGGAATGATTATGTTACCTTTGCATGACCAGAGGTTGCCAATTATTGTATGGATGTTTGAAGGGGATTTGATGATGATGATGACGTTCTTTGAATGATTGTTGAAAATTCTAATCTAATGTTAGCTAATGTCCTGGGAATGTCCTAGGTTTGCTGGGTACCAGCCCCTTCACACAATTTGCTGCCTTACAAAAATGTGTTTTGTAGATTTTGCTACAATTGTGTTAATGCAACATGATAACTGCACTGTACAATCTACACAGCACCACATGTGCACTCGAAGCTTTCAACTTTCGAAGTCGGTAATACACACTGACGAATGAGTCCCTCGACAATGCCAGCTTCCAGATTTGCAACAAAATGGATGATTTATTAATTCATTATAGTAATTATGAGGTAAAAATCAATCATCAGATATTTGATACTAGGGCGAGAGTCACTCTTGAATGCTCTCTCAGATGGTGTGCTTTTCAACAAGTCATGAATGTAATTAGCCTTTAGCCCCCGAACCTGCTGTGTTTAGGCTAACCTCCTCAGAACTACCTGCATGGTCGTCATTGACACCAGACTGGTCGGCTGAAATGACGCAGAAAGATGGAAATAGATTACGTTTTTTGTAAAAGTAGAAATATTTCATAAAGGACTTCGGAGGAGATACACTAAATGGTGTTTTTTCACTAAGTGAAAATGATTTTGAAACTTTTCACATTTGTATCGCTGACAACAAGTCCCACTTTACAGAGCATTACATTCATGGGTAATTACTGTGTACCTAATATGGATGAATATCTATCTAGTGTAATATGAAACACATCACATTCATAAACAATCATTAAACAGGCTTCACAACCACTAATTTATGTCAAAACAAATCCCTTCCTTAAACACACACTGTGTGTGTGTGTGTGTGTGTGTGTGTGTGTGTGTGTGTGTGTGTGTGTGTGTGTGTGTGTGTGTGTGTGTGTGTGTGCATTATCACTCACCAACCACTTTCTTCACATACCCATAAATTAACCCTGTTGGTCTTTTCTCACATGGGAAGTCATTAACTCAAAATGTCTAGCGCTAATATCAGGTGTTACATGTATTACTGTGTATGATGGTGTTTGTCTACAATGCAGTAAGTATGCTTAGGCTTTCTCACTTCTCAACGTGTAGCATTAGACTAATGCAAGGATAAAGTCAGCCAAGAGAATAGTATTTTTTTTGGCATCCAAATTAGCGCAGGCACAAAGGCAGCCTTGGGTTCACTCTCCACTATTCTGCTAATTGGCCCGTTTGGGGAATGGTGCTCTAAAAACTATTCCATCAAGCAATACACTTGCATGATCACTTTCTATTGCTCTTTCTTACATACAGTTGGGCAAAAAAGTATTTAGTCAGCCAACAATTGTGCAAGTTCTCCCACTACACGCAAGATCTCACCCCGTGGGGTCAAAATGATCACAAGAACGGTGAGCAAAAATCCCAGAACCACACGGGGGCACCTAGTGAATGACCTGCAGAGAGCTGGGACCAAAGTAACAAAGCCTACCATCAGTAACACACTACGCCGCCAGGGACTCAAATCCTGCAGTGCCAGACGTGTCCCTCTGCTTAAGCCAGTACATGTCCAGGCCCGTCTGAAGTTTGCTAGAGAGCATTTGGATGATCCAGAAGAAGATTGGGAGAATGTCATATGGTCAGATGAAACCAAAATATAACTTTTTGGTAAAAACTCAACTCGTCGTGTTTGGAGGACAAAGAATGCTGAGTTGCATCCAAAGAACACCATACCTACTGTGAAGCATGGGGGTGGAAACATCATGCTTTGGGGCTGTTTTTCTGCAAAGGGACCAGGACGACTGATCCGTGTAAAGGAAAGAATGAATGGGCCATGTATCGTGAGATTTTGAGTGAGAACCTCCTTCCATCAGCAAGGGCATTGAAGATGAAACGTGGCTGGTTCATTCAGCATGACAATGATCCCAAACACACCGCCCGGGCAACGAAGGAGTGGCTTCGTAAGATGCATTTCAAGGTCCTGGAGTTGCCTAGCCAGTCTCCAGATCTCAACCCCATAGAACATCTTTGGAGGGAGTTGAAAGTCTGTGTTGCCCAGCAACAGCCCCAAAACATCACTGCTCTAGAGGAGATCTGCATGGAGGAATGAGCCAAAATACCAGCAACAGTGTGTGAAAAACTTGTGAAGACTTACAGAATACGTTTGACCTCTGTCATTGCCAACAAAGGGTATATAACAAAGTATTGAGAAACTTTTGTTATTGACCAAATACTTATTTTCCACCATCATTTGCAAATAAATTCATTCAAAATCCTACAATGTGATTTTTCTCATTTTGTCTGTCATAGTTGAAGTGTACCTATGATGAGAATTACAGGCCTCTCTCATCTTTTCAAGTGGGAGAACTTGCACAATTGGTGGCTGACTAAATACGTTTTTGCCCCACTGTACACATAGCCACACACACTGACTGTCCTCAATATGCATGCATACAACCACCCATCAAGTTCCTTGTTCTCCACATGTACTCTGCACACCAGCATTTACAGGCATCCTCACAGACCACATTGTCCTCAAATACCCCAACAAAGCTTTATCTCTCTGACATGCACACACACACACACTGTATGTTCTTGCCTGGCTACCCAGACTCGGCCAAACGTTACACCAGGCCCACAAATGTTAGTTTCCTCTCCTGAATGAGTCTTGATCGGAGTCCCTCCCCGACCCTTCACCGAATGCGAACACATTTGGGGAAGTATGATTGGTCCAGAAACCGAAGGGTTGGGCCAGAGCTAGAACACATTTGGGTAAAGCGGTGGTTTGAAAATTCATCATTGGCTTTGATACTCTGATTGGTTAGAGACGATCAAATCACTGATGACTTTATTTTGTACAATGCCCACCATGCCCCTCGTCACCACAAATGACTTCAATCATGGCAGTCTCAGACTAAAGTATGTAGTGAATGACAGAGCAGAGGAAGAATTTAGTGTGAGTCATCACTCATCAGGCTACATTTGTTCAAGGGTTAAGAGGGATTTAAGGCACGAACACACACACATGCACACACACACACACATACAGACAAACAAGGCCAACTTCCTTATATGCTTCCATGTGCACTCAGATGGTTATGTACTCACTGCCTGTTTACAGAACAACCTATTTAGCATAAAAGTATTGTTTACATGTAGCTAATGGTGTCCTCATAATACCTCACCCTTGCTGCGAGAGAAACATAATATTTATGGATGAGCGAGCATTCGAGTTTGTATGAGTGGGGGAATGTGTCCTTGGTTTGAACACTACACTGCAATGGGAAACTGTAAATGATAAGATTTTTCTTTGTATTATTAACAGTAAAATACTTGTTTTACAGCATCATACTGTAAATTATGGTGCATTGTGGCAAAATGTTGTATGTGGGCAAATAATGACTATTTTGAATCACACTGTAATTCAACCCCGCAGAAAACAGTATTGTACCATATCTTTAGAGCGGCAAAAAACATTTGACCACCAGTGGGTGCATGGTATTGTTGTTTCTGTCTCATTAACATATTTTGAGGTGTGCCTTGTAAGAGGTTATATTTTTGCACCTGTGAGTGAGAATGCTTTACCAATTTAACTCTTATGAGGTTAAAGTGCCCTATCAATGTAAAATGCATAGGGGACAGATTGGAGCGGCAGCCAATCTCAAACCTTAAACTGTTGAGCATTTTACCATATCCTTTTGGTCTGTTTTGCCCTGTAGTCACTGCCAGTTTGGAAGCCTTTTGTTAAGGTGTCTAGAAGTTCAAGTGATATAAAACACCAAATATTAATTAATATGCTGTAATGTTTGTAAACACTTTATCTAGCAGGCAACCTGCTTGCACCAATCCCATGTAATTACAGTAAAATACAGTGAAATACAAAACACGGCCCCTCTACTTGTTAGGGCGGCGTTCGGCGCTCGACGTCACCGGCTTTCAAGCCATCGCTGCGACATTTTTCTATTATCCATTTGCTTTGTCTTGTTCCATTCACAAATGTTATGCATTCCCCAATCACACTAGATGTATTTATTCCTCGGTTCCATCTCATGTCTTTGTGTGAAATGATTTGTGTGTTACGTGTTGTACGCACTAGGCTAAGCTATTTTCCGTGTGTTTTCACAAAGCTTATTTGTATTGTTATACATTTATGTTGTGTGACTATTGTGAGCGCTATACACTTTGCCTTGTTGGCTGGAGGAGGTTTTATATCTGTATATCTCTCCTGCCGTAATAAAGTGTGCGCCTGTTCACAATTCTCTGCTCTCCTGCACCTGACTTTACCTCAAGTACGCACATGCCTGACAACTCTCTTCAACGAATTGAACTAATCCATTAACATTCACGATTACGGTAGCATTTACTCTTCTTTTTTTTTAAACAATAAAATTATACAGTATATTTTACACTTTTATTGTGGGTCATTACACAGTATTTGCTTTGATACTGTATTTATTACAGTAGGTGTACTGTAATATGAAATACATCATTTTACTTGCCATCGAGCTGCCTGTAACCCCTTTACAGTGTTGTGTTATTTGTTTGTGAATACCTGACTGTAAAAAACAACCTAGCATGCCATTGGAGGAGACTGATAAATTGGTGTTTAGGCTATTATGTCATAGGTACAGTGTACTATAAAGGCTTCATATATACTATGTTTGAAAGCTTTGTTATTAAGGTCATATCACTTTTAAAGACAGGAAATGCAAATGCTTATTATCTATAAGTCCATTAAATAACTGCAACAAAGTCAAAGCAATTGTGGGTTAACTCAATTATTTGTATTACTTGGTTATCCTTTTATTTGTATGATGGCGTTAAGATCTGTTATCCCACCCAAGCAATGAATAGTAAAAAAGAGAAATGGAACTACAAGCGCCATCACGAGGTCAAAGATGTTTGACTGAATTTTGACACCACATTTGGCCACGAAAACCGTGGCCTGTTTGTGCCATTAGACTAAACCTACAAGCTGGGGCTTCCCAATGCATGGGCTCCAATGTTGTAAAAAGAAGCGGTAAAAATAACAGTGCCTTTGTGTCCAACATTACTGGGTCGACGCTGTGTATCACGCTATGATAATAATATTTAGGTATTTTGGCATGCTGTGGGACAGGCAACTCAGTGAAGGAGTCCACATTATTTCAAAGCAGAGCAATAGTATTATCCCCTGCTGGACGAATCGATTTATCCAACCTTTTTTAAATGCTAGTGACCAATTACATTGCAAGTGCATCTATTCTAAACCTGCACGGTTCAGCTGTAAATAAAGCCGAATCCCGCTCATTACTAGGCCAAGCATTAAACAGAGACTGACCATTCCCGTCAGTTTAAAGTCTAGTTTTTATGTACATTTGGTTGAGCTGTCAACTAACCTAAATTTCACGTGAAATCAAGAAACCATTTCAACATGTCATTGGATTTAGGTAAAACATTGGTTGAAAAAAATACTAAATATCCTTACGTTTATATGTTTCTGCAATTCCAATCAGTTTTCCAGACTGATTCAACGTCTTCACATATATTTAGGGGGTTAAAATGACATGAAACAAGGTTGATCCAACCAGTTTTTGCCCAGTAGTTTGTGTCGGAAAGAAACCACAAGCCTTTCTCTAGCTCTATCTCGCTCTCTCTCTCTCCTCCAATCAGCGTTGTATAATTACCGAGACCCACTCCCCCTCTTTCGCATGTAACACCACGTGATCATACCCAGACTTCTAACCTGCTGCTGATGCGCGCAACGCGGATTCCAGATATAGAGAGATGAGGCGAGCGCAACTGACGGACTCACTGAGCGTCTGAACACAACTAGCCGACCACTCATTTAAGCCCGTGGCATTTTTGGATATTACTAGGACGTCGCCGTTTCGAAACCGTGGGATATAAACATTCTTTGTTTCTATTTCTTCCTTCTACCCACACCTTTTTTTATTTGTTATTTTCTATCCTCATGGGTGAACATCGTTCCTCTTCCTGCCCGTCCTCTTACGCTGATTTACCTGGCTAACCCCCCCCCCCCCCAACACTATCCTACACCCTCCATCGCCCCACTCCCCCAACCGCCTTCATATTGTAGCTGCACCACATTGGATCGGGCGGAACCCGTTGATTCATCACTTCATGGGGCTCGCTTTCTTGCACGGAAAATGTCCCTTTCTTTGTCACTGAGCGCCCCTCTGAAACAGCCAACGTCTGGACCGGAGTTGTTGGTGCGTGTCTACCACTTCTGCCCAGCTCGCTTGTGTAGTCGGGGAACGCCGCTGAACTGAGATGGGTCTGTCGGTGGCGGCGGAGCCCCGACGCCCGAAGCAGTGGAGCCGGACAGTGGGAGATTGGGTCTGGATCACCGTTGTTTCGTTTCTCGCTACTTTACCTGTAGAGCAACTTTGCGCTTTCCCGTCTTCCCTGAGCGACTGTCAGACGCCTACCGGCTGGAACTGCTCTGGTGAGAACACCGATAAGTCGGGGGCATTTATTTGGGCTACATTATTATTATATATTTTCTGTCTGTTCCAGGTGTGCACCTTAGTGCGCAGCGCGACTGTAACGGTCGCAATGGTAATAACCTAGTCCGCATGCATATGGGAATTTGGGCTGGAAAGCTAATAAATGATCCAGGACACTATCTGCAAATAGCATCGTTTGTGCTTTAGAGAAAACATTCTTCCAAATTGCCGAGAAGTGAGGTGGTCATCAGCCCTTGAGATCTCGGGAATTTCAGGTTATCCTAAGGTCCCCCTATATTACAATAGTCTATGGTTTTCTCATCGAAAACCTACACATACATTCATTTACAAACAAATGATGCTAATCACCATTTTCTAAAATGGTACAGTGATGCAAATGTACATGAAATGAAATATTTACTTTTCTTGCATTGTTGTTTTGCTTAATTCATTAATTAGCCTAAATTGGCTATTATTATGAACATGTTATTATTATTATTATAGGTCTATTGTTATTATTAGTCGCTAGTCAATGTTTCATTTCTATTATTTCTCAGCATCGGTTCATTACTTGAGGAATTCAAGTGCCACATTCTAGTTGATATTTAAGACTCCCGAGTCTACAGTAGTCTGAAATCCTCCTAGACATTTATATAAATGTCTACAAGTTTTATTGATTCATGTTATGCTAATAACTAATTAATCTTGTGAGCAATTGGAAATGTGACACCAACAATATTATTTTACCCATCACACACAACTATGCATTTTTCCGCTATAGGCTGCTACAAACCATTTATATTGCCTATTTTACTAGAATATAATATATTATTGTTAGATATTCTATATAAAACATTATGAAAAACTGCTCTTTCCATGACATAGACTGACCAGGTGAGTCCAGGTGAAAGCTATGAATCCTTATTGATGTCACTTGTTAAATCCACTTCAATCAGTGTAGGTGGAGGGGGAAGACAGTTTTAAGAAAGATTTTTAAGCATTGAGACAATTGAGACATGGATTATATATGTCAAATTAAACTTTATTTGCCACATGCGCCGAATACAAGTGTAGACTTTCCCGTGAAATGCTTACTTACAAGCCGTTAACCAACAGTGCAGTTCAAGAAGAAGAAAATATTTACCAAGTAGGCTAAAATAAAAAGTAACACAATAAGAATATAATAATGAGGCTATGTAAGGGGGGCACCGGTACCGAGTCAGGGGTACAGGCTAGTTGAGGTAATCTGTATATGTAGGTGGGGGTGAAGTGACTATGCAAAGGTAACAAACAAACAGCGAGTAGCAGCAGTGTACAAGGGGGGGGGGGGGGGGGGGGGGGGGGGGTAGAAGCTGTTGAGGATTCCTTTGGTCCTAGACTTGGCCCTCCGGTACCACTTGCCATGTGGTAGCAGAGAAAACAGTCTATAACTTGGGTGACTGAAGTCTCTGACAATTTTATGGGCTTTCCTCTGACACTGCCTAATAAATGGCAGGAATTTGGCCCCAGTGATGTACTGGACCGTTCGCACTACCCTCTGTAGCGCCTTACGGTCAGATGCTGAGTAGGTGCCAGGCGCACAGGTTTGTGTCAAGAACTGCAATGCTGCTGAGATTTTCACGCTCAACAGTTTCCCATGTGTATCAAGAATGGTCCACCACCCAATAGACATCCGTGAAACTAAATATTAGGAAGGTGTTATTAATGTTTTGTACACTCAGTGTATTATATATACAGTACCGGTCAAAAGTTTTAGAACACCTACTCATTAAAGGGTTTTTCTTTATTTTTTACTATTTTCTATACTGTAGAATAATAGTGAAGACCTCAAAACTATAAAATAACACACATGGAATCATGTAGTAACCAAAAAGTGTTTAAATATATTTTATATTTGACATTCTTCAAAGTAGCCACCCTTTGCCTTGATGACAGCTTTGCACACTCTTGGCATTCTCTCAAACATCAACTGGAATGCTTTTCCAACGATCTTGAAGGAGTCCCCACACATGCTGAGCACTTGTTGGCTGCTTTTGCTTCACTCTGCGGTCCAACTCATCCAAAGCCATATCAATTGGGTTGAGGTCGGGTGATTGTGGAGGCCAGGTCATCTGATGCAGCTGGAGGTGTGTTGGGTCATTGTCCTGTTAAAAAAAAAATGATAGTCCCACTAAACTCAAACCAGATGGGTTGGTGTATCGCTGCAGAATACTGTGGTATCCCTGCAGGTTAAGTATGCCTTGAATTTTAAATAAATCACTGACAGTTGGAACGAAAAATTTCAAATTTGATCTCATCAGGCAAAAGGACAGATTTCCACCGGTCTAATGTCCATTGCTCAAGTTTCTTGGCCCAAGCAAGTCTCTCCTTCTTATTGGTGTCCTTTAGTAGTGGTTTCTTTGCAACAATTCGACCATGATGGCCTGATTCACTTAGTCTCCTCTGAACAGTTGATATTGATGTGTCTGTTACTTGAACTCTATAAAGCATTTCTTTGGGCTGGTAACTTAACTTATCCTCTGCAGCAGAGGTAACTCTGGGTCTTCCTTTCCTTTGGCGGTCCTTATGAGAGCCAGTTTCATCATAGCGCTTGATGGATTTTGCGACTGCACTTGAAGAAACTGTCAAACTTCTTGAAATGTTCCGTATTGACTGACTTTCATGTCTTAAAGTAATGATTGACTGTCGTTTCGCTTTGCTTATTTGAGCAGTTTTTGCCATAATATGGACTTGGTCTTTTACCAAATAGTGCTATCTTCTGTATACCACCCCTACCTACCACACCTACATTGTCACAACACAACTGATTGTCTCAAACGCATTAAGGAAATAAATTCCACAATTTCACTTTTAACAAGGCACGCTTGTTAATTGAAATGCATTCCAGGTGACTACCACATGAAGCTGGTTGGGAGAATGACAAAAGTGTTCAAAGCTGTCATCAAGGCAAAGGTTTGCTACTTGGAAGAATGTCAAATCTAAAATATATTTAGATTTCTTGAACACTTTTTTGTTTTCTACATGTTTCCCTGTGTTATTTAATAGTTTTGATGTCCTCACTATTATTCTACAATGTAGAAAATAGTAAAAAATTAAGAAAAATCTTAGAATAAGTAGGTGTGTCCAAACTTTTGACTGGTTCTGTATCGACACTACCGTTCAAAAGTTTGGGGTCACTTAGACATTACCTGGTTTTTGAAAGTAAAGCACATTTTTTTGTCCATTAAAATAAAATTCATTTGATCAGAAATACAGTGTAGACATTGTTAATGTTGTAAATGACTACTGTAGCTGGAAACTGCAGATTTTTTATGGAATATCTACATAGGCGTGCTGAGGCCCATTATCAGCAACCATCACTCCTGTGTTCCAATGTCATGTTGTGTTAGCTAATCCAAGTTGATCATTTTAAATAGCTAATTGGTCATTAGAAAACCCTTTTGCAATTATGTTAACACAGCTGAAAACTGTTGTTCTGATGAAAGAAGCAATAAAACTGGCCTTCTTTGGACTAGTTGAGTATCTGAAGCATCAGTATGCAAGAAATTGTGAGAAATTGCCAAGAAACTGAAGATCTCGTACAACGTTGTGTACTACTCCCTTCACAGAACATCGCAAACTAGCTCTAACCAGAATAGAAAGAGGAGTGGGAGGCCCCGGTGCACAACTGAGCAAGAGGACAAGTACTTTAGAGTATCTAGTTTGAGAAACAGACACCTCACAAGTCCTCAACTGGCAGCTTAATTAAATAGTACCCACAGAACACCAGTCTAAACTTCAACAGTGAAGAAGGCGACTCTGGGATGCTGGCCTTCTAAGCAGAGTTGCAAAGAAAAAGCCATATCTCAGACTGGCAAAAAAAGAAAATATTAATATGGGCAAAGTAACACAGACACTGGACAGAGGAACTCTGCCTAGAAGGCCAGCATCCCGGAGTCACCTCTTCACTGTTGACGTTGAGACGGGTGTTTTGCGGGTAGTATTTAATGAAGCTGCCAGTTGAGGACATGTCAGGTATCTATCGCAAGTTTACATACACCTTAGCCAAACACATTTAATCTCAGTTTTTCACAATTCCTGACATTTAATCCTCAAAAAAATTCCCTGTCTTAGGTCAGTTAGAATCACCACTTTATTTTAAGAATGTGAAATGTCAAAATAATAGAGAGAATTATTTATTTCATCTTTTATTTCTTTCATCACATTCCCAGTGGGTCAGAAGTAAACAAACACTGAATTAGTATACGGTAGCATTGCCTTTAAATTGTTTAACTTGGGTCAAATGTTTCGGGTACTCTTCCACAAGCTTCCCAAAATAAGTTGGGTGAATTTTGGCCCATTCCTCCTAACAGAGCTGGTGTAACTGAGTCAGGTTTGTAGGCCTCCTTGCTCACACACGCCATTTTGCCACAACTTTGGAAGTATGCTTGGGGTAATTGTCCATTTGGAAGACCCATTTGTAAACAAGCTTTAACTTCCTGATTGATGTCTTGAGATGTTGCTTCAATATATCCTCATAATGTTTCCTACCTCATGATGCCATTTATTTTGTGAAGTGCACCAGTCCCTCCTGCAGCAAAGCACCCCAACAACATGATGCTGCCACCCCAGTGCCTCACTGTTGGGATGGTGTTCCCTTTTTCCGCCAAACATAACCATGGTCATTATGGCCAAACAGTTGTATTTTTGTTTCATCAGACCAGAGGACATTTCTCCAAAAACGTCAATCTTTGTCCACATGTGCAGTTGCAAATCGTCGTCTGGCTTTTTTTTATGGCAGTTTAGGAGCAGTGGCTTCTTCCTTGCTGAGTAGCCTTTCATGTTATGTCGATATAGGACTTGTTTTACTGTGGATATCGATTCTGTTGTACCTGTTTCCTCCAGCATCTTCACAAGGTCCTTTGCTGTTGTTCTGGGATTGATTTGCACTTTTCGCACCAAAGTACGTTCATCTCTAGGAGATAGAACGCGTCTCCTTCCTGACCTGTGTTACGGCTGCGTGGTCCCATGGTTTATATACTTGCTTACTATTGTTTGTACAGATGAACGTGGTACATTCCTGCATTTGGAAATTGCTCCCGAGGATGAACCAGACTTGTGGAATTCTACACATTTTTTTCAGAGGTCGTGGCTGATTTCTTTTGATTTTCCCATGGTGTCAAGCAAAGACGCACAGAGTTTGAAGGTAGGACTTGAAATACATCCACTGGTACACATCAAATTATGTAAAATTAGCCTATCAGAAGCTTCTAAAGCCATGACATAATTTCTGGAATTTTCCAAGCTGTATAAAGGCACAGTCAACTTAGTGTATATAAAGTTCTGACCCACTGGAATTGTGATAAGTGAAGTAATCTGTCTGTAAACAATTGTTGGAAAAATTACTTGTGTCATGTAAAAAGTAGATGTCCTAACCGACTTGCTAAAACTATAGTTTGTTAATTAACAAGAAATGTGTGGAGTGGTTGAAAAACTAGTTTTAATGACTCCAACCTAAGAGTATGTAAACTTCCGACTTCAACTGTATGTATAGCATTTTCTTTTTATGTCCCACGTGCTGTTCCGTTACCTAGAGTTCTTGAGAATATGAACCTTACCGCTTTTTTATAGCCCAGAGTAAACTTGTTTTCCCTTTTCGGTGCCAAACCGATAAAACCATGGGCGGGAGGCTGTAAAGCATGCCTGCGTGCCTTCCTGCCTTTGTAAATCATCTGACTGCCGACGTAGATTTGTTCTGTCGCATTTCCATGTTTGAAACCTAAAATAGCCTCAACCCCTTTCGCCACATTTGAGAGCTATAAGTAAGTGCAAGCATTAGCCTATATCCACGTATTTTGCACTGTGGAATTATCACTTATTTAGCCTGTAGCCTATATAAAATGCTAAATGATTGTGATGAGAATGAATTATTTTCTTTAATCCATACACTAGGACCTATATTCCCTTTAACTAATTTCCTTCATAAGCAGTAATATGAATATAGGCCTACTTGAGATAAACACTCTCCAAATCCCCATTCCTTTTACCCATCAGGTTGCCTATCACCACACATCAAATTTTAATGGATAAGCAAATAGGCACAGGAATTGTGTTTTTAGCAAGAATGTTCTAAATTACACATTTGAGTGTAAATGCATGCAGAGCATCAACTGAAAACTGTAAACTGAGAGATCTGAATGCTTAAAGCCAACATTCAATATGTGTCCAATGTTGCCAGAGTTACAGGTTGGGATGGTAATCTTGGGAGCATATGACTAAAGATGCTATCCTGCATTTTATGTCCCATTTCCTCAGCCAGTGAAGAATGATGGGTTGAATCCCAAATGGCATCCAATTCCCTATGTAGTGCACTACTTTTTTACACTATATAGGGAAGAGGGTGCCATTTGGGACGCATCCCTGGTTTCTAAATTACTGGGCCGCTGTAGGTAATTTGGTCAACGCTCTGTCGTTTATCAACCCCGGTTTGCATCCCTCGGTTCTCTGTAATGGACTTGAGACTTATTTTAGTCTGGATAGGGTTGCCTTTTTTACATCCTGAATGTCTATCTTATTAATGGCTTCCTAGAACTACTTTCACTAGTACTCAACTGTTTTGTTTTGTAGGCTGTAAACTTTGTAACTGTAATGTGATTTATCAATGGAGTCTCTCTCTCGGCTTAGCCAAATTGTCAAATTCAGTGATTGTGTTGGTGAAGATGAATGCGTTGTTGATGATGAAGATTAGGTGTCTCCGCACTCAAACCCACATGATCCTCTTAGGGGGCTTTGTCTGAGCTTTCACCCTCCCAACCCTACCCCTCCCAACCCTACCCCTCCCACACCCATACAATTAGTAAATGAAAATGTAACAAGTGACAAGTACATTATGAACATGAACGGTAATCCTCAATGACGCAAAACACCGAACCCCTAAATAGTAGCTTGACTTAATGGAAGATGTTTTCCTCGTCATGGTCTATTTAAACTGATGATTTAATGAATACATGTTTTCAACACCAAGTCTGTGGCTGATTGGCATTACAGTTAAAATATTTTTATTGCAAAGCTAGAAATGCATTGTATTTTTCATTATAGCCTTCTACAATGAACAAAGGATTGTGTGTCCCTGGTGTGATTAATTCATTGACTGTGCTTGGATAATGTACATGATCAGAGAATGAGAGAGAGAATAATTTGGCGAAGATGATGACATCGTATTATTTTGAATTACTGGTTGTATCTGGAAGGCCTGCATGGTGCTTGGATAGGCAGAAGAGATGGAAAGATTAAAGATATTTTGTTTTGTTCATAGTTAGATCCCAAATTATATTGCATCTGAACTGTTACCCTAAAGATGTAAGACACTGTGGAATTAAAAGTGATAAACAAAACTAACTCTGTGAATATGGAGTCATTGGTTTAACAAGTGGTAAAGTTTACAGATATTTACACAAGCTGGTGAGACTCTGTTGATACATTCAGAGTTTATATTGCACTTTATTAGCAACCACTATTGTAAAAAACATTGAATGTGAGAATCAGTTGCCCAAGCTCAGAGGATAGAGGTGGAAATCATTCTCCTCACAAGTGGCCTACATTTACGTGAATTACAGTGACTTCAGAAAGTATTCATACCCCTTGACTTATTCCACCTTGTGTTGTGTTACCGCCTGAATTCAAAATGTATTAAAATATTTTTTTCTCACCCATCTACACACAATACATCTTCATGACAAAGTGAAAACATATTGAAAATGAAACACAGAAATATGTCATTTAAATTAGAATTCACACACCTAAATCAACACGTTAGAATCACCTTTGGCAGCGATAACAACTGTCTTTCTGTGTAAATCTCTAAGAGTTTTGCACACCTGGATTGTGCAATATTTGCCCATTGTTATTTTATAAATTCTTCAAGCTCTGTCAAATTGGTTGTTGGTCATTGCGAGACAATTATTTTCAAGTCTTGCTATAGATATTCAAGCAGATTTAGGTCAAAACTGTAACTTGGCCACTCAGGAAAATTCACTGTCTTCTTGGTAAGCAACTCCAGTGTAGACGTGGCCTTGCAATTTAGCTTATTGTCGTGATGAAAGGTGAATTAATCTCTAAGTGTCTGGTGGAAAGCAGACCGAACCAGGATTTCCTCTAGGATTTTTCCTGTGCATAGCTCTGTTCTGTTTATATTTTGTTCTGAAAAACTTCACATCCTTATCAATTACAAGCATACCCATAACATGAGCAGCCACCACTATGCTTGAAAATATGGAGAGTTGTACTCGATAATGTGTTATTGGGTTTGCCCCAAACAACACTTTATTCAGGACAAAAAGCTTTGACCCATTTTTTACAATATTACGTTAGTGCCTTGCATACAGGATGTAGGATGTTTTGGAATAGGATGTTTTACAGTGGCTTGTGAAATTATTCACCCCTCTTGGTTGGCATTTTTCCTATTTATTTTGCTTTACAACCTGGAAGTAAAATAGATTATTGGGGGGTTTGTATCATTTGATTTACACAACATGCCAACCACTTTGAAGATGCAAAATATTTTTCTATTGTGAAACACACATAAAAAAACTGAAAACTTCAGTGTGCATAACTATTCACCCCCCAAAAGTCAATATTCTGTAGAGCTACCTTTTTGCAGCAATGACAGCTGCAAGTCTCTTCGGGTATGTCTCTATAAGCCTGGCACATCTAGCCACTGGAATTTTTGCCCATTCTTCAAGGCAAAACTGCTCCAGTTCCTTCAAGTTGGATGGGTTCCGCTGGTGTACAGCAATATTAAAGTCATACCACAAATTATCAATTGGATTGAAGTCTGGGCTTTGACTAGGCCATTCCAAGATGTTTAAATGTTTCCCCTTAAACTACTCCAGTGTTGCTTTAAGAGTCTGCTTAGGGTCATTGTCCTGCTGGAAGGTGAACCTGCTTTCCAGTCTCAAATCTCTGGAAGACTGAAACAGGATTCCCTCAATATTTTCCCTGTATTTAGTTTCCCAGTCCCTGCCGATGAAAAACATCCCCAAAGCATGATGTTGCGAGGTGTTGGGTTTGCGCCAGACATAGCGTTTTCCTTGATGGCCAAAAAGCTCAATTTTAGTCTAATCTAACCAGAATACCTTCTTCCATATGTTTGGGGAGTCTCCCACATGCCTTTTGGCAAACACCAAATGTGTTTGTTTATTATTTTCTTTAAGCAATGCCTTTTTTCTGCGTGCTCTTCCGTAAAAACCAGGTCTGTGGAGTGTACGGCTTAAAGTGTTCCTATGGACTTGCCATAACAAAGGGGTTGTTTTCATTGTGTTATTAATTTGTAACATAAAAAAAATTATCTACTTTGACATTATGTGGTATTGTGTGTAGGGCTGTCACGGCCATCGGAAGAAGTGGACCAAGGTACAGCGTGGTGAACGTACATTTTCTTTATTATAGTAAATGTCGTCAGCAAAACAAGAAACAAGGAAACGACGAAACACCTGTGACGCTTACAGGGCTATAGTGCCACTAACAACAGTCACGTACCCACACTGAAGGAGGGAAAAAGGGCTACCTAAGTATGATTCCCAATCAGAGACAACAATAGACAGCTGTCCCTGATTGAGAACCATACCCGGCCAAAACATAGAATTAAAGAATCATAGAAACAAAACATAGAATGCCCACCCAAATCACACCCCGACCAAACCAAAATAGAGACATAAAAAGGCTCTCCCAGGTCAGGGTGTGACAAGGGCAGTGATACAAAAATATACATTTAATACATTTTAAATGTAGGTTGTAACTAGAGGTTGGCCGATTAATCGGAATGGGCGATTAATAAATCCTGTTAAGTCTACCCCCTCCTATTTCGAACATTTTGTTAAAAATCGCGCAACATTTCAGTGTCCTGCTACTCATGCCAGGAATATAGTATATGCATATGATTAGTATGTGTGGATAGAAAACACTCTGAAGTTTCTAAAACTGGTTAAATCACGGCTGTGACTATAACAGAGCGTGTGTTTCATCGAAAAGCGCAAGAAAAACTGGTCACTGAAAACTGAAAACAATATCCATGCGCCACTTGCATGTATTGTTTAAGGGGCACCAAATTAAATAGGGCAGAGATTGCAATTCCTACAGCTTCCACACGATGTAGCCAAAAACGTAATTTTCATTGACAAAAATCCTTTGTGTCATGACAAATAGATCCTTCATTCCGTCCAGCATGCAGCAATTGATTTTGGAAGAGAGAAAAAGGGACATTGTTTTCTTGAGTAGCTGCTATTGAATACAGATCGCCCAGTGATCAATTTGATCGCTTATTAACGTTTACAAATACCTAAAGTTGGGTTACAAAAGTAGGTTGAAGTGTTTTGTCAAAGAATATAGGCAACTTATATAATTTTTTAAAATGACGTTGCGTGTTGGAAGAGAGCTTTTTTCCTGAACCAAACAAGCTATACAAATGGATATTTTGGGCATACATGGACGGATTTAATCGGGAAAAATACCCAATTGTGATGTTTATGGAACATATAGGAGTGCCAACAAAGAATATCATCAAAGGTAATGAATGTTTTATATTTTATTTCTGCGTTTTGTGTAGCGCCGGCTACGCTAATTCTTTTGTTTACGTCCCCTTCAGGTATATTGAGGTGTTGCATGCTATCAGATAATAGCTTCTCATGCTTTCGCCGAAAAGCATTTTAAAAATCGGACTTGTTGGCTAGATTCACAACGAGTGTAGCTTTAATTCAATACCCTGCATGTGTGTTTTAATGAACGTTTAAGTTTTAACGAGTACATTTAGCATTTAGCGTTGCGCATTTGCATTTCCAGGTGCCTAGTTGAGACGTCTGCGTCTCAAGTAGGATCAACAGGTTTTAAATTAAGGCCGATTTCAAGTTTTCAAAACAATCGGTAAACGGTATTTTTGGACACCGATTATGGACGATTACATTGCACTCCACGAGGAGACTACGTGGCAGGCTGAATACCTGTTATGCGAGTGCAGCATGGAGCCAAGGTAAGGTGCTACCTAGCATTTACCGTATCTTATAAAAAACAATCAATCTTAACATAATAACTAGTTAACTACACATGGTTAATGATAGTACTAGTTTATCTAGCTCGTCCTGCGTTACATATAATCGATGTGGTGCCTGTTAATTTATCATTGAATCATAGCCTACTTTGCCAAATGGTTATTTAACTTCTTGCTCCTACTTGAGACGCATATGTCCCAAGTAGGCACCTGGAAATGCAAATGCGCTACGCTAAATGCTAAATGTACTCGTTAAAACTCAAACCTTGATCAAAATTCACAAGCAGGGTATTGAATTAAAGCTACACTCGTTGTGAACCTAGCCAGCAAGTCAGATTTTTAAAATGCTTTTCGGCGAAAGCATCAGAAGCTATTATCTGATAGCATGCACCCCCCAAAATGCCAGCTCGACACGTAAACAACAGATTTTGCGATAGCCGGCGCTACCCAAAACGCAGAAATAAAATATAAAACATTCATTACCTTAGACGAGCTTCTTTCTTGGCACTCCCATATGCCCCATAAACATCACTATTGGGTCTTTTTTTCGTTTAAATCGGTCCATATATACCCAAAATAGCTTTGTATAGAAGTTGTGTCATTCAGAAAAAATTATCGTTTTTAAACGCTGCGTAATTTTTTAAAATTAAAAAAGTCGACGATAAACTTTCACAAAACACTTCGAAATCCTTTTGTAATCCAACTTTAGGTATTAGTAAACGTTTATAATCTATCAAAATGATTACAGGGCGATGTCTCTTCAATAGGTCCTCACTTCAAAAACAATGCAATCTGATCTCTCCCTAAACTGCATCCGGGTGAAGACTGGAAAACTGGAGGTCAAACGGATGTATTTTCCAACAATTAATTCGATTGAAAATTAGTACAATGGCGCCATCGTGCGGAATTTGTATGAGGTGCAGGCAAATTCCCATTAAATTCTGTTCTCTTTTAACAACTGGTGGAAGTGACTTATGGAAATTATTTTTTGCTTTCAGAGAGCAGTTTTTCTTGCGTTTTTCAATGAAACACACGCTCTGTTATAGTCACAGCCGTGATTTAACCAGTTTTAGAAACTTCAGAGTGTTTTCTATCCACACATACTAATCATATGCATATACTATATTCCTGGCATGAGTAGCAGGACGCTGAAAAGTTGCGCGATTTTTAACAGAATGTTCAAAAAAGGAGGGGGTAGGATGAAGAGGTTTTAACAAGCGCATTTGCGAAAAATCACTGTCGTTGCACCCATATGTACCTAACCATCAACGCCTTTCTTAAAATCAATACACATATATTTTTAAACTTGCATATTTAGTTAATATTGCCTGCTAACATGAATTTATTTTAACTTGGGAAATTGTGTCACTTCTCTTGCATTCTGTGCAACAGAGTCAGGCTATATGCAGCAGTTTGGGCAGCCTGGCTCGTTGCGAACTGTGTGAAGACCATCTTCGCCAAACGGGGGATGACTTATCAAAAGCGCATTTGCGAAAAAAGCACAATCGTTGCATGAATGTACCTAACCATAAACATCAATGCCTTTCTTAAAATCAACACACAGAAGTATATATTTTTTAAACCGTTATATTTAGTTAATAAAATAAATCCAGGTTAGCAGGCAATATTAAACTAGGGAAATTGTGTCACTTCTCTTGCGTTCATTGCAGGCAGAGTCAGGGTATATGCAACAGCCTGGCTCGTTGCAAACTAATTTGCCAAAATGTTATGTAATTATGACATAACATTGAAGGTTGTGCAATGTAACGGGAATATTTAGATTTATGGATGCCACCCGTTAGATAAATTACAGAACGGTATTTCACTGAAAGAATAAACGTTTTGTTTTCGAAATGATAGTTTCCGGATTTTACCATATTAATGACATAAGGCTCGTATTTCTATGTTATAATTAAGTCTATGATTTGATATTTGATAGAGCAGTCTGACTGAGCGGTGGTAGGCAGCAGCAGGCTTGTAAGCATTCATTCAAACAGCACTTTCGTGGGTTTGCCAGCAGCTCTTCGCTGTGCTTCAAGCATTGAGCTGTTTATGACTTCAAGCCTATAACTCCCGAGATTTTGACTGGTGTAACCAATGTGAAATGGCTAGCTAGTTAGCGGGGTGCGCGCTGATAGCGTTTCAATCGGTGACGTCACTCGCTCTGAGACCTTGAAGTAGTTGTTCCCCTTGCTCTGCAAGGGCTGCATATAGAGCGATGGGTAACGATGCTTCGAAGGTGGCTGTTGTCGATGTGTTCCTGGTTCGAGCCCAGGTAGGGGTGAGGAGAGGAACGGAAGCTATACTGTTACACTGGCAATACTAAAGTGCCTATAAGAACATACAATAGTAAATGGTATATGAAATACAAAATGGTATAGAGAGAAATAGTCCTATAATAACTACAACCTAAAACTTCTTAACTGGGAATATTGAAGACTTGTTAAAAGGAACCACCAGCTTTCATGTGTTCTCATGTTTTGAGCAAGGAACTTAAACGTTAGCTTTATTACATGGCACATATTGCACTTTTACTTCTCCAATACTTTGTTTTTGCATTATTTAAACCAAATTGAACATATTTCATTATTTTATTTGAGGCTAAATTGATTTTATTGATCTATTACATTAAGTTGAAATAAAAGTGTACGTTCAGTATTGTTGTAATTGTCATCATTACAAAAAATAGAAATCGGCCGATTTTATCGGTATCTGCTTTTTTTGGTCCTCCAAAAATCGGTATCGCCGTTGAAAAATCATAATCGGTCGACCTCTAGCTGTAACGTACCAAAATGTGGAAAAAGTCTAGGGCTGTGAATTCTTCCGGGAAGAGTCAGCCCCAATAACATCTAATCGAAACAGGGTAATACATTGCTAGGCCTTATGCCGACTGCCTGCCTCCCGCAACCTTTCAAATAGGGCTTTTTAGATGTATTACCAACCATGGATTTAACTACTGGCCGTGACCTGATTTCCCCTTTTGTTTAGACAATAGATTAGAAAGAGTGCTATTGAACACATAAATCCCCTGATCTTTGCAATGCTTATTCCCACTAACAAGCAATAGTTATAGTCCTTTTACATTTTTACCAACACATGGCTTGAAAACAAGGAAAGTGCTATAGAACGATCTGGCTCAATCTGACAGATGCATTGGACTGTGTAGAAATTGCTTTGGGTTGCATAAGTGCTTCGCTTGCCATCTTAATCGTTGGCATATAAACATCACCTCCTTTTGCATATTTGATGTTTGCCAGCTTGTTTTGGTTAATTATTAATTCACTGTAATATCCTCCTGTAACAGTGGGTGGGGCATGGGAAGTACAAATAGTCTTGGCCTCTGGCATATTTTGCAGTTGAGGGCATATTTGGCCTGGAGCAATGAGGTTTATGAGTAGGTACCACTTGGCTTACAAGTCCTGTGCATGAAGTGATCTACCACATCTTCAAACCAGGTCTGATATAATTTCATATTATTCTGTACGTATATCCGAGATAATCCATTTAGTATATTATGTTCTGTTTAGTATGGTTACATAAAACAGATTAAGGCAATCAGAAAGGAGGGTGGTTAGTTGGGGTGGATGGGTAGGCATATAACGCGAATGTCTATTAACCCAAGGGTTGTGAGTTTGAATCTCATCACAGACAAATTTAGCATTTTAGCTAATTAGCAAATGTTCAACTACGTAGCATGTTAGCTTCCCCTTCCCCTAACTGTAACCCTTTTAGCTAACACTAACATTAACCATTTTTGCTAAACCGTCCCCTAACCTTAACCCTTTAACCTTACTACTAAACAACCCTAACCTTTAACCCCTAAACCCTAGTCTAGCTAACGTTAGCCACCTACAGTGGTTCTTCCTTTAGAAGTTACGAGCTTATGGCGCTACCATTTGTGGTAGTTGGTGGCATTCTGACATTGCACCAAACTATCACAAAGGGGAGTTAGAACGCTGATCTATTGGTAGTCTAAATTGTTGCAATTAATGGAGGCGTTTTCAGTCTGAGAGTCTCTCCTCTGGTACAAGATTCCTGCATCAGGCAACAACAACAAAAACTGTTGGTGGTCCTGGAGTTAAGAGAGAACTTAGGTAAATACAATGTGGGAATTTCACTTGACATGTGGGGCTTTGGTTTATCTCCCTCTAAAAACAGAAGTATAATAACAAACTGGTTTTATTTACAAATTATTAAGAATGTCTCACCCCATGTTCAAGAATGGCCTTTCCCCTTTATTCAGATTACAATTTCTGACCTTCGGTTATTTGAAAGAAAATAATCTCCAAAATATTGTTATTTTTTAAACAAGCCAAAGAAAGTTGGTTTCAATTTCAGTAAAAAAAACATGTCTGTAGGCCCTGCATTAAAGACCTAAATTGGTTAGGGAAAATTGTGATGAATAAAAATATATACCACCGTCTCTTGCACATGTTATTTTCCTTTAATAATGCATCCTTATTTATAAAGTTATTATTATTACTATTATTATTGTTAACCCTGCATTATAATTATACAGTGCCTTGCGAAAGTATTCGGCCCCCTTGAACTTTGCGACCTTTTGCCACATTTCAGGCTTCAAACATAAAGATATAAAACTGTATTTTTTTGTGAAGAATCAACAACAAGTGGGACACAATCATGAAGTGGAACGACATTTATTGGATATTTCAAACTTTTTTAACAAATCAAAAACTGAAAAATTGGGCGTTACCCACTACCATGGGTAAAACCTTGCTGAGATGATCAATGCATTTGTTGCATTGTTGTATCATTAGTTTCTTGCTTTTAGGCTTGGGAGAGTTACGGATACATTTTTCACAATAAAATATGCTAATGAAGGCAACAAATTGTTGCTTACTGGAACACCCAAAGTCATCCAATTGTTATCCTAGGATTTGAAGTAATAGCCTACCTGCGTGTGGTCAACTATTTCAGCACTGTTTTGCACTGCTCTGAGACAATCATGGGGACTAGTCTTGATAAATCAATTAGATTTTTATTTTCACTGAATCTCCGTTTGGATATTGGTTAGCTTACAATTAGGGTGAGGAAATGTTATGATTATTTTGCTCTTAGTAGCCTATTCCCGACTGGTCACATTGTACAGAGTCATATTTTCCTGACGGAAATCCTGAGGGTTTCGTTTTCCGTTTTTTCTAGGAATAGAAAAACCATAATATTAATCAAATGAATTTAGCTATATTTCTTAAAATAAATCCCATATGCTCTAACAAAAAAAGGTTTTAAATGATCTAGTACAGCCAATATTAACAACTGTCAAATGCTTCTCAAGAGGGCCTCTGGTGGTCACACTAGCACTAACTAGCATTCATGGCAACAATGGCTGACACTTAAATAATGTGCCATAGAATTCTGCACCAGCCCGCAAGGTGTGCTGCAGTATGTCACAACTTTTAATGGAAGAACCACTCTAGCCACCTAGCTAAAATACATAACATATCATACATTTTTTGAAATTCGTAACATATTGTACATTTAGAAAATGTGTAATATGTTGTACATTTTTAAAATTCTGAATATATAATACAAATTGTAATTATTAACGAAACGGTGATGGACATCACCAAATGAATACATAACACAACCCATAACATACCGTAAAAGGTGGCGCTACAAAGTATTAACTGAAGGGGGCTGAATAATTTTGCACGCCCAATTTTTCAGTTTTTGATATGTTAAAAAAGTTTGAAATATCCAATAAATGTCGTTCCACTTCATGATTGTGTCCCACTTGTTGTTGATTCTTCACAAAAAAGTACAGTTTTATATCTTTATGTTTGAAGCCTGAAATGTGGCAAAAGGTCGCAAAGTTCAAGGGGGGCGAATACTTTCGCAAGGCACTATATTTTTTACAGTATTATATTCTTTCTGAAATTAGATTTGTTTCTGGAGTGTTTTTGGCAGTTAGCAAATGTTATTTACTAGCAACTCACAGATTCCTACACTGTTCCTGAAGGCCAGTAGTGTAACACAGGGTCAAAAATGCTGATCAACAACGAGAACTGTTACTGCTATCTGAAATTCCAGGCTGGACCAACTCATAAATGTTTGCCGAGGACACAGTCTTGTTAAGTTCTGATTTTTCAGCTTTTAAGCATGAGAATCAAAACACAGCGAGTTGTGAGATTCAGTGGTGTAGTGGAGGGTATACACAGCTTACACACTTTTTGGGGGGGCATTGCATATACTCAACTCTTAATCCCCACGATACATATCAAAATAGGCTAGTGTGGTGAAGGATATGCCATATTAATTAATAAGGCTGATTACACAGATCAGAATGTTTAGCTTAAAATCTTGATACACTGTTATTTCTTCACATTTTAAGCACAGCAATGTTCACACAGTGGTAGGCCTATGTACAAATGTTCCAAATTGCAATTTGTGGGAAAACACAGTTCTAAAATGCACAAGCACATAGGAACAGTTTCTTGGACGGAGATGGAAATATCTGTAAGAAATTTAGAAATTGGAAAGATCTAAAGATGCAAGAGGTATCATGGGTTGCTAATATGACTATGATAATGCTGTTATTCGAAAATGAAAGAAAGTTGATTTGAAAACCTATAGAACAGGAGAGTAAATATGAGGAAGTCTTCATGTTTCTATGATAAGATTTTTGCTATGAGCTACTTTGAAGCAAGGTAAGACATGCCTCTTAATATTAAGTAAAACGTCCAGGTTTCAAACAATTAAGGAACAGGAAAATATATAGCGATGTTAAGGATAGGCCTAACCATCTTCTGTTAGCCTAGTTGGAAAGGCTTTCCCCAAAAAACATATCAGTTAAACATTAACTACACAAAACAAAAATATAAATGCAACTTGTAAAGTGTTGGTCCCATGTTTCATGAGCTGAAAAAAAAGATCCTTGAAATTTGACAAAATTCTTATTTAGGGCACATCTTGTTTACATCCCTGTTATTGAGCATTTATTCTTTACCAAGATAATCCATCCACCTGACATATCAAGAATACGAGTAAACAGCATGATCATTACACAGGTGAACCTTGTGCTGGGAACAATGAAAGGCCACTCTAAAATGTGCAGTTTTGTCACACAACACAATGCTACAGAAGTCTCATGTTTTGAGGGAGCGTGCAATTGGCATGCTGACTGCAGGAATGTCCACCAGAGGTTTTAATGGTAATTTCTCTACCATTATGTCCAATGTCAAATGTCATTTTAGAGAATTTGGCAGTAAGTCCAACCAGCCTCACAACTCCAGACCACGTGTAAACATGCCTGACTGCAGTTTGGCGGCATAACCGACTTCAGTGGGTAAATGCTCACCTTTGATGGCTACTGGCATGCTGGTGAAGTGTGCTCTTCACGGATGAATCCCGGTTTCAGGATGGCAGACAGCGTTGTATGGCATCATGTGGGCAAGAGGTTTTCTGATGTCAATGGTGGCGCTGGGGTTATGGTATGGGCAGGCATAATCTACGGAAAACAAACACAATTGCATTTTATCAATGACAATTTGAATGTGCAGAGATACCACGACGAGATCCTGAGGCCCATTGTCGTGCCATTCATCCGCCGCTATCACCTAATGTTTCAGCTTAATTATACACAGTCCCATGTCTCAAGGTTCTGCTGGAAATGTCCCAGTTATTCCATGCCTTGCAAACTCACCAGACATGTCACCCATTGAGCATGTTTCGAATTCTCTGGATCGACTTGTAAATCAGCATGTTCCAGTTCCAGCCAATATCCAGCAACTTCGCACAGCCATTGAAGAGGAGACGGACAACATTCTACAGGCAACAGCCTGATCAACTCTATGCGAAGGAGATGTGTCGCACTGCATGAGGCAAATGGTGGTCACACCAGATTATGACTGTTTTTTTAAGGTATCTGTGACCAACAGAGGCATATATTTATTCACAGTCATGTGAAATCCATAGATTAGGATCTAATGAATTGATTTCAATTGACTGATATGAACTGTAACTCAGTAAAATCTTTAAAATTGCTGCATGTTGCATTTATATTTTTGTTCAGTGTAGCTAAAAAGTAACCCATACCTACCTGGCAGTATGATATGATTATTTGCTTCAATCCAATGGCCATATGTTTTGCAAACTCCATCTCATGTGCTAACCAAACAGTGCTAGGTGCCTGCCCCAGTTGAATTAAAGGGTAACCAGGGTTGGGAGGTTACTTTCTAAATGTAATCCGTTACAGTTACCTGTACAAAATTGTAATCAGTAATGTAACTTTTGGTTTATCCAATCTCAGGAGCTTAATCTGATTACATTCCATTACTTTTAGATTACTTTCCCATTTAGAGGCATTAGAAGAAGACCAACATGTATAATACCAATTGAACAACATCGATTGCAGGACAAATCAATGTTACAGTTTACATAGCTGGCCATACATGGATGTTACATTTTACTTTATGGGTTGGTTATGTAGACTTCTTCTAACCCTTCGCTTTCTACTACATAATGTAAATATATAATTTGATCGCATTACCATAAAACCCAAAGTCTATCAGAATTCCAGTCATTCCAATAAATGTTATACCCCTTGATCTTCAAGAATAGGACATGGAAATATGGAAGTACAGATGAGCCAAATTGTTTTACCTGAGCATAACCTCAAAACTAAGGACTTATTAGCCAGCCCTGCTGAATTTACTATAGGCCTATTGTTTACCTTTTTGTTGGTGACACTTTGATATATTGATAATATGCAGCTGTTTAAAGGGCAAATCCAAAGATGAAACCATATCAAAACAGTCGCCCTGCCTCTGTTTTGGTAAACACTGAGTGATGGGCCTGGAGAAATGTAACCACTCAGATGAATAGACAGAGCTATGGATGCAAGGACTGACAATCCATACTGTGAAAAAGATTGTTTTAAACATGTTATGAGGCTACATAGTGTTTGTTTACATTTAAAATGTTTACAAACATTGGAGTGAAACAAGCTTATATTTTGGGTTATCATTGAGTGTGACAGTTGAACTAAGCTCATGAGGCATTTATTTATGTTATATTCTTTAAGAATCAATGGGTGGCTACCAGTCCACAGTTTAGACACACCAACTCATTCAAGGGTTTTTCTTTATCTTTACTATTTTTTACATTGTAGAATAATATTGAAGACATCAACACTATGAAATAACACATATGGAATCATATAGCAACCAATAAAGTGTTAAACAAATCAACATCTATTTGATATTTTAGATTCTTCAAAGTAGCCACCCTTTGCCTTGATGACAACTTTGCACACTCTTGGCATTCTCTTAACCAGCTTCACTTGGATTGCTTTTCCAAAAGTCTTGAAGGAGTTCCCACATATGCTGAGCACTTGTTGGGTGCTTTTCCTTCACTCTGCAGTCCAACTCATCAAAAACCATCTCAATTGCGTTGAGGTTGGGTGATTGTGGAGGCTAGGTCATCTGATTAAGCACTCCATCACTCTCCTTCTTGATCAAATAGCCCGTAAACATCCTGGAAGTGTGTTGGGTCATTGTCATGTTGAAAAGTAAATGATAGACCCACTAAGCACAAACCAAATGGGCTGAATGTTGTGGTATCCATGCTGGTTAAATGTGCCTTGAATTCTAAATAAGTCACCGACAGTGTCACCAGAAAAGCACCCCCACACCATCACACCTCCTCCACGCTTCACGGTGGGAATCACACATGCAAAGATCATCCGTTCAACTGCTTTGCGTCTCACAAAAACACAGCGGTTGGAACCAAAAATCTCAAATTTGGACTCATCAGACCAAAGGACAAATCACTATTATTCTAAAATGTAGAAAATGGAACAATGAAGAAAAACCTGGAATGAGTAGGAGTTATCAAAATGTTGACTGGTACTGTATATATACCGTTGAAGTCAGAAGTTTACATACACTTAAGTTGGATTCATTAAAACTTTATTTTCAACCATTCCACAAATTTCTTGTTAACAAACTATAGTTTTGGCAAGTCGGTTAGGACATCTACTTTGTGCATGACACAATAAATTTTTCCTAAAAATGGTTTACATACAGATAATTTCACGTATGATTCACTGTATCACAATTCCAGTGGGTCAGAAGTTTACATACACTAAGCTGACTGTGCCTTTAAACATCTTGGAAAATTCCAGAAAATTATGTCATGGCTTTAGAAGCTTCTGGTGGGCTAATTGACATAATTTGAGTCAATTGGAGGTTTCCCTGTGAATGTATTTCAAGGCCTACCTTCAAACTCAGTGCCTATTTGCTTAACATCATGGGGAAATCAAAACAAGTCAGCCAACACCTCAGAAAAAAATGGAATACTTCCACAAGTCTGGTTCATTCTTGGGAGCAATTTCCAAACACTTGAAGGTACCACATTCATCGGTACAAACAATAGTACGCAAGTATAAACACCATGGGACCACGCAGCCGTCATACCGCTCAGGAAGGAGAGGCATTCTGTCTTCTAGAGATGAACACACTTTGGTGCAAAACGTGCAAATCAAACCCAGAACAACAGCAAAGGACCTTGTGAAGATGCTGGAGGAAACGGGTACAAAAGCATCTATATCCACAGTAAAACGAGTCCTATATCGACATAACCTGAAAGGCCGCTCAGCAAGGAAGAAGCCACTGCTACAAAACCGCCATAAAGTCAGACTACAGATTGCAACTGCACATGAGGACAAAGATCGTACATTTTGGAGAAATGTCCTCTGGTCTGATGTTTGGCCATAATGACCATCATTATGTTTGGAGAAAAAAGGCTTGCAAGCCGAAGAACACCATCCCAACCGTGAAGCACGAGGGTGGCAGCATCATGTTGTAGGGGTGCTTTGCTGTAAGAGGGACTGGTGCACTTCACAAAATAGATGGCATCATGAGGGTGGCAAATTATGTGGATATATTGAAGCAACATCTCAAGATATCAGTCAGGAAGTTAAATCTTGGTCGCAGATGGGCCTTCCAAATGGACAATGACCCCAAGCATACTTCCAACGTTGTGGCAAAATGGCTTATGGACAACAAAGTCAAGGTATTGGAGTGGCCATCACAAATCCCTGACCCCTCAGTCCTATCGAAAATTTGTGGGCAGAACTGAAAATGCGTGTGCGAGCCAGGAGGCCTACAAACCTAACTCCGTTACACCAGCTCTGTCAGGAGGAATGGGCCAAAATTCACCCAACCTATTGTGGGAAGCTTGTGGAAGGCTACCCGAAACGTTTGACCCAAGTTAAACAATTTAGAGGCAATGCTACCAAATACTAGTTGAGTGTATGTAAACTTCTGATCCACTGGGAATGTGATCTAAGAAATAAAAGCTGAAATAAATGATTCTCTCTGCTATTATTCTGACATTTCACATTCTTAAAATAAAGTGGTGATCCTAACTGACCTAAGACAGGGCATTTTTACTAGGATTAAATGTCAGGAATGTTTAAATGTGTTTGGCTAAGGTGTATGTAAACTTCCGACTTCAGATGTATATATTGTTTATTTGTCCAAAAATTCACTTAGCAACTACAGATTGCTCCTTCAAGTCTTTCAAAAGTGTGCAAGTTTGAGCATGTGTCCATTAGGACTATGGATATTATTATTTTTTTTTTTCATCAGCATGAACTAGATTGAGCAATAAAAGCCCCACTTTTATTCCATAGGCTTGGATCTGCACTATGCAGCTGTTGCAAGAGCGCATTTTTCACTGGCTGTCCACTGGTTTAAATGTTTTTAATTAATTGGCAGCTTAACCCTTTTGAATTCAACCATTATTGGGATCAAATTTAGATTTGTTTACAGCCATTCACAACAATTACAATCCGTAAGGCGCAAATAGCTAAATGAGTGAGCAGCAGTGTGATTCACATCAATACGCTATGTAGATATCAATAATAAGTGATATCCGTATCGCCAAACACTATACCACTGCTGTCCTTACCTCCAAGCGTTTATTCAAGTTGGATCATCTTTGAATGCCAACAGCAGTCGCAGCATTGGAAGACATAGCTTGGACTGTAGCCTGCAAAATACTATTCCTGCTCTTTTCCCACAATCCATCAAACACATGTGGTGTGTCATCATAGTGGTCTCTGACTTGTGGTCAGACTCGCTCAGGTGGAACAAACTTCAATTTGAACCTTTTTTTGAATGTTGATTTGAATGTCATTGAGAAAACAGAGAAGTGTCAAAGATTTTTTTCACAAACATCCTTTCTGAATTTAAAAGTCATCCTCGAAGTAATCATCTAGTTTATCAAAAGTATCTGTAATCTGATTACAATATTTTTGCTGGTAATGTGATGGATTACAGTTACCATTTTTGTGATCCCTTACATGTAAAGGATTACATGTAATCTGTTACTCCCCAACCCAGAGGGTAACTTCACTCGAACATATTTCTAGATTATTCCCAGATGTCAAAAGTGGTCTCCTGATGTGGTTTAAGCATTGTTGTGGACTTAAAACATCACATTTTGTTGGTTTTCTTTGAGTGAAAACCTGAAACAAATTGGGAAAATCTAAACTCTGTGAATTTCTGACTCAGTTGACAGCCTCATTTGTCTTTTTCAATAGACATCTTGGATTGTGAAAGACCAATATGGGATTTATCATTTTAGGTAATTCAGAGTGTATGTCACTGTTGGTCATATAATTATTCACACAGGGCGCTTTTCCTTCGCTGGGCAGGTCGTTTGGGAAATCTTTGGCAAAATAATCAAATACCCATTTTTTCAGGCACCATTACACCACGGATGAGATTCATTGTCAAAACACATGTTTTTACCCACTCTTGCCGCTGTTCTTTCAGCATACACACACAGTACTGGTTACATTAAATCTAGAATTGGCTTCCTATTTTGCTACAAAGCCTCGTTCACTCATGCTGTCAAACATACCCTCGTAAAACTGACTATCCTACCGATCCTTGACTTCGGTGATGTCATTTACAAAATAGCCTTCAACACTCTACTCAGCACATTTGATGCAGGCTATCACAGTGCCATTCGTTTTGTCACCAAAGCCCCATATACTACCCACCACTGCGACCTGTATGCTCTGCGCTCTTGTCAGATTCAACAGAAGATCTCTTTGTTTCTTGGGACCTAGAACAAGCATCTCTGTTTTGTCCAAGTTTAAAAGTAGAACGTTTGCAGCCATCCACTTCCTTATGTCTGAAACACAGTCTTCTAGCGAGGGCAATTTTGGGGCTTCACCATGTTTCATTGAAATGTACTGCTGTGTGTCACCCGCATAGCAGTGAAAGTTAACATTATGTTTTCGAATGAGGTAAAATATATAGTGAAATATATAGTGAAAACAATAGTGGTCCTAAATCGGAACCTTCAGGAACGTCGAAATGTACAGTTGATATGTCAGAGGACAAACCATTCAAAGAGACAAACTGATATCTTTCCGACAGATAAGATCTAAACCAGGCCAGAACCTGTCCGTGTAGACCAATTTGGGTTTCCAATCTCTCCAAAAGAATGTGGTGATCGATGGTATCAAAAGCAGCACTAAGGTCTAGGAACACGAGGACAGATGCAGAGCCTCGGACTGATGCCATTAAAAGGTAATTTACCACTTTCACAAGTGCAGTCTCAGTGCTGAGTGTCTCTCTTGATCCTAGTTCCTGGCAGAGTTGTGCACGGTTCTGACTTTCCAAGCTAGTCGGAAGATTTCCAGTTTGGTGTGGCGCCATTTCCGTTCCAATTTTCTGAAAGCTTGCTTCAGAGCTCGGGTATTTTCTGTATACCAGGGAGCTAGTTTAGGAAAAATATAACTTTGTAAACTGAGGTTTTCCTTGGTGCCCCTACTACCTAGTTAATTACATTTACATGATTAGTTTAATCATGTAATAATAATTACAGAGAACTGATTTAATAACATAAGTCTTCACTTCAATGATGCCAAAGACATGGCACTCGCTAGCTACTTCCAGACACAAATGAGGCAGCTCACTCTAACCATTTTACTCACCCTAGCAGAGCTGGTTAGGCTGTTTTATGTTATCCAGTGTGTTGGTGACTGCAACTGTGCTGCTGGCAACAATTTAATTACTATTTTTTGCCAAAGTTTAGGTGTTGAGCGTTTGTAAATTCATCAGTTATTCTGTGCTGTGGCATACTCAAACGAGTGCTCTGAAGTCAGATTAGCTAGCCAGAGTGGATGTACAAGCTACATCTATTGACAGTTGTCACGGTGACATCATGAACATTCTATTGATATGGTTACTTGCATAGTGAAGTCTTTTGTTTAGACATGTAGCTAGCTAGCTAGCTAAACAATGAACCATAATCCCAACTCATAATGTTACTACCCTGCATGAATCTGCAGTTACCTAACCAACCAGGTTCCATGTTAGTTAGCTTACATTAGGCTATAACTAGAAATGCAAATGGCTCTGAGAACGAATAATATTACTACACAGATCATACAAAATACATTACATAGCGAGCTAGCTAGCTAACAGTACACTTTAACCTGAAATGAAAACTACTTTCTGACAAAATTAGAAACGTGTGATATCTGAAAATGTATTGAGCTAGACCATATACATGGATGGACGCTTCTCCCTCTCTTTCACAGATGCCCTGGTTGCCTTAGTTTGAAAATCAAATCCGGAGACAGTTGTTTCATACCACAGCCTTCTGTGTGTTCTCTTTTTGACTCCATCCACATTTTCTCCACCTCCTTATCTATCATACACTAATTCCACCTTGCATTCCACTGATTTCAAAACTCGGTCCTGCAGAAAATGGAGAGCATTTTCGGTCCTGCAGTTCTACTACGTGATATATTTAAAAAAAAAAAGCTGCATTAGAAAGAATTTCCTACTCATACTCACCAGGCCATGTTATAGACAGAAGTATGCTACATGGCAGACCAAACCGAACTCACATCTCGGCATGTTCAGCCCACCCATTATCTCAGTCAATCATGGATAGCAGGAAGGTTCCTTACTTTTTCTGTGGCTAAACCAACTAGGCTCGTAATTTAACAATTTTATTTGTATTTACAGATAGCATACACCTTTGTTATTGAGGCACATGAAAGTTCACATGTTTCAGAAGACATTTCTGCCAAAAAAGACATTTTGATTTAAAAAAAGGTTAGGTTCAAATCTCTCTCCTGTGAAGTAGTGATGCGCAACATATACCTAGTTTCCTGAAATGAGTCACATTTTTTAAGAATACTTTGCTGAAGTGACTTGTCAGTGAATAAAACTGGTTTATGTGACTATGTAGGCTAATGTTATTGTGCTGGGAACATGTGAACATCTTTCCTCTTTTTCTTTCCAAGAAGGGAATTAGCAGGTAGCATGCCATCCCTCTCCAATGCGAGTGTCACCAATGTGTCAGCCCCTAGCCACTTCTCCATGACACCTCATAGTGCCCTATTCTCATTAATATTTCAGTCCAGCAGCCAAATAATCTTATCTAACATATGGAATTGTTTTAAGATTGTCATTCAGCTATTTGATTTTCAATTGTAATTTATTAGATTATTTTTTTTACATTTGATGAAACATTGAATTTGGCCTTACTGCAATTAGTCATTTTAAATGCAATGAATAACATATTCATACATGGGATGATAAGCTCAGAGAATTATTATACATTTGAAGCCATATTTAACAAAATAAATTGTCACTACAGTACTTCCATTCGATTGGATGTGGTACCAAACCCAAAGGAAGGACATGCCTAGTTCCCTATTAATGCAGTTTTTATTTATTATAATAAGGATAACCATTCTCCTCATCCTTTCTGGGGGAGCCTCCACTTCAATCTACCTAACTTTGTTTTCGTCTCAAATGACACCCGTTTCCCTATATTAGTGCACTACTTTTGACCAGACACCTTAGGGCTTTGGTAAAAATGTGGTCACTATACAGGGAATAGGGTGCATGGGTCCTAGTCAAATGTAATATAGGGAATAGGGTGCCATTTGGGATGCATCCTGTTTTCTGAACAGGTTGACCTTGTTTAACGCTTTCATAAACATGCTTGGAATACGTTAAGCCTCAAATCATTCTCTAAGGCAGTAATTTGACCCATTGTTTGCATCCTAAATGGTAGCCTATTCCCTATATATTGCACTACCTTTGAGCAGAGCCCTACAGGCCCTGGTCAAAAGTAGTGCACTCTAAAGAGGATATGGTGTCATTTTTGACAGAGACATTATTTGTGAATTCTATGGGTTTGGGCTATTTACCTTCTTTGGCAGGCAAAATAATACTTGTTATGTAAGCGTTAAAGCTGCTTCTGGCCATACTGCTAGGATACATTCTTAGAACCCAAAAGGGTTCTTCGGCTGTCCCCATAGGTTGACCCATTTTGATTCCAGGAAAGGGTTTTTACATGAAACCCAAAAGGGTTCTACCTGAAACCAAAAATAAATATTCAAAGGGTTCTCCAGAGGACTGCTGAAGAACTGTTTGAGGTTCTAGATAGCACCTGTCTAAGAGTGTAGTAGGGCTCTGGAATGATTTCATCAACCACTGTGCTTCTAGCTTTATTTGGTCTTAAACATGGTTGTCTGAAGGCCTTACTTGTCACACAGTTAACTACTAGGTGATTCATTCTCAACCAGGGCTGTTAGGGTGACCATATTACCGCCACACCGGCGGTCACGATGGCAGTTAAATTCCTTTTTAGTCAGGTAATTAGGCTTCTCCAAGCTCTGATGCTGCTGATGGTCATAAGTAGCCTACCAAACCAGCTAAGTGCCTGGAACTCAGCACTCTACTGTCCCTCTAATCACTCTGACATCAACGCAAGTGTAATCAAACACTTGACGAACACTTGACGAACACTATGAGCTCATGATGCACACCATTTTTTATAGGCTATGCAATTGCGTGAGAAAACAGAGTGATCGTCTCTATTAAACAGGGTTCCATCAGCTTTCTATATGCTAGGCCTACTATATTTATTTCTCAACTTTCCTAATATTAAGCACAATGCTTCTCTTTACAACAGGAGTGTAGTCTACCTGGCTAGCATGAAAATGAACCATGGGAAAAGCCTCCTCCATTCGCTATTTTAAGTGCATGACATGTATTTTTTTCCCCTGACCCTTTTTTTCTAGACAGGTGCATGATAATGGTCCATTCTAAATCCAAACAAATTTCACACATATGTTAGTTAGTATATGTAAAAACAAGATAAAATCAAGAATAGTCTGATGGGTGACTTTATTAGCCTAAGAATTGCGAATTATATATTATCACTTGGGAATGATGCCCAGCTTAAGGAAAGAAACAGTGCATGCCTTGTTTTTGCGACTTTTTCAAATCATAGTCGCACACATCATGTAGGCTAGGCAACAGGACTATATGTTTTGATAAGGTTAAACTAAAATGGCCAAATAACTTCTTAAAATTAAGCACATTAATCAGCTTTACAGTGAGTGTAGAGGCTAACAGGCATACAAGTTTGGGGAAGACAATTTTCACCATAAAAATGTACTTATATAATAAAAGCGTTACATGCATATTTGCATTTGGGTCACTTTTGAGAATTGGGTTTTCCTGCTAATGGAACATTCATGCTTATAGCCTATTGCCACGTGTTCATTGCTATGCTTATAATGTGAAGAAATACCCTAATAGTTTATCAACATTTTAAGCTAAATGTTCTGATCCGTTGCGTTAGCCTCACTGCTTAAAACTTTTATTTTTATGCTGGTGGTTGTATTAATTTGGGATCTATCGCATCCCACAACTGTCCCAGACAATGTTTGGAATATTTATTTATTGCACAGAATAGGTCAACTTTTGTACTATGGGGGATAGTAGATTGACATAGGCTTTTGCTGTTCGTTAGGCCTACTCATCTTGTTCGCTGACAAAAAGTGAATGTGGACAGTTCTTCCATTATCTTCAATAGGCGCCTTGGAATTAGATAAGGACGCGCGCAGTTGCATCCCCGATGTGTCTGTCTTCACTTGTAGCCTGTGAGAAAGACCCAATCACATGACGGAGAGCCATGTGAGTGATAGTCGCTTAGGAGCACGCAGCCGGGAGAGAGGAATTACAATTATTATATTCATCCCAAGGGTACAACAGCCACTGGCATTGCTTTTTTTAGGGGACATTACGGCCACACAAGGGGATGCCGCCAGGAAATTCAAGGAATTATCAAGTGCTTGTCAAATTGTGAATGTGAGAATGATGAAGTGCGCAAAAAACAAAGCAGAGCTTCACTTTTTTCAAATGATCATTAGAGTCGCATCATGCAGCCTTAGAATGTACCAAAAATCAAAACATAAAGCCCAACATTTGTATCACAACTAAAGTTACATAACTAACTCTAAATCAAGCATATAGGACTACCTGTTTCTTCGTAAACCGCTCAATACAGAATGTGCACACTCCCTCAAATCGCTTCTATTTTATTCAGCTATTTTCAATTGTATTCTTCATATTGTAAAATAGTATAAAATAATGCCACAGAATTCTAAGCAAATCTTGTCTGTCAAATTAACTAGTCTTGCCCACAGTCATATGGCATGGCCAGATCAGGGCTTTTCATAAGGACAACTCAGAGTATGCTATTCTGTTCTCCTGAAATAGACGACATTTTCTTCATATCATGTTTCTTTAGACCTGTCTAAAATAAATAATAGATTTATTGTGGTGGTGTAGGCTATACTACATGGATTTATTATAGGACTTTTCAAAAGGTCTGCATCAGTTGCTTGTAGGCTATGCGTGGAAGACAGGAGATGCTACATTTGTTTATGTTAATTAGCAGTCTATTGTAGCGGTATTTATTAGAGAGGGGTAAAGAAAGCTTTTGTTCGGGCGCCAGGCAGGTATTAACCATGCCGAAAGGAAAAGAGTAGAATAGAGAGAACCACTACCAGACCCACACACATCAGCAGAAGAGACTGCCCAGAGTGTAGCCTGTTTACCAGATAGCCAGTGGAGAGAAAAAAGAATACACACCATATAAAACCCACATCACAGCACCGGGGTAACCCAAACAAGAATACCTCATACAATAATACTAATACTAATAATGGCAGAGCAATTCAACAGCAACTTCATACAAGAACGAACCCAGTCATCAACATAGGATTTGCAATAATCTGTATTATTTTCTAGTAGATGAGTGCATAGGGTATGAATGTGGGGGGTGTTCATCGACACAACAAAGGCCTTAAAAATGTCCAGTCTTCTCGGCCACATGTCATTAGTACATCTCAATACAGTTCACATAACAATACACAATTGGCAAGCAACCTCCCTTTTAACTAAAATGTCCAAATACTTCAGGCAGGGCAATAATAGTCCAGCTCTAATGCACTTCAATGGGAAGTGCATTGGAAAAATAGAGAGTCTGTTTCAGGGTAAAGCACTGGAACGATAGAGGGAAGAGAAAAAGAGAAAGAGAACAAGAGAGGTCTTAGCTGTGGTCTTCAGGCGTGCAGGTGTACTGTCTGACTGTCCGATGGTTTGTATGTTAAAGCTTCGCAACAATGTTGCTACTAATCCATGCGATCCATAACGGGCGTGGTCCCAAACAAAAACAACCACGACCTAGAGCGATTACACCGATGATTGAGTTAAATACTCTATAAACTACACACGCTGAAAACAAACAAAACTTCTGCAGCACAGCACACACAATCAAACTGTCGCGCCACCAAAGAGCCCCTCCCCAAAGAGCTGAACGAGCTCTCTTTATATTCTTCTTCCTTACTGCTCATGCGCTCTTAAAGTGGCAGTGCACGGTGAAGGCTCTGTGCAGATTTCGCCACACTATAACCGTGAAACCGGCAGTTAGTTGCTTGACAATCACCGCCACAGCCCTAGTCTCACCATATATCGGATGAAAATGGAAAGTAAATACATTCAGTATTCTGTTAAAATATGCCATTCCTGAGCCTGTATGGAGCACTTAATGATATGTTGCCGCCTGCATTTACATGCAGGTTTCGACATTAGAATCATGGAATGAATTATAAAAACCATGATGACGTACATTTAACTATGAAATTGTGGCAATATTTGCACTCTTTTTGTGTTTTTGTTTTGTATAAAAGACTAAGGCTTCTTTGTTTCGAATTGACACTTTGATATGTGCATGCTATTTGTAAGCAATGTGCTCAGGTAGAATAACAGCCCGGAGCTTTCTGTCCTGCCTCATGCCCATGTGACTGCATGATTCGGGGTTGGAATGCTTTGGAATGCTTTGTCGTTTGAGTTACCTAATTTAGACTGAATTGGATCAAATCCAAAATGTCACCCTATGCACTATACATTGCACTACTTTTTGGTTCCATTTGGGATGTAGATGCAGTGCCAACCGTATTATGTAAAGCCAGACAGAACATACTTCCCTAAAGACATAGAAAGACTCTTGCTTCAAAATGTAGCATGACTAATGGAAGACAGCAAAAACATAGATTTTTCATTCAGTTGTTTTTCCAATTGACTTTGATTGTTTTCGATGGTATATGTTAAATGGGATTATTACACAGCTCAAAATGTAGACCTTATAATGCTGTTCTTGGCGCCATACGGTAGGTGTCATATCCTGACGGTTCTTGTGTTTAATAAGTCTCTCTCACAAAATAACGCTTAATCTCAATGGGACTGTATAGATGAATGTAAAATATTTTGTGTCATTGTTCTGTTTTATTTTAAACTGATAATGAGCAACTCAAGATCCTAATAAACACTAAACATACACATTTAACACAACCTAATGACCCTGATTAGACATTTGGGATGCATACCAAATTGGACAATATTCCCTATATAGTATACTACTTTTGACCAGGGCCTATTGGGCTCTTCTCAAAAGCAGTGCACTGTAGGCAATAGGGTGCCATTAAGGAAGGGGCCTTGGACTCATCTGCATAATGCAATTTATTTTTGCGTACCTCCCACTTTTGCTTCAGTATGTTTACGCATTCAGCTAATGTTTTATGATTTGTGTTTTTACATGGCAGGTTTTGATGACCGGGACACAGATCTCTTCTTGTGCGACACCAACACCTGCAAGTTTGACGGAGAGTGTTTGAGAATTGGAGAGACCGTGACGTGCATCTGTAACTTCAAGGTAAGACATTGTTCAATGTTTTATTCTCAGAAAATGTTTTGGGGAAAAATTGCATATTCTTCTTTTCATATACAGTGATCATTGTTGCCACCTCATTTGGTTGGAGTTGGATTTTTATGGTGGGCTGACGGTTTGTTGTTTTTCAAATTAAGATGTTGGACTTTACCCAATGTTGATGTAACCAATAAATTACTGGGAGTTCATATATGGAGTGTACAACTTTATTTTCTTATAGTTTATTGGACTTAAATGTACAAAACAATCCATTTCAGGGGCAATCTGTGATTGCTACGTCTATTTTTGGACTTTTAAATTTATGATACAGCCATTGATTCTTGAAGAATATAAATTATGAATGTGTTATGAGCTTAGTTCAAATTAGTTAAACTGTCTAACCCTATCATATCCCCAAAATATAATATATATTGTATATATATTGTGTATATATACTGTACTTATTAAGCTTACTTTACTTTTTTGTTTGTAAACAATGTAATTGTAAACAAACATTGTATAGCCTCAAAACATTATTATTTTGTTGTCATGGATGTTCTGTCTATGAATTTGAGAGTGGTTACATTTTCCTCAGCTGTTAAACAAAACACCCACTAGCTATCAAGAGGGAGGTGAATACACTGTATAGTAAAGACATAATTTACTACTTCTCATAAAACTGAATGTCACTCTCAGTCAAGGTGGCTGTTTAATGCATTCCACTTTATTGATGTTATTGCCATTGACAAAAAACAGATTTAAATACCCTCATTAGTAACATAAATCCAGTGAATGATGCTGTGCTATGGTTCAGTTTATTACCAATCTATAACAAAGGCAGCAAACCAGCCATCCATTGATAGATTTTTGTATTACTCTCACCTCATTCAAACTAATATATTCTATATTACAAATGTAAAAGATTATACCAAGATAAAGCATAAGGATATGCCTTATGCGTTTCAGCTCGAAACTCTCTTCCAATGTGGCGAGCTTATCAGCACACCCAGCGCCGGCGCTCTAGGCAGACGACACTCGATCGGTCGCTTGCTTTAATCTCAATTTTGTACATCCCTGGGAGCGGACATTAGTAAAAGCGCACAGATAAATTACATTACCTCTCCATTTCTCATCCCTGAGATCTCGTACTGATAGTGGATGTCATTCGGGATAGAGCTCTCTCTGTGAAGCATAGCAAGGAGCGGGTCACACCGCTTTCCTTTCATACTTACTTAATACTGGTTTGGCCTTGGGTCACGGCCTACCGTGGCATCCTGTGTCTCTGTATGTATGGACGGGATGGGACCTGACGTCAATGCGCTTAAACCAAATAGCCGCCATGTCGTTATTCCATTAAGCGTTGTAATTCAGCAAACATGATTCTCTTATAGGGGTAGGCTGTGTCTGAGGGGGTTGTGTACTTCTCCACACACACACACACACACACACACACACACACACACACACACACACACACACACACACACACACACACACACACACACACACACACACACACTTTAAGCTGCTGAGGGGTTACGTGCAGTATAGCTGTGAGGAGGAAGTCGGTTTGATCTGCGAGAATCAATGGGTGCTATTCAAAGGCGGGATGTCCATTCAGCAACCATGTTAGATAGCTAGTCCATTTCACACTGCCTCTTTTGAGGAGCTGAGGCTCGAGTCTTTAGCAGGACTCGCTATCACTACCACACAACATGCTGTGTGTGTGTGTGTGTGTGCTACAGTTTCACAGTTATGTGATACTTGGACCTGCTGTGAAATATCTTGTTATGATATCATCCATTCATGTCGGATTATGACTATTTCTAGCATCTCAATGAATTTTTTCAATAAGGCTATTGTTTCAATGGCTCTGGCTTGCTTTTCAAGGTATAGTTTTGACCCTGTCTATAATGTGTTCTGTAACTCCAATTTTGGGTTGTGACATTTTCTCTGCTGTAATACATTATATCTATCTGCTGTCATGGCTGAATCAGAAATAGTTAGGTAACATTAATAAATATGATGTTTTATTTACATAATAATGCTTATGTGAGATATGTCATTAGAATGTCTTCTTTTGGATAATACTGTTGGCAGTTGCATTTTCCTCTCTCTTCTCCAGGGCTTAGTCACTTGGGGCCCAGAGAGGGGAGAGGTCAGGCTTGTCTTCATATGTCAATGTATCTGTTAAACCATGTGATGCTATGAAGAATATCATACACCTAGGGACACTGGAGGACAGAATGGAGGCTTGTCTTCTTATGGGAATGTGTCTGTAACTATTGTATGTCCCCTCTGAGGTTGCCCTTATCTTGACCTAGTATATGACCTAAGAGGCTCACTGTCTTTTCTGATCTTGTCCAGGAGGGGTGGTATTTGAGATGGGAGTATCTAGAATTGACAATTGATATATGCCATTGGATAAGGTAATGTTTTAGTCCTAAGTGGTACCAAAAACGAGATTAGAACCTTGTCTAAAGAGACCAAACTGAACAATAATGTATAGCTAATGCTGTCTGGCTATGGGATACTCCTCTCTCAATTAAAAGTCTTCCTTTGTAATGTTCCTAAGATCTGTGTTTCGTCATGTGAGTTGAGATGGGTGTGTCTTGGCTATAAATTATACTAAGAATTGTTTTGTAAGCACTCTCAGAGAATTAATTTATTGACACTGAATTGATCTGAGAGTCACAGGGCTATGGTGAAGCTCATATATAATTAAAGATGGACTTCATAATATAACTCTGACTTGTGTGTGGTTTGCTCTCTCAATGTTTAGTAATACAGGAAATTACCACGACACTGCTCATGACTGGCTTTCAGCATTTTAATGTAATTTTGTGTATCAGTCCACAATGTTGTTGTTATTTCCTCTAATATCTGGTTGCTACTGGCTATTCAGCATGTTTATGTCATTTTATTTCTAATGTTAGGTTGGGATAGTACTTCAAAGATGGCGAGAGCTAATGCAAGTCGTGCTGTGGATGTGACAGTGGAACAGAACAACATGTCCTTTCTAGCTCTCTCAGAGCAAACACTTCCTCCAGAAAGCACTCTCACACACACACACACACACACTACTGACGAACCATAGCTATACCACGGTGCAGTCCCTGGTGGCATTCAGGAGGCCATAATAAGAGGGCTCCTGATGGTGACCTTGTTCCATGTATTTGTATACATTCATGATCCTTTTATCAGGGAACCGTCTCTGAGTCGTACAGTCCATAGAGCTGTAATTCCCAAGCAGAGCCTTGGATAAAGGGCACCTAGGGACACTGGAATAACAGGTACCCTGGTATAAGATGATGGCTGTTCAAATATTCATTAGTGTTTGTAGTGAAACTAAAGTGCATGTGTCAGGAAATGGTTAAGTATAAGTATTTTATTGGGAGTTGTTATACTAGCACCCTCTTAGCAGAGACAGGTGCTGTAACATCACTAACGTGACATGCCACTATGATAGGATAAGACATGATAGAATATGTTTAATCTCCCATTAATTTTGTTATATCTTGCTCCCCCTTCTTTCTTTGCATTGAACCCCTCATCTGTTCCTCCACTACCTTCCTCAACTCTCCAGCTGACTCTCTACCCCCTGCCTCTCTCTCTCTACACTCTTAGAAAAAAAGGTGCCATCTAGAACATAAAAGGTTATTTGCTGTCCCCATAGGAAAACCCTTTGAATAACCTGTTTTGGTTCCAGGTGGAACCCTTTTTGGGTTCCAGGCAGAAGCCTTTCCACAGAGGGTTCTACATGGAACCCAAAAGGGTTATCCTATGGGGACAATAGAAGAACCCTTTTGGTTAGAAAATACATTTTTTTTGGAACTGTAAGCCCTTTGAGAGTTCCATTGGGCAGCAGGTAGCCTAGTGGTTAAGAGATTGGGCTAGTAACTGGAAGGTTGCTGGTTAAAATCCCTGAACTAACTAGGTGAAAAAGCTGTTAATATGCACTTGAGCAAGGCACTTAACCCTAATTGCTCCTATAAGTCACTCTGGATAAGAGTGTCTGCTAAAATTTAAATGTTGTCATAGTGGTCTGCAAAATTGACTTCCACCTTTTGCATGACAATTGTGCCAATTCAAATCAGTGTGAAGAAGGGCCCAGCACTGGTGGCATCTCCCAGAGCTGTATCTTTGGGAGCTAATTCAGATTGACTGAAGGGCAATGTTGATAGATGGGCACTCCTGTAGTGTCCATGCTATTTTAGTTCATGGAAAAGGCCAGAAGGGCAGTCCTTTGGTGTATGGGCCGTATGTAGGAAAATGTTTAGTAAGGTAAACTCACTGGTAAGAGTCAGGTATTGGTGGATGCATAAGCCCAACTAGCTCATGTGACCATGTTAGAAATGAAGATGAGATCTAAAGATATTGTCCTACATTTATCACTCAAGGCCTCACAACCCATCCAGTCACCCAAATTAACACCATGAAAATGTATGCAGCATCTGGCCTCCAAGTTGCCTTTTCCCCTTATTCAGTCAAGGCAGTGGGCTTGATGGGGGGGCAAGGCTATCTCCTCAGGACGGTAGCATCTGTGTCAGCTCCTTGGCGGCTCTAGCTGGCCTGTCAGACACTATTACAGCAGAGCCCATCTCCGGTGACTGCACTGGGGCCTAATCAAGAGGAGACTGCCAACCGGTTAAAGAGCAGAAGCACAAGCCAAGCAGCCCCCAGTCTATCTCTCCCCCCAACCGTCAGAGCAGACTAGAATCTGCAACCATGGCAAGGCATGATGGGAGTTTGTCAATCACTCAGACAATGCTCAACACATTTCTGTCTGGGGGATAGAAGGAATACATCATCAGCTTAGACACAGAACAGATTTTATCCTGGGATGGTGTTCCTCAAGAATTAGCTGTTGGTCCATTGCCTTTTGTTATTGACCCCCACTGACATAAGTTCCCTCGGATGTGTCTTGGGTAATGTGGAGTGTTTTTGAGGCAAAGGCTGAGGCGAAGGCTGAGCCAAACCAAATCAACTGAAACTGGGAGTTGTTGTCTGTGCTTCTGGCTCTGTATTGGAATTATATCTGATTTGGCACCAACTTTGGACTAGAAGCAACAAAGTACTTTAACACCCACTTTTGGATTGAAGGCTGTACAGAGGGTGCCCTTGTAAGAGGAGAGAATGAACAACTAATGTTACAGTATCTTTGTGGGTGTTTGTCTCTAGGTGTTTGTCTCTCAATGCAGCGACAAACACCTATTGCTATCCACTGCCTCCTCCCGTTTCGCAGTTTGTCTTTACCAAAGCCTTTCTCGGTTGTGTTCTTTTCCCTGATGGAAGGTCAGAGCTTACCCCCGGTGTGGAGCTAATGATCTGACAAAAGCCCCTGATTTTACGCTCTCTGTCCCCCAAGCTCTGTGCCGTGTCAGAAACACTGTAGCAGACATCCATCACGCTTCAAGGTCGACTGACAGATGAGAGCTCTGCATCAGAGACTGAGACGCCATCTCAGACGAAAACATCTGTCTCTTGTCATGAGCCACAGGTACCCCTGCTTCTAGAACCAGTGAGTCATCTCAGTCAGAGGCTTAAAGAGATGTCGCTTTGATTAGTATGAGCAGACGTAAGAAAATACTATGCCTCAGGGTCTTTTGAGTGGAAATCGTGTACCGTGAATACGGCACATTGTATAGATCAAATGGTGGAGTGATTCAATGAGAATCAGAACGTGCCGTGCAGCACGGTTGCTATCTTCTGAGGTGAGCCACATTTTTGTAGAGATGTTTATTATTGATTGGAGTGAATCATAGCCTTGGGATCTATTTCATATTCGAGAGCTTGCTTTAATGGATACAGGAAATGCGTGAGGTTTGAGTTTGTCAGTGTGTGTCTGTTTCCGTGTGTTTGTGTTTTATTTTCTGTGTGTTTGTGTGTGTTTGTGCATACATGTTTGTGATGTTGTGTTGTCGTACAACAGGAAGCTAAACCTTTAACATCACTCACAGTAAACAGAGAGTGATGGTAGCAATGAAAAAAAATATATATAATTAAGAGAGAAAAAAACATTCAGAGGGGGCGGATGGATTCTTTACAGGGCAACCGTCCACTGCTTGGCAACCCATGGCCCAGACTTCAAAGAGTTTTTGTGACCATGCTGAGTAATTGGCCATAATGTAGCTGTAATGGGTTCGGCAGCAGCTGATTAGAATATCAATGTTAATCGGCAATGGTGTGGCTTGTGCTAGTTGACATGGTGCTCTATGGGGTCAAGCTGAGAAGATCTTCAAGTAGACAACCTCTGAAACAAAAGGATATCTGAGGTTCATTGGAAAATCACTCGTGCAGGTGTCAATTTGGAAGCCCATGGATATTGAATGCAGAGATGTGGTTTTCATTTTATAGGTTTATATTTTAACCCTCACACATGGTAATGTAAAAAATATTAATATGGCAATTCATTATGTGACAAAAGTGACTCACAATAACACAACTTTCTCTAAACACAGTAATGGCCTGGCAATTGTTATTGTCTGTCAATGGTATTTTGATGACATGACATAGGTTTATGCTATTTGTGTTATCCTCAAATGTCTGATTTTATTTATTTTGTTTGCATATTGATATTATCTCGATTTGTTTAATTGCAGGACAAATATCTATTATGAGGAGGATCTCCAATCCCATCTAAATATTTTACTAACTGCATCCTATTTTACAAATATTTGTGCACATATGTTTCCTTTACCTCTCTCCCTAATATCTCCAATAGAGGTTGACCGATTAATCGGAATGGCCGATTAATTAGGGCCGATTTCAAGTTTTCATAACAATCGGAAATCTGTATTTTTGGGCGCCGATTTGCCTATTAAAAATATATATATATATATATATATATATATATATTATATATACACCTTTATTTAATATTTAACTAGGCAAGTCAGTTAAGAACACATTCTTATTGTCAATGACGACCTAGGAACGGTGGGTTAACTGCCTCGTTCAGGAGCAGAACGACAGATTTTCACCTTGTCAGCTCGGGGGATCCAATCTTGCAACCTTACAGTTAACGAGTCCAACGCAATAACGACCTGCTTCTCTCTCATTGCACTCCACAAGGAGACTGCCTGTTACGCGAATGCAGTAAGCCAAGGTAAGTTGCTAGCTAGCGCTAAACTTATCTTATAAAAAACAATCAATGATAATCACTAGTTAACTACACATGGTTGATGATATTACTAGATATGATCTAGCGTGTCCTGCGATGCATATAATGTGACTGAGCATACAAGCATACAAGTATCTAAGTATCTGACTGAGCGGTGGTAGGCAGAAGCAGGCGCATAAACATTCATTCAAACAGCACTTTCGTGCGTTTTGCTAGCAGCTCTGAGGCTGGTGTAACCGAAGTGAAATGGCTAGCTAGTTAGCGCACGCTAATAGCGTTTCAAACGTCACTCGCTCTGAGCCTTCTAGTAGTTGTTTCCCTTGCTCATGGGTAACACTGCTTCGAAGGTGGCTGTTGTCGTTGTGTTACTGTTTCGAGCCCAGGGAGGAGCGAGGAGAGGGACGCAAGTTATACTGTTACACTGGCAATACTAAAGTGCCTATAAGAACATCCAATAGTCAAAGGTTAATGAAAAACAAATGGTATAGAGGGAAATAGTCCTATAATTCCAATAATACTGTATATACAACCTAAAACTTCTTACCTGGGAATATTGAAGACTCATGTTAAAAGGAACCACCAGCTTTCATATGTTCTCATGTTCTGAGCAAGGAACCAAAACGTTAGCTTTCTTACACAGCACATATTGCACTTTTACTTTCTTCTCCAACACTTTGTTTTTGCATTATTTAAACCATTATTTGGTTGAGGCTAAATTGATTTTATTGATGTATTATATTAAGTTGAAATAAAAGTTTATTCAGTATTGTTGTATTTTTTTGGTCCTCCAATAATCATTATCGTTATCGGCGTTGAAAAATCATAATCGCTCCATCTCCAATGTCAGGTATAGACATTCTCAGCTAAGCCAGTTAATCTCTATGTACTGTATGTTACCGGTCTAGGTTGAAATAGTATTTATTTGTTAAGCATGCTTAATTTCACTGGTGTGTAGCACCTTGATGGGTAAGTGTAACGCTCGTCGGACGAAGTGGAGCAAGGTTCAGCGTGGTACGTGTTCATGATTCTTTATTAAATCCGACCACCAAACAAAAGAACAATGAATATCACGTTCCGTAGAGCTAAGCTAACAGAGCTACGTTCCGCAGAGCTAACAAAAAAACAACATCCCACAACCTAAGGTGGCAAAACAGGCTGCATAAGTATGATTCCCAATCAGAGATAACGATAGACAGCTGTCCCTGATTGAGAACCATATCCGGCCAAAACATAGAAACACAAAACATAGAAATAAAGAACATAGAATGCCCACCCAAATCACACCCTGACCAAACCAAATAGAGACATAAAAAGGCTCTCTAAGGTCAGGGCGTGACAGTAAGGTTTACACCGTTAGGATTATTCAATTTGTTTTAATGCACTGAGCAAGTTAACTCAATTGTAACAACAATGTGGGAACACATTTAATAAACAACCAAGTTTACCAGGTCTTGGTCCAAAATGACTCTATGATTACTGTAGTAATATTATGAAAATATGTTGAAAATAAGTTGTCGTGGAATTGTGTGTTCTTGATTTTCACAGCTGCGTTATAAATACAAAGTTACATTTTACATCATGCTTCCATGACATTATGGTTTTCTACTGGACTAAAGTATATCCCAGGCTCACACAGTCTTATAGTACAAAGTCAACTGTGCGTCCCAAATTACACCCTACTACCTGCATGTCTTTTTTTTAACCTTTATTTAACTAGGCAAGTCAGTTAAGAACAAATTCTTATTTTCAATGATGGCCTAGCAGAATGACAGATTTGTACCTTGTCAGCTCGGGGATATGACCTTGCAACCTTTTGGTTACTAGTCCAACGCTCTAACCACTAGGCTACCCTGCCGCCCCAGCCCCATGGGCCCTGGTCAAAAGTAGTTCACATTGAAGGGAATAGGGTGCCATTTGGGACGCACTCAACCAGTTTTACCAAGCCTCAGTTCCATTCCCTCATCACTATGTTTATATCTCTCTCTACTGTCAGATTATTCTTGTCTGAATGTAATCTGGCCCTGTAAAGCCTACTGTGAATAACTAGCCTTCTGTTGACTATTCACCTCACTCCACAAAATTCAAATGGACCGACTAATTGTTTATTTTATTCCTGGGTACATGGGCAGGTATAGATAAATGCTAATTTCAATGGATGATTAGCTGATTCATTTATTGATTCTGATGGGCTGTCATGTTTGGTTTGTACAGATGTTGGATTCATCTAACTCTCCAATTTACAAACACTAAAATGTGCTTTGTCCGTTTATTATACATACGTATACAGACAGCGATGATTGTACTCTCGCTCTCTTTCTCCTCCTTTTCATCTCTCTTCCTCTCCATCCCTCTCTCTTCCTCGCCATCCCTCTCTCTTGCTCTCTCCCTTTTTGTTAAACCTTGTCAGACAACTGCTATGTACAACTGCTTTGTGTGATGTCACCTGCAATTGCAAGAAGGCATTTTCTACATAGTGTACAAAGTGCCCTCGCCCCTGTGTTTGTGTGTCAGGCCAGTCTCACAAGCAGGTAGACAACAGGTCTACATGTCCGTTCCTTATTTCTCTGCCCAAATATAGAGGTAGTAAGGTTAGGTTGGGGTTGCAGAGGGGGCTTGCTCACAAGGCAGAGCCACAGCAGCCCCTGCAGGTGGATTTGGGAACTACAGCTCAGCCAGCAGCCCGGAGTACTTGCAATGGGATGGGTTAATGTAGATAGGCAAAGACACATACAGTACATACATACACACATGCACACATGGACAATAGCACACTCCATTATCTCCTAGGTAGTTGAAATGCTGCCCTGTGCACCAGGTTTCGTAACAGAGCAGGGCTGAATCTCCGTTCGGAGGTGTGGTCTGTTTTGAAAGGCCCAGTGCAGGCGTAGAAGGCTGTGCCATATGGCCTTAGCCCATCGCTTTAGCTCACTGTCTGCAGAGAAAAATGGGGGATCAAATTCTCTCAGCTTCTGTCTGTCCCTTTCTCCATCCCTTCCTTCCAATTCACCCCTCCCCCTCTCTTGCACTCATTCACCCCCCCCCTCTCTCATTTGCACTCAATCCCCACTTCTCCATATCCCTTTTTCTTCTCCATATCCATAGTACGTTTGCCTATGTTTCTCTGCCACATCCTCCTTCATGTCTTTTCCTCTCCATCCTCCAGGTTTCTGTCTGTCACTCTGATTCCTCCTACCCACATTGCCTGTTTATCCCCCTGCATGCCTTCTTTCTCTCTCCTCTCTTCCTCTCCTCCTCCTCTCCACCATCCTCCATTAGCGAAAAGGATGAGAGATACACTGGGCAACTGAGAACTGTGAGACATCAAGGCTCAACGGCATCTTTGTGCCTACATAGATGTGCTCCGAGACGGGGGGGATGAATTCACACCTCCCTAAGAGATGGATGTTTAAATCCCTTTCACTTCCCTTAGGGGAGAAAAAGATAGGGAGAAGATCATACTAAGAGAGGCTTTATAGAGAAACAGGCACACTCCAAGATGCCCGCAGGGTCCTGCCAGGCATCTTTCCCTCAGTTGCATCATGTCTGGCAAAAGACATTCCTGGTGTTAAAAAACACTGAACCAGATGGAGAGAGGGAGAGGAGGATAAAAACGTACAGTATAAGCCACCCAGGTCCTCTCTGTAGAATTGGCCCTCCTTTCTTTCTTTTGAGAAGGGGGAGGGAGGGAGAGTTCTTCCCTCTGTCCTTGAGCTATCAAGTCCTTTCATCCCTTCTCTTTTTTCACCGTTTCTTTCTTGTTCCTGTCAACCATTTCTTCCTAGTATCCCTCTTTCTCCAACCCTGTTCTTTCTTTCCTCTCCTCTCCTTCACTTTTCCTCACACTCCTCTGTCTCTATCCTCTTTTCCCCCCTCTCTATTGCTTTCTATCTCGAACTGTCCTTCTCTCTACCCCCTTCTCACCCTCCCTCTCTATCTTCCTTTTTTCCCCTCCTTCTGGCTTTCTATTTCCAACTCTCTTCTTTCCTCTACTCCTGCTCACTCACTCTCTTTCTCCATCTCTCTCTCTTTCTCTCTCTCTCTCTCTCTTTGATCAGGAGCCAACCCTCTGTCTCTTCCTCCCTCCCTGCATTATGCCACCCTCCCTTACTCTCCCAGCCAGTTAAAAATGTTGCCGCTCTGTAGCCCTGCATCGCTTTCAGGCTCCAGAATCGATGGCATGGATATTTTTGTGCTGCTCCTGGCAGTCGACAGACTGTATGTGTGTGTGTGGGTATGTTTCAAGTTTCAAGTTTTGTTAGTCGTATGTACAGGATACACATGGAATACACAGTCCAACAAAATGCTTACTTGCTGGTTCTTTCTCGACAATGCAACAACAATAAGAAATAATACAAACAAAAAGTAAATGGCTCAGTAGGATAGAAGAATAGAATAAACATGTTAGCGTATAGTATATTCAGAACAGCCTGAATTTGGCGGGACACACTGCAAGGTGTCGAAAGCATTCCACAGGGATGCTGGCCCATGTTGTCTCCAATGCTTCCCACAGTTGTTTCATGTTGGCTGGATGTCCTTTGGGTGGTGGACCATTCTTGATACACACAGGAAACGGTTGAACCTGAAAAACCCAGCAGCGTTGCAGTTCTTGACACACTCAAACCGGTGCGCCTGGCACCTAATACCATACCTTGTTCAAAAGGCACTTAAATATTTTGTCTTGCCCATTCACCCTCTGAATAGCACACATACACAATCCATGTCTAAATTGTCTCAAGGCTTAAAAATCCCTCTTTAACCTGTCTCCCCCCACTGATTGAACTGACATCAATAAGGGATAATAGCTTTCACATGGATGTCATGGAAAGATCAGGTGTTTCTAATGTTTTGTACACTGTGTGTGTGTGTGTGTGTGTGTGTGAGTGTGTGTATGTGTGGATGATGCGGGACTTCCTCAGGCACCGTTTTGAGTAGATGTCCTGGATGGGTGGGAGCACTGTCCCAGTGATGTACTGGGCCGTCTTCACCACCCGCTAGAGGGCCTTGCGGTAATGGATGAAGCAATTCCTGTACCATGCCGTGATGCAACCGCTCTCACTGTATTATTTGGAGAGGAACCGGGGTGGCATGCCGAATTTCTTACGCCGCCTTAGGAATTATATGCTCTGTTGCGCCCTCTGACAAGAGTGATGGTGTTGTTGGTCCATGTCATGTCCCCAGTGATGTGGATGTTGAGGAACTTAAACTGCTGACCCTCTCTACTACAGTCCTGTTGATGTAGATGTTTGAGTTTGTGCATGTGTGTTTGTGCGCACGTGCGTGTTTATATGTGTTAGTGTGTGTGTGTGTGTATGTTTGCATTGTTCTGCCGGAGTGTGAACAGATGAAATGACAGCCTACTGTGTGGTTTGCCATCCTGTACACCTGCACACATTATAGTTAATCTATTAGGGGCCTGTAGTAGCCAGTTTATCTCCTGTGGGACCCACACTGTGGGCCCAAGTTGTGGCAGTGACAAATTGTTTCATGGTTTGTTTTTTCAGAAATGTTTAGCGTATGTGCTACTGTTCTACAAGTCTTTACAGTATTTGCAGTGGCTTGTTGTTTAGAAAAGTTTAAAGTGGAATCAAAATGCCAATATACACTACCATTCAAAAGTTGGGGGTCACTTAGAAATGTCTTTGTTTTTAAAGAAAAGCACATTTGTTGTTCATTAAAATAACATCAAATTGATCAGAAATCCAGTGTAGAGTTGTTAATGTTGTAAATGACTATTGTAGCTGTAAACGGCAGATTTTTTAATGGAATAGCTACATAGGCATACAGAGGCCCATTATCAGCAACCATCACTCCTGTGTTCCAGTGGCACGTTGTGTTAGCTAATCCAAGTTTATAATTGTAAAAGGCTAATTTATCACTAGAAAACCCTTTTGCAATAAGCACAGCTGAAAACTGTAGTCCTGATTAAAGAAGCAATAAAACTGGCCTTCTTCAGACTAGTTGAGTATCTGGAGCATCAACATTTGTGGGTTTGATTACAGGCTCAAAATGGCCAGAAACAAAGAACTTTCTAACCAGAATAGAAAGAGGAGTGGGAGGCCCCGGTGCACAATTGAGCAAGAGGACAAGTACATTAGAGTGTCCAGTTTGAGAAACAGACGCCTCACAAGTCTTCAACTGGCAGCTTCATTAAATAGTACCCACAAAACAGGAAAGTAACAGGAAATCAAATCAAATTGTATTGGTCACATACGCATATTGAGCAGATATTATTGCGGGTGTAACAAAATGCTTGTGTTCATAGCTCCATTGCAGTAGCATCTAACAATTCACAACAATATACACAAATCTCAAAGTGAATAATGGAAATAAGAAACATATAAATGTTAGGATGTGCAATGTCGGAGTGGCATTGACTAGAATACAGTATATACTCATGAAATTAGTAAAACAGTATGTAAATATTTTTAAAGTTACCAGTGTTCCATTATTAAAGAGGCTAGTGTTTCCATGTCTATGTGCATAGGGCAGCAGCCTCTAAGGTGCAGGGTTGAATAACCGAGTGGTAGCTGGCTGGTGACAGGGACTAAGTTAAGGGCAGGGTACTGGGTGGAGGCCGGCTATTGATGACTATTTAACAGCCTGATGGCCTTGAGATAGAAGCTGTTTTTCAGTCGCTCTGTCCCAGCTTTGATGCACCTGTACTGACCTCACCTTCTGGATGATAGCGGGGTGAACAGGCCATGGCTCGGGTGGTTAATATTGTTTTGGCCTTCCTGTGACATCGGGTGCTGTAGGTGTCCTGGAGGGCAGGCAGTGTGCCCCCAGTGATGCGTTGGGCAGACCGCACCACCCTCTGGAGAGTCCTGCGGTTGCGGGCAGTGCAGTTGCCTTTACCAGATGGTGATTCAGCCCGACAGGATTCTCTCAATGGTACATCTGTAAAGGTTTGTGAGGATCAAGACAAATTTCTTCAGCCTTGTGTAAGGTCTAAGAGGCGCTGTTGCTCCTTCTTCACCACATTGTCTGTGTGGGTGGACCATTTCAGATTGTCAGTGATGTGTATGCAGAGGAACTCGAAAGCTTTTACCTTCTCCACTGCGGTCCCGTCGATGTGGATAGGGGCGTCCTCTCTCTGCTGTCTCCTGAAGTCCACGATCAGCTCCTTCATATTGTTGACATTGCGGGCGTGGTTATTTCTAAAAAATTTCTAAAAACCTGTTTTCGCTTTGTCATTATGGGGTATTGTGTCTAGATTGATGAGGATATATTTTTAAATCCATTTTAGAATGAGGCTGTAACATAACCAAATGTGGAAAAAGTCAAGGGGTCTGAATACTTTCCGAATGCACTGTATCTGCACATGTTTGTTTGTGCACACACACACACACCGGAAGCCAGGGAAAATGATTGCCACCTGCAATGCCAGCCACTCAGCCATTATTCAAGGCACAATAGAGTTCAGTGAAAGGAACTTTTCTAAATTGTGGTCACACATGCCTGCCTACAAGGGCTACATATGTTAAGTGCCTCACTTGAGTACTAGTGTGCCCAATGTTAGATTTGAAGCAAACACTCTCTGTAAAAGTGTCTGATGGAAGTAGCTAGAAAGTTGGAATATTGTTTGAAGGTATTACACTCTCCTTTGGTCCATTATCAAACTATAAAGCCAAACTGCTTTCATCCACAATACTTTAGTTCATCAAAGTTACTATTGTACTACGCAAATTAAGCTTTGTTATAGGAAGAAAGTTATATCCTTTTCTCACAATTGAGCCAAGCTGAGTCAAGCTGTACTGTGCTGGCCTGGTGTCAGCACATTGTTATGACTCTCCTGTGAGGATACGAAGGATCAGGTTACAGTGAGTACGCTCTACAACACCGTCTCTCTCTCCCGCAGAGGGGGAGAGGGGTGAAGTTGGCCGCTTTATGACGGTCGTAAATACCTTGTAGAAACTCTGCCTTTGGGCTCTGCTGTAACGGCCTTTGTTGGTGGTGGAAGAAGATAACCAATGCGCAGCGTGTTAAGAGTCCATATTGATTTAATAGAACAATTGAACACTGAAACAAAAGAATAAAGCGACAACGAACGAAACGAAACAGTCCTGTACGGTGAATACACAAAACACAGAACAGAAAATATTCAGCCACAACTCAAGGGTGAAAACAGGCTACCTTAGTATGGTTCTCAATCAGGGACAATGATTGACAGCTTCCTCTGAGTGAGAACCATACCAGGCCAAACACAGAAATCCCAAATCATAGAAAAAAGAACAGACTGCCCACCCCAACTCACGCCCTGAACATATTAAAACAAAGACAAAACAAAGGAACTAAGGTCAGAACGTGACATCTTCAGGATTGAGGGGGAAGAAACCTTTTGTTACAAGGAGATTCCTCCCGCCATGACTACAACATCAAAAGGCTGGATAATGAAACAATGTTCCTGTAGTCCAAACATTGGGAATGGTTTGTGGGTATTTAAAGAATAACCATGTCAAAAGTTGTTGTTTTGTGATATCATGAAGGACGGTATAACTAAATAACTGTACCACATCTAAATGTTGTGGAACGTAAATGTTTAAATATGAACTATTTGTGATGTACATAGGGCAGCAGCCTCTAAGGTGCAGGATTGAGTAACCGGGTGGTAGCCAGCTAGTGACATGGACTTCTAAAATGCGAGAATTGTTTATCATATAAAGTCTTAACCAGTCAGTGACCACACCCACGTGAGCATTGACATTATGTAGGCATCATAGAACGCCCCTTTTGCCAGTGCATAAAACCCCTTGTGAAAAATTAACATATCAGACCAAGTTGGCAGACTGTGTTGAACCTGACGTCACAAATGGTTAGAATCTCCGAGACCAGAAAAACGTGGAGCGTGGATGCACGTTGAAATGGTAGGAATTGAACTCTCTAGAGACCAGTACATTGCCGGTTTGCTACGGGCGTGTAAAATGGTTCTAGCTCTACATTAGACCAGAATATACATGCGGCGCAAGCTGAATACGTCACAAATGGTCAGGAACTCTCAACGAGTGAAGAAGATAAAGACTACACATTCACAGTCTGCAGCTGTATATGTAAAATAGTCTAGGAAACTCGACCGAAGATGAGAAAATAACCTTTCCCTATCGAACGAACATTGGTGCGCCTGGAAGATCCGTCTAACAGACACTCCGAGACCAACCTACTACAACTACAAAGGACATGGTAACCTCTGGTGGACAACCAGAGACTTACACAACAAGTGACTCTCCGTAGATTAATTGAGTGTTTTCAACAGAGGGACAGCGAAGACATACAGACGTAAATATGTACATTACAATTATTTCGAATGAGCGGCCATTCACATTTCCATGAGCATAGTTATCAGCTGTATGTACGACAGTGGAATTCATTTGTCTCTCCCTTTCCCTCTCTTTTGAATCCACCATTTTGTGTAACAAGCCATCATATCAGGTTAGTCCACTAGGAACTTTTCATTGCATTATGTAGTAATCAATATGTATTTTATCCTGTTTGTGTGTTTATGTAATTCTGTGTGATTGGTTAGTTAGTAAATAAATAATTAAGCCAATTTGTGTATTGGTGATTCATCATGGAGACTAAGGTTCATGCAGAATAATAGGACATTACGACGTTCAGAATGAGACTGAGATATGAGTTAATAAAAATTAATAGTTGACTGCTATGAAATCGATATATTTTTATATTCTTTCGGGAAACGGTAACTCATTAAACAAACGATTCCCGTGGTGCAACAGGTTACTGAGTTAATTGTTACAGGATTAATTTAATCACGTAATAATAACAGTTAACAGTTAATCATTACATTAATGAGAGTCACGACATGACACCATCTACCACAATTGCTGGAACCGTGCTGGAAAGAATCATGTGAGAAGAACATATCCAAGCCAGTACAGTATGGTTTGGTGAGCACTATAGTCTGAAAAGTTGGATTGTCTTAGCAAGGGTCATGTTCATTAGGGCATCCAACAGGAAATGTTTTAAAACATTTTACAGTGGCAAACGGAAATTAGTGTTTTTATAGGGCATATCCATGTAGTCCCTCCCTGTTTGTCAGTTTTGTTCTGATTGGTGCCTGAACAAGACCATAGTGAATCTGTTGGCAATATTTTCCTGTAGGTGTCCTGGAGGGCAGGCAGTGTGCCCCCGGTGCAGTTGCCATTACCAGGTGGTTATATAGTCCGACAGGATTCTCTCAATGGTGCATCTGTTACCTTCCTGACGCTACCCATCCCTGTAGCGGGATAATTGTTTTTAAAATATATAATCGATAATATATCAACCGCAACTGTCTATCAGTAGGACAGGGAGAGGCAATGGCTGCCCAAACTCTGTTGCGCGAGAGAAACTCATGCGAACACCTGACGCGATGTTATCTTTCTCGCTAATTTTTCAAAATAAATGTCTAAGGACTGTTGACATCTTGAGGAAGCGATAGGAAAAGGAATCTGGTTGATATCCCTTTAAATGGAGCAAAGGCAGGCTATGGAACATGGAGCTTTCAAAATAGAAGCCACTTCCTGGTTTGATTTTCCTCAGGTTTCGCCTGCAATATCAGTTCTGTTATACTAACAGACAATATTTTGACAGTTTTGGAAACTTTAGAGTGTTTTCTATCATAATCTGTCAATTATATGCATATTCTAGCATCTGGTCCTGAGAAATAGGCCGTTTACCTTGGGAACGTTATTTTTCCAAACATAAAAATAGTGCTTCAAGAGGTTAAAGTTTATGAGGGTCTTAGGGGCCAAGCCAGATTTCTTCATCGTCCTAATATTGAAGAGGCGCTGTTGAGCCATCTTCACCACACTGTCTGTGTGGGTGGACCATTTCAGATTGTGGAAGAGGAACTTGAAGCTTTTCACCTTCTCCAATGCGGTCCCATCGATGTGGATGGGGGCATGGTCTCTCTGCTGTCTCCTGAAGTCCACGATCAGCTCCTTCAGTTTGGAGCGGTGTGGTGACCACTCCGTCAGAGCCCTTACCTCCTCCCTGTAGGTTGTCTCATTATTGTCAAGGAAATATATAATTGTATGTCAACAAACATGGCTCCACACACATAGCTGAAATTAGCTTAGCTCATCATCAGCAGTACAACCTTCAAAAAAGTATTTTACACAAATAATATGTGCCAATTATAATCTATTCCTCGTTGGTGTTGATTTCAGCCTGTCCATTTGATGATGGTATATCCCTCACTGGACATGTACACTGTCTATTTGCAATGTATTACAATGGGCATTTACCAACACAAATTGGATATGCTCTAATATACTGCTCTAATATGTTAATTGGATATGCTCTAATATGTTAAAACCATAAAACAACCTTCAAAAACAGAGTTACATTCGAACTGCGGGTCCAGTTCTGACATTATGTGTAGGCCTAGCTGAGGCTACCCCGAATCCCGAGTTTTGGGTCGATAGGTCATTCGGAGCCCTAAGCAGCAACCGTAGTGCTGAAATGCACTTATTTCGGGGTTCGCTACAGGGTCTTTGAACGAGCTATCAGCTAGAAACTGTTAGCTAATTGGTCCATCGGCCAATTTCTCGGGCCACTATTGCCCGAGAAATGTAGTTCCACCTCCCACATATGCGATGACATCACCTGGTTTAAATGTTTCTAGAGACAATATCTCTCTCATCATCACTCAATGCCTAGGTTTACCTCCAATGTACTCACATCCTACCATACCTTTGTCTGTACATTATGCCTTGAATCTATTCAATCGTGCCCAGAAACCTGCTCCTTTTACTATCTGTTCCAAACATACTAGACAACCAGTTCTTATAGCCTTTAGCCATACCCTTATCCTACTCCTCCTTTGTTCTTCTGGTGATGTAAAGGTTTATCCAGGACCTGCAGTTCCTAGCTCCGCTTCTATTCCCCAGGTGCTCTCATTTGTTGACTTCTGTAACCATAAAAGCCTTGGTTTCATGCATGTTAATATTAGAAGCCTCCTCCCTAAGTTTGTTTTATTCACTGCTTTAGCACACTCTGCCAACCCGGATGTCTTTGCCGTGTCTGAATCCTGGCTTAGGAAGACCACCAAAACCCCTGAAATTTCCATCCCTAACTATAACATTTTCGTCCAAGATAGAACTGCCAAAGGGGGTGGAGAGGCAATCTACAGGATAGATAGCCTGGAGAGTTCTGTCTTACTGTCCAGGTCTGTACCCAAACAATTCGAGCTTCTACTTTTAAAAATCCACCTTTCCAGAAACAAGTCTCTCACCGTTGCCGCTTGCTATAGACCACGCTTTGCCCCCAGCTGTGCCCTAGACACCATATGTGACCATCTATCTTCAGAGCTCGTGCTGCTAGGTGACCTAAACTGTGACATGCTTAACACCCCGGCCATCCTACAATCTAAGCTTTATTCCCTCAATCTCATACGAATTATCAATGAACCTTCCAGGTACAACCCCAAATCGGTTAACACGGGCACCCTCATAAATATCATCCTAACCAGCTTGCCCTCCAAATACACCTCTACTGTTTTCAACCAGGATCTCAGCGATCAGTGCCTCATTGCCTGCATCCGTAATGGGTCTGCGGTCAAACGACCACCTCTCATCACTGTCAAACGCTCCCTAATACACTTCAGGGAGCAGGCCTTTCTAATCGACCTGGCCAGGTATCCTGGAATGATATTGACCTCATCCCATCAGTAGAAGATGCCTGGTTATTGTTAAAAGTGCCTTCCTCACCATCTTTAATAAGCGTGCACCATTCAAAAAATGTAGAACCAGCCCTTGGTTCACTTCAGACCTCACTGCCCTTGACCAGCACAAAAACATCTTGTGGCGTACTGCATTAGCATCGAATAGGCCCCGTGATATGCAACTTTCCAGGGAAGTTAAGAAACAATATACACAGGCAGTTAGGAAAGCTAAGGCTAGCTTTTTCGAACAGAAATTTGCATCCTGTAGCACAAACTCAAAAAAGTTCTGGGACACTGTAAAGTCCATGGAGAATAAGAGCACCTCCTCCCAGCTGCACACTGCACTGAGGCTAGGAAACACTGTTACCAACGATAAATCCACTAATTGAGAATTTCAATAAGCATTTTTTTTACGGCTGGCCATGCTTTCCACCTGGCTACCCCTACTCCTACCCCGGTCAACTGCCCAGCACCCCCCACAGCATCTCGCCCAAGCCTCCCCCATTTTTCCTTCACTGAAATCCAGATAGCTGATGTTCTGAAAGAGCTGCAAATTCTGGACCCCTACAAATCAGCCGGGCTAGACAATCTGGGCCATCTCTATCTAAAATGATCTGCCAAAATTGTTTCAAACCCTATTACTAGCCTGTTCAACCTCTCTTTCGTATCGTCTGAGATTCCCAAAGATTGGAAAGTTGCCGCGATCATCCCCCTCTTCAAAGGGGGAGACACTCTAGACCTAAACTGCTACAGACCTATATCTATCCTACCCTGCCTTTCTAAGGTTTTCGAAAGCCAAGTTAACAAACAGATTACCGACCATTTCGAATCCCACCGTACCTTCTCCGTTATGCAATCTGGTTTCAGAGCTGGTCATGGGTGCACATCAGCCACGCTCAAGGTCCTAAAAGGTATCATAACCACCATCAATTAGATACATTACTGTGCAGCCATATTCATCGACCTGGCTTTTGACTCTGTCAATCACCACATTCTTATTGGCAGACTAAACAGCCTTGGTTTCTCAAACTACTTCTCTGATAGAGTTCAGTGTGTCAAATCGGAGGGCCTGTTGTCTGTACCTCTGGCAGTCTCTATGGTGGTGCCACAGGGTTCAATTCTCGGGCCGACTCTCTTCTCTGTATACATCAATGATGTCGCTCTTGCTGCTGGTGATTCTCTAATCCACCTCTATGCAGACGACACCATTCTGTATACTTCCAGGCCTTCTTTGGACACTGTGTTAACTAACCTCCAGACGAGCTTCAATGCCATACAACTCTCCTTCAGTTGCCTCCAACTGCTCTTAAATGCAAGTTCAACTAAATGCGTGATCTTCATCCGATCGCTGCCCACACATTAACTTGTTATGGCTGCAATCCCAATACCGGGATCGATATGACAACTACCAGTGAAAATAGAGGGCGCCAAATTCAAACCACAGAAATCTCATAATTACAATTCCTAAAACATACATGTGTCTTATATCATTTTAAAAGGTAATCTTGTTGTTAATCAGAAGTAAAGATTAAATTAATCACTAACCTTGAATTATCTTCATCAGATGACACTCATAGGACTTCATGTTACACAATACATGCATGTTTTGTTTGATAAAGTTCAAATTTATATAAAAACAATCAGAGTTTACATTGGCGCGTTAGATTCACTAGTTCCAAAAACATCAAGTGATTTTGCATAGCCACATAGTTTCAACAGAAATACTCATCATAAATGTAGATGATAATACAAGATATACACATGGAATTATAGATATACCTCTTCAACCGTTGTGTCAGATTTCAAAAAAAGTTTACGGAAAAAGCAACACATGCAATAATCTGAGACGGCACTCAGAACAGAAGCCAAATTAGCCGCCATGTTGGAGTCAGCAGAAACCAGAAAATACATGATAAATGTTTCCTTACCTTTGATGAACTTCATCGGAATGCAGTCCTAGGAATCCCAGGTCCACAATAAATGCTTGATTTGTTCTAAAATGTCTGTTATTTATGTCCAATTAGCTTCTTTGGTTAGCGCGTTTGGTAAACAATTCCAAAGTCACAAACCGCGTCCACTATAATGTGACGAAATGTCCAAAAGTTCCGTAACAGTCAGTAGAAACATGTCAAACGATGTACTGAATCAATCTTTAGAATGTTGTTTATGTATATCTTGAATAACGTTCCAACCGGAGAATTAGAATGACTTCAAATGAGCGGTGGAACGCAGGTGCTTCCCCTGTGAACACGCCTGGTGAATGCATGGTCAACTCGTGGCAGTGGTGACTATTTCCTGTGTCATTCGACACAGGAACAGTTCAACAGTTCTATTGACTGTTGACATCTAGTAGAAGGCATAGGAAGTGAAAACTCATCCATATCTCGCTGTAATTTCAATGAGAGCTTGGTTGAAGATCTGTAACCCCCAGAAAAAAAACTAAAAGTGGAAGTTCTCAGGTTTTTGCCTGCTATATGAGTTCTGTTATACTCACAGACATAATTCAAACCGTTTTAGAAACTTGAAAGCGTTTTCTATCCAATACTAATAATAATATGCATATATTAGCAACTGAAACTTGAGGAGCTGGCCGTTTACAATGGGCACCTTTTCATCCAAGCTACTCAATACTGCCCCTGCAGCCATAAAAAGTTAAGCATCTCCAATCCAAAATTAAATGTAGAATCGGCTTCCTATTTCACAACAAAGCATCCTTCACTCAAGCGGCCAAACATATCCTCATAAAACTGACCATCCTACCGATCCTCGACTTTGGTGATGTCATTTACAAAATAGCCTCCAACACTCTACTCAACAAATTGGATGCAGTCTATCACAGTGCCATCCGTTTTGTCACCAAAGCCCCATTATACTACCCACCATTGCAACCTGTACGCTCTCGTTGTCTGGCCCTCGCTTCATACTCGTCGCCAAATCCACTGGCTCCAAGTCATCTTCAAGTCTCTGCTAGGTGAAGCCCCGCCTTATCTCAGCTCACTGGTCACGATAGCTGCACCCATCCGTAGCACGCGCTCCAGCAGGTATATCTCACTAGTCACCCCCAAAGCCAATTCCTGCTTTGGCCACCGTTCCTTCCAGTTCTCTGCTGCCAATAACTGGAATGAACTGCAAAAATCAATGAAGCTGGAGACACATATCTCCCTCACTAGCTTTAAGCACCAGCTGTCAGAGCAGCTCACAGATCACTGCACCTGTACATAGCCCATATGTAAATAGCCCATCCAACTACCGCATCCCCATACTGTATTAATGTATTTATCTTGCTCCTTTGCATCCCAGTATCTCTACTTGTACATTCATCTTCTGCACATCAATCACTCCAGTGTTTAATTGGTATATTGTAATTACTTCACCACCATGGCCTATTTATTGCCTTTGCCTCCATTATCATACCTTATTTGCACATACTGTATATAAACTTTTTTTCTACTGTATTATTGACTGTACGTTTGTTTATTCCATGTGTAAGTCTGTGTTGTTGTATGTGTCGAACTGCTTTGCTTTATTCTTGGCCAGGTTGCAGTTGTAAATGAGAACTTGTTCTTAACTAACCTACCTGGTTAAATAAAGGTAAAATAAAAATGTAAAACATGTAGGGTCAGTCTCTATGGGCCGAGTGGGTTTCAATGAACCTAGTCTTGTGATTCCATGACTCTTCTAAATGGCATCATTTTCGCAATGTTAAAAATGATTTGAATACATTGCAAATGGACAAGGCTGTTTCTCGGCCTGAAAACCGTCTAGAGCCACATAACTCACTGTGCACTATTGACTTAAGCTCTAGAACAGGTTTATAAAATTTCAGAGCTCTAGGTCTGACAGTTCTTTGATGGTTCGAACGCCGGTATCTTTTGCAGGCTCTGTGTGTCTGTAAGCCCCACACTGTGTCACTCCATCCTGGCTGTGTGTGTGTGTTTTTTCTTGTACATCTGATGAGAGAACTGACTGATTTACAGTTCATGAGGGTTGCCTAATCACACAAATGACATTTTGGAAAGATGTGACATTTTTAACCCTTCGAAACAGCCCCAATGACCCCAATTGAAAGCACTTCCTGTTGTCACAGGAAGCTGAAGGTAAACACATATCTTAATTTGAGCAGTCTTTTACATAATCCTGAGTTAAGTCTTTACGTTAAGAACTGACTGATTTACAGAGGGTTGAATGCAGTGTTTTTCAGTAACTGTAGGTTGTGAAATCAAAACCACTTTTAGGTTCAATTTAACCACTTCTGGTTGCTCCAGTAGGCTTAAAATCAGCACAGGTAATACTCATAGTAGCCTGATGTATTGTTAATGAAGACAGTTTGATATGGCAATCATAACTCACATAGGCATCAGGTTGAAGTTAGGGGTGCAAGCAATGTATTCCTATGGGGAGAGATGTCAATGAAAACTGTTAAAAGAAAACACACTGTTTTCACACAGTCAATGTTAGGTTTTCACAGATCGGGAGGACCTTAGGAACGTTATTGTGGTTGAATTATGCTTCTAGCCTTAACGGTTCTGCTGCTCTCACCCAAAAGCACCTCACATTTAGGTCAAGCTTCATTTTGGGCCTACTTTTTTGCACGGTCTCTGCGGTCAGACCGAGCGAGCTAGGTCAAGTGGGGCATCTCCTCGAACTTGGCACGGCCTAGAGACTATGGGGATTCCATTTGTTTCCCTTTCTGTGATGATTTAAGCCTGCAAATGTCTGTATTTCAGCCCTATTTGATGGTAAAGTTCATACTTCCCCTTTAGGATATGAAGAGGACCATTCAATATTTTCATGTTGATATCTGTAGAGGTACAGATGACCTTGAACACATGGCAAAAATAATTTTGAAAATGGCCTGCACAGAAGCAGAGTTAGAGCATAACCTGTAAACCCATGTTATCGTTAGGGAGAAACTTGGATGTGTCACACTAAATTAACCTGCGCGCAGCTAGAATAACTCTGTGGCTTATCCACCCCAACCTGCCCCCTGAAGAGCCCATCGAATACGGTGTGTCTGTGTGACCTAGAGGCCACAATATGTCCATAGCATCAATAAATCATTAAATCACTACAAGTCATTCTTCATTCCATGCAATTTGCATGGTCGCTGCGGTCAGACCGAGAGAGCTAAGGTCAGACTCAGCTTGAACTCGGCATGTTCTAGAGACTATGATGATGCCATTTTCCAACACTTTTAATGTTGATTTCAGCATGTATATTTTCTGTAGGTCATCACTGTTTAAACATATTGGAAATATACCTGAGTTGTAGTCAGGGAACAGCATTCTTACATACTGTAGGTATTCCTCTTGTCCAGATGGGATAGGGCAGTGTGCAGTGGGATGGTGATTGTGTTGTATGTGGCTATATTGGGGCGGTATGCAAATTGAAGTGGGTCAAGGGTGTCAGGTAAGGTGGAGGGGATTTGATCCTTAACTAGCCTCTCAATGAACTTCATGATGACAGTAGTGAGTGCTATGGGGAGATAGTCATTTAGTTCAATCAAATGTATTTAGAAAGCCCTTTTTTACATCAGCCAATGTCACAACGTGCTGTCCAGAAACCTATCTTAATAAAACCCCAATACAGATGTAGAAGCACGGTGGCTAGGAAAAACTCCCTAGCAAGGCCGGAGCCTAGGAAAAAACATAGAGAGGAACCAGGCTCTGAGGGGTGGCGCTGTGCCGCGTGGAGATTATAACCGAACATGGCCAAGATGTTCAAACGTTCATAGATGACCAGCAGGGTCAGATATTAATAATCACAGGGGTTGTAGAGGTTGCAACAGGTCAGCAGCTCGAGTAAATGTCAGTTGGCTTTTCATAGCCGATCATTCAGAGTTAGAGACAGCAGGTGCGGTAGAGAGAGAGTCCAAAACAGCAGGTCCAGGACAAGGTAGCACGTCCAGTGAACAGGTCAGGGTTCCATAGCCGCAGCCAGAACAGCATAAATACTGAAGGCTGAGACAGGAGGGGTCGGGAGACACAAGATATAAACCCACCCATTTTGCCAAAGCACAGCCCCCACACCACCATAGGGATATCTTCAACCACCTATCTACTACGCTGAAACAAGGCAGAGTATAGCCCACGAAGATCTCACCCACTGGACAAACCCAAGGGGCGCCAACCCAGACAGGAAGATCACGTCAGTGACTCATCCCACTCAAGTGACGCACCCTTCCTAGGGACGGCATGGAAGAGCACCAGTAAGCCAGTGACTCAGCCTCCGTAATAGGGTTAGAGGCAGAGAATCCCAGTGGAGAGAGGGGAACCGGCCAGGCAGAGACAGCAAGGGCGGTTAGTCTCTCCAGTGCCTTTCCATTCACCTTCACATCCCTGGGCCAGACTACACTCAATCATAGGAGTCTTCAATAAAGACGTAAAGGTCGAGACAGACTCTGCGTCTCTCACATGGATAGGCAGACCATTGAATAAAAATTGAATATTATAATGCTTTGTAGGTTAGCAGTAAAACCTTGAAATCAGCGCTAGCCTTAACAGGAAGCAAGTGTAGAGAGGCTAGCACTGGAGTAATATGACAAAGTTTTGGCATTCTAGTCAAGATTCTAGCAGCCGTGTTCAGTTACCTTTTACTTTCTCTGGATACAGGAAGAATGGTGGACATCTTGAAGCAAGTGGGGACAGCAGACTGGGATAGGGAGATATTGACTATGTCTGTAAGCTCTCCAAATGAAATCAACAAAGCACTATCAAAAGTACCTACCATCTATCAACCTTGTACTGCTGCCCTGCTTTTTACCAGCACGCCCTGCTCCAACGGTCCAACCCTGGAAAGTCTACAGAAAGCTGCAGAAGGTGAAAACCTGTAAGGCAGAGGGCTCAGATGAAATCCCAGGCAGACTAAAAAAGGAGTCTGCATATGAATTGAGCGGGCCACTGGCTGATATTCTTGGCCTGTCGATGCGATAAGGCATTGTTCCTGATGAATGGAAAGAAGATAGTGGGCTCTTTACCATAAACCAAGCCACTCTCCATCAGTGAAATATATCTCATTAACCTCTCTCCTGAGCAAAGTAGCTAAGAGCTTTATCACTGCGCTTAGCGATATCCTACCCCAAGTTAATACTCAACAGTACGGATGTCTACAAAGCCGGTCATCCACTCACTGGTGGATATAACCAACAAGCTCTTCAAGTCCCAGGATAAGAATGGTTGCCCACCTACTTCAGCAAAGCCTTCTAACGTGTCTGCCACAACCTTGCCATCAACAGGATGTTAGACCTCCAGCTTCGACCATCCCTTGCCATATGGATAGACAACTTCCTCTCTAAGGCTGCCTTTATACAGGCAGCAAATTCTGATATTTTCCACTAATTGGTCCTTTTACCAATCACATCAGATCTTTTCACATCAGATATTTTTCAGAGCTGATCTGATTGGTCAAAGACCAATTAGTGGGAAACATATCCGAATTGGGCTGCCTGTCTAAATGTAGACACTAGGTTGTAATGTATCATGGTGTGCTGTCGAACAGTGTCAGTGTATTTTATGGCCTACCTCAAGGAACTCTGCTTGGCCTGCTGATTTTTATTGTATATGTAACAATGTTTCTTCCGTCCCTCTCCTCACTCCAACCAGGGATCCTCTGAACACATCAGCAACTGCCTCCCACAAAGCATTGTTACCTATCAACTACTTCAAGATTACCTAACAACTACTTCAAGGTCTCAGAGCGAGTGATGTCACCGACTGAAATGTTACTAGCATGCACCTCTAACTAGATGGCCATTTCACACGGGTTATTCTCATCCCCTTTGATCTCCTCAATCTCGGCAGCAACCGGGCAGAGCACAACTGAGTCATCCAGGTCATGGCACCGTCCCTCTCCTTGCCCCGACCTGGGCTCGAAACAGAGACCCTCTGAACACAAACAACTGCCTCTCACGAAGAATCGTTACCTATTGCTCCACAAAAGCCACTGCTTTTGCAGAGCAAGGGAAACAACTACTTCAAGGTCTTCGAGCAGGTGACATCACCAATTGAAACACTACTAGCACGCACTGCTAACTAGCTAGCAATTTCACACAGGTGACACATATCAACAGTGTAGCCAGGCTAACTGCAGTCAAACAATGGAAGCTTGTGGATCACCTTCCACCATCCAAGAAGACCTGGTTGACCTAGAGAAGTGGTCAGTGGGGAGCCACATGCTCTGAACCCTAAAAAGTGCAAAGTGCTCCACCCGTACTACCCCGCCTGTCTATTAACAACACATAACTCCAGATAGTTGAGGTATCAAGATCAAAGGAAATCTAAAATAGTCGACACAGGTAGAGAACGTCTGTTCCTCCTCCGATGCCTGAAGTACTTCCACATCCATAAGAATGACTTGGTAAGAGTATTTCCAACCTACATCCAACCAGTGGTGAAATATGCCGCCCCAGTGTGGCACGCAGGGCTAATCAAGAGACAATCCGATACCATCGAGACTGTCCAAAGGAAAGCAGTTCGTATCATCATTGGCACAGACGACACCTCCTGCTCAGATGCATGCACCAATCTCGGTCTATCATCACTACACACGCAGAGAAAGTCTTTCAAGATCCTTTAAGGCTCTTGAGAGACTTCTTTAATCCGATCCTTACCGCCATATGCTCCCACTCCAACAATCGTCTGTGAGCCAATACCAGACCCACTCCTCAACTAAACTGGAACTGATCCATTGCAGGACTGTGCATTTCCATGGCAGCATCATCCCAACCATGGTTTTCCTGCTGAACAGTTGATGATGAACATTATTGTATTTTAGTTAGTAATATCAATTTTAATATTCAAATGTATGTCGTACTCACAATTCAGCATGTTGCTGCCTTTTGTACAATTTCCTGTTAAAAAATGTAAATAAAAATATTCTCTCAGAAAAGAGAGATGTAATAATTCATACAGTATTATGTGGAGAGGGGAGATGGATTTATCTGACATAGAGATGTATAATGTAGTGATCTGACCATAACCTTTACCTCTGCTCTCTTTCTGCAGTGCAACAATGACTACGTCCCCGTGTGCGGCTCCAACAATGAGAACTACCAGAACGAATGTTATCTACGCAGGGATGCCTGCAAGCAGCAGTCTGAAGTGCTGGTGGTGTCAGAGGGCTCTTGTCCTGTCGGTACGTAGCCTACGTAGCATCTTAAGGATGGACATATACATAGGTCTGTAGATGCATACCTACAGTTGAAGTCGGAAGTTTATACACACCTTAGCCAAATACATTTAAACTCAGTTTTTCAAATTTCCTGACATTTAATCCTAGTAAAAATCCCTGTTTTAGGTCAGTTAGGATCACCACTTTATTTTAAGAATGTGAAATGTCAGAATAATAATAGAGAGAATGATTTATTTCATTATTTCACCCCAGTGGGTCATAAGTTTACATACACTCAATTAGTATTTGGTAGCATTGCCTTTAAATTATTTAACTTGGGTCAAATTTTTCGGGTAACCTTCCACAAGTTTCCCACAATAAGTTGGGTGAATTTTGGTCATTTACACACACTATTTAGTTCAGTTCTTTGCACCTCATCATTGTGAGGTATTGTTTGTTTTGATACACATTTCTATTCAGAGCTCTGTTTTTTCCCGTATTAGTCCCGTATTGGGGATACCTTTTTAAAATGTTCATTTAACCAGGCAAGTCAGTTAAGAACAAATTCTTATTTACAATGACGGCCTAGGAACAGTGGGTTCAGGGGCAGAACAACAGATTCTTACCTTGTCAGTTCGGGGATTTGATCCTTTCGGTTACTGGCCCAACGATCTAACCACTAGGCTACCTGCCTCTTTTTGCATAATCCCTGCTTGTACTTTTGCCTATCGGATTTCCTGTCATCAACCTCTTGCCTGATCTCCCGGACTACGTCATTATCCTTCTCCCTGCCTGTACTGTTGTCATTTTGGACCCCTGTGTATGACCTTCTGTCTGCCCCTGGACCCAGCTACCTGCCTCCACCTGTGGTCCTTTACAAAAAAACACCTGATGCGCCCTATGCTTGTAACCAGCTCTCTGTCTCCAATCGTATTCATTACAGAAGGAGTAGCTAGAAAGTTGGAATATTGTTTGAAGGCACTACACTCTCCTTCAGTCCAATATCAAACTATAAAAGCTAAACTGATTTCATCCACAATACTTTAGTTCATCAGAGTTACTAATGTAGTATGCGAATCAAGCTTTGTTAGAGAAAGAAAGTTATCCCTTTTCTCAATTCTGAGCCAAGCTGAGTCAAACTGTACTGTGCTAGCCTGGTTAAGCATTGACCACACTTTCTGGAACCGTGTGAGGAAATAATACTGTGAGAAGAACATATCCAAGTCAGCACAGTATGGTTTGGTCAGCACAATAGTGTGAAAAGTAGGAGTATCCCACAATTCCTTTTTTATCAAGATAAGAACCTACATGCATGTTGATTTTATCTAGCGCTTAGCACAGGTCATGTTCATTAGGGCATGCAACAGGAAACATTTTGCAGTGACAAACAGACATTTGTGTTTTACTGGACATGTCCAGGTAGTACCTTCCTGTTTCAGTCAGTTTTCTTCTGTTTGCTGCCTGAACAAAACCAAAGTGAATCTGTTTTCAAGGGGAACATGTTGGCTCCACTCAAGCTCCACTGTTGGGCTAGCGTTGTACACTGGGGGTTTTCCTGGCTCAGCTAACCTCACTGCCACCCTGGTCAACTCCAATCAAGGGACCTAAAACACTCGTATAGCTCAGCAGTCCACCACACTCATAAGGAACACAGTAGGAATTGGAGCGTGTGTGTGTGAATGGGTGAATGGGTGGGGGAGGGTTGAGGGTTGTGTGTGTTTCTGATTTGTTTCACAAAAGTAACTTAATTTAGCCTAATTTACATGGAAGCTCTTAACTCTATGTAAATTGCTTGAACGTTTGTCATTTACCTTGTGTGTGTGTGTGTGTGTGTGTATGTTTGCATGTACACTGTATGTATGTGTGCGTGCATGTGTGTGTGCATCTGCCTGTGTGTCTTTTCTGTGAGAGTGTGAAATATATATATTTTTTCATGTGATGAGAGTTCATTTTGAGAGACAAGCCTCAGAAAACAAAAGAAATATCATCGCACCCTGGCAGAACGGACGTGACAGTGATGAGAATAGGCTGACAGCTCACTTCCCTCCGCAACGCCCAGCCCCCTTCTCCCCCTTCACTGTCACTTCAAAAGAATATATGGTCAAATTACATTTTAAAAACTATTTATGTACTGGATGTTTACTCTTGGAAGTAGTCTTACAAACAAACAACATCAACAAAGAAGGGAGTAAAACAGTGTCCTGGGCACAAAAAAAGTTATTAACCTCTATCTTGCCTATTCATCCCCCTTTCTCTCCCTCTCTCTTTGTTTTCTTTGTCAGTTCTCCCTCACCCTTTACCTACCTTTCTCTGCGAAACTACACATCAGATAAATAATTGAGGGGACAGTGAATGTGTCCATACACTGCTAGCTTGATTAACATGGGTCATGCATTTTAAGAAACCAAAAAAGTAACAATTCACTCAACACCCGCTAGAAAAGGCTTTCATAAACATGTGATGACGTGGTTAAGGTGTGTTAGTGCTGGGCTTGAACCAAAACCTGCACACAATACCTTTTCAAGGACTGATGATGGACATCCCTGTTTAAAACAAACCAATCACAGAATGAAGACAAGAATAGGCTGTCAGTCTCACTCCCATTTCAAATCTACTAGTTCCTTAAAATACTTGTAGAAGAGCTGTCACTCAAACCCACATCTGACTACTCACTCTCTCCACATGTGATACTATATGTATGTCCAGGCATACCTTAGCATCCTCTGATCGGATGGTTCGTACCCTGTCTATTCACACCTAAATTCCCAATGGCTGTCCAGTATCCAGGCATCTCTGTATGTTCTCTTATTGGCTACCCTGTCACCCTGTCTTACAAGTAAACAAGTCTGGTCTTCATCAGAACACTGGCTAATGTGTTCTGTAGCCTACATGTTGGCAACACAGCCAGGCTCATTGTTGTTGTTTACCTCAATAACCATATCCGACAGTGACAGCAGGGCTCTGTCCTCCCAGAATCGCCGTGTGACTAGAGCCAAGGCCAAAAGGCCAGAATCGGGGGTTTTCTGTAGCTGTCGAACTGGGAACAGAAGGACACAGAGCCAAGTTGCCAAGTCATGCTACCATGCTACTGGGTACCACTGTGTACTTCAAAAGTACTATTTAAACAAGAGAGTCACATTCGGATGACTCTGTAGAGAGCTTCTGCAAGGAAGAAGACCATGTTAAATGGTTGCTTAAATGTTCCAGTACTGGTTTTCCAATGTTTTTGACTCACAACCTTCGAGTTGTATCATATATTTTTCATAAGAAAATGTATTGTTTACTTATACTTTTAGAATTGAGGGAAAGATGAGTTTGTTTACATTTGGGCTACAGAAAAGCAGGTACTCACCAAGCTAGCACTAGGCAGTGAGCAAACAGAGAGTGAATGATAGCTGATTAGCACAGGATGCTTCAGTTCCTCCATCCCATTGAGTGTTAGTGCTACAGTGCAGTCAGCAATTTAGTGACTTGAAACAGTGAACCGTTTGAGGAACCACTTGTCAGATTTCTTGGCTGCTTAGGCAAGTCACAGCTGACATGAGCCATATGTTTGGTTGACTGGGGGGGGATGCACAATCTCAGATATCAAGGGAATTGAAGGCAAACATGTGGAGTGTTGCTGACAAATCTCAGAGGGTGACTTCCAGAGAGAGGCAAAGGGATCAATAAATCCGTCAACTTTGGGACACACTAGTGACTTAATGCAATTTATACAACAGGTGGGTCTAATCCTGGACGCTGATTGGTGTCTATTCCATAATTTACCACCGGCTAAAGCTATGATGTTGAAGTTAATATCCACTGTCTTATCAGCCCAGCCAAACAATTTATAAACTGGATCTCTACTGTAAAAAGCATCTAGACATTATTTCCCATTTCTTTTAGACGAGCAAATGGATTGCATAATGGCAAAAATATGTCAATATATGTCAATATTCAATCTCCAGCTGTCCCATAGTAATGAACGTGTAGGGGTCTGGACAAGACAGACAGGCAAGCAGCTTTTCTCAGTCAGTCAAAATCATCAATAAGCATAATTTATTGATATATACAGTGCATTTGGAAAGTATTCAGACCCCTTGACTATTTCCACATTTTGTTACATTACAGTCCTCCAGACGTGACTCTTGGATTTCAAGCTAAAGAATTAAATCTTGGTTTCATCAGACCTTGTTTCTCATGGTCTGAGAGTCCTTTAGGTGCCTTTTGGCAACCTCCAAGCAGGCTGTCAGTTCCATTTGGCCACTCTACCATCAAGGCCTGATTGGTGGAGTGCTGTAGATAAGGTTCTCCCATCTCCACAGAGGAACTCTGGAGCTCTGTCAGAGTGACCATCGGGTTCTTGGTCACCACCTTGACCAAGGCCCTTTCACCCGATTGATCATTTTGGCCAGACGGCCAGCTCTAGGAAGAGTTTTGGCGGTTCCAAAACCACTGTGCCACTGTGTTCTTGGGGACTTTCAATTCTGCAGAAATGTTTTGGTACCCTTCCCCAGATCTGTGCCTTGACACAATCCTGTCTCTGAGCTCCAATTCCTTCCACCTCATGGCTTGGTTTTTGTGCTTACATGCCCTGTCAACTGTGGGACCTTATATAGACAGGTCTTTGCCTTTCCAAATCATGTCCAATCATTTTAATTTACCACAGGTCATCTCCAATGAAATTGTAGAAACAGCTCAAGGATGATCAATGGAAACAGGATGCACCTGAGCTCAATTTCAATTCTTATAGCAAAGGGTCTGAATACTTATGTAAATGGCATATATATATATATTTTTGCCATCATTTCTAAAAACCTGTTTTCACTTTGTCATTTTGGGGTATTGTGTGTATATTGATGATGGAAAAAAACAATTTAATACATTTTTGAATAAGGCTGTAACGTAACAAAACGTAAAAAAGGTCAAGGGGTCTGAATTCTTTCCAAATGCACTGTACAAAGAAATGTCAATAGAAAACCGGTAAAACTAAATGCACTGCAGCTAGTTTGCAGTCTTTCCAGCTTCCTTTTGAAGTTATTGTGTTAGCTGTGTTGTTGGCTAGCTCCTCTAAACAACAGTGTCCTGACGAGAGAGCACATGTTCTATGCCAAGTAAAATCTCACATCATTAGTTCATTGTTATGGATGCAAGATGGCGCCGGATGAGATGGCTGATGTTTTACAGGCTCCTAACCAATTGTGCTATTGTGTGTGTTTTTTTTGCATTATTTGAAACTTATTTTGTACATAATGTTTCTGCCATCGTCTCTTATGTTCGAAAAGAGTTTTGCATATCATGACAATGATTACTCATCTCGTACTGGACAAATACTTTTTCATTAACGAGTCGGTCACAAAGGATTTACTTAAGACACCCAACAAGGCCCAAATCCCAGTCATTTGCATGAAGAAGAGACGAAGATATCGGGGACGTAGGTCGGGGTGCCTTGTAAGGATCCAACAGCGAGTGAGTAATCCGCCTTTACCATCAATCCTATTAGCCAACGTGCAATCATTGGATAATAAAATGAATGAGCTCCGATCAAGACTATCCTACCAACGGGACATTAAAAAGTTGTAGCTGAATGACGACATGGATAACATAGCTGGCTGGGTTTTTGGTCCATCAGCAACATAGAACAGCTGCCTCTGGTAAGACAAGGTGGTGGTCTTTGTCTATTTGTAAATAATGTAAATAATGCTGGTGCACGAAATAAGGAAGTCTCAAGGTTTTACTCACCTGAGGTAGAGTATATCTTGATAAACTGTAGACCACACTACTTACCAAGAAAGTATTTATCTATATTTTACCTAGCTGTCTATTTACCACCACTTACAGATTCTGGCACTAAGAAGGGACTCAACGAGCTGTATAAGGCCATAAACAAACAAGAAAATGCTCATCCAGAGGCGGTGCTCCTAGTGGCCGGGGACTTTAATGCAGGGAAATGTAAATCCATTTTACCTAATGTCTTCCAGTATGTTACATTTACAAAAAAACTCTATACCACCTTTACTCCACACACAGAGACACGTACAAAGCTCTCCCTCACCCTCCATTTGGCAAATATGACCATACATTGGCTTTATCAATAAGTGCATTGATGACCTCGACCCCCTAGTGACATACCCCAACGAGAAGCAATGTTTTACAGGCAACATCCGAATTGAGCTAAAAGGTAGAGCTTCTGCTTTCAAGGAGCAAACCTGGAAGCTTATAAGAAATCCCACTATGCCCTCCGACAAACCATATAACAGGCAAAGTGTCAATACAGGACTAAGATTGAATCATACTACACCGGGCTCCGACGCTCGTCGGATATGGCAGGGCTTGCAAACTTTTACGGACTACAAAGGGAGAGCCACTCCAATTTGCATATCTCCCCAACAGATCCATTGATGATGCAATCTCTATTGCACTCCACACTTCCCTTTCCCACATGCACAAAAGGAACACCTACAGTTGAAGTTGGAAGTTTACATACACCTTAGCCAAATACATTTAAACTCAGTTTTTCAAAATTCCTGACATTTAATCCTAGTAAAAATCACCTGTTTTAGGTCAGTTAGGATCACCACTACATACCAATTTCACAGCTCCCAGTTCGCTGTGCATTTTGTTTTCAGTATCGTCTAGAAAGAAAACAGACTGGGGTCATTAAGTAATGTAAGGGATTACATTAGCTAATAAGGGACTTTAGCTAATAGCCTATACAGTACCTGATCCTGCAGAGCTGGATGCTGATGTGACATGCTGTGACTTCTTGGGGGGACATCTTCTACATCATCCTTAAATACAGTGAGGCAAAAAAGTATTTAGTCAGCCACCAATTGTGCAAGTTCTCCCACTTAAAAATATGAGAGAGGCCTGTAATTTTCATCATAGGTATACTTCAACTACAGTGCCTTGCGAAAGTATTCGGCCCCCTTGAACTTTGCGACCTTTTGCCACATTTCAGGCTTCAAACATAAAGATATAAAACTGTATTTTTTTGTGAAGAATCAACAAGTGGGACACAATCATGAAGTGGAACAACATTTATTGGATATTTCAAACTTTTTTAACAAATCAAAAACTGAAAAATTGGGCGTGCAAATTTATTCAGCCCCCTTAAGTTAATACTTTGTAGCGCCACCTTTTGCTGCGATTACAGCTGTAGGTCGATTGGGGTATGTCTCTATCAGTTTTGCACATCGAGAGACTGACATTTTTTGCCATTCCTCCTTGCAAAACAGCTCGAGCTCAGTGAGGTTGGATGGAGAGCATTTGTGAACAGCAGTTTTCAGTTCTTTCCACAGATTCTCGATTGGATTCAGGTCTGGACTTTGACTTGGCCATTCTAACACCTGGATATGTTTATTTTTGAACCATTCCATTGTAGATTTTGCTTTATGTTTTGGATCATTGTCTTGTTGGAAGACAAATCTCTGTCCCAGTCTCAGGTCTTTTGCAGACTCCATCAGGTTTTCTTCCAGAATGGTCCTGTATTTGGCTCCATCCATCTTCCCATCAATTTTAACCATCTTCCCTGTCCCTGCTGAAGAAAAGCAGGCCCAAACCATGATGCTGCCACCACCATGTTTGACAGTGGGGATGGTGTGTTCAGGGTGTTGCTTTTACGCCAAACATAACGTTTTGCATTGTTGCCAAAAAGTTCAATTTTGGTTTCATCTGACCAGAGCACCTTCTTCCACATGTTTGGTGTGTCTCCCAGGTGGCTTGTGGCAAACTTTAAACAACACTTTTTATGGATATCTTTAAGAATTGGCTTTCTTCTTGCCACTCTTCCATAAAGGCCAGATTTGTGCAATATATGACTGATTGTTGTCCTATGGACAGAGTCTCCCACCTCAGCTGTAGATCTCTGCAGTTCATCCAGAGTGATCATGGGCCTCTTGGCTGCATCTCTGATCAGTCTTCTCCTTGTATGAGCTGAAAGTTTAGAGGGACGGCCAGGTCTTGGTAGATTTGCAGTGGTCTGATACTCCTTCCATTTCAATATTATCGCTTGCACAGTGCTCCTTGGGATGTTGGGAAATCTTGTTGTATCCAAATCCGGCTTTAAACTTCTTCACAACAGTATCTCGGACCTGCCTGGTGTGTTCCTTGTTCTTCATGATGCTCTCTGCGCTTTTAACGGACCTCTGAGACTATCACAGTGCAGGTGCATTTATACGGAGACTTGATTACACACAGGTGGATTGTATTTATCATTAGTCATTTAGGTCAACATTGGATCATTCAGAGATCCTCACTGAACTTCTGGAGAGAGTTTGCTGCAATGAAAGTAAAGGAGCTGAATAATTTTGCACGCCCAATTCTTCAGTTTTTGATTTGTTAAAAAAGTTTGAAATATCCAATAAATGTCGTTCCACTTCATGATTGTGTCCCACTTGTTGTTGATTCTTCACAAAAAATACAGTTTTATATCTTTATGTTTGTTTGAAGCCTGAAATGTGGCAAAGGTCACAAAGTTCAAGGGGGCCGAATAGTTTCGCAAGGCACTGTATGACAGACAAAATTATTTTAAAAATCCAGAAAATCACATTGTAGGATTTTTAATGAATTTCTTTGCAAATTATGGTGGAAAATAAGTATTTGGTCACCTACAAACAAGCAAGATTTCTGGCTCTCACAGACCTGTAACTTCTTCTTTAAGAGTTTCCTCTGTCCTCCACTTGTTACCTGTATTAATGGCACCTGTTTGAACTTGTTATCAGTATAAAAGACACCTGTCCACAACCTCAAACAGTCACACACAACCACGTGGTTAAACTCTTAGACTATTGATACCGACAGAATAAGAACAAGTCTTTGGTATTAATTACTAGTCTGTAGCTAGGAATTCGGTGTCATTGAACGTGAAGAACGACAACCGCCGAAACATCCATTCTATAACAATTTAATCAATATCACTCTGAACAATCCATTCTAACCGTGAGATAGAGAAAGACTAACTTTTCAACAAAGATCCCGACGACACACTGAGCGTAAATATATATATTGATTGCAATTGTTCCCGAATGAGTGAGCTTTCATGTGCAAAGGATTAGCATTTCAATTGTTATGATTTTCAACTTTGTAGTGTCTCATCTCAGTTGACCCCCACTTCCCTTTTTGTCCACCAAGCCACAGATAACCAACAATTTACAATGTTTGGAATGAGACTAACATGAGGTAAAGTAAATAATTCATTAATCAGAAGACTATTTGATCAGATTTAATATATCTGAAAAGTTATTTTAGGAAATGATAACTTTGTAATCTGAATATTTTCCTTGGTGCCCCCAACTTCCTAGTTAATTACAGTTACGTGATTAATCAGTTTGATCGAGTAATACTAATTACAGAGAATCTTTGATAAAAATTGTCTTCAATTTAATGATAGTAAAGACACGATACCTTACATGTGCAGAAGGGCCAGTGATGAAGTTGACTCTTGCTGGATTTTTTTTTTTTTGTTCTACTCTTGCCCTCCAATAGCACACTAACACTATACATCATAGAAAATAAGCATAGACATAAAAGGCATGATAATTAGAAAGTCATAAATAAGCAATAGGCATTTAATTTAATTATTGTATATACTATGTGTAGGCTGTGTAGACTCACTATGTGTAATTTAGGGATTGGCCGTCGGCATCAACGATACACATTTAGAGCCAGCCAAACACAACAAGGCGTACATTGAAGAAACACAGAAAATCAACGATCAAATCGATTACATAACTGTACATGTAAACCTAGGCTTACTGCTCAAGTAGGGCAAATTTGTCCAAATAAGATTCCATCACTGTAAGTAATTAGCTAGCTGGAATGCAAAAGGATGTTATTGCTAATTAGCTAGCTCACTTGCAAATGTGACTAATTAACACTATGCTAACATCGGTTAGCAGGTAGCTGGGGCGGCAGGTAGCCTAGTGGTTAGAGCGTTGGGCCAGAAACCAAAAGGTTGCTAGATCAAGGTAAAAAGAAATCTGTCGTTCTGCCCCTGAACAACGCTACTGTTCCTTGGCTATCATTGTAAATAATATTTTATTCTTAATGACTTGCCTAGTTAAATAAAACAATCAGTGCAGTAGTTAGTTATATAAAAATATACCTTTGCCCTGGTATAACATGAATGTTCCAAAGTACATTATAATGACAGACTCACTTACTTCCATGGTTTATATTTTCATCCGTGTTCGATTAAGATTTGCTTTCGTTGACGTTGATACCTTCGACGTGAACCTCAACTTGGGTGACCTTGAAGGAGACTGGAAGGGTTCGGGTTAAACGCGCTTGACTCCGCCCACATTGAACCCAGCCCCGAACTGCACACTGCAGTCAAGGGCTTCTCGGCTATTTAGCTAAAGAATCCCCATTTTGTGCTGGGAAGTGGGAGACCGGGGTTCAATTCTCCTATGGGCACTGTACAACGTGGCGGTCAGGAGTAGGCTACAGTACTGGACTATTTAACTAAACATGTAATTTGGGAGGTACACTATATATGCAAAATTATGTGGACACCCCTTCAAAATTGTGGATTCAGCTATTTCAGCCACACCCATTGCTGACAGGTGTGTACAACTGAGCACAAAGCTATGCAATCTCCATAGACAAACATTGACAGTAGAATGGCCCATACTGAAGATCTCAGTGACTTACATAGGATACCACCATTCCAACAAGTCAGATCTGCTAGAGCTGCCCCTGTGAAGTGGAAATGTTTAGGAGCAACAGCCGCAAAGTGATACGCCACACAAGCTCACAGAATGGGACTGCTGAGTGCTGAAGCGCGTAGTTCGTTAACATAGTCTGTCCTCGGTTGCAACACTCACTACCGAGTTCCAAACTGCCTCTGGAAGCAATTTCATCACAATAACTGTACATCGGGAGCTTCATGAAATAGGTTTCCATGGCTGAGCAGCCGCACACAAGCCTGAAAAGTGGTGTAAAGCTCGCCGTCATTGGACTCACCATCTGGCAGTCTGACAGACGAATCTGAGGTTGGCTGATGCCAGGAAAACGCTACCTGCCCCAATTCATTGTGGCAACTGTAAAGTTTGGTGGAGGAGGAATAATGGTCTGGGGCTGTTATTCATGGTTCGGGACCCTTAGTTCTAGTGAAGGGAAATCTTAATACTACAGCATACGATGACATTCTAGACTATTCTGTGCTTCCAACTCCGTGGCAACAATTTGGGGAAGGCCCTTTCCTCTTTCATGACAATGCCCCTGTGCACAAAGCGAGGTCCATACAGAAATGGTTTGTTGAGATCGGTGTGGAAGAACTTGACTGGCCTGCACAAAGCTCTGACCTCAACCCCATCGAACACCTTTGGGTTGAATTGGACCGACGACTACGAGCCAGGCCTAATCGCCCAACATCAGTGCCGACCTCACTAATGCTTTTGTGGCTGAATGGAAGCCCCCACAGTCCCCACAGCAATGTTCCCAACACCTAGTGGAAAGCTTTCCCAGAGGACCGGAGGCTGTTAAAGCAGCAAATGGGGGACCAACTCCATATTAATGCCCATGATTTTGCAATGAGATGTTCAAGCATCTTTTGGTCATGTAGTGTATTTCATCTGTTTTCAAGTCTCGAAATTAGACATAAATAAATGCATTTAACATATAAATAGGCACGCCACGCCATTCTTTTGTATGACATTGCGCAAACTCCAAAGATATCACAGTGTGTGTCGGGATAGCACAGCTCGGAAGCCTGTAGCCTTGCTGGCTCAGTCGAAGTGGCTATCTGAGGGTCGAATTAGCCCCGACACCATCGGTAATTGTAATTCTCTCAGCTTCGGGACATTTGTGAGAATGGCAGAGGCACGAGGTAATGTGCAAATGGAGGGGTGTGGGGAATGGGAATGGGGTGATTTGTGATTCAGCCACTGTCACTTCTCGCCTGTAGTCTATATGGGGCCATACTTGTGAACAAAACAATTCAACATTAAGTTAAAGCACCAGCCAATTAAAATTGTCAATATTGTGTCACATTATAGAACGCTACATTGTGGCTTGTCCCATCAGATAACCTGGCACACGTTAGCCCTATGCTAATCTCATCAGGTGACAGTGATTATTTCCTGTAACAAATTCCTCATTATCCTATCAAAGATCTTAAATGGGGTGTTCACCAAAAAACATTTCTGGGCCCTTTATAACACTTGCCTGGGTGTTTGTCAGTACCCCAGACAGTTTTTAGGTCCATTGTTAGAGTGTTTAGATTTCGTTATTTTTATGTCAAATTGCTGAATTTCTGAAATGACCTAAAATGCATTAAAAACAGTGTATTTGTTCTTACATAAACAACAATTGGTGTCTCTGCATTGAATTTCTAAATACATGTGTTTTTAATGTAAAAAGTGTAAAAAAAAACAAAGACCTGTTGGTGCAAACGTCTTCCATATAGTCTGTAATCCAGTAGATGCTCTCCTTCGTGATTCTAAAATATGTAATTACAGGAGGCGGGACGAAGGAGTTATGTGCCTTCAAGAAAGAACATCAGAATGAAAGGCAGTAAACAAAGATATGGTATCTAGCTAGGCTAGCGGGTAGTAATCTCTGAAGTAAAGTAAGGCTAGGTGAATAATATTAGTAGGTGAGTGACATTGGCCAAATGTAAGTGCAATAATGTTCCACAGATACAACTACACTACACATTTCCACTCTTTTCCTGACCGCAATGGAGTTTTGTGTCACACAGGGCTGCAGGCCATCCGACATCCTGCTGATAGTGTCGAAACGACCACTTTGTGGCCACTGACTACAATGGGGACCGGGTTCTGTTCCCACCGTCTTTCCACCATTAGCTAGCTAAGTTGCTAACACCGGTAGCTAGTCACCGCAAAGTAGTTTAATGTTATTTGTTTGATATTCCTTGAACTAGTTTGTAGTATTTTTTACTTAGCTACTACTGTAACAGTAACGTTAGCCTGTCCTACTGACTGTTTTGCTTAATTTGTTTTATGTAATTTGCTTTTTCTCATTATTATGTTACTGATAAGAAATAGTATATTATTTTCTACTAGATATCACAGTTTTCTTTAGTCCTCTTGACTGATTAAAATTAATTGCACTAGTGAAGGTCCATGAGTAGGACACAGCCCTAGCCAGAGCCATATAGATAAATACGCAGCTCTGGCCCTACCTGGTGCATGAGTTGTAATGACAACAAACTTGCCCAGCCTTTACATGAGGTCAATTAAAACATTTAGAATATCAGCTCATGCCCTGAATTGACATGTAATGACTGACTCTGTTTTATACCAGCCAACACCACCAATCACTCTTTCTGTTTATACCTGCCAGGGAGGAAATGGCAGAAGGAGAGGGGTGGTGGAACAGACATGAGGATAGGACAATGAACCATAGTTTCTCGGACCCAATGTTCCTCCACTCATGCCTCTTCTAATAACTTTTCAGGAGGATGTAAGGAATGACTAAATAGGACAAATTTACATTTTTTGTTTTGTTATTCTGTTACACATCTTTCAGGATATCCGAGAAGCTGTGTAGAGTATTCCAAACAGGCCAACGACTGGGTAGAGAAGAGTCTCTGAACAGAAGACATTCAACTTTAGAACACGATTGGTCCAGCAGGCTATCAAGCGGCGGGAAGATAAACAGATCATATACAAAGACCCATACTTCAAAGTTGAGACACGAGACCTACCTCCCAACATCACCCCAATAGAGAAACCAACCAAGGAGGAGCTGGTGGCAAAGCTTTTTAGCCTAACTTTGAAACTACCTTTAGCAAGCCTAATGATGGTATGATGTTGTGAAACATCATCAATAACTTCAAATTAAATTTTGTCACATGCGCCGAATACAACAGGTGTAGTAGGCCTTACAGTGAATTGCTTACTTAAAAGCCCTTAACCAACAATGCAGTTTTTTAGAAAATACCTAAAAAAAGTAAGTGATGAGAATAACAATTTATTAAAGAGCGGCAGTAAAATAACAAATGTGGGGCTATACACAGGGGGTACCGGTACAGCGTCAATGCGCTGAGGAACCGGTGTCGAGGTAATATTACATGTAGGTAGAATTATTAAAGTGACTATGCATAGATAATAACAGAGAGTAGCAGCAGCGTAGAAGGGGGGGGGGGGCAATGCAAATAGTTTGGGTAGCCATTTGATTAGATGTTCAGGAGTCTTATGGCTTGGTGCTCCTGTACCGCTTGCCGTGCAGTAGCAGAGAGAACATTCTATGACTAGGGTGGCTGGTGTCTTTGACAATTTTTAGGGCCATACTCTGACACCGTCTGGTATAGAGGTCCTAGATGGCAGGAAGCTTGGCCATGGTGGTGTACTGGGGCATACCCACTACCCTCTGTAGTGCCTTGCGGTCGGAGGCTGAGCAGTTGCCATACCCGGCAGTGATGCAACCCATCAGCATGTTCTCGATGGTGGAGCTGTAAAACCTTTTGAGGATCTGAGGACCCATGCCAAATCTTTTCTCCTGAGGGGGAATAGCTTATGTCGTGCCCTCTTCACAACTGTCTTGGTGTGCTTGGACCATGTTAGTTTGTTGGTGATGTGGATGCCAAGGAACTTGAAGCTCTCAACCTGCTCCACTCCAGCCCCATCGAAGAGAATGGGGGTGTGCTCGGTCCTCCTTTTCCTGTTGTCCACAATAAAAAATGTATGTGTGGAATTTCTTTCCTTCTTAATGCGTTTGAGCCAATCAGTTGTGTTGTGACAAGGTAGGGGTGGTATACAGAAGATAGCCCTATTTGGTAAAATACCAAGTCCATATTATGGCAAGAACAGCTCAAATAAGGAAAGAGAAACAACAGTCCATCATTACTTTAAGACATAAAGGTCAGTCAATCCAGAAAATGTCAAGTACTTTGAAAGTTTCTTCAAGTGCAATCGCAAAAACCATCAAGCGCTATGATGAAACTGGTTCTCATGAGGATTGCTACAAGAAAGGAAGACCCAGACTTGCGAACAAAGGACTTTAGACAGGTGGAAATCTGTCCTTTGGTCTGATGAGTCCCAATTTGGCATGTTTGGTTCCAACCGCCGTGCCTTTGTGAGACGCAGAGTAGGTGAACGGATGATCTCCGCATGTGTGGTGAAACTTGGAGGAGGAGGTGTGATGTGTGGAGGTGCTTTTACACTTAACCAGCATGGCTACCACAGCATTCTGTAGCGATATGCCATCGCATCTAGTTTGCCCTTAGTTGGGACAGTCATTTGTTTTCCAACAGGGGTTTTCACGCCCAAAACACACCGCCAGGCTGTATAAGGGCTATTTGACTAAGAAGAAGAGTGATGGAGTGCTGCATCAGATGACCTGGCCTCCACAATCACCTGACCTCAACCCAATTGAGATGGTTTGGGATGAGTTGGACCACAGAGTGAAGGAAAAGCAGCCAATAAGTGCTCAACATATGTGGGAACTCCTTCAAAACTGTTGGAAAAGCATTGCAGGTGAAGCTGGTTGAGAGAACGCCAAGAGTGTGCAAAGCTGTCATCAAGGCAAACGGTGGCTACTTCGAAGAATCTAATATCTAAAAAATATTTTAATTTGTTTAACTACATGATTCCTTTGCATTATTTCATATTTTTGATGTCTTCACTACTGTTCTACAATGTAGAAAATATTAAAACTAAAGAAAAACCCTTGAATGAGTAGGTGTGTCCAAACTTTTGACTGGTACTGTATATAAGTTTGATAATTTTATTTGGATAATGCAAATACAGTGTCTTATGAGCCCATTTGGGCTTATCATTTAATTTGCTGATGTTTAAACTTAACCTTGAACTTAAACCTGTTTCTAGTGTTCTCGAGTATGGCCCTAAACTGTCTGGTGAAAAACTGGAGATTCAGATCCAATCTTTGACCATATACTGTACACTGAATGTACAAAACATTAGGAACGTTGACTGACCATGACAAAGACTGACCAGGTCTTTGTCATGGTCTGACTGAAAGCTATGATCCCTTATTGATGTCACCTGTTAAATCCACTTCCATCAGTGTAGAGAAAGGGGAGGAGACAGATTTAAAAAATAATTTTTAGCATTGAGACATGGATAGAGTCTGTGTCATTCAGAGGGTGAATGGTGCCAGGCTCACCGGTTCGAGTGTGTCAAGAACTGCAACGCTGCTGGGGTTTTCACGCTCAACAGTTTCTTGTGTGTTTCAAGACTGGTCCACCAGCCAAAGGACATCCAGCCAACGGCAGACCAGTGGTTGAAATGGGTCATTGATGAAAGAGGACAAAGGAGGCTGACACGAATTGTGCATAGCAAGAGATGGGCTACAGTTAGTCAACTGACAGTCCAGTACAATATTGGTGCCCAAAAACCCATAAAAGAATGATCAACTCGTCGATTGGGGTGGCAGCCGGTTATAGAGTTCTATTTCTTTCAGCACAAAACAAGGAACTGCGGTTGCAGTGGGCTAAGGAACAAAAACGCTGGACACTGGAGAATTGGAAAAACATTGCCTGGTTTGGTGAATCCCGGTTCCTGCTGTTCCACGCTGATGGGAGGACTAGGGTATGGAGAAAACCACATGTGTATGTTAATCTATCATGCCACATGTCAACATTACAGGCCGGTGGTGGTGTGAGGTGTGTTGTCAAGGCACACATTGGTCTCCTTGATAAAATTGGGCAATGTCTGAATGCCACATGATATCTGAACATCATTGTCTATCAGGTGCATCCTTTCATGGCGGCAGTCAATTCATCTACCAATCTACCAATTAATCTACCATTTTTTCTGCAGGATAATGCCACATGCCACAAGGCTAGGACTGTCCAGGAATGTTTCCATGAACTTGACAGTGAATATAGCTTACTGCAATGGCCAGCCCAGTCACCAGATCACATATCCTTTTGAGTATCTGTGCGATGAGATGGAACGTGCTATTCAAAGTAGAGATTCACTACCAGCCAACTTGACACAGCTGTGTGAAACATTGGAGTCAACATGGGCCTACATTCCTGTGGAATTCTTTCGACACCTTGTAGAGTCCATGCCCTGATGAATTGAGGCTGTTCGGAGGGCAAAACGGGTGCAACTCAATATTAGGAAAGTTTTCCTAATGTTTTGTGCATTCGGTGTAGTTGACCTGTGTGCATTTAAAAGTTGTACACAAGATTAATTTGTTAAATTGCAATGTGTAATGGAATGAGTGATAGTTTTGGAGATCAAGATTGTTGATTCAAAGAAATCTTCTTATGTTATATGCCAGCAGCATACTACCCTGCATCCTACTGCTGGCTTGGTTCTGAAGCTACAGTATGCAGGGTTGGTCCTGGTTGGCCCCCTCCTCTCCCCTGTAACTATTCCCCAGGTTGTTGCTTTAAATGAGAATGTGTTCTCAGTCAACTTGCTTGGTAAAATACAATTTAAAAATAAGATGAATGCACAAATTGTATTTTGCTCTGGATAAAAGTGTCTGCTAAATGAGTACAATCTTAAAATGTTAAACAGATTGAGAAACCTGTGTGTATGTGCAGAGCTGTAGCTACAGTACTGTGAAAAAGCATTTGCCCCTTTTCTGATTTTCTCCATTTTTGTATATTTTTGACACTGAATGTTATTAGATCATCAACCAAAACATATATTAGATAAAGGGATAGCTGAGTGAACAAATAGCACAACATTTGTATAATTAATTCCATTATTTTATAAACAAAGTTATGCCCTTTTGTGAAAAAGTAATAGCCCCCTTAAACTCAATAAATGGTTGTGACCGCTTTAGCTGCAATGACTGCAACCAAATGCTTCCTGTAGTTGTTGATCAGTCTCTCACATTGCTGTGGAGGAATTTTGTCACACTCATCCATGCAGCACTACTTTAACTAATCAACATTTGTGGGGTTTTGAGCATGAACTGCTCATTTCAGATCCTGCCACAACATCTCAATGGGGTTTAGGTCTGACTTTGACTAAGCCATTCCAAAACTTTACATTTGTGGTTTTTCAGCCATTCTGATGTAGACTTCCTTGTGTGTTTTGGATCATGCTTTAGGTCACAGACGGATGTCCTGACAATCTCCTTTAGAATTTTCTGATACAGAGGAGAAGTCATGGTTCCTTCGATGATGGCAAGTCATCCAGGTCCTGAGACAGCAAAGAATCCCCAAATTATCACACTACTACCACCACCATGCTTGACCATTTGTATTGATGTTCTTACTGTAGAATGCAGTGTTTGGTTTTCGCCAGACATAACGGGACCCATGTCATCCCAAAAATTCCCCTTTTGACTTAGAACATTTTTCCAGAAGTCTTGAAGATTATCCAGGTGCTTTTTTGGCAAACATGAGTCAACTTGTTGGTCATGCACAGAGGCGTAGGCAGAAACTTCCATGTGGCTGGGCCTATGTAAAAGTGACTGGGCCAACATTTTCCAGCAAAAATACCCAGATATCAGTGGTGTAGTCATGGTGCATGGAGAAGTGGGTATACTAACATAACTCTGAATGGCCTGCCTGGCGAATTAAATGAAAGGTGAACAATTGTATGTGGAACAGAGGTAATGTGAAATACATTCACCATGATATCCAGAATTAAATAATATGCCTACCCCTTATGGCTAATATGTTAGGCTAAGGGACCAGATAAGCGCAGAGGTAAGAAAAGGAACAGATTTCCTCTGTGATCGTGCGTCACATGAGAACGGGAGTTCCTACACTTTACAACAGCTGAAGACTTGGATGCTAGTCGCTGCTGAAGGCTTGGATGCTAGTCACAGTTAGCCTAGTGTTTAACAACCATGGGACAGTAACCGAAGGCTTGCTGGTTTGAATCCCCGAGCCGACTAGGTGAAAAATCTGTCGATGTGCTCCTGTGCAAGGCACTTAACCCTAATTGCTCCAGTAAGTCGTTCTGGATAAGAGCGTCTGCTAAATGAATAAAATGTAAATGTATGCTGATTCATCTCTGTATTTATCTAGAGGAGATTTATGGGTTACGCCAAGGTTTCCATATTTCTACCTTAATATTACTATTTTTGTATAACTTTTCTAGACTGTGGTCTTTGCCACATGATTTCTGTAGGCTGAGGCAATTTTATCTATAGGGGAAATGATGATCGCTAACAGATCGAGTCAGGGCCCTGACCTACTGTAAATATCATAGCCTCTCCCTAAAGCTCTTCTATCGAGAAGTAAAATAAAGAGGCTAAACTGTGGAACTCATGAGAATAAATGCACAACTCTCGTTGTGAATGTGAATGTCAGGAGTCAGAGAACAGAGCTGAGTGCAGATCTGTCTGGGTGCTGAATTCTTTGATCCGACTTTCGCAGGCTCAGCCAGCGCCTGCCAAGCTGCATTACCTCCCCGTGGTGCTGAATAATATAGGCCTATGCTATGGTTTCACACTCACACTTTTCACACCCATATTGACAAATATTTCACGTGATTTGTGTTTGTATAGGCTGCTTTGTGTATGATTTCTCTATTGTACTATATCATGTATACCTCCACTACACTGCTTTGATACAGCATAAGTGGGGATTAACAAGTGAGTATACGAAATTCCCACTGAAAAAAGTGGATATACCTACGCATAACCTCCACCACAACACTGCCCGACATATTTAACTGTACATTTGTGCAATCACATTGCCTCATTTAACATAACAGAGGATAAATGTAACAAACAAGGCTGAAATTATTGCCAAGTAGGCAGCGCAAGTGCGCAATTCCACAACCACTTACAACAACACCGCTGACATAACAGGCTGACTGTCCGAGACTGACAGTGAACAAACTACAGCAGCAGACAAGTGCAATGATGAAATGTGAAAAATGATGCTGTCACAAAATACGGATAATGGATCAAGTGTACAGTCTGACAGTCAAACCTAATGAAATAATCAACATATTATCAGGTCAGATCGACCATTACCACTCAACGGAGCGATCTACAGTACAGGCACAACAGGTGGATTCAGGACCATGGTTAGCACATCGGCCGAACACCAGCTCTGCATTGAATTGTAATGTGCGTAAAAAGCTTATCGCACTATTTCACAAAGAAGCAAGGAAGCCATGAAAGTGTTTTTATTAAGACCAAAAGTGCACATGTTTTGCCATATGAAATAGTCACACACAATACAATAAACACTTCAGGCCTATATCTTGAACTGTACGCCAGGTATGAAATTAATAGCTCACTTTGAATAACCAAATGCTATTGTACAGGAATTTTAAGCATGAAAACATGAAATCATTATATGTGATACCACGGCAGGTATAACTACAATAGCTCACTTGAATCATCAAACATAAACCTGGCCTACCAAGGCAGGCATGAAAACATGACATCATCATGCATAGCCTAATATCACGGTGGATATGAATACAGTAGCTCACTTGGAATCAAACACTTATAGGCCTGCCTACCAAGACAGACATGAAAACATTAGGCAAAATCATAAATAAACAGCATTCAGGCATACCTTTTCTGTGTTTCACATTTTACAGCACAAGGCATGGACGCCTACCGCTTGGTGTTAAAGATGGAGAGTATTTCATCATAGTGCAAAAAGTCACTGAGTTCGCTTTGAAAGGAGAACAGGGCTAGATTGTTTAGATGTGCAGTCAGCATGCAAGATCTGATGGATATTTTGATACTGCCTGTAGTGGGGAAGAGTCTCTCAACAGTACATGAAGTCATAGGAAGGGTGATGATGGCTCTTAGTAGATTATAAATGTTAGGGAAAATATCAGGACTGCAGCTGTCCAAAACTTCAATAAGGGATGGGAATTCCTACTTTCCAATGCAGTTGTTGAATAAAAACAGCTGTACACCAGAGGAACCCATCCAACTTGAAGCAGCTGCAGCAGTTTTGCCTTGAAGAATGAGCAAAAATCCCAGTGGCTAGATGTGCCAAGCTTATAGAGACATACCCCAAGACACTTTTAGATTATTTTTGTGTTATTTATTGTTTGTTTGACAATAAAATATATTTTGCATCTTCAAAGTGGTAGGCTCCCCGCCCAATTTTAATTCCAGGTTGTAAGGCAACAAAATAGGAAAAATGCCAAGGGGGTGAATGCTTTCGCAAGCCACTGTAGCTAACATTAGCAGAGGTTAGATGGCTGTCTTGCTAGCTAATATTTTACTTTCATGTATAAATAGTGTGTAAGGTTAGGGATGTTTTCTCAAAATGCCATTTTGCATGGCTATTTATAGCCTAATGTTAGCTGGCTAACTAGCCAACATTGAACCTATTTGGTTAACTTTAGCTAGCTATAACAATCGGTTGGTATTGCTAGTTAAAGCTTGCTGTTACCTTTCCAGCTGATGTTAGATGGCTGGCTTGTTAGATAATATTGACCCTATTTGGTTAACCTTTCTGATCTCCCCATCCCGGATCCGGGTTCGTGAATACAGACTCAAGCTCATTACCATAACGCAACGTTAACTATTCATGAAAATCGCAAATGAAATGAAATAAATATGCTAGCTCTCAAGCTTAGCCTTTTGTTAACAACACTGTCATCTCAGATTTTCAAAATATGCTTCTCAACCATTGCAAAACAAGCATTTGTGTAACAGTATTGATGGCTAACGTAGCATTTAGCATTAGCATTCAGCTGGCAACATTTACACAAAAAAACAGAAAAGCATTCAAAAAAATCATTTACCTTTGAAGAACTTCAGATGTTTTCAATGAGGAGACTCTCAGATAGCAAATGTTCAGTTTTTCCTGAAAGATTATTTGTTTAGGACAAATCGCTCCGTTTTCTGCGTCACGTTTAGCTATGAAAAAACCCCTGTATCCAGGATTGTGTAAATCAGCAAGCTCATTAGCATAACACAACGTTAACTATTTATGAAAATCGCAAATGAAATGAAATAAATATGCCATCTCTCAAGCTTAGCCTTTTGTAAACAACACTGTCATCTCAGATTTTCAAAATATGCTTCTCAACCATAGGAAAACAATAATTTGTGTAAAAGTAGCTAGCTAGAGTTAGCATTTTGCGTTAGCATTTAGCGTTAGCATTAGCGTTAGCATCCAGCACACAACATTAACAAAAACATAAAAGCCTTCAAATAAAATCATTTACCTTTGAAGAACTTCTGATGTTTTCAATGAGGATACTCTCATTTAGATAGCAGATGCTCAGTTTTTCCAAAAAGATTCCTTGTGTATTAGAAATAGCTCCGTTTTATACATCACATTTGGCTACCAAAAAAAATCCATAAATTCAGTCCTCAAAACGCAAACTTTTTTCCAAATTAACTCCATAATATCGACTGAAAACATGGCAAACGTTGTTTAGAATCAATCATCAAGGTGTTTTTCACATATCTCTTCATTGATACATCGTTCTTGGACACATGCTTTCTCCCCTGAATCAAATGGTAAAGTAGAAGCAGCTGGCAATTGCGCACCGAATTCGACGCAGGACACCAGGCGGACACTTGGAAAATGTAGTCTCTTATGGTCAATCTTCCAATGATATGCCTACAAATACGTCACAATGCTGCTAAGACCTTGGGCGAACGACAGAAAGTGTAGGCTCATTCGTTGCGCAATCACAGCCATGTAAGGAGAGAATGGAAAACAGAGCTTCAGAAATTCTGCTAATTCCTGGGTGATGCATCATCTTGGTTTCGCCTGTAGAATGAGTTCTGGGGCACTTACAGACAAAATCTTTGCAGATTCTGAAACTTCAGAGTGTTTTCTTTCCAAAACTGTCAAGAATATGCATAGTTTTCGTGACAAAATATCGCGCTTAAAACGGGAACGTTTTTTATCCAAAAATGAAATAGCGCCCCTAGAGCTCTAACAGGTTAACTTTAGCTAGCTACGACAATCGGTTTGTATTGCTAGTTAAAGCTTACTGTCTTTGCTTATTTGAGCTGTTTTTGCCATGATATGGACTTGGTCTTTTACTAAATAGGGCTATCTTCTGTATACCGCCCCTACCTTTTCTCAACCAACTGATTAGCTAAAACATTAAGAAGGAAAGACATTCCATAAATTTACTTTTAACAAGGCACACCTGTTACTTCAAATACAGTCCAGGTGACTACCTCATGGAGCTGGTTGAGAGAATGCCAAGAGTGTACAAAGCTGTCATCAAGGCAAAGGGTGGCTACTTTGAAGAATCTCAACTATAAAATATATTTTGATTTGTTTAACACTTACAACATGTATTATTTAAGTTAAGCTGGATTCAGACATTTAACTTTCTGCACCAGAGCCAGATGCTTAAGGTTAGGCATTAACTCTGAATGGTTAAGGTAACGGTTTAACGTTTGGAATAGGCTTAACCTTTCTAGCGCAGAGGAACCCCTCGACAACTTTCCCCTGAAATTCAAAAATATTTTTTTGAAATATGTAACTTTCACATATTAACAAGTCCAATATGGCAAATGAAAGATAAACATCTGGTTAATCTACCCATCATGTCCAATTTCAAAAATGCTTTACAGCTAAAGCACAACATATGATTATGTTAGATCACTGCCAAGTCAAAGAACACAGCTGTTTTTCCAGCTAAAGATAAGAGTCACAAAAATCAGAGATGACACTCATAGGACATCATGTTAAACAATACATGTATGTTTTGTTCGATAATGTGCATATTTATATCCAAAAATCTCAGTTTACATTGGCGCCTTACGTGTAGTAATGTTTTGATTCCAAAACATCTGGTGATTTTGCAGAAATACTGATTATAAACATTGATAGAAGATACAAGTGTTATTCACAGAATTAAAGATAGACTTCTCCTTAATGCAAACTCTTAATGCAAACTCTGCATAATCTGAGAAAGGCGCTCAGAGCCCAAAACAGCCAGAGGAATATCAGCCATTTTGGAATCAACTAAATTAGAAACAACACCATAAATATTCACTTACCTTTGATGATCTTCATCAGAAGGAACTCCCAGGAATCCCAGTTCGACAATTAATGACTGATTTGTTCCATAAGGTTCCATTATTTATGTCCAAATAGCCACTTGGTGTTCACGTGTTCAGCCCAGTAATCCATCTTCATGAGGCGCAGGCACTTCATCCAGACAAAAACTCGAAAAGTTCCATTCCAGTCCTTTAGAAACATGTCAAACGATGCATGGAATCAATCGTTAGGATGTTTTTAACATCAAACATCAATAATGTTCCAACCAGAGAATTCCTTTGTCTTCAGAAAAAGCACTGGAACGCGAGGTAACTCTGTCGGGAGCGCGCGTCATGAGACCAAGGCTCTCTGCCAGACCACTGACTCAAAGAGGTCTCATGAGCCCCTCCTTTATAGTAGAATCCTCATTCATGTTTCAAAAGACGGTTGACATCTAGTGGAAGCCCTAGGAAGTGCAACCTCATCCATATCTCAATGTGTATTCGGTAGGCCAAGCTTTGAAAAACTACAAACCTGAGATGTCCCACTTCCTGGTTGGATTTTTCTCAGGTTTTCGCCTGCTAAATGAGTTCTGTTATACTCACAGACATCATTCAAACAGTTTTAGAAACTCCAGAGTGGTTTCTATCCAATACTAATAATACTATGCATATATTAGCATCTGGGTCAGAGTAGGAGGCAGTTCACTCTGGGCACGCTATTCTTCCAAAAGTGAAAACGCTGCCCCCCAAAAATCTAAAATATACTTTCTAGTATTGCATTCAAACATGCAACCTTTGGCACCACAGGCAGTTGCTTAGGGCCATCCGCCATCCCTTGATCCCCGTCCACAACACCATAGCAAAACTGAAACCTACTTGAAGGTTACAGCGCTCACTGTTTCCCCTAGTGGCCAGTTTCCACATCGTCTCCCGATGTCATCAAACATGGATAGATGTCGAATACTGACCTGGCTGCTCATTTTACCACTGGAGCAGTGTTTGCCAATATCCCTTTCAAAGGCGTATCGCTAAACAAATGAGTATGCTAGATGTCTTGGAGGAAGCTTTAGAAGGATTCAGAAGGATTCAAATGGGCATACAGAAAGATGTACCACATAAGCATATTGAGCAATGGGAAATATAAAACATGATCACATAGACATTTCTGATGTGAGTTCGGGATTGTGCGGATCGTGACGTGACCAATGCACACAGATGTATCCGCATGCAAAGTGCACACACACACAGACACATATTCATACACATTAAATCACACATAGACACTTGTACACACACACGCTAAGTCAGATACACAGACAGACACACACAAAATAATGATGTTGTTTAGCAGGAGGCCTGCTTTATCTGTTGTCGCAAAGTCCTCTCAGAAGTTGTCTTTAATTAGCAAATGTGTTTGTTCTCTCTCCTTTCTTTCTTTCTCTCTCACAGATGTCGGCTCAGGCTCGGGAGATGATGGTAAGATTGCTCAACTATTTCATCTTCACTTGTTTTCATTATCCCTTACTGTTATCTCTATAGTCATTCTCCTTCACTAGAAACAAGACTGATCATGACACACTACTTGGAATTGAGGTTTCAAATAACACGTCTTTCAGATTGTGGAAAGAAATACGTCTTCACAAACATGCACGCATGCCCTCAGTGAACACACTGCATGGAAAATTTGACAAACACTTACACACACACACAGACATGTTTGTATTCTCTCAGACAAGCAGACACATCCTGACACACACCATGCTATCATACCCTTGAACTAAACATTCATGCATGTATACAGCAAACACGCTCTCAGGTGCTTCGCACTTGTACACACCCCTGTACCAAGCTATTATACACAGACACATAGTCTTGCCAATTCTCTGACCTCTTCCAACATACACACTCCACCCCCCCCCCCCCCTTCACAAAGCAATTATGTGCACATACATCCACTTTTGAGAGCGATTGTGCACCTTTTCCCCTGAGTGTGACAAGTGAGAGACACGAGACCATGGGTTGGGTACCAAATAGCACTATATTCTTTATATAGTGCACTACTTTTTACTAGGGCACATAAGTAATGCACGATGTAAGTAATATGGTGCCATTTGGTACGCAGCGATGGTCAAAGAGACTGACGAGGGAAATTAGTATCTTCTCTGTCGCTTGCTCTCTCTCTCTCTTTCTCTCCATCACCCTCTATCCATTTCCCTCTCCTTTTCCCCCTCTACACACTCCTCCTCTTAATTCAGAAATTACTCTTCTCCTGGGGTAGCCAGATGTGCGTGTGTGTATGTATTACCCCTTTCATATCTAGACAAAAACAATAAAAGAGGGGTATACCTACAAGGAAGTGGAAAATAATGTTTGAAAGGGGGACAAACTTTGCCTACTAGTTTTTTTACAGGTAACATACCGTGAATAGTGCCTGAAATAGGTATTAGTATGTGAATGGGGTTCATTTGCACAAGCTGGAAGTTTTAGATGTACAGTATGTTCAATATTGTTTTTCAATGAGTGGTGGGAGTCAGAAGGGGTGTAGAGTGTGCAGACAATTGGAAAGGGGATTGGAGTATGGTGGCAGATCTGGGATAAAATTTGAAAGGAGTGGGAATCTTTCGAGCAGATGACAGGAAAGGTGTGTGCTTACATGCATGTATGTAAGAGATTTAATTATTGTAGCTGTATATTCTGTATACAGGTGTTTGTGTAGCTCATGTACTGTTTATTTGTGTGTATGTGTGTGTGTGTGAGTTAGTGTGTGTATGTATGTGCGTTTGAGTGCACTAGTTCGTTCATGCTCACATTTGTGTGGTCCTGTGTGTATGTGTGTTTGTCCATGCAAGGGTGTTCATTAATGCATGCTCGTGCTGGAATAATCAGTATCCCGGAGTCAGATATGAGAAACATATTACAATCTTCCCATTAACCTGCAAATGAGAGATGGACAGAGAGAAGCAGACATTAATAACAGAGTGGAAGGTTAACCAGAGATATATGGACAGAAATTACCAGAGAGATGAGGAAGAGAAATAAAGGGAGAAGCAGAAGGCAGAGAGTGATAACAGAAGTAGAGCGATAGAGATGGAGGGAGGATTGACAAAGATAAGGAGGAGGTAGCGCTAGATGGCGAGATAGTAGAAAGGAGAGGGTGGCAGGAAGAAGAGATGGAGGTGGAGAAAAGATGGCAGTTTATGGGTAAAGAGAAGGTTAAAGACAGAGTTACAGTATAGAAGGGGGGTTAGGGTAGTACAGAAGCACTAGCACTAGCACAAGAACAGCCACCAATAAATATTAGGGATGCACGATATATCGGTGAACATATCGGAATCGGACGATATTGGCTAAAAATGTCAACTTCGGTATCGGCCCGTTGTCTATTTTAACACCGATGTGCCAAACCAATGTCAAAGCTGATGTTTCATACCTATAAAACATAGGTACATGACATAGTGACGCCATGTAAAATTCTGCGCTACACGTGCAACACAGCATTCCTAACCTAGCCCACAATGTCTGCAGTGTGGATTGAGCAGTCAACAAGTCGAGCAGTCATTTGAAAGAGTGATACAATTTCAGCGAGACAATTCAAAGGTGAAATTCATTAACGCCAAGATAATGGAATTCATTGCCCTTGACAATCAACCATTCTCTGTCGTGGGTGATGTTGGCTTTCGCCGACAGGTCGAGCACTGGTACACATGTTGCCCTACCGGAGTTACACAGTAATAGCGTCACTGCTATTAGCTTCACGACATACTGTGGAACGTTGTTTGGATCTTTGCGTGTCAAAAAAGATACACGTCAAATAACACTATTTGACGCGTTAAATACGCTTTTAATTTGACACGTCAAATAACACAGTTCTATTATAGAATGTTGTGTGTTCTGAATTTGCACATGCAAGCCAAGTGCCACCACTACTATTAGTAGCACAAGCATGCACCGGCCACAAACAATGTGTTTACAATACCGGGTTGGTAATAAAGCATTATTTGTTCGACCGCAACTTCTGGGATGGCTAGCTTTATCTTGGTACCTAGCTAACACCAATACAACCAGCATGAAAACAATTACCAGTAGAAACTGCAGTCATTTTCATTATTCTTAGCAATGATTTAGGAATCCTTGTGAGTAAGTATTATCTAGATAGACACTCGTTATTCGCCTAGTGAAATTGAACTACAGTTCATGAAAATAAATAGCGAGCCAGCTACTTAACCCTGTTGCCCAAAGCTAACGTTATAAGCAGCCAGCTAGCTTCATCTGGCTAGTGACGCTCGACCGGACCGGGTTATGTGCTGTGAACCTAGCCACAATAAAGATTAGGCACAATAGTGTAATTTGCGGTTTGCCTTCAAAATAAAAGTACCTCTTTGAAAGTCATGCAGAAGGTTACAATTGATGGAATAATGCCATATTTAGACTAGATAATGTTAAAACAGGTTGGAATGTGAAGCAATGAAATGGGGTATCAGTCTACTTGGTGACACCCACAGAACACAACTGTGAAGAGTTTACGGAAATATTAGCATTGTTGCTCTTTTCGCGGGACTGTGACTGTGTGAAATCACCTCCCCAGTCAGCCTATTGTGTGTATTGACATTCACATTGCACTGTACAGCTTTACCTAAGGATTGGGGATCAATGAAAGGGGGTATCAGTCTACTCAATACCCAAAATATTTTTTCCCAACGTCCTCCTCAGAGTTATCAGACTCCAAAACATCCACACAGTATTGTTTTTCCTCAAGAATAGTGTTCAATACACATACGTTGACAAAACATTTGGCTCTTTTTCATAGTTGTTTCAGAATCCCGCAATAAGTGCCACGACACTAATGTTCTCTAGGTGTCACTGAGTAGACTGATACCCAATGTCATTAATCCACAATCCATAGGTAAGGCTGTACAGTGAAATAATTATGCCCCAAATGCAATTCTAAAGTATAATACAATTTGTCAAATTAACAAATGATTGTATTTTGTTTATTTTATATAACAACATTCCAACCTCGTTTAGCATGAGCTATTCAATTATGGCATAATTCTGCTATTTGTATTCATTTGCATCACTGTCAATGACACTTTTATTTTGAAGGCTAACAGCAAAGTTCACTAGTTCACTTCACTAGGCAGGTACAGGTTGGCAGGCAGGCTCGGGATCAGGGCAGGCAAAATAGTCAGAACCTGGAAAACTATGACACAAAACTTGAGCAAAAGGAAGATGGGAAAGCACGCTGGTAAGTCCTGACAAGACAACCATAGAACACCATATACACTGGGGATAATGGGGAAGATGGGTGACACCTGGAGGGGGGTGGAGACAAGCACAAAGACAGTTGAAACAGATCAGGATGTGACAAACACATATCATGATTAAAAGGCTAGTCAAAATTACAAACAACCATAAATACATGAATTTATATTGACATCCTAGAAAGTGATACTATTCAATCCACTTTCCCCTAACCTAAAAAATCTACCGTATTCATTTCACATTTCAACCGTAAAAAATGATCAATACACCTGACCAACAGCAGGGGGTGCAAGGGGCAGCGGAGTGGTTTATCTTACTTAGACAACAAGCTTGCTTTTAATTTGCTTTATGTCCAAGGGAAGGCTATTCCAATGACAAATGCTTGTATTGAAAAATGTGCTCCTCGCTGTACTGTTTGAAAGACATAACACTAGTTCTGGCATTGTAACTGTGCTGGTTATAGACCATATCAATGTGGTTTTTCATATAATCTGCGGCACGGTCATTTAAGGTGTCAAACACATGATGGAGTTGAAGTTGGTCCACTCTGGACTCCAAAGGCAACAAGCCCACCTCCCGGAACTCCTGTACGTCTATGTGGGTCCTAGGGAGCACGTTAAACATATACCTGATAACATTAAGCATGAACCCAATTCTCTTTTTCAGATTTTTTGATAGCCCAATATACCAAGGCATAATCAATATGACACTGAATCAAGATTGAGACAAGCAATTTCTTAACTTTGATGTTATTAATCTATTTAATTATAATTTGTTTGCTGCTAAAATCCTTTCTAAAATGTCAATCAGGTCTCCAGAAAATGATTGTTCAGAAAGGGACACACCAAGATAAGTTAAACTTGTCTTAGATTCAATCTCCATGCCTGCACAGTTTACCTTTATCTTGTCAGCCCAGTCAACCAATTTCTAACAGAATGCAATTCTTTACTCAGGGTCTCCTCTATGTAAGCTGTATCCTTCCCTGATACCAGTAAGGCTGAGTCATCAGCATATAGCATACATTTGCACTTTACTCTATCTGGCATATCATTGACCTATATAAGAAATAGGAGAGGCCCTAAAATATATCCCTGCGGTACTACACAGGATATTTCTTGGGACTCTGACAGAACATCCCCAACATCACACACTTGTGTTCTGTTGGTCAGATAAGACCTAAACCAATTCACTGCTACATCACTTAGACCCATGCATTTCAGTTTCTTCAGGGAATATCATGGTCCACAGTGTCAAGGGCTTACCTGTATAGTTCCCCTTCTCACTTTCCTGCTTGATGAGGTCAAAAAGGTAGAGCAGGCAAGTATCAGTGGAATGAGCTGTTCTAAAGCCAGATTGGACTTCATAAAAAATGTTTGTGCTCGAGAAGGTATGCCTCAACTTGATTAAAAACGAATCTCTCAACAACTTTGGACACAGGCCAGTAGTTTCCTAAATTTGTTTTACTGCTGTTCTTGTGGAGCGGAACCACCCTGGCTGTTTTGAAATCATTGGGGAATTTACCACTATTAACAGAAAGTTTTACAATATGCGTTATCATTTTAGCAGTGACGCAATTACTATTCTTTATGAATCTTGCAGGAAGGTTCCAACCCAGTTGCTTTGTTTGTGCTCTTAAGCATAGTAGATTGGAAACTTTGTTCTCTGTTACCATGCACAGCTCAAACAAATCGTTTGTGATACCTTTGCTATTGTAACGTCTGCTTCAAACGCATAGATCCCCAGAACGCAGCTCACTTTCCAGCTCACACGCTCAAACACATAGATCCCCTGAATGCAGCTCACGCTCCAGAGCCCAATCACCTGATTTCTGATCCCCTGTTCACAAACCTGTATGTAATTTACACACTCTATTTAGTTCAGTTCTTTGCACCCCATCATTGCGAGGTATTGTTTGTTTTGATACACATTTCTATTCGGCGCACAGTTTTTTTCTCCCCGTATTAGTCCACCAGTGTATTGTCGTTTTTGGCCATCCTCACTTAACGATGCCTTTTTCCCTATTCCCTGCCTGTACTTTTGCTGCCTATCAGATTTCCTGTCATCAACCTCTTGCCTGATCTCCCTGACTACATCAATAGCCTTTTCCCTGCCAGTACTGTTACCTTTTTGGAGCAGCTGTGTATGACCTTCTGCCTGCCCCTGGACCCAACTACCTGCCTCCTCCTGTGGTCCTTTACAGTTAAACACCGTGCGCTTGAAACCAGCTCTCTGTCTCCCATTGTTTTCATGACAGCAATGGTAAAAGTTGTTAATGAAAGACTGGCCATAGTGTCCAGAGCAGGTCGGTAACTTCTTAACCAGAGATGAGGCTATAGTGGTAAAAAATGTGTTAAAGTAACCTTTGCCTGGTCATAGCATAAAACTTCCTCAATATCCAGGCCAATACTACATGATTTTAACTTATGGAGAGTTTTTGAGCCAATGTCCTTTAATATTTTCCACAGTTTGAGGCTGACTTAAATTGTAATTAACAGCATCTATGTAATGTTGGGATTTGACCTCATCCATTTTGTATTTTGCCTGGTTTCTACACTTAATATAACCATCATAATCTTGTTGTAGATTTGTCCATTTGAATTTGGCCAGGTAGCGATCTCTTTTCCTTCTGAGTTCTAAGATCAAGGAAGTGAACCATTTCCCTAACCGCTGTAGGATTCGAATTTGTTTCATCGGAGCCATAGAGTCGAGTGCAGACAGTGGCATCTCTTTAAAAAGATACCAAGTTTGATCGCCATCATCAGTTTACTACATACGACCAACCCAAATTTCCATGTACATACGTATACAAAACGTTCCTTTGAGTATTGTTTCATAGACGGTACCTTCATGTAGTTATTACCTGGCTCAAGTATAATTTTTGATTTTATTTTAACCAATATTTAACACCCATGACTGAAACCTTCTCTTGGTCTGATACACTCAACAATCAGTTGTCTAAGTCCAAATAACTGATTAAAGTTATACAAGGCATTTACTAGTGTACTCATCTTGGGTGCTAACTGCACAGTTGTATTACAATTGCCAAGCAGAATACATTCCCTATCAGCAAGTACAGAGTGCTCTGGGGCAGGGGATCATCAAGGATCTCTCTCTGTATTTTGCCCTGTTCATCTTTCCCTCGATCCGAACTAGTCTCCCAGTCCCAGCTGCTGAAAAACATCCCAACAGCATGATGATGCCACCACCATGCTTCACCGTAGGGATGGTGACAGGTTTCCTCCAGACGTGACGCTTGGCATTCAAGCCAAAGAGTTCAATCTTGGTTTCATCAGACCAGAGAATCTTGTTTCTTCTGGTCTGAGAGTCCTTTAGGTAACTTTTGGCAACTCCACGTGGACTGTAATGTGCTTTTTACTGAGGAATGGCATCAGTCTGGCCACTCTACCACCACGGCCTGATTGGTGGAGTGCTGCTGAGATGGTTGTCCTTCTGGAAGGTTCTCCCACCTCCACAGAGGAACTCTGGAGCTCTTCCAGATTGACCATCAGGTTCTTGGTCACCTCCCTGACCAAGCCCCTTCTCCCCCGATTGCTCAGTTTGGCCGGGCGGCCATATCTAAGAAGGATCTTGGTGGTTCCAAACGTCTTCCATGTAAGAATGGAGGCCACTGTGTTCTTGGGAGACATTCAGGGCTGCATAACTTTTTTGGTACCCATCTGTGCCTCAACACAATCTTGTCTCTGAGCACTACGGGCAACTCCATTGACCTCATTGCTATGATATGCACTGTCAACTTTTGGACCTTAAATAGACAGGTGTGTGCCTTTCCAAATCATGTCAAATCAATTGAATTTACAACAAGAGGACTCCAATCAAGTTGTAGAAACATGTACATGATGATGAATGGAAAAAGGATGCACCTGAGCTAAATTTCGAGCCTCATAGCAAAGGGTCTGAATAGTTGAGTAAATAAGGTATTTCTGTTTTTTTTTTTTAATACATACATTTGTAAACATTTCTCAAACCTGTTTTTGCTTTGTTGTTATGGTGTACTGTTTGTAGATTGATTTGATCCATTTTAAAATAAGGTTGTAACATAACAAAACGTGGAAAAACTCAAGGGGTGTGAATACTTTCCAAATACTCCTTCCTACAGTGCATATCTCCCCATGCAACCTCAAGTCCATCCATTTTCAGAACCTAACAAGGGTTAAAATGCACATCATTCCTAGTAAAAAACACACAGTTTCAGTTGCAGTCAATTCTATGAAAGCTATCACCTGGTAGCTCCACCTCATTGTCCTCAATTGACCCATCGAGCCATACAGCAGAAACTACTGCAGCCCGGGTGTTAGAAGCAAGGAGTTTTAATTCCTCTAATTTCGGCAGCAGGCTCCGTGCATTCACATAGATTAAGTAAAGTCCTCTTCGATTGAAACAATCAAACATGTCCATGTCCACAACATTTCCACATGCCCACTGCTGATACGTCGACTATCTCTTCTAGATTGCACTCATTATCCCTGCTCATGTCCAGCAGCCCAATGTCAAATCAAATTTTATTGATCACATACACGTGTTTAGCAGATGTTGTTGTGTGTGTGTAGCGAAATGCTTCTGTTTGTCATGTTGTGTCTTGTCTCTGTCCTTTCCCTTCACCCTGTCTCCCTCTGCTGGTCGTTGTTATGTTACCTTTTCTCCCCCGCTTTCCCCCAGCTGTCCCTTGTCTCCTCTAACTACCCGTTCCCCACCTGTTCCCTGTTTCCCTCTGATTAGGTCCCTATATCTCTCTCTGTTTCTGCTCCTGTCCTTGTCGGATTCTTGTTTGTTTGTGTTTCATGCCTGAGCCAGACTATCGTCATGTTTGCTGTAACCTTGTCCTGTCCTGTCGGAATCTGCCGGTCTATCTGAGCCTACCTAAGTTTGGTTATTAAAGAAGCTCTGTTTAAGTTAGTTCGCTTTTGGGTCCTCATTCACTCACCTAACAGAAGAATCCGACCAAGAATGGACCCAGCGACTTCGGATCCTCTCCACTCAGCCGTCGGAATCCAGGGAGCGATGCTAGGCAGACACGAGCAGGAAGTGTCTGCTGCTCGACATGCCGTTGAGACCCTGGCCACCCAAGTCTCCAACCTCACAGAACAGGTTCACCATCTCCGCCTCGATCCACCGGCCACTTCCAGGGCTTTCGAATCTCCGGAGCCCAGAATCAATAACCCGCCGTGTTACTCTGGGGAGCCCACTGAATGCCGCTCGTTCCTCACCCAGTGTGATATTGTGTTTTCTCTCCAGCCCAACACTTACTCCAGGAGCACTGCTCGTGTCGCCTACGTCATATCTCTCCTTATTGGACGGGCTCGTGAGTGGGGCACGGCAATCTGGGAGGCAAGGGCTGAGTGTACTAACCAGTATCAGGACTTTAAGGAGGAGATGATACGGGTTTTTGATCGATCTGTTTTTGGGGAGGAGGCTTCCAGGGCCCTGTCTTCCCTATGTCAAGGTAATCGATCCATAACAGACTACTCTATTGAGTTTCGCACTCTTGCTGCCTCCAGTGGCTGGAACGAGCCGGCTTTGCTCGCTCGTTTTCTGGAGGGTCTCCGCGCAGAGGTAAAGGATGAGATTCTCTCCCGGGAGGTCCCTTCCAGCGTGGATTCCCTGATTGAACTCGCTATTCGCATTGAGCGACGGGTTGATCTGCGTCACCGAGCTCGTGGAAAGGAGCTCGCGTTCTCCGTTGCTCCCCTCTCCGCATCACTACCATCTTCCTCTGCCGGCTCGGGAGCTGAGCCTATGCAGCTGGGAGGTATCCGCATCTCGACTAAGGAGAGGGAACGGAGAATCACCAACCGCCTCTGTCTCTATTGCGGTTCTGCTGGTCATTTTGTCACTTCATGTCCAGTAAAAGCCAGAGCTCATCAGTAAGCGGAGGGCTACTGGTGAGCGCTACTACTCCTGTCTCTCCTTCAAGATCCTGCACTACCTTGTCGGTCCATCTACGCTGGACCGGTTCGTCAGCTTCCTGCAGTGCCTTAATAGACTCTGGGGCGGAGGGCTGTTTTATGGACGAGACCTGGGCTCGGGAACATGACATTCCTCTCAGACAGTTAAGGGAGTCCACGGCCTTGTTCGCCCTGGATGGTAGTCCTCTCCCCAGGATTCAGCGTGAGACGCTACCTTTAACCCTCACTGTTTCTGGTAATCATAGCGAAACCATTTCTTTTTTGATTTTTCGTTCACCTTTTACACCTGTTGTTTTGGGCCATCCCTGGCTAGTTTGTCATAATCCTTCCATTAATTGGTCTAGTAATTCTATCCTCTCCTGGAACGTCTCTTGTCATGTGAAATGTTTAATGTCTGCTATCCCTCCTGTTTCCTCTGTCTCTTCTTCACAGGAGGAGCCTGGTGATTTGACAGGGGTGCCGGAGGAATATCACGATCTGCGCACGGTGTTCAGTCGGTCCAGGGCCACCTCTCTTCCTCCACACCGGTCGTATGATTGTAGTATTGATCTCCTTCCGGGAACCACTCCCCCCCGGGGTAGACTATACTCTCTGTCGGCTCCCGAACGTAAGGCTCTCGAGGATTATTTGTCTGTAGCTCTTGACGCCGGTACCATAGTCCCCTCCTCCTCTCCCGCCGGAGCGGGGTTTTTTTTTGTCAAGAAGAAGGACGGGTCTCTGCGCCCCTGCATAGATTATCGAGGGCTGAATGACATAACAGTTAAGAATCGTTATCCGCTTCCTCTTATGTCTTCAGCCTTCGAGATCCTGCAGGGAGCCAGGTTTTTCACTAAGTTGGACCTTCGTAACGCTTACCATCTCGTGCGCATCAGGGAGGGGGACGAGTGGAAGACGGCGTTTAACACTCCGTTAGGGCACTTTGAATACCGGGTTCTTCCTTTCGGCCTCGCTAACGCTCCAGCTGTCTTTCAGGCATTAGTCAATGATGTCCTGAGAGACATGCTGAACATCTTTGTTTTCGTTTACCTTGACGATATCCTGATTTTTTCACCGTCACTCCAGATTCATGTTCAGCACGTTCGACGTGTCCTCCAGCGCCTTTTAGAGAATTGTCTTTTTGTGAAGGCTGAGAAGTGCACTTTTCATGCCTCCTCCGTCACATTTCTCGGTTCTGTTATTTCCGCTGAAGGCATTAAGATGGATCCCGCTAAAGTCCAAGCTGTCATTGATTGGCCCGTCCCTAAGTCACGCGTCGAGCTGCAGCGCTTTCTCGGCTTCGCGAACTTCTATCGTCGTTTCATCCGTAATTTCGGTCAGGTGGCCGCTCCTCTCACAGCCCTTACTTCTGTCAAGACGTGCTTTAAGTGGTCCGTTTCCGCCCAGGGAGCTTTTGATCTCCTCAAGAATCGTTTTACATCCGCTCCTATCCTTGTTACACCTGACGTCTCTAGACAGTTCGTTGTCGAGGTTGACGCGTCAGAGGTGGGCGTGGGAGCCATTCTTTCTCAGCGCTCCCTCTCTGACGACAAGGTCCACCCATGCGCGTATTTTTCTCATCGCCTGTCGCCGTCGGAACGTAACTATGATGTGGGTAACCGCGAACTGCTCGCCATCCGGTTAGCCCTAGGCGAATGGCGACAGTGGTTGGAGGGGGCGACCGTTCCTTTTGTCGTTTGGACTGACCATAGGAACCTTGAGTACATCCGTTCTGCCAAACGACTTAATGCGCGTCAGGCGCGTTGGGCGCTGTTTTTCGCTCGTTTCGAGTTCGTGATTTCTTATCGTCCGGGCTCTAAGAACACCAAGCCTGATGCTTTGTCTCGTCTCTTCAGTTCTTCAGTAGCCTCCACTGACCCCGAGGGGATTCTCCCTGAGGGGCGTGTTGTCGGGTTGACTGTCTGGGGAATTGAGAGGCAGGTAAAACAAGCGCTCACTCACACTCCGTCGCCGCGCGCTTGTCCTAGGAACCTTCTTTTCGTTCCCGTTCCTACTCGTCTGGCCGTTCTTCAGTGGGCTCACTCTGCCAAGTTAGCCGGCCACCCTGGCGTTCGGGGTACGCTTGCTTCCATTCGCCAGCGTTTTTGGTGGCCCACCCGGGAGCATGACACGCGTCGTTTCGTGGCTGCTTGTTCGGTCTGCGCGCAGACTAAGTCCGGTAACTCTCCTCCTGCCGGCCGTCTCAGGCCGCTTCCTATTCCCTCTCGACCGTGGTCTCACATCGCCTTAGATTTTGTCACCGGACTGCCTTCGTCAGCGGGGAAGACTGTTATTCTTACGGTTGTCGATAGGTTCTCTAAGGCGGCCCATTTCATTCCCCTTGCTAAGCTTCCTTCTGCTAAAGAGACGGCACAAATCATCATCGAGAATGTTTTCAGAATTCATGGCCTTCCGTCAGACGTCGTTTCGGACAGAGGTCCGCAATTCACGTCTCAATTTTGGAGGGAGTTTTGCCGTTTGATTGGGGCTTCCGTCAGTCTCTCTTCCGGCTTTCACCCCCAGTCTAACGGTCAAGCAGAACGGGCCAATCAGACTATTGGTCGCATCTTACGCAGTCTTTCTTTTCGCAACCCTGCGTCTTGGTCAGAACAGCTCCCCTGGGCAGAATACGCCCACAACTCGCTTCCTTCGTCTGCGACCGGGCTATCTCCTTTTCAGAGTAGCCTCGGGTACCAGCCTCCGCTGTTCTCATCTCAGTTCGCCGAGTCCAGCGTCCCCTCCGCTCAGGCTTTTGTCCAACGTTGCGAGCGCACCTGGAAGAGGGTCAGGTCTGCACTTTGCCGTTATAGGACGCAGACTGTGAGGGCTGCTAATAAGCGTAGAACTAAGAGTCCTAGATATTGTCGCGGTCAGAGAGTTTGGCTCTCCACTCAGAACCTTCCCCTTAAGACGGCTTCTCGCAAGTTGACCCCGCGGTTCATTGGTCCGTTCCGTATTTCTCGGGTCATTAATCCTGTCGCAGTTCGACTTCTTCTTCCGCGCTACCTTCGTCGCGTCCACCCGGTCTTCCATGTCTCCTGTATTAAGCCCGTTCTTCGCGCCCCCGCTCGTCTTCCCCCCCCCCCCCCCATCCTTGTCGAGGGCGCACCCATCTACAGGGTCCGCAGGATTTTGGACATGCGTCCACGGGGCCGTGGTCACCAGTACCTTGTCGATTGGGAGGGGTACGGTCCTGAGGAGAGGAGTTGGGTTCCCTCTCGGGACGTGCTGGACCGTGCGCTGATCGAGGATTTCCTCCGTTGCCGCCAGGTTTCCTCCTCGAGTGCGCCAGGAGGCGCTCGGTGAGTGGGGGGGTACTGTCATGTTGTGTCTTGTCTCTGTCCTTTCCCTTCACCCTGTCTCCCTCTGCTGGTCGTTGTTATGTTACCTTTTCTCCCCCGCTTTCCCCCAGCTGTCCCTTGTCTCCTCTAACTACCCGTTCCCCACCTGTTCCCTGTTTCCCTCTGATTAGGTCCCTATATCTCTCTCTGTTTCTGCTCCTGTCCTTGTCGGATTCTTGTTTGTTTGTGTTTCATGCCTGAGCCAGACTATCGTCATGTTTGCTGTAACCTTGTCCTGTCCTGTCGGAATCTGCCGGTCTATCTGAGCCTACCTAAGTTTGGTTATTAAAGAAGCTCTGTTTAAGTTAGTTCGCTTTTGGGTCCTCATTCACTCACCTAACACTGTTTCTAGCTACTGCAGTAGGGAAGTCTAGGACCCAGTTGCACAGGGCGGTAAGAAAATTGGGGTGGGTCTAGGGTGGCAGGTAAGGTAGAGGTGATATGATCATTGACTAGTCTCTCAAAGCACTTCATATACATCTCATATGTATATACTGTATTCTATCTTAGTCTATACCACTCTGACATTACTCGTCCATATATGTATATATTCATCATTCCTTAGATTTGTGTGTATTGGGTAGATGTTGTGATATTGTTAGACATTACTGCACTGTCAGAATTAGAAACATAAGCATTTCCTACACCCGCAATAACATCTGCTAAACACGTATGTGACCAATAAAATTTGATTTCATGATGACAGAAGTGAGTTGGCCACGGAGAAGGACAGCCCACAGTCCTTGGTAGCGGGCCGCATCGGTGGCACTGTGTTATCCTCAAAGCGTACAAATTAGGTGTTTAGCTTGTCGTCGCTGGTTTTCATTTTGTAGTCCATGCTTGTCTGTTGACCTTGCCACATACGTCTCATGTCTGAGCCAATGAATTGCTGCTCCACTGTGGTTTTCAGTTTGCATAAGTCCAGGGAAGTTCTTTGAGGGCCGTCGTGGTATCGGTTTGAGGTGGGATATACACGGATGTTACTATAACCGAAGCTAATTCTATTTTGAGATAATACGGTCTGCATTTTATTGTGAGGTATTCTAGGAAATGAACAAAAGGACTTGAGTTCCTGTATGTTATCACACTCTGAGTCATTAATCATGAAATATACACCCCCTCCCTTCTTCTTCCCGGAGAGAGATTTATTCCTGTCTGCGCGATGAACTGAGAACCCAACTGGCTGGACAGACTCAAACAGTATATCCTGAGAGAGCCATTTTTCTTTGAAACAGAGTATGTTACAATCCCTGATGTCTCTCTGGAAAGAAATCCTCGCCCTGAGCTCATAAATGTAATTATGCAGAGACTGAACATTAGCGAGTAATACACTCGGAAGCGGTGGGTGGTTTGCGCGCCTCCTAAGTCGGACTAGAAGACCACTCCGAGTACCTCTCCTCCGCCGGTGGTGCTTTGGGTCGGCCTCTGGAATCAGTTCAATTGCCCTGGGGGGTGCAAACAATGGATGCGATTCGGGAAAGTCGTATTCCTGGTTGTAGTGCTAGTGAGTTACCGCCGCTTTAATATCCAATGTTTGGCACTGCGTTTAAACAGCATACATTTCAAACAAGCCAAATATTACTTTGAGACTTTACAGCTTCATCATATGTAACCCGTTTCAGGAAACTAGACATTTTTGGGCAGAAATGCCTATTGGAACGTGTGAACTTTCATGTGCCTTAATAACAAACTTGTGTGCCATTTGTAAGTACGAATATAATTGTTAAATGAAGAGCTTAGTTGGTTTAGCCATGAAAAAAGTAAGCAACCTTCCCCGCTAGCCATGATTGGCTGAGATAATGAGTGGGCTGGACATGCTAAAAGATGAGTTTGGATTGGTCTGCCATGCACACTTCTGTCCATAACATGAGTCTGTCAGTATGTGTAGGTAATCCTATCTATCACAGCTTTTTGAAAGCTATCACATAGTAGAACTGAGTAAGTGTTGCCCTCCACTTTCTGGAGGACTGAGTTTTGAAATCGGTGGAATTAGAGTATGATAGCTAGGGAGATGGAGAAATGTCTGGCTTTTGATTGCAATATTCAGACAGAGTCAAAAAGAGAACACACAGAAGGCTGTTGTATAAAACACCTGTCTCCGGATTCAATCTTCAAACTAAGGGCAACCATGGCACCCGTGACAGAGGGAGAAGTGTCCATCCATGTATACAGGTAACATAGTCTAGCTAGCTACATTTTCAGATATTACACATTTCTAATTTTTTAGAAACTTGTTTTCATTTGAAGTTAAAATGTACTGTTATCTATCTAGCTAATGTTAGCTGGCTGGCTCACTAGCTAACATTACGTGTATGATCTGTGTAGTAATATTATTCGTGTCTCAGAGCCATTTTATTGCTCATTATTGCCTAATGTTAGCTGGTTAATATTGAACCTGGTTGGTTAGCTAACTGCAGATTCATACAGGGTAGTAGCATTATGACTCCACTATGCAAAAAAGCGATTTCAATAGAATGTTTATGATGTTAATGATGTCACTGTGACAAGTGCTGATAGGCGTTGCTGGTAAATTCGAAATCTACTCCGATTTCAGAGCACTCTCTTCTGAGTGTACCAGAGCACAGAATAACTGACAAATTTACGAATGCTCAACACCTGTTTTAATATGGTCCGTGTCAGTAAACGTTGGCAAACAAAGCGAGATTAAGTTGTTGCCAGCAGCACAGTTGAAGTCACCAACACTCTGGATAACATAAAAATAGCCTAACCAGCTCTGCTAGAGTGACTAAAATGGTCAGAGTGAGCTGTTCTCTCATTTGTGTCTGGAAGTAGCTAGCAAGCTTGCCAACGTTAACCAGTTAGCTTGAGTGCTTGGCTGTTGTTAGGTTATTTGGGTCAGAATTATTTGGATCAACTCTACTCCTTGTCCAGAGCATACAGTGTGCGCTCTGAACGCTCCGAGACCAAAACGCTCTGAATTTACGAACAGACAATCTGAATTACGAATGCCCAGAGCACACTCTGGCACTCCTGATTACATTTTTGAACACACTCGTAGTATAAACCAGCCTTAAGTCTTGGAGACTTTGATTGTTTAGTACATAGCCTCACATGTAACTCCTTAGCCCTTGTGTGGGGTTCGGGTCTGTGGGACCCATTTTCAATGTTTACTAAAAGAGAAATTATCAAATGAATTATTTCATCAACATAAGACTCATTGGCCTTTGCTAATTGTCTGCGAAGAGCATGCAAATAACACAATTTCATTGAGTGCACACTGTGCACCCCCTACACATTTATATTACATATGCTGTGTTGGGGTCCTCTGGACCCGAGGGTAGGTAAAGTGTGTGTGGGTGAAAACAAGTAAAAATGAAACAAAAATGTTTGCTGTGTGCGTTCACTCTGTCTTTCTCCTTCCTGGGCTTGCTGTTATAAGCTAGCTGCAATCAGGTCAGTGTGGGACAAGTGGGTGGATCGCCTTCCCCTGTTTTACAACCCTGGGCCCAACGTCACTGTTGATGAGCAGCTCATGCCATTTAGGGGCCGCTGCCCCTTCAGGCAGTACATACCGTCTAAACCTGCAAAATATGGAATCAAGATCTGGGCTGCCTGTGATGCTGCTTCATCATATGGAATTTACAAGTGTTACAGGGATGTCAGATGGAGCCCCTGAGAAGAACCAAGGGATGCAGGTTGTCCTGGGTGTGACACAGGGACTCTGGGACAGGAGCTCCTCAAGAGGAAGCTGACGATGGTAGGAACAGTACGAAAAAACAAGCCAGAGCTCCCACCTCAGCTGTTGAAAACACAGAACAGGCCTATCAATTCCTCTAAGTTTGTGTTCACGGCCAACACGTCCCTAGTGTCCTACTTGCCAAAAAAAGGCAAATGTGATACTCGTGTACGCTGCATAGGGACGGGAGAATCTGTGGCCAGGAACATCAAAAATCATAATGGATTACAGTTCCACAAAAGGAGGAGTGGACAATTTAGACAAGCTGGTAACTGGTTACAGCTGCAAAAGAAGAACCCTACGCTAGCCACTTTTGATATTCTTCAACATCTTGGACATCTCCGCGAACACCGCGTTTGTCATGTGGATGGCGTTGAACCCAGATTGGAACAGAGGGAGGCTCCAGAGGAGACGTCTCTTTCTCGTGGAGCTGGTAAAGGCATTGGTAAGACTTCAAATCCAGAAGAAGCAACATATCCGAAGGACCCCAGCTTCTGCAGCCAAAATACTGGTGCCCCATCTGCCTGATCCACAGAAGTAAGTGTGAGTGATGTTGCATGTTTTTGTGCCTGACTTTCCTACCTTGGCCTGCTGTAAACTTTATATCTGAGTGAGATGTTAGTAAAATTCCAGAACTAAGTATTTTCATCATTCTAGATTGCTGCAGCTAGCAACAAGAAGAAGCGTTGCGATGTGTGTGGACCCAAGAAGGACAGGAAGACAGTACACATGCATCACGTGCAAGAAATACATTTGCAACACACACACACAGTAAAACTCTATCCCTCATTTGGAGTGTAGACCAGCCTTAATTTGTGTTCAATGGGGCTAATTTCTAATTCCCATAAAATACTGTACGTGAAATTTGTCCATCCAATTAGTTCAAAGCAATAAACAATAAGACCGACTCGAGCCGGTCGGTCAAATATGTCAAGGTTTGATGTCTCCACACTTTATGTGAACAAACAAATCAAAAATGTCGCAAGCCACCGCTTTTGACTTCTTCCTTGCGGTCTTACGCAAGCCCTGGACTTTTCCTTCAAAGCAGGAAATGCTTTAATTAAGAGATAAAGTTTACTGTGAGTGTAAATGCACTTTCAATACATTTAATTGTTATTATATCTTATAAACAGGACATGTTGTATTGTGTGTGTGTCCAAATCTCCTTATCTATATGTCTGGGCCTACCAGAGCACCATAAACCGCTTAACTCGGAAATGTATCTTAGGCCATTGATAGACATTTGATTTTAATTGGGGGCTGCCTAGGCTAGACCACTACTATCTGTCCTAGGATCCTGCCAGACCAAAAATGCAGTCTAGATGAAGAGGTGGCAGGTTAAAGAAGTATTTTTTAGCCTTGAGACATTTGAGATGTGGATTGTGTATGTGTGCCATTCAGAGGGTGATGAGCAGAGACAAAAGATTTAAGTGCATTTGAAGGGGTATGGTATTAGGTGCCAGGCACAACGGTTTGTGTCAAGAACTGCAACGCTGCTGGGTTTTTTCATGCTCAACAGTGTTCCGTGTGTATCAAGAATGGTCCACCACCCAAAGGACACCAAGCCAACTTGACACAACTGTGGGAAGAATTGTCAACATGGGCCAGCATACGCCTTCGACACCTTGTGGAGTCCATGCCCCAACGTATTGAAGCTGTTCTTAGAGCAAAAAAGGGGGTGGTACAACTAAATATTAGGAAGGTGTCCTTAATGTTTGGTATACTCAGCGTATATGATGGCAGTTTGCAAAGCAAATGCCGACCCGATTGATAAGAATTCAAGGTGTACCCTTGAATTCAAAATCACAATGTCACCAGCATAGCTAACTCACACCATCACACCTTCTCCATGCTTCACGATGGGAAACACACATGCGGAGATCATCCATTCACCTACTTTGCGTCTCACAAAGACACGGCGGTTGGAAGCAAAAATCTAAAATTTGGATTCATCACAGGTCTAATGTCCATTGCTCGTGTTTCTTGGCCCAAGCAAGTCTCTTCTTATTATCGGTGTCCTTCAGTCGTGGTTTCTTTGCAGGAATTTGACAATTTTTTTCCTTTATTTAACTAGGCAAGTCAGTTAAGAACAAATTCTTATTTTCAATGATGGCCTAGGAACAGTGGGTTAACTGCCTGTTCAGGGGCAGAATGACAGATTTGTACCATATCAGCTCGGGGGTTTAAACTTGCAACCTTCCGGTTACTAGTCAAACACTCTAACCACTAGGCTACACTGCCGCCCCATGAAGCTTGATGTTGAGATGTGTCTATTACTTGAGGGCGGCTGAATCAAATCCCCAAACTGACAACTGTCGTTCTGCCCCTGAACGAGGCAGTTAACCCACTGTTCCCTGGTTGGCCGTCATTGTAATTAAGAATTTGTTATTAACTGGCTTGGTTACATTTAAATTAAATAAATAAAAAACTTGATCTCTGTGAAGCATTTATTTGGGTTGCAATTTCTGAGGCTCTTAACTCTAGGGATCTTATCTTCTGCAGCAGAGCCAGTTTCATCATAGCGCTTGACGGTTTTGGTGACTGCACTTGAAGAAACTGTCAACGTTCTTGACATTTTCCGGATTGACTGACCATGTCTTTTAAAGTAATAGCGGACTGTCGTTTCTCTTCACTTTTTTGAGCTGTTCTTGCCATAGTATTGACTTGGTCTTTTACCAAATATGGCTATCTTCTGTATATCACCCCTACCTTGTCACAACACAACTGATTGGCTCAAACGCATTAGGTAGGAAAGAAATTCCACAAATTAACTTTTAACAAGGCACACATGTTTATTGAAATGCATTCCAGGTAACGGCTGAATGCCAAGAGTGTGCAAAGCTGTCATCAAGGCAAAGGGTGGCTACTTTGAAGAATCTCTAACACTTTTTTGATTTCTACATGATTCCATATGTGCTATTTTGTAAGTTTGATGATTTCACTATTATTTTACAATGTAGAAAATAGTTGAAATGAAGAAAAGCCCTGGAATGAGTAGGTGTCCAAACTTTTAACTGGAACAGTAAAATTATATATATATATATATATAATATTCCTTTATTATTTTCCCCTAACCAAGACTGAGACCTATTATTTGTTTTACAATGATATGCAGACGTTACCCAGTGTAACGCTCAGTGAGTGAATGGGTGTGGAGTCAGGCGCAGAGAGCAAAGGATGCGGGAAAAAACATGCTTTAATGTCCAAAAAATTCATAGGAACAAAATAGTATACCCAACACAGGTGTAACTATAAAACAAAATAGTACCCCATTGTGAAATACTAGGACAGCGAGAAAACCCAACAAAACACTAACACCTCTCACAAATACAGAAGAACAAGCCCACACAAACAGAAGCGGGCTAAACAAACTTAAATAACCCCACCCTAACAACCAAACAATGAACAGGTGAAACCAATTAGACAAAACCAAACGAACACAGAACAAAGGATCGGTGGCAGCTAGTAGACCGGCAATGACGACCGCTGAGCGCCACCCGAACAAGAAGGAGAGCCACCTTCGGTAATATTCGTGACACCCAGTACATTAGTTTAGTCCGCTAATTGGAGTAAACTAATGGACAATAACTTCTGCTTCCAGCTTATACATATACCATATACAATTTACGGACACTTTTTTTACAATAGTTTTCTTTTGTTTGTTTTTAATCCCATCCTTCAGCTTTCCTCAACCCCTCCCATCTATCTCTGAAGAACATCCAGTTTTGATTTATATTTTCCATATATTTTTAGCTGTGCTGTTTCACAAAAGTTCTGAACCTATATAGCTTTTACGGACACACAGTGGCGACCTGTCATTCAGGGCAGGAGGGGCATGATCCGCACACTTGTTTACAGCTTACCTGTTTTGCATAATATTTTGCCATTAACATTTGTCACATATTAGTTTGCAAACAATGTAAACAATATTTTTTACTTTCTTGAGTAAGGCAGCTCCAAAATGCAGGTGTTTCAGCCTAGCTGAGTGCTTTCTGTGGTAGTGGGGCAGCCAGTGGAAAATACAGAGCGTAGGTGTTGGTAATATTCTCCAGTTGTGCCGTGATTAGCTCAGTGTCCTTCACTCATGGGGACAGTATGTCACCGCCAAGTCTGACATGGATGATTGACTGGCCCGGAGGGTTTCCAAAACCTCCTAATGGAGAGTGGGCACCCCTGTATGTCGAGCCATGCAACATAATATATATTTTTTGTATTCTTTTTAACATAAATGTAACCTTTATTTAACTAGGAAAGTCTATTAAGAACAAATTCTTATTTGCGATGGACGGCCTACCACGGCCAAACCCTAACCCAGACGACGCTGGGCCAATTGTGGACCGCCCTATGGGACTCACAATCACGGCCGGTTGTGAAACAGCCTGGAATCGAACCAAGGTCGGTAGTGAAACCTCTAGCACTGAGATGCAGTGCCTTAAACCACTGCACCGAATTATCAGCATTGAAAGGACAGCATTCTCCATGTCTCTCTTTCCCTCTCATCTCCTCTCTCTTCTCTCTAATTCTTCTTCTCCTTCAGCCTTTGTAAGAGTCAGTAGCTTAGTGAAATGATTGTGTAACATAATATGTGTAATTTGTTTTATGGCTTATGGCCTGTAGTAGGTCAAACTTTATGCTGTGTGTGTGTGTGTGTGTGCGCGCGTGTTTGTGTCTAAAGTGTATGTGTGAGTCGACTAATCCATGCCTAAAGATTCCACTTAAGTTAATTGAAATACCATATCTGAACTGAAGGTGATTAATCAAATTATAATTCTGAAACCACAGCGATATGGATTTGATTCCACTCCATAATGTTTAATTAAGTGTGAGATTCCGGTACGGCCCAATTGTGAATTCAATTTTGATTGATCTCCCCCATAGTCAATACATACTGTAGCGACACACAATAAGTTTAGCAAGTTAATCCCTGCCTGTTACTCCCTCCCTGCAAGTTTTGCCCTCCCTGTTTACAAGATCACACTCACACTTCATTTAACAGACTATGCACTGACTCAAAAACGCAACTCATGAGATTTATTTTTGTCAACATAGGGTACAAATTTACCCATAATTGTAATCCGCCTTTTATTTTTACAAATTATTTCACCTATTTCATTTAACCAGGTAGGCTAGTTGAGAACAAGTTCTCATTAACAACTGTGACCTGGCCAAGAATAAAGCGAAGCAGTTCAACACATACAACAACAGAGTTACACATGGAATAAACAAGCATACAGTCAATAATACAGTAGAAAAATGTCTATATACAGTGTGTGCAAATGAGGTAAGATAAGGGAGGTAGGCAATACATAGGCCATGGTGATGAAGTAATTACAATATACCAATTAAAAACTGGAGTGATTGATGTGCAAGTAGAGACACTGGGTGCAAAAGAGCTAAATAAATAAATAAATAAATAAATACAGTATGGGGATGAGGTAGTTGGATGGGCTATATTACAGATGGGCTATGTACAGGTGCAGTGATCTGTGAGCTGCTCTGACAGCTGGTGCTTATAGCTAGTGAGGCAGATATGAGTTTCCAGCTTCAGTGATTTTTGCAGTTCGTTCCAGTCATTGGCAGCAGAGACTGGAAGGAAAGGCGGCCAAAGGAGGAATTGGCTTTGGGGGGGACTAGTGAGATATACCTGCTGGAGCGCGTGCTACGGGTGGGTGCTGCTATGGTGACCAGTGAGCTGAGATAAGGCGGGGCTTTATCTAGCAAAGACTTGTAGATGACCTGGAGCCAGTGGGTTTGTCGACGAGTATGAAGCGAGGGCCAGCCAACGAGAGCGTACAGGTCGCAATGGTGGGTAGTATATGGGGCTTTGGTGACACTGTGATAGACTGCATCCAATTTGTTGAGTAGAGTGTTGGAGGCTATTTTGTAAATGACATCGCCGAAGTCGAGGATTGGTAGGATGGTCAGTTTTGCAAGGGTATGTTTGGCACCATGAGTGAAGGATGCTTACTTGCGAAATAGGAAGCCGATTCTAGATTTAATTTTGGATTGGAGATGCTTAATGTGAGTCTGGAAGGAGAGTTTACAGTCTAACCAGACAGACACCTAGGTATTTGTAGTTGTCCACATACTCTAAGTCAGAACCGTCCAGAGTAGTGATGCTGGACGGGCGGGCTGGTGCGGGCAGTGATCAGGTTTGAAGAGCATGCATTTAGTTTAACTTGCATTTAAGAGCAGTTGGAGGCAACGGAAGGAGACTTGTATGGCATTGAAGCTCGTCTGGAGGTTAGTTAACACAGTGTCCAAAGAAGGGCCGGAATTATACAGAATGGTGTCGTCTGCATAGAGGTGGATTAGAGAATCACCAGCAGCAAGAGCGACATCATTGATGTATACAGAGAAGAGAGTTGGCCTGAGAATTGAACCCTGTGGCACCCCCATAGAGACTGCCAGAGGTCGAGACAACAGGCCCTCCGATTTGACACAGTGAATTCTATGAGAGAAGTAGTTGGGTAACCAGGTGAGGCAGTCCTTTGAGAAACCAAAGCTGTTTAGTCTGCCGATAAGAATGTGGTGATTGACAGAGTCGAAAGCCTGTCTCTTATCGATGCCGGTTATGATATCATTTAGGACCTTGAGCTTGGCGGAGGTGCACCCATGACCAGTTCGGAAACCAGATTGCATTACGGAGATGGTACGGTGGGATCCAGATGAAAATGGTGCTGGAGTTTCTACCCCCAAGCCATAAGACTCCTGAAAAGCTTATCAAATGGCTACCCGGACTATTTGCATTGTCCCCCCACCCCCACACCCATTTTTACGCTGCTGCTACTACTCTCTTTTTATTATCCATGCATAGTCATTTTACCACTACCTACATGTACATATTACCTCAGTTACCTCGACTAACCTGTGCCCCCGCACATTGACTCTGTACCGGTACTCCCTGTATATAGCCTCGCTACTGTTATTTTATTGTTGATCCTTAATTATTTTTTTCCATTTTCATATAATTGTTCTTTTAATTTTTAATTTTATTTATTCATTTTATAATTCAGTTTATTTTGGTAAATACTTTCTTAACACTTGTAAGTAAGGTCTACCTACACTTGTTGTATTTGGCGCATGTGACAAAAACAATTTGATTTGATATCCAGAGAAAGAGCGTAATGAAATTGTTGCTAGCAGAGCTGGTTAGGCTGTTTTCATGTTATCCAGAGGTAAACAAATCATCGTCCCGAGCGTCAAGTGTGTGCTCTGAGTGCAAAATGAGATGGGTGGGGCTAAATCTTAAGAGGGTGTGAATGATGTTGAATGAGTGTAGACAAAGAGGAGCTCTTCACTAGATACCAAAACATTCCAAGGCAGTTCTCAAAAGTGAGTTTACAAGTTGATCAACTTTCAAAGCAGAATTACTTTCCCATTTTTCCTCAAATGCAGTGAATGCCATACCATTTTGTAGCTCAGTCTCTACTTTTATTCAATGTAATAAACACCATTTCACATTTTGCAACATAAGACCGAATTCAGGTGGTGAGTCACACATCATCATTCTGAATAGTCGGAACCTTATGCATCTGTAAAAACCCAGCCTTACTCATGGCTAACTAAATAATTACACAGGATAGTCACACACACACGGTATGGATTATTGACTAGAAACGTAGTATGATGGAAACAGGTCCCTAGCGGACTGACACAATATGATGGTTTGTTACAACAAAGATGGAGAGGGGGGAGAGAGAAAAAGGACACTTATCGTGGATGCATTTTGGAACTATTCTCACATTAATCATGTACTTTGCATATGAACTGCCACACGTTTGGAATAAGAAATAATGAATATATTTATGTGTGAGTGACATTGTTCATCGTTTATCAGAACCAGGCCTTTTTAATTCTTGACTCTACCCATCCCGTTGGCGGGATCATTTTCGTCAGCAACCGCTGAATAGCATAGCGCAACAGTCAAATAATAATACAAAAAAATATTCATATTCATGAAATCACAAGTGCAATATTGTAAAACACAGTTTAGCCTTTTGTTAATCCACCTGTCGTCTCAGATTTTGAAATTATGCTTTACAGCAATAGCAATCCAAGCGTTTGTGTAAATGTATCAACAGCATAACATTATGTACACTAAGCATTAAGTAGCTAGGTCACAAATCAGAAAAGCAATCAAATTAATCGTTTACCTTTGATCTTCAGATGATTTCACTCACGAGACTCCCAGTTACACAGCAAATGTTCCTTTTGTTCCATAAAGATTATTTTTATACCCAAAATAGATCCGTTTGTTAGTTGCGTTATGTTCAGAAATCCCCAGGAAAGAGCAGTCACGACAACGCAGACGTATATTCCAAATAATATCCATAATGTCCACAGAAACATGTCAAACGTTTTTTATAATCAATCCTCAGGTTGTTCTTAAAATACATATTCGATAATATATCAAACGGGTGTGTAGGTTTTTCAAAAACACCGGGAGCAACAATGGCCGCTTTACTCTGTAGCGCAAAACTCACTCTGAGAGCCCCCACCTATCCACTTACGCAATGTGATCTTTCACGCTCATTTTTCAAAATAGAAGCCTGAAACTATGTCTAAAGACTGTTGACATCTTAGGGAAGCCATAGAAAAATGAATCTGGTTGATATCCCTTTAAATGGAGGATAGGCATGCATAGGAACAGAGGTTTCAAAATAAGAGGCACTTCCTGATTGGAGTGTCCTCAGGTTTTCGCCTGCAGGTTCGCCTGCAGGTTCGCCTGCAGGTTCGCCTGCAGTTCGCCTGCAGTTCGCCAGGTTCGCCTGCAGGTTTTCGCCTTTTTACAGTTTTGGAAACTTTAGAGTGTTTTCTATCCTAATATGACAAATTATATGCATATTCTAGTTTCTGGAGCTGAGAAATAGGCCGTTTCAAATGGGTACTTTTTTTTAGCAAAAACAAAAATACTGCCCCCTACACACAAGATTAAGAAGGATTTGTGTTGGCCTTTCAGCGGCACACTTGTAAGACACTGATTGTCTGAAAGGGTCCGGACCATCTCTTGTACTGTTGTTCACTCTGGAAGATAGCCAGCTGTGTCGACGGTTCCCATTGGTGATGATGGTAGGAGAATACAAGGATTTGAGACTCGTAGTAGGATGGTCCCAGTTAGATTGACTTTTCTCGATATCTGACTTAGGACAGCTAATCAGCCGTTCCAGTGATTGTCTGGGAGATTAGATTTTTGCCTACACCTCGTGTTGATCTTCATGGTTCAGGATTCAGACCACTTTACACACACAGCTGCAACCTGGCAATGTTCTGGTCTCATATGTTAATTCTTAACCAGTCCTTTTATGCACTCTGGTTGAAAAGGATGGTTCCATCAGGCTGACACACTCTCTGACCTCATTCGGGGCATGGCGTCTTACTGTGCAAAGGTATATGATGCAAGTTCTCTTGACTCCTAAAATCACATTTATATCATAACAAAAATAATTGCATAATTTTTAATATTATATGCACAATGTATTGGATGGAAACTTGACAAAGGGGATATACTTTCCAAGTTACAGTATTTCGTCCATACGATTTTTATTACATCACAAAATAAAAACCAATGTGACATTAGTTTTATATAGTTCCCCACTAACCATTCCCCACATTCGTATGTTATAATTATTGTTCCGGTATTCACTTTTGTGTTAAAGCCTGTTAACAAAGTAATTCATTTTGTTAATACTGGAGGGGAGAAAGTTCACAACAGGGTGTTAACTGTCGACCATCCAGCCATTTGATTAGCTATTTAACAGTCTTATTTAGCAGTCTAATGGCATGGGGGTAGAAGCTGTTCAGGGTCCTGTTGGTTCCAGACTTGGTGCACTGGTACCACTTGCTATGCGGTAGTAGAAGGAACGTTCTTTGGCTTGGGTGGCTGGAGTCTGACAATATTTTGGGCCTTCTTCTGACCGCCTGGTATAGAGGTCCTGGATGGCAAGGAGCTCGGCCCGATTGATGTACTGGGCCGTACTCACCACCCTCTGTAGTGCCTTGTAGTCGAGTGCCTTGCAGTTGATGTACCAAGCGAAGATGAAGCCAGTCAAGAGGCTCTCAATGGTGCAGCTGTAGAATATTTTGATTATCTGAGAGCCCATGACAAATCTTTTCAGCCTTCCTGTGGGGGAAGATGCACTGTCGTGCCCTCTTCACAACTGTGTGGGTGTGTGTGGACTATGTTAATTCCTTGATGTGGACACTGAACTTGGAGCTCGAGTACAGCTCCTATTCCTGTAGTCCACGGGCAGCTCCTTTGTCTTGCTGACATTGAAGGACAGGTTGTTGTCCTGGCACCACACAGCCTGGTCTCTGACCTTATCCCTATAGGCTGCCTCATCGTCATGGGTGATAAGCAAACCATTGTGTCGTCAGCAAACTTGATGATGGTGTTGGAGTTGTGCACGACCATGTAGTCGTGGGTGAACAGGGAGTGCAGGAGGGGACTAAGCACATACCCCTGAGGGGCGCCCGTGTTGATGGTCAGCGTGGCAGATGTGTTGTTGCCAACCCTCACCGCCTGAGGGCAGCCCTTCAGGAAGTCAAGGATACAGTTGCAGAGGGAGGTGTTCAGTCCCAGGGCTGGTGTGGAGTGTGAGAGGAAAAATTGCAAGATTATATTATAATACTTTTATTGCATCAAATGGTTGTTTTATTCGACAGAATAGAATATTCTTAACTATTATGTGTATTCTACTGAGGATTGGTCTCTGGGAGATAACACTGACAGGAGATTTACGATGTCTTTTGGGTGATAAAACCTAAAAAGCATTCCAGAGCATGATATACCGTACCAGGGAGAGATGGTTCCAGTTTGGAGTCGGCGGGACAGACACTGGTCTAAACAATGAAAACTGTTGACACTGCAGATACTGTCAGCTACGTATTATAGGTATCTTACATACACATCCTAACCTTGTGACCCATTCCATATGTCTGTTGTTCGTCATGTAGGTTGAAAGGGGTGTATCTTGGCTATAAAATACCTTTTGTAATTTTTATCGCCGCTCTCAACGGATCATCAGAGACGGGGATTCGACGACCAGCCATCGCTATTGCCAAGGTCTCACTATTAAATATTTAGTTTAAGTATAACTCTGACTTGTGTGATAAGTTTGTCTCTCCTCATTTGATAGTAAAGAAATTAACCATCACAGGAGCCAAGCCTGCCCAGGAAGTGGAGGACATGTAGGGATGGTGCCTGTCTCTATAATGGCGGGATTAGGTGGGATTAGCAGAGAATAGGGAGAGTCAGGTGGGCTAGCATAACAGGTGGGAATTTTTGCAAACAGGGTTGTGTCTGTGTGTGTGTGTGTGTGTGTGTGTGTTTCTGCAAAATAAGATAGAGAGTGTAGTGTAGACATAGAGAGGTGGAGTGATGACGACAAAGTTGTTTCCTAATAATTATGTGTAATTTAAAGGAAACGATCATTAGTCCTCGTTAAGAATGACTGGGCATCACTCGACTTTCGGGAGTCACTTTGTCCGAGACGCCTTTAGAATGTTCATAACATTGGTGTGACGCAACCAAGTGATGGAGGTGCAACCATTAATTGCTTTTGCTTCTCAGAGACTTGCTTCTTAGAATGTCCCTACTAACGTTCTGGGAATGTGGAGGTAATCCAACATTGTTTGCTGGGATGATTCACGGTCTTATGAAATGTTATTTTATAAAACATGTTTGAAAGGGATAATTCTGAATTTTGGCAATGAAGCCCTTTATCTACTTCCCAGGAGTCCTGAAGTATCTCTTTAATTATATTTCTGTTCATGTAGCCTGTTTTCACTTAAGATATGTCTTTAGCTTTTTCCTTCTGATAGGTTGGTCTCAGGTTCATCATAAAAAAAAACAGAGACTGACTGATTTGATTCGAAAAGAGGTCACTCAATCAGCACAAATCCGAACCCTTTAAAGGTCATGTAATCAATCGTATGTACTTCTCTGCTAAATAAAAATGACAAATCTATCTCCTGCAATACCACAATGTAAACCATATTCCGAATAATACACCTTTTACTTCTCCCCTAATGAAATATCGTAATCGCAAAAAAAACCTCATACTGTATATTTCTGTGCGTTTGTTCCAGTCTAATAGCCTAAGTAACCAGTGTATTTGCTTTCGATTGATGTACCTAAAAGTGCCCTCTAACATTTCTTTCCACAGGTTAGTGTTTGGTCACATAATATAAAAGAGCCACAATTCTCTCTGATCTCTCATGCTGTCACTTCCTTCCACTGCTGTCACCATGGAGCAGGGTTAGCTCATTAGAGGCATGGGCTGCGTCTGAAATGGCACCTTTTTCCAATATAGGGCTCTTGTCAAAAATAGTGCACGAAAGAAAGAAACAAAGAAAGAAAGAAATGTCTCACACTGTAGTTACTCTGCTCCATGGCAATATAGTGCGGCCAAGTACTAACAGCAGTCAGAAGACATGTTCGATATCACAAGTCACTTTGAACAATAGTATTTGAGGGCAAAACAACAGGAGTGTTACAATTGTTACAGGCAGCAAACTCTCTCTTTCTATTCAGGCGCACACCAGTGACTCATCACACTCCACACCCAGCTTCACCCACTAACATCTTCTTCTTATCAATAGTAAGTAGTGTAAATTAGCTCACAGCACCGACCTACTCCCTGGAGACGCCACGTGTCGCTGTGTTCCATATGTAAACATCTGAAGGCTGTTTATTTACATGTTTAGCCAATATCTCTGGAGAGTCTATGGAAGGGTAAACACTGCAATGTGTTGTTATTGTAAAGGTTTGGATGTAAGAAGAGTGGGAGTTGGTGCTTAGGGAATGCTCGTGTTGTGAGTTGCCTGTGTTGTGATGGGGGAGGAAGGATGAGTTGACGACCGTTTTTTTGTTGATTTCGAGAGGTGTTTGTTGTTTTTTTGGGGAAATTGTGTTTTTGCAGAAGCTAAGGAAGTTGACAATGAAAATATCTTATTTGCGTTACAAAGTGAGGATTAAAGTAGGAGTGAAAAAAGGTTGTCTACTTTGGTGTATGGGTTCGAGTAGAGGGGTGTTTAGGATTAAGAGGAATATTGAATTGTTCATGTATAATTCCTGGTTCAGTTGAGGTGTTGAGTGTATTGGTGAACTTTACCCCCCGTGAAAAATACTAAACAACCTTAGTAAGACACCCAACAACCTTACCAAAATATTGTAGCCTTTTGTTATAATGGTTTTTGAATCACAGCTATGCTAGCTATTGCTAAATTTTACCCATTGAAGAATAGTAAACAACCTTAGTACAACACCCAGCAACCTCACCAAAAGATTTTAGCCTTTTGGTATAATAGTTTTGTAATGACAGCTACAGTGCATTCCGAAAGTATTCAGACCCCTTGACTTTCTCCACTTTTTGTAACATTACAGCCTTATTCTAAAATGGCAGCGTCATGCTGTGGGGATGTTTTTCAATGGCAGAGACTGGGGGACATGTCAGGATTGAGGAAAAGATTAATGGAGCAAAGTACAGAGATATGCTTTTTTTATATTTCTGTTATTTCACCTTTATTTAACCAGGTAGGCCAGTTGAGAACAAGTTCTCATTTACAACTGCGACCTGGCCAAGACAAAGCAAAGCAGGTTGAACAGACTAGTAATAAGTGTTGCGGCAATGGCGGCAGATTGTCTAGCCCAGCTGATTTGTAGGGATGCAGATTTTGCAGCTCTTTCAGGACCTTAGCTGTCTGGATTTGGTTGAAGGAAAAGCGGAGGGGGGGGGCTTGTGCCAGTTGCTGCGGGGGTTGCAGAGCTGTACTGGCGTGGCCAGCCGTAGAGAAATGCTTATTGAAATTCTCGATTACCGTGGATTTATCGGTGGTGACAGTGTTTCCTAGCCTCAGTGCAGTGGGCAGCTGGGAGGAGGTGCTCTTATTCTCCATGGACTTTAGTGTGCCAAATCCTTGATGAAAACCTGCTCCAGAGCACTCAGGACCTCAGACTGGGGCGAAGATTCACCTTCCAACTGGACAACGACCCTAAGCACATAGCCAAGACAAGCCAGGAGTGGCTTCGGGACCAGTCTCTGAATGTCCTTGAGTGGCCCAGCCAGAGCCCAGACTTGAACCAGATCGAACATCTCTGGAGAGACCTGAAAATATCTGTGCAACGACGCTCCCCATCCAACCTGACAGAGCGTGAGAGGATCTGTAGGGAAGAATGGGTGAAACTCTCCAAATACAGGTGTGCCAAGCTTTTAGCGTCATACCCAGGAAGACTTGAAACTGTAATAACTGCCAAAAGGTGCTTCAACAAAGTACTGAGTAAAGGGTCTGAATATTTATGTACACGTGATATTTAATTTTTTTATTTGTAATTTTTTTTGCAAATTCTTTTTTTCTAACAGTTTTTGCTTTGTCATTATGGGATATTGTGTTTAGATTGATGAGAAAAAACAAAACAATTTAATCCATTTAGAATAAGGCTGTAACGTAACAAAATGTGGGAGAAGTCAAGAGGTCTGAATACTTTCCGAATGCACGGTAGACAGGTGTGTGCCTTTCGAAATCATGTTCAATCAATTTAATTTACCACAGGTGGACTCCAATCAAGTTGTATAAACATCTCAAGTATGATCAATGGAAACAAGATGCACCTGAGCTCAATATCAAGTCTCAAAGCAAAGGGTCTGACTACTTATGTAAATTAGGTATTTCTGTTTTTGTTTTGAATACATTTGCAAAAATTTCCAAAAAACCTGCTTTCACTTTGTCTTTATAGGGTATGGTGTGTAGATTGATGAGGAAAAAAAAATATGTAATACATTTTACAGTAAGGCTGTAGCAAAATGTTGAAAAATGGAAGGGGCTAGTCATATTAGAAGGGCTGGGAAATGAGCAAGTGTTGGACGGGCAAGGAGGCGTGGCTGAGTCAAATAGGAATCCTGACTTAATGAAGTGTTAATTAAAGAGCTCAGCCATATGCTCCTTGTCAGTAACAACCACATCATCAACATTAAGGGACATGGGCAACTGTGAGGAGGAGGGTTTATTCTCCAGGTGTTTCACTGTTTTTCAGAACATCTTGGCTTTAGACCCACAGAGAGAGAACTGCTTCTTAAAGTAACTAACTTTGGCCTTCCGGATAACCTGTGTGTACCTATTTCTTATTTGCTTGAACCTGAGTACAGTGTGAACAACACATGCAGAGATCATCCGTTCACCTACTCTGCGTCTCACAAAGACAAGGCGGTTGGAACCAAAAATGTCTAATTTAGACTCAGACCAAAGGACAGATGTCATCCCAGAGTCGCCTCTTCACTGTTGACGTTGAGACTGGTGTTTTGCGGGTACTATTTCATGAAGCTGCCAGTTGAGGACTTGTGAGGTGTCTGTTTCTCAAACGAGACACTCTACTGTACTTGTCCTATTGCTCAGTTGTGCACCAGGGCCTCCCACTCCTCTTTCTAGTTTGGTTAGGGCCAGTGTGCGCTGTTCTGTGAAGGGAGTAGTACACAGTGTGGCAGGAGATCTTCGGTTTCTTGGCAATTTCTCTCATGGAAAAGCCTTCATTTCTCAGAACGTGAATAGACTGATGAGTTTCAGAAGAAAGTTATTTGTTTCTTGCCATTTTGAGCCTGTAATTGAACCCACAAATGCTGATGCTCCAGGTACTCAACTAGTCTAAAGAAGGCCCGATTTATTGCTTCTTAGCACAGTTTTCAGCTGTGCTAACATAATTGCAAAAGGGTTTTCTAAAGATCAATTAGCCTTTTAAAATGATAAACTTGGATTAGCTAACACAACGTGCCATCGGAACACCGGAGTGATAGTTGCTGATAATGGGCCTCTTTATGGCTATGTAGATATTACATAAAATATCTACCGTTTTCAGCTACAGTAGTCATTTACAACATTAACACTATCTACACTGTATTTCTGAATTTCTAAATTACCCCAACCACAGATTAAATCAATTAAATTAAGTATGGTGGGGCGAACAGGGAAAAATGGGTGAGTGAGGGTAAGCGAACAATGCATAATGATGGAATCACAAATTGTGAATGAATGAAAATTCTATTTTATTGATCCATTCTAATTATAATCTCAAAATGGAATGTACCCTATATCAGTCCACTGAATCAAAGCAGTCTGACATTTATTTGAACTATAATGCCATTATTGCTTTTATGCAGAGTTTAACTATTTATCAAGGCCACTTGGTGCTTATAATTATGTTTAGGCTTATGATCTTTTCATCATTTGACCGAGTCTTTTGACCATGGTTGGGGTATTTTTACTTTTATTTTGTCATTATAGAAAGAAGCTGTTAAGGCTTTCCAACACATATGCTTTCTGTTTCATAGTTGTAACAAAGCCACTCCATGAAGAGTGGCATAATAGCCTACAGCAGGTATGGTGGGGAGCACAACAAAGCAGAACTCATCATGAGGGGCTGCAGTGGCTCATGGAGCTGCTTACCCACATCCTGATTAGCCTGACCAAGTCCATGTTTACACATGGTCTTCCAGGCCCAGGATGGGCTCTGAGGCTACATCAATAATGTAGAATTCACACTTGTGCGTTCCCTTTTGTGAGTGCATGGTAGAACACATTTTCCTGTGACAGGAAGCTTGTTGTCTTTTAGATTTTCCTTGCAAGCTGTTTGGGGTTAATGTATTTTAGATTTTCCTTGCAAGCTGTTTGGTGATGACATTCGCTTTGTGCTCCTGTGTCTACCTTGAATTCAACTGGGTTGCCTTTAATGCTATGTATTTGCATTTGTGCTATTAGTGACTACATCAATGAGGGTTACCTTATTCCCAGAGTCACTGCTTCCTTATATCTCATGTACAAGTCTGATCCTGCGGGCCACCCCCGTATATTGTTGTTTGTATATTTTTCTGTCACTCAAATATCACATGAATACACATTAGATGTGACAATGTATAGAATTTGAGTAAAATAAGCTTTAAACCTGCAAAATGCTCTCCACCAACAAGAGGGGTGTGAACAGTTTGTCAACAACAGTGCTTGTGCCCATACAAAAATACGTGGCGCGGGATTTTCCCCAATGCTGGAGGTGGGGAGTGAAGATGTTTAGGAACACCTGGCATATGAAATGTTGAAAGTTCTTACGACAGCCTACTTCAAAACCAAATGGTACATATTCAAAAAAGTAGATGGGGTGGTTAAGTTATATTTATAAAACCAAAAAATTGAGCGAATTTGGGGCAGCAGTTTTTCTTCCTGTGACCACTGAGCTATTTTTAGCAAAGCAGGGAGAAAGGATGTTGAGCACTGGAGCAGTGTGCAAAGAGGAGCTGTGTGCAATGACCGCTTTGATGAGTGGGAGCTCAACTCAGCTCACATACTCTGCCCAACTTGAGCTCAGTAGACATACTCTGCCCAACGCCCTATTAAGACACTTTATGTTGATGTACTGCTTTATTTTGGCAGTTACCTGTAGATGTGAGTGAGACAGTGATGCTACGCAATGCTAATGCTTTGCTAACAACATGTTAGCATATTTAGTTAGTAATGTGGGGTTTACACTACACCACTTTCAAAATTCTAACATCGCTGAGCCTCTCACATTAAACAACCATCTTTCCTGTAGTTTTTTTGTATTGCCAACGTAGTGGCGCACACAATAAACGATCTGGCACATACGGGACGAGGTGTCACACATTACAAGATTCTTCACTTGGTCGTGAGGATTCTCGATTGAGATAAATTACGCCGACAGAGAGGGCTGCCTTGCTTCTAGTCCTTAGGAGACTTTGCAGTATTTTGTTTTTTTAATGTATTGTTTCTTACATTGTTAGCCCAGAAAATCTTAAGTGTTATTACATACAGCCAGGAAGAACTATTGGATATCAGAGCTACGTCAACTTACCAAGCACTACAACCAGGAATACGACTTTCCCGAAGCGGATACTTTGTCCGAACCATTCAGGGCATTTGAACTGATTCCAGAGGCTGACCCAAAACAATGCCCCGGAGAAGAGGAAGACAGAGCGGTCTTCTGGTCAAATTTCGGAGGCGCGCACACAATCCACCGCTTCCGGGTGTATTACTTGCTAATGTCCAGTCTCTAGATAACAAGGTTGACAAAATCAGGGTAAGGGTTGCTTTCCAGAGAGACATCAGGGTTTGTAACATACTCTGTTTCACAGAAACATGGCTCTCGGGATAAGCTTTCGGAGTCGATACAGCCACCTGGATCCTTTGTGTATCGCGCCAACATGAATAAACATCTCTCCGGGAAGAAGTAGGGCGCGGGTGTATGTTTCATGATTAACGATTTATGGTGTTATTGTAACAACATACAGGAACTCAAGCCCTTTTGTTCACCTGACCTAGAATTCCTCACAACCAAATGCCCACCATATTATCTTCCAAGGGATTTCTTTGGTTATTGTCACAGCAGTCTATATCCCCCATCAAGCCAATACCTTGATGGCCCTTAAGGAACTTCACTGGACCTCATGCAAACTGGAAACCATCTATCCTGAGACTGTATTTATTGTGGCTGAGGATTTTAACAAAGCAAATTTGAGAGCATATTGACTGTAGCCCTCGCGCTAACTTCCGCGATGCATACAAGGCCCTCCCCTGCCCTCCTTTTGTCAAATCTGACCACAACTCCAACTCCATTTTGAAACCTCCCTTCCTATAGGTAGAAACTGAAACAGGAAGTACTCGTGCTAAGTACTATTCAACGCTGGTCTGGCCAATCGGAATCCATGCTTCAAGATTCATGTGGACACATGGATTCACGTGGACTGGGATGTGTTCCTGGTAGACTCGGAGAATAATATCAATTTATATGCTGATTCAGTGAGTGAGTTTATCAGGAAGTGTATAGGAGATGTTATACCCACTGTGACTAACTTCTTTGGGGTAGGGGGCAGTATTGGGAATTTTGGATGAAAGGGTGCCCAAATTAAGCTGCCTGCTACTCAACCATAAAAGCTAGAATATGCATATAATACGTAGATTTGGATGGAAAACACTGACGTTTCTAAAACTGTTTGAATGATGTCTGTGAGTATAACAGAACTCATATGGCATGCAAAAACCTGAGAAAACATCTGAGGTTTGTAGTTTTTCAACTCAGCCTCTATCGAATACACAGTGGGATATTGGTCATGTTGCACTTCCTACGGCTTCCACTAGATGTCAACAGTATTTAGAAACTGGGTTGAGGGTTCTACTATAAAGGAGGGGCTCATAAGAGCTCTTTGAGTGAGTGGTCTAGCAGAGTGCCACAGCCTCAGTCTCGCGCGCTCAGGTGAAAGTTCCACTTAATTTCTGAAGACAAAGGAATTGTCCGGTTGGAAAATTTACGATTTATGTTACACATCCTAAAGATTGATTCTAAACATCGTTTGACATGTTGCTACGAACTTTAATGGAAGTTTTTTTACTTTTCGTCTGCTCCTAGTGGTAGCGCATCATGAATGTGGATTACTGGACTGAAAGTGCAAACAAAAGGAGCTATTTTGACATGAATTATGGACATTATCCATTTATTGTGGAACTGGGATTCCTGGGAGTGCATTCTGATGAAGATCATCAAAGGTAAGTGAATATTTATAATGTTATTCTTACATCTGACTCCAACATGGCTGATACAGAAATCAACATACAGAAATGGAACTAGTGAACATCACGCGCCAATGTAAACTCAGATATTTGGATATAAATATGAACTTTACCGAACAAAACATACATGTATTGTGTAACATGAAGTCCTATGAGTGTCATCTGATGAAGACCATCAAAGGTTAGGGATTAATTGTATCTATATTTCTGCTTTTTGTGACTCCTCTCTTTGTTTGGAAAATGGTTGAATGCTTTCTGTGACTAGTTGCTGACCTGACCTAACACTTCTAGTTACGATTGACACAACAGTCAATGTTTGAGCTGGTCAGTTTTTTTTACAACTTTGTGTCCTTAATGTGAGCTGTTTGTGTTTGGATGCAGATGTTCAGACATTCACAGAAGTAAATAAAATAAAATGTTCTTTTGTCGATCAGGTGGCTGAGGTCCTTGATTATTTTTTGGGCCTTCCTGTGACACTGGGGGCTGTAGATGTCCTGGAGGGAAGGCAGTGTGCCCATGGTGATGCATTGGGCAGACCACAGCACCCTCTGGAGAGCCCTTGGGTTATGGGCGGTGCAGTTGCCGTACCAGGCGGTGATACACCCCGACAAGATGCTCTCAATGGTGCATCTGTAAAAGTTTGTGAGGGTCTTAATGGCCGAGCCAAATGTATTCAGCCTCCTAAAGTTGAAGAGGCGCTGTTGCACCTTCACCACACTGTCTGTGTGGACCATTTCAGATTGTCAGCGATGTGAACATTGAGGATCTTAAAGCTTTTCACCTTCTCATGTGGATGGGGGTGTGCTTAGGGCTGTGGCGGTCATTCAATTTTGTCAGCCAGTGATTGCCAAGAAAATAACTCACGGTCTCACCGTAATTGACCGTTAATTAACATAAACACATTCAGCATCTCCTGGCTTCCATGCATAACCTATAAGCCACTGATGCAGACCTTTGGAACATCTGCATTTTAAGAGTCTAATACATCCATTTAATAGAGCCTACATCACAATAAACCCACTATTTATTTTAGACGGGTCTAAAGAAACATGATATGAAGAAATGTAGTCTATTTCAGAAGAACAGAACATTATACTCTGAGTTGTCTTTAGCATTTAGCAGACAAGATTTCTGTAGAATTCTGTAGCCTTGTTTTATATTATTTTATAGTATGAAGAACATAGCTGAATAAAATAGATTGGATATTTTCTCCAGCATCTTAGAGCAGCCACTGGGAAAAGTGGAATCGCCTTGGGGCGTATGAACAAAGATTCCAATTCAGGATAATCGTATTTCTGGTCAAATTTCTGGTGCTCTGATATCCAAAAGTTATTTCTAGATGCATACAATTATGCAAAAAAAAGCATTCTGAGCTAATAATGAGAGAATAACACACACCCCAAAAAATACTGCGAAGTTGCTAAGGAACCAGGAACCAGCCAACCACGCCATCTTGTAGCAACAGCATAACACAATTCACATTCAAATGAGGAAACTGTACTAACACAAGTGGTCAGATTTAGCTAAATTTCAGTTGACAGAAACCATAACATGCATTACAGTGTCTTGCAAAAGTATTCATCCCCCTTGGTGTTTTTCCTATTTTGTTTCATTACAGCCTGTAATTTAACTTGATTTTTTATTTGGATTTTACAAAATAGTCTTAATTGGTGTAGTGAAATGAAAAAAAAATAAAAAATTCAAAACAAATAAAAACGGAAAAGTGGTGCATGCATATGTATTCACCCCCTTTTCTATGAAGCCGCTAAATAAGATCTGGTGCAACCAATTACCTTCAGAAGTTAAAAAAAATGTTAAATAATGTCCACCTCTGTGCAATCTAAGTGTCACAAGATCTCAGTGTATATATACACCTGTTCTGAAAGGCCCCAGAGTCTGCAACACCACTAAGCAAGGGGCACCACCAAGCAAAGTTGTGGAGAAGCACAGATCAGGGTTGGGTTATAAAAAAAATCAGAAATTTTGAACATCCCACAGAGCACCATTAAATCCCTTATTAAAAAATGGAAAGAATATGGCACCACAACAAACTTGCCAAGAGTTTTTCATCGGCAGGGACTGGGAAACTGGTCAGAATTTAAGGTGATGGATGGCGCTAAACACGTTTCAGTCTTCCAGAGATTTGAGACTGGGACTGAGATTCACCTTCCAGCAGGACAATGACCCTAAGTATACTGCTGAAGCAACACTCGAGTGGTTTAAGGGCAAACATTTAAATGTCTTGGAATGGCCTAGTCAAAGCCCAGACCTCATTCCAATTGAGAATCTGTGTTATGACTTAAATATTCCTGCACACCAGCGGAACCCATCCAACTTGAAGCAGCTGGAGCAGTTTTGCCTTGAAGAATGGGCAAAAATCCCAGTGGCTAGATGTGCCAAGCTTATAGAGACATACCCCAAGAGACTTGCAGCTCTAACAGCTGCAAAAGGTGGCTCTACAAATTATTGACTTGGGGGGTGAATAGTTATGCATAGTTAGTTCATTTTTTTGTGTGTCGTTTCCTGTTTGTTTCACAATAAAAAATATTTGGATCTTCAAAGTGGTAGGCATGTTGTGTAAATCAAATTATACAAACCCCTAAAAAAATATATTTTAAATTCCAGGTTGTAATGCAACAAAAAAGGAAAAATGCCAAGGGGGTGAATACTTTTGCAAGCAACTGCAGCTCATAGCAATTACAATTTATCACATGACAGTTGAGCTCAGCAGTCGAAAGTAATCCGACGGTGCGTAAAAGTTTGTGCACGCAGCCATGTTTGTTTTTCCGTGTCAACCAAAGATAACACGAAGCGACAAGATGAGGGAGTGTTTGTAGTTTGCAGATGTTTGTCGTATGCATGTTGAAGGCAAAGGTGGTGTGTGGTCTATATCTTTCACTTTTGGAAGTTTACCATCCCATCACCTCATTTTGCTATATAATGACGATATGCCCATGTCTCCACCCTAACGTTGTCGCAAAGAAGGGAATGCAGGCGACAAACTTAGGTCCAAAATAAGCCCATATAAACACATTGAATGATTTCAACAAACATAGCTTCACACATAGCCGGCAAATAGCTTAGTTTAGCTCATCGTAATCAATACAACCTTCAAAAGTATTTTACACACATTATATATGTGACCGACCGGCTCAAATCGGCCTTATGGATAAAAGTAGAAAATCTGAGCCAGAAAATGGTATATCATACACTACAGTTGAGGAACAATGGGAAAGTAATTCTGCTTTGAAAGTTTATAAGAACTTTAAAACTCACTTTTGAGAAAATAGCCTTTGAATGTTTTGGTACTACTACTGGAGAACCCTTCTTTGTCTACACCCATTTATCATCGTTCACAACCTCATAAGCTTTTGCCCCACCCATCTCTTTAAATGTTGAGCATTCTGTGCTAACAGCAGTCAAGCTAAGTTGCTAACTATTTCCAGACAGAAATTAGAGAACAGTCCACTGAACATTACTCGCCTTAGCAGAGCTGGTTAGGCTGTTATGTTATGCAGAGCGTTGGTGACTGCAACTGTGCTGTCAGATTATCCATTCGTAAACTCAAAGCTTTTCGCTCTCAGAGTGTTCAGAGTGCACACTAGACGCTCTGGCCGATGAGCAGGGTTGATCCGAAAGTTCTAACCACACAAAGGCAGTCAAGCACCCAAGATAACCGACTAACATTATCTAGCTTGCTAGCTATATCCAGACACAAATGAGAGAACACCCAACTCTGACCATTTTACTAGCCCTAGCAGAGCTGGTTAGGCTGCTTTCATGTTATCCAGAGCGTTGGTGACTGTAACTGTAATGCTGGCAACAATTGAATTAGTTTTTTTTGTCTGTTTGTTTAATGACACCAGCCACATTTAACAAATGTTGAGCGTTCATAAATTCATCAGTTATTCTACGCTCTGGCACACTCAGACTAGAGTGCTCTGAAATTTGAGTAGATGACCAAACATTTACGAATGCACCCAAAATTGTGATTTTCATAGTGGAGTCTTTTGTTAAGACACGTAGATATATAGCTAGGTGAACAATAAACCATAATCCCAACTCATGACTTGACTACTCTGCATGAAGCTGCAGGTAGCTAACCAATCAGGTTCACTGTTCGCTAACTAACATTAGGCTATAACTGGCCAAGCAAATGGCTCTGAGAAACAAATAAAAAGATCATACACGTAATGTTAACTAGCGAGCCAGCCAGCTAACATTAGCTTGCTAGCAAACTGTACACTTTAACTTGAAATTAAAAGACAATGTCAAAATAGAAATGTGTAATATATGAAAATGTAGCTAGCTAGGCTATCTTACCTGTGGTCTGAAATCAGAGTAGATAGCCAGAGTGAATTTACCAGCTAAGTTACGTTTATCAACAGTTGTCAGTGACATTCTGTTGAAATGGATACTTGCATAGTGGAGTCTTTTGTTAAGACATGTAGCTATCTATCTAGCTAAACAATTAATCATAATCCCAACTCATGACGTTACTACACTGCATAAATCTTTGGGTAGCTAACCAACCAGGTTCAATGTTAGCTAGCTAATATTAGGCTATCACTATCCAAGCAAATGGCTCTGAGATATGAATAATACGATCATAAACATAACGTTAGTTAGCAAGCCAGCTAGATAATGTTAGCTAGCTAGCTAACAGTACACTTTGACTTGAAATGAAAATGACTGTCAAAATTAGAAACATGTAATATCTGAAAATGTAGATAGTCTAGCTATCTTACATCATGCTGGACACTTCTACCTGTCAGGGATGCCATGGTTGCCCTTCGTTTGAAGATGTTTTCTCCATCTCCTTAGCTATCATATTCTAATTCCACTGATTTCAAAAGACATACTAACCAGCTCAAATAGACAGAAGCGTGCTATATGGCAGACCAATCCGAACTCATTTATCGTCATGTCCAGCCCACTCATTATCTCAGCCAATCATGGCTAGCAGGAAGGTTGCTTACTTTTTCTGTGGCTAAACCAACTAGGCTTGTAATTTAACAATTGCATTTATATTTACAGATGGCATACAAGTTTGTTATTAAGGTACATGAAAGTTCACATTTCTGCCAAAAAAATGCATTATGTTAAAAATATATATATTATGTTCAAATGGCTCTCGTGTGGCAAGTTTGACAAGAACGTTATCCAGCCTGCATAGCAACCATTTTGTTTTAGAACGAACGACCAACCTTTTGCATAGCAAATATGCAAAAATAATTATTGACTGGGTCGTGTCTGTAGCAAAATGAACTAACAACCAGATTTGAGTGGACTATATCTTCTGATGGAATAATGCAATTGTATGAATTGACTTATCAAAATAGTGTTAAAGAAAATATGTAAATCATTTTTATTTTATATGTTGGTAACAGTTTTATAAATGCAATAAGGCATGGTAGTGCTGTATCATGAATACAGTCACAGTTAAACAGCATTTGCCTGTGACTGTATTCATGATACAGCACTTCCTCTTGTGCCTTATTGCTTAATTAGAATGCAATATCAGGATAGTTATAAAACAGTATTACAATCAAGCAACATAATAACACTGCTATAAATTAGTTGTATACGTTTTTAAATTGACAAAATCACAATTATGAATGATATAAGAAACAGTAACTGAAGAGCTCCACAAATGGTTAGGGCAGAGCAATGCTAAACAGGCCAAATGAATACACAAGCCATGGTCATGATAAGGCCAGGGAAGCTTTCCAAGTGACAATGCAAGCTAATAATTCTCTGAAGCCATTTGTATTGTTTTACAGAGTTAATAGAAAAATGCAGCTAGCTACACTACATGACCAAAATTATGTGGACACCAGTGGAAGCTCCTCGGAGGAGGAAGGGGAAGACCATCCTCCTCAGTGAATTTCATAAAAATAAAAATGGTAAAATATTGAAAAAGTTATACTAAACTATACTAAATATATTCACGTCACCAAACAATTGATTAAAACACACTGTTTTGCAATGAAGGTCTACAGTAGCCTCAACAGCACTCTGTAGGGTAGCATCATGGTGTAGCCGGAGGACAGCTAGCTTCCATCCTCTTCTTGGTACATTGAGTTATGTACCAAGGCTGGCTGTTAGTCTATGGAAGGGAATGAGAACCAACAGAGCTCTTGCTGCATGAACTGACATGTTGTCCACCCTATCAAAGGATCAGAGAATTAATCTAGTACTGAAAGCATAAGCTACAGCCTGCTAGCACTGCAGGCTCAAACAGAGGAATGCGATGTTGGATAGTCATAACCTCCAAGCTAACATAACATTGGAACTCTTCCAAGTCAAGGTAAGCTTTTGTTTTTATTAATTTATTGCCACTGGGGCCCACCGGTCTAACTGCTTACTGACTATACACTAACATTATTGCATGATTGTAGTGGGTTTACTAACACATTAGTTATATTAGCTATGTTGACTAGGAGGTTACTTTAGCTAATATGGGGACAACGATGTAGGTAGACTGTGTGAAGAGCTTATGACATGATTTTGAACGTTTTTTTTGCCTGGTCACATACAGTTGATATGTTGTTCATTGAGGTCAACAAACAAAGGGAAAAGGTGAGAGTACATAGAGGCTAGAATGAATACAATGTGGCTACATAAAATGTGTTTATGCGTGATCAGGGGTGTATTCTTTCTGACGATTCTGTTGAAAAACGTTTCTTAAATGGAAGCAACATTTGACTAATGATTACACCCTAGATAAGTTAAGATGCAGGCAAGAATGTGCACAGTGGTATTGAATGTGTTACTGTCTGTCCATGTGTCACCTCATCATAAACGGCACTGACCGCCACTGATGGACTCATGCTTGTCAAACATCTCTTCACAAAATCAAGGGCGTTAATATGGAGTTGGTTCCCCTTTGCTGCTATAACAGCCTCCACTCTTCGGGGGTGGCTTTCCACTAGATGTTGGAATGTTGCTGCAGGGACTTTCTTCCATTCAGCCACAAGAGCATTAGTGAGGTCGGGCACTGATGTTTGGCGATTCGCAGTCAGTGTTCCAATTTATCCCAAAGGTGTTCGATGAGGTAAGGGATCTGAGAAGGCCAGTCAAGTTCTGCATCATCGATCTCGACAAACTATTTCTGTATGGACCTCACTTTGTGCACAGGGGCATTGTCATGCTTCAACGGGAAAGGGACAGAGCCTGGACTCGAACCCTGGACTGTGATGCAGTGCCTTAGACCACTGCGCCACTCGGGGGGTTAACTGTCCCTTTGCGTAACAATCACATTTTGGAACAGTGAGTGCATTCTTACATCAGCCGCATAAGCTCACGCTGGGGGGATCGTTAGAGTTATTTGGAACTCACACGTGAAAAGGCTAGAGCATAGAGTCGCTCCTCAAAGCTCTGGAGTGAAATGGAGGGGGCGGGACAAGAGTGAGACACACAGGTAGAAATAGAGAGAGATAGAGACAGTGTTCCCAATTGTTCCCAATTGTCATACTTGAGTAAAAGTAAAGATACCTCAATAGAAAATTGATTGGACCCTTTTCTGTCCTGCTAAGTACTTTTGGGTGTCAGGTTTGATGTATGGAGTAATAAGTACATGCTATCCTTTAGGAATGTAGTGAAGTAAAAATTGTCAAAAATATTAATAGTAAAGTACACATACCCCAAAAAACTACTTAAGTAGTACTTCATTTTTACTTAAGTACTTTACACCACTGGATGGAGATGGATGCAGAGAGTGATAGACAGTGTTTATGTGTGTGTGTGTACGTTTGAGAGAGAGAGGGAGAGAAAAGCTGTTTGTTCATTGGGAAAAAGGGATCTATAAGCTTGAGGTGAATATATCTACATGCGTGTGTGCGCTTGAGTCAAGTCTGATTTTTGGAGCAGCGGACACTTTTTGGTAACAGGAAACCGGGTTTCTAAAACTCCCATTCACAAGGGGGCGATACCTACATTACTTTAGCCTGGATAAAAACATAGCAAGCTAGCAAGCCTTAGCTTCCAACATCTCCATGTGAAATAATCTGATTTACAGTGCATTCGGAAAGTATTCAGACCCCTTCACTTTTTCCACATTTTGTTACTTTTCAGCGTTATTCTAAAATTGATTAAATCGTTTCCCCCCCACATCAATCAACACACAATACCCCATATTGACTAAGCAAAAACAGTTTTGAAAAATATTTGCAAATGTAAAAAAAAAAAAAACATTTTTACATAATTTACACAGTAACACATTTACATAAGTATTCAGACCCTTTACTCAGTACTTTGTTGCAGCACCTTTGGCAGCGATAAAGCCTCGAGTCTTCTTGGGTATGATGCTACAAGATTGGTACACCTGTATTTGCTACAAGCTTGCACACCGACTCTTTTCTCTGTATATGTCAATGATGTTGCTCTTGCTGCTGGTGATTATCTGATCCACCTCTACGCAGACAACACCATTCTGTATACACCTGGCCCTTCTTTGGACACTGTGCTAACAAACCTCCAAACGAGCTTCAACACTCATACAACACCCATTCCGTGGCCTCCAACTGCTTTTCAATGCTAGTAAAACTAAGTGCATGCTCTTCAACCGATTGCTGTCCACACCTTCCCACCCGACTAGCATCACTACTCTGGACTGTTCTGACTTAGAATATGTGGACAACTACAAACACATAGGGTTAGACTGTAAATTCTCCTTCCAGACTTAAACATCTCCAATCCAAAATTAAATCTAGAATCGGCTTCCTATTTCACAACACCTCCTTCCCTCATGCTGCCAAACATACCCTCGTAAAACTGACTATCCTATCGATCATTGACTTCGGCGATGTCATTTACAAAATAGCCCCCAACACTCTACTCAGCAAACTGGATCTAGTCTATCACAGTGCCATCCATTTTATCACCAAAGCCTGGAATGGGGAGCGTAGCTGCACAGCTATTTTCACGTCTCTCCAGACATGTTTGATCAGGTTCAAGTCCGGGCTCTGGCTGGGCCACTCAAGGACATTCAGACATTTGTACCAAAGCCATTCCTGCATTGTCTTGGCTATGTGCTTAGGGCCGTTGTCTAGTTGGAAGGTGAACCTTCACCTCAGTCTGAGATCTGAGTGCTCTGGAGCAGATTTTCATCAAAGATCTCTCTGTACTTTGCTCCATTCATCTTTCGCTCAATCCTGGCTAGTCTCCCAGCCCCTGTTTCTGCCTTTTGGCAAACTCCAAGCGGACTGTCATGTGCCTTTTACCGAGGAGTGGATTCCGTCTGGCCACTCTACCAGAAAGGTCTGATTGGTGGAGTCCTGCAGAGATGGTTGTCCTTTTGGAAGGTTCTCCCATCTCCACAGAGGAAATCTGGAGCTCTGTCAGAGTGACTATTGAGTTGTAGGTCACCTACCTGACTAAGGCCCTTCTCCCCCGATTGGCCGGGTGGCCAGTTATAGGAAGGGTCTTGGCGGTTTCATACTTCTTCCATTTAAGAGTGATGGAGGCCACTGTGTTCTTTGGGACATTCAATGCTGCAAAAAAAATGTTGGTACCCTTCCAGAGATCTGTGCATCGACACAATCCTGTCTCAGAGCTGTACGGACAATTCTTTCGACCTCATGGCTTGGTTTTTGTTTTTTCAACTGTGGGACCTTATATAGACAGGCGTGTGACATTTCAAAATCATGTTCAATCAATTGAATTTACCACATGTTGACCCCAATCAAGTTGTAGAAACATCTCAAGGATGATCAATGGAAACAGGATGCACCAGAGCTCAATTCCGAGTTTCATAGCAAAGGGTCTGACTACTTATGTTTAGAATTTTTTTAAACAAGTTATTTTTTTCATTTCACCTCACCAATTTGGCCTATTTTGTGTATGTCCATTACATGAAATCCAAATAAAAATTATTTCAAATGAGAGTTTGTAATCAAACAAAATAGAAAAACGCCAATGAGGATGAATACTTTTGCAAGGCACTGTAGCTACAGTGCCTTGCGAAAGTATTCGGCCCCCTTGAACTTTGCGACCTTTTGCCACATTTCAGGCTTCAAACATAAAGATATAAAACTGTATTTTTTTGTGAAGAATCATCAACAAGTGGGACACAATCATGAAGTGGAACGACATTTATTGGATATTTCAAACTTTTTTAACAAATCAAAAACTGAAAAATTGGGCGTGCAAAATTATTCAGCCCCTTTACTTTCAGTGCAGCAAACTCTCTCCCGAAGTTCAGTGAGGATCTCTGAATGATCCAATGTTGACCTAAATGACTAATGATGATAAATACAATCCACCTGTGTGTAATCAAGTCTCCGTATAAATGCACCTGCACTGTGATAGTCTCAGAGGTCCGTTAAAAGCGCAGAGAGCATCATGAAGAACAAGGAACACACCAGGCAGGTCCGAGATACTGTTGTGAAGAAGTTTAAAGCCGGATTTGGATACAAAAATATTTCCCAAGCTTTAAACATCCCAAGGAGCACTGTGCAAGCGATAATATTGAAATGCAAGGAGTATCAGACCACTGCAAATCTACCAAGACCTGGCCGTCCCTCTAAACTTTCAGCTCATACAAGGAGAAGACTGATCAGAGATGCAGCCAAGAGGCCCATGATCACTCTGGATGAACTGCAGAGATCTACAGCTGAGGTGGGAGACTCTGTCCATAGGACAACAATCAGTTGTATATTGCACAAATCTGGCCTTTATGGAAGAGTGGCAAGAAGAAAGCCATTTCTTAAAGATATCCATAAAAAGTGTCGTTTAAAGTTTGCCACAAGCCACCTGGGAGACACAAACGTGGAAGAAGGTGCTCTGGTCAGATGAAACCAAAATTGAACTTTTTGGCAACAATGCAAAACGTTATGTTTGGCGTAAAAGCAACACACCATCCCCACTGTCAAACATGGTGGTGGCAGCATCATGGTTTGGGCCTGCTTTTCTTCAGCAGGGACAGGGAAGATGGTTAAAATTGATGGGAAGATGGATGGAGCCAAATACAGGACCATTCTGGAAGAAAACCTGATGGAGTCTGCAAAAGACCTGAGACTGGGACGGAGATTTGTCTTCCAACAAGACAATGATCCAAAACATAAAGCAAAATCTACAATGGAATGGTTCAAAAATAAACATATCCAGGTGTTAGAATGGCCAAGTCAAAGTCCAGACCTGAATCCAATCGAGAATCTGTGGAAAGAACTGAAAACTGCTGTTCACAAATGCTCTCCATCCAACCTCACTGAGCTCGAGCTGTTTTGCAAGGAGGAATGGGAAAAAAATGTCAGTCTCTCGATGTGCAAAACTGATAGAGACATACCCGAAGCGACTTACAGCTGTAATCGCAGCAAAAGGTGGCGCTACAAAGTATTAACTTAAGGGGGCTGAATAATTTTGCACGCCCAATTTTTCAGTTTTTGATTTGTTAAAAAAGTTTGAAATATCCAATAAATGTCGTTCCACTTCATGATTGTGTCCCACTTGTTGTTGATTCTTCACAAAAAAATACAGTTTTATATCTTTATGTTTGAAGCCTGAAATGTGGCAAAAGGTCGCAAAGTTCAAGGGGGCCGAATACTTTCGCAAGGCACTGTAACTGCCAGCTTTAACTTGGAGTCTTTTGTTTAGACATGAGTTGTTAACCTGTCTAGGACTGGAACCTCGTTCCGCTAGCGGAACCCCCCCCCCCGCAACAGCTAGTGAAAGTGCAGGGCGCCAAGTTCAAAACAACAAAAATCTCAATTAAAATTCCTCAAGCATACAAGTATTTTACACCATTTTAAAGATACAATTCTCGTTAATCCATCCACAGTGTCTGATTTCAAAAAGGATTTACAGCGAAAGCACCACAAACGATTATGCTAGGTCACCACCAAGCCACAGAAAAACAGCCATTTTTTCCAGCCAAAGAGAGGAGTCACAAAAAGCAGAAATAGAGATATGTTTTGTTTGATAATGTTCAGTAGTTCTAAAACATGTGGTGATGTTGCAGAGAGCTACATCAATTTACAGAAATACTCATAATAAACATTGATAAAGATACGACTATTATACATGGAACTTTAGATAAACTTCTCCTTAATGCAACCGCTGTGTCAGATTTCAAAAAAACATTACGGAGAAAGCAAACCATGCAATAATCTGAGTACAGCCTTTAGACAACAAAGCAGCCAAAAAGATACCCGCCATATTGGGTAGTCAACATTACTCAGAAATAGCATTATAAATATTCACTTACCTTTGATATTCTTCATGGAATCAATCTTTAGGATGTTTTTACCATAAAACGTCATTAATGTTCCAACCGGACAATTCCTTTGTCTGTACAAATTAAGTGGAACGTAGCTACCTTTCACGTGAGCGTGCCAGACCGAGGCTTTGGCACTCTGCCAGACCACTCTCTCAAAGAGCCCTTATGAGCCCCTCCTTTAGAGTAGAATCCTCAAAACAGGTTCTAAATACTGTTGACATCTAGTGGAAGCCTTGGGAAGTGAAACATAACTAATATCACCCTTTATCTTCAATGGGGGCGGAATGGAGTTAAACTACAAACCAAATTTCCCAGTTCCTGGTTGGATTTTTCCTCAGGTTTTTGCCTGCCATATGAGTTACCTTATACTCAGACATCATTCAAACAGTTTTAGAAACTTTAGAGTGTTTTCTATCCAAATTTACTAATTATATGCATATTCTAGCTTTTACGCCTGAGTAGCAGGCAGCTTAATTTGGGCACGTTTTTTATCCAAGCTACCCAATACTGCCCCCTACCCCAATGAAGTTAACGTTTGCTTGCTAAAACATGAACTAAAATCCCAATCCATAGTGTAACGTTACTAGCAATACAAACTGATTGTCATAGCTAGCTAAAGTTAACCAAATAGGTTCAATGTTAGTTAGCAAGCCAGCTATCGAACTCCAGCTGGCTAGCTAACAGCAAGCTTTGACTTGCAATGAAAACAGCTTTCTGACAAAATTAGAAATGAGATATATCTGGAACTGTAGCTAGTTTCTTACCCGTATACCTGGATGAAAACTTCAAGGCAGACTGCAACCCCCTTTATTATGTTTTCAGAGAGACACTGTAGCGACATGGATTGTCTATATGTGCGTGTGTAGTTGTGGGTATGTAGTGTGTGCCTGTGCATACACTGTATGTGTGTGCATGTGTGTGTGTACATACACTACATGCATTTGTTTATATGCAAGCATATATCTAATGTGAATGTGTATGGTCATTTGTGTGTGTGTGTGTGTAGATACGTAGTTCTGTCAATGTCCAGGATGAGCATGTTTGTCTGTGTGCATACATCCACTTGGACAAGAATGAGTATGTGTTTCTGCTCAACATATTTTGCTCTCTATCCATCTGCTGGCATAGAGAGTGGAGAGCAGAATGCTCTTCTGCAGTGAGGAGCAGTGGTGCACAGATTGATAAACAGAGCAGCATGCTCCCTTCCCAAATCTGGGTTGCCTCCCAAATGGCACCCTGTTCCCTGTATAGTGCACTACTTTTGAACGGAGCCCAATTCAAACTGGGTAACCCAGTTGTCAAACCTGTTTCCACTGTACTGGTGTTAGCTACCTGTCATGGACTCATGGCCATTTTGGTTATTTTGGAGGGGAAAAGGGGATTGTGAGAATGTACAGTTTCAGGCAAAATGTCTGGTTTTGTAGCAGTAGCACCAATTACTGTGTATTTACACAGAGTATGTCATTTGACAGAATATTGCATGTTGGGTAATGACTATTGCATGTTGGGTAATTACTAAGGAAAGATCAAAGACAAATAGATGATGAAACATATTGCTTTGAGGATTTCACATTCTGTTATTTGGAAAATGTAACGCCTCACTGGGTGAGCAATTGCACAACTAGCCTATTGAAAACCTTCATTCTTTGGAACAATATGCAACATAACAATTCTCTAGCTACAGTAAACAAAGTTGTTTTTCCTGATATATACTCAGTGACCGTTTATTAGGTACACCTGCACAAAAATGTTTTGCTCCTAAAGACAGTGAGTCACATGGCTGTGGCTTGCTATTTAAAGCAGTCAGACAGGCATCGAGTCATTCAAATCAAATCAAATCATTCAGCTACTGTTCGATTGAACATTTGAATTGGCAAAACGAGGGACCTTAACGACTTTGAGCGTGGTATGATCGTCGGTGCCAGGCGCACCGTGTCCAGTATCTCAGAAATTACCGACTTCCTGTGCTTTTCACACACGACACTGTAGGGTTTACCGAGAATGATGCGAAAAACAAAAGACATCAGCGGCAGTCCTGTGGGTTAAAACAGCTTGTCAGTGAGAGGTCGACTGGGGTGGTCCCGGCAACGCTGGAGAGGAAGGCTCTGGCAGCACTGGACTGAGGAGCTCTGGCGCCTCAGGAATGAGGGGCTCTGGCGCCTCTGGACTGAGGGGCGGGAGTTCTGGCAGCGCCGAACAGGCGGGAGACTCCGGCTGCGCTGGAGAGGAGGAAGGTTTTAGCAGCGCCGGAGAGGCGGGAGACTCCGGCAGCGCTGGAGAGGAGGAAGGCTCCGGCAGCGCTGGACAGGCAGGAGCACCTGTAAGGATGAGACGGAGAGACAGCCTGGTGCGGGGGGCTGCCACCGGAGGGCTGGTGCGTGGAGGTGGTACCGGATAGACCGGACCGTGCAGGCTCACTGGAGCTCTTGAGCACTGAGCCTGCCCAACCTTACCCAGTTGAATGGTCCCGGTCGCCATGCCAGTGCGGCGAGGTGGAACAGCCCGCACTGGGCTATGCAGGCGAACCGGCGACACCGTGCGCAAGGCTGGTGCCATGTAAGCCGGCCCAAGGAGACGCACTGGAGACCAGATGCGTAGAGCCGGCTTCATGGCACTTGGCTCGATGCCCACTCTAGCCTGGCCGATACGCGGAGCTGGAATGTACCGCACCGGGCTATGCACCCGCACTGGGGACACTGTGCGCTCCAAAGCATAACAGTGCCTGCCCGGTCTCTCTAGCCCTCCGGTAAGCACAGGAAGTTGGCACAGGAAGTTGGCACATCAGAAGCCTCCTCCCTAAGTTTGTTTTACTCACTGCTCTAGCACACTCTGCTAACCCTGATGTCCTTGCTGTGTCTGAATCCTGGCTCAGGAAGGCCACCAAAAATTCAGAGATTTCCATACCCAACTATAACATCTTCCGTCAAGATAGAACTGCCAAAGGGGGAGGAGTTGCAGTCTACTGCAGAGATAGCCTGCAAAGTAATGTCATACTTTCCAGGTCCATACCCAAACAGTTCGAACTACTAATTTTGAAAATTACTCTCTCCAGAAATAAGTCTCTCACTGTTGCCGCCTGCTACCGACCTCCCTCAGCTCCCAGCTGTGCCCTGGACACCATTTGTGAATTGATCGCCCCCCATCTAGCTTCAGAGTTTGTTCTGTTAGGTGACCTAAACTGGGATATGCTTAACACCCCGGCAGTCCTACAATCTAAGCTAGATGCCCTCAATCTCACACAAATCATCAAGGAACCCACCAGGTACAACCCTAACTCTGTAAACAAGGGCACCCTCATAGACGTCATCCTGACCAACTGGCCCTCCAAATACACCTCCGCTGTCTTCAACCAGGATCTCAGCGATCACTGCCTCATTGCCTGTATCCGCTACGGAGCCGCAGTCAAACGACCACCCCTCATCACTGTCAAACGCTCCCTAAAACACTTCTGTGAGCAGGCCTTCCTAATCGACCTGGCCCGGGTATCCTGGAAGGACATTGACCTCATCCCGTCAGTTGAGGATGCCTGGTCATTCTTTAAAAGTAACTTCCTCACCATTTTAGATAAGCATGCTCCGTTCAAAAAATGCAGAACTAAGAACAGATACAGCCCTTGGTTCACCCCAGACCTGACTGCCCTCGACCAGCACAAAAACATCCTGTGGCGGACTGCAATAGCATCGAATAGTCCCCGTGATATGCAACTGTTCAGGGAAGTCCGGAACCAATACACGCAGTCAGTCAGGAAAGCTAAGGCCAGCTTCTTCAGGCAGAAGTTTGCATCCTGTAGCTCCAACTCCAAAAAGTTCTGGGACACTGTGAAGTCCATGGAGAACAAGAGCACCTCCTCCCAGCTGCCCACTGCACTGAGGCTAGGTAACACGGTCACCACCGATAAATCCATGATTATCGAAAACTTCAATGAGCATTTCTCAACGGCTGGCCATGCCTTCCGCCTGGCTACTTCAACCTCGGCCAACAGCCCCGCCCCCCCCGCTGCTCCTCGCCCAAGCCTCTCCAGGTTCTCCTTTACCCAAATCCAGATAGCAGATGTTCTGAAAGAGCTGCAAAACCTGGACCCGTACAAATCAGCTGGGCTTGACAATCTGGACCCTCTATTTCTGAAACTATCCGCCACCATTGTCGCAACCCCTATTACCAGCCTGTTCAACCTCTCTTTCATATCGTCTGAGATCCCCAAGGATTGGAAAGCTGCCGCAGTCATCCCCCTCTTCAAAGGGGGAGACACCCTGGACCCAAACTGTTACAGACCTATATCCATCCTGCCCTGCCTATCTAAGGTCTTCGAAAGCCAAGTCAACAAACAGGTCACTGACCATCTCGAATCCCACTGTACCTTCTCCGCTGTGCAATCTGGTTTGTGCAATCTGGTTTCCGAGCCGGTCACGGGTGCACCTCAGCCACACTCAAGGTACTAAACGATATCATAACCGCCATCGATAAAAGACAGTACTGTGCAGCCGTCTTCATCGACCTTGCCAAGGCTTTCGACTCTGTCAATCACCATATTCTTATCGGCAGACTCAGTAGCCTCGGTTTTTCGGATGACTGCCTTTCCTGGTTCACCAATTACTTTGCAGACAGAGTTCAGTGTGTCAAATCGGAGGGCATGCTGTCCGGTCCTCTGGCAGTCTCTATGGGGGTGCCACAGGGTTCAATTCTCGGGCCGACTCTTTTCTCTGTATACATCAATGATGTTGCTCTTGCTGCGGGCGATTCCCTGATCCACCTCTACGCAGACGACACCATTCTATATACTTTCGGCCCGTTATTGGACACTGTGCTATCTAACCTCCAAACAAGCTTCAATGCCATACAACACTCCTTCCGTGGCCTCCGACTGCTCTTAAACGCTAGTAAAACCAAATGCATGCTTTTCAACCGATCGCTGCCTGCACCCGCATCCCCGCCTAGCATCACCACCCTGGATGGTTCCGACCTAGAATATGTGGACATCTATAAGTACCTAGGTGTCTGGCTAGACTGCAAACTCTCCTTCCAGACTCATATCAAACATCTCCAATCGAAAATCAAATCAAGAGTCGCCTTTCTATTCCGCAACAAAGCCTCCTTCACTCACGCCGCCAAGCTTACCCTAGTAAAACTGACTATCCTACCGATCCTCGACTTCGGCGATGTCATCTACAAAATGGCTTCCAACACTCTACTCAGCAAACTGGATGCAGTCTATCACAGTGCCATCCGTTTTGTCACTAAAGCACCTTATACCACCCACCACTGCGACTTGTATGCTCTAGTCGGCTGGCCCTCGCTACATATTCGTCGCCAGACCCACTGGCTCCAGGTCATCTACAAGTCCATGCTAGGTAAAGCTCCGCCTTATCTCAGCTCACTGGTCACGATGGCAACACCCATCCGTAGCACGCGCTCCAGCAGGTGTTTTTATTTATTTATTTTTCTGCTCTTTTGCACACCAATATCTCTACCTGTACATGACCATCTGATCATTTATCACTCCAGTGTTAATCTGCAAAATTGTAATTATTCGCCTACCTCATGCCTTTTGCACACATTGTATATAGACTCCCCCTTTGTTTTCTACTGTGTTATTGACTTGTTAATTGTTTACTCCATGTGTAACTCTGTGTTGTCTGCTCATACTGCTATTCTTTATCTTGGCCAGGTCGCAGTTGCAAATGAGAACTTGTTCTCAACTAGCCTACCTGGTTAAATAAAGGTGAAATAAAAAAATAAAAAAACAGGTCTCCTACCTGGCTTCGCCATACTTCCTGTGTGCCCCCCTCCAATACATTTTTGGGGCTGCCTCTCGGGCTTCCTTGCCAGCCGTGTTCCCTCATATCGCTGGCTCCTCTCTCCGGCTGCCTCTGCTCTCCTAGCTGCCTCCACATGTTCCCATGGAAGGTGATCCTTTCCCGCCAGGATCTCCTCCCATGTGTAGCAACCCTTGCCATCCAATACATCGTCCCATGTCCATTCCTCTTTGCGCCGCTGTTGCCTGTTACCACGCCGCTTGGTCCTGTTGTGGTGGGTGATTCTGTAACGGTTTTCTTGAGTCGAAGGAGAGGCGGACCAAAACGCAGCGTGGTTATTATTCATGGTTCTTTAATAAAGAAACTATACATGAATAGACTAACAAAACAAGAAATGTGAAAAAACAAAACAGCCCTATCTGGTGCAAACACAGAGACAGGAACAATCACCCACCAAACAGGCTACCTAAATATGGTTCCCAATCAGAGACAATGACTAACACCTGCCTCTGATTGAGAACCATATCAGGCCAAACACAGAAACAGACAAACTAGACACACAACATAGAATGCCCACTCAGATCACACCCTGACCAAACAAAACATAGAAACATACAAAGCAAACTATGGTCAGGGTGTTACACCGTAGAAGTGTCACTGTCTACTAAGGCTAAGCGATGAATAAGTATTTTTTCTAATCATCTTATCAGTATTCCTTTGCACACCTTGTTGGGGAGTGATTGTTGTCAGTTCGTGATTGGGTAGTGCTCCAGCATGAGAATAACCCATTTAATAGTCTAACACTGTCAACATTAGGCTCTTGGGGTCCCTCAATGGATTTAATTGTCATTGTAGGGTTTAGGATAAAGACAGATCCAATCCATTGCACCGTGTGTAGGCAGGCCTGTATTTCAAGCAAATTTTCAACACCCGTCTCTGGATAATATTCAATGGTTAACTCTCGAGGGGCCACACATGGTTTACTGCTGTATGACGTTTTTCACTCTGTTTCAGATTAATTAAAACAACAAAAAGCTTAAACGTGTCACCAAATGTGACATTTGCGCTTGGCCTTTTTAGGTACTGTACCAATAGCATATAAACCAATGCCACAAACCAATGACACTGTCATATATAATGTATACATGTCTCCTTTTATGAAAATAGATGGTTGACGGTTCTTTTCCATAGAAATTCAACATTCCTCACCCTACCTGTGGGATATTTACAAGTTTTGTGTTTCCCTTTCGCCTCTCATCAAATCCCTTAATAGTGTCATTATTTACATTGCAGTCATTACCGCCATGTCTCGTATTCTTTGTCATTTTTTCATCCCTGTCATTGCTTCTGTCGCCCTTGACTTGCTTTTGAGAATTCAGGCAAGGCCATTTGGCTGCTGGTAACAAATGACTTTGTAAAAAGAGCTATAGACAAAAAAAAGAAGAAAACAAATGAAACATTTGAATCTGGACTTCAGTGATATCATCTTTTTCGATATCAATGTCCATTATGTTTATGGATTGTTTGACTGTGGCCTCTATTCATATGTGCATGGGCCCTGTGTGCCACTTTCACAGATTCAATGATTAGGGGCACCAGGCTGTTGATAATGTCATTTTGATAGATTTTTTTAATCGTTTAATTGTCGGTGCAAGTCTTCTAATAATGGATCATCTCTCAGTGCAGGCAGATTATGGTTCAGAGAGTGAATAGTCCTCCATTCCCTATAGTTCATGATGACGTTCTCCCTAGACACTATCAATGATTTCGACAACTGCTATATGATTTCCTGTATCAAAATAAAATGTATGTCACATACAGTGTACAGCAGGTATAAAAGGTGCAGAAAAATGCTCCCTCAACAATGCAGTACATTCATCAATGATCAGTAATAACAATGAAAAGAGTCAAGTAAAAAATAACAAGTAATAGTAATAATTATATACTATATTTACAAATATATAGTGGTTAGAGAAATCAATAGTGTATATTAGAACAGCAGCGTTGACTGTGTGCAGTCTGTGTATGAGTTTTGACTGTGTGGTTGTTGTGTGTGTGTGTGTGTGTTTGTAAGGGTTGGATGTGTGGGTAGCAGTGGAGGCTTCTCAGAGGACGAAGGGGAAGACCATCTTACTCAGTGAATTTCATAAAAAAATTAATTGTGAAATATTTAAAAAAGTTATCCTTTTAGATAAAACTATACTAAATCTATTCACGTCACCAAATAATTGATTGAAACAAACTGTTTTGCAATGAAGGTTTACAGTAGGCTTAGGGGCATTCTGTAATATAGCCCAATGGTGTAGCTGGAGGACAGTTACATTTTGTCCGCCTCTGGGTACATCGACTTCAATACAAAACCTACGAGGCTCATGGTTCTCACCCACTTCCATAGAATTACACAGTAATTATGACAAGTTCCGGAGAACATCCTCCAACATATCAGAGCTCTTGCAGCATGAACTGACATGTTGTCCAACCAATTAAAGGATCAGAGAATGAATCTAGTACTGAAAGCATAAGCTAGAGCTAGTTAGCACTGCAGTGCATAAAATGTGGTGAGTAGTTGACTAAAAGAGAGACAATAGTTGAATAGTTTTGAATAAATTAATTTCTTCCAAAATTAAGGAGAAATAATATATATTTTACTTTCACTTAACTAGAAAATGCAGCTATCTAGTTTAGCCTACTCAAACAGAGACATATGCTATGTTAACTAGCTGGCTATGGCTATCCAACACTGGAACTCTTCCAAGTCAAGGTAAGCTTTTGGTTTTATTACTCTTTTGCCACCGATGTAACTTCTAAACTGCTTTCTGACTGTACACTGTACTGCATGATTGTAGCTTGTTTTGTATGGGTTCGCTAACACGTTAGTTCTAGTAGCTACAGTATATTTACTTAGACATGGCAACAATATGCTGCTCCCGCTATGTCCTCTTGTGTTCATTCTGTGTCTTCTTGACCTGCAGTTTCTCTCCCAGCACACTCTCTCTCCCTCTCCCTCTCCGTGTGACTGTGGTTGGAGACAGGTGTGCTGGAGTCAGAGCAGGTCCCTAGCAGCTGCAACTCGTTTCATAATCAAGACCTCTACAAATACTCAGTCCACATCCACTCTGCCAGATTGTAATCTCTGCTCAGTCAGTTCATGCTTCTAGCTATTTATGATTATTCAAGATCCTGTTACTCTGCTGTGCCAGCTTCCCTGCCTGACGCTGTTTATCCTCTCATTGCAGTTTACCGCTCTGTCTCCTGTCTCCCGTTCCACATCTCACCACCCTACTTCCCTGTTCTGGATTTAGCTCACCACCACTACCTTGGATTCCCCTCCAGACCTGTTTACCCAGTTCTACCCAGCTCACTCCAACCTCAGTCTCCACATTTGGTTTACTACAACTCATCCGAGCTTCCCTGGATCTACACTCCATATCTCCCTGTGTTATAATAAATATCTTGGTTCATTCATCCCTATTTCCTCGTCTGAGTCTGCTCTTGGATTCCCCTGTGTCGCTCCGCCTAACAAATATAGGCTGTGTGTAGTGGTTAGCGGTCATGGTTATGAAGGTTTGGCTTGGAAAGTTTTTTTTGCCTGGTCACAGCTGATGTGTTGTGCACTGAAGTCCACACACACAAAGGGAAAAGGTGAGAGGAGGAGAGCACTTAGATAGTTATAAAGACAACGAGCAAAGATTATGCTGTTTTTATGTGGCTGCTATGAAAGTGAACTGTTTGCATGTGATCTGGGGTGTATTCATTCCACCGATTCTGTTGAAAAACATTTCTTAAATGGAAGAAAATGGAATGAAATGGGGAGAAACATACCTGAATTTGTCCAATAGCAACTGTTGGACTAATGATTATACCCTAGATCAGCTTGATGCAGGCAAGAGTGTGCAAGGCGATATTGAATGTGTCCGTCTGTCACCTTGATTACTCAAAATTCCCTTGATGTGTGCACCTACGTTGTAAACTTTCATTCATAGGCTAGGTTGTAGCCTTAACCTATCAATGTTACATTGAGCTGGTTGAATGGAATAGGAATGACTGTCATCCTAAATGTTGTAATAGAAATAAGGCAATGCTCATAAAAAAATTACAATCCTCCCTCATCTTAAATGTCACCGACCGCCACTTGTGGATAGTCCGTGCAAATCATTTCTAAGGTGCATATGTGACTCGTTTCAGGAAACTAGGTGTATGTCGCTTGTCACTACTTCACAGGAGAGCTATTTGAACTTCAACTTTTTTTTAATCAAAATGCATATCTGGGCAGAAATGTGCCTTAATATCAAACTTGTATGCCATCTGAAAATACGAATACATTTGTTAAATGATGTGCCTAGTTTGTTCAGCCACAGAAAAAGTAAGCAACCTTCCCACTAGCCATGATTGGCTGAGATAATGAGTGGACTGGACATGCCAAAATATGAGTTTGGATTGGTCTGCCATGTTGCAATTTTCTGTCCATAACAGCTAGTCAGTATGTGTAGGGAATCCTTTCTAACACGGCTTTTTTCAAAGATATAATGTAGTAAAACTGCAGAAGTGTTACTCTCCACTTTCTGGAGGACTGAGTTTTGAAATCAGTGGAATTAGAGTATGATAGTTAAGGAGGTGGAGAAAATTCTGCCATTAAATTGCAAATATGCAGACGGAGTCGAAAAGAGAACACACAGAAGGCTGTTGTGTAAAACACGTGTCTCCGGATTACATCTTCAAACTAAGGGCAACCATGGCATCCTTGTCCATCCATGTGTAGGGGTAACATAGTCTAGCTAGCTACATTTTCAGATATTTCACATTTCCAATTTTGTCAGAAAGTCATTTTCATTTTAAGTTAATGTGTATTGTTAGCTAGCTAACATTAGCTGGCTGGCTAGCTAGCTAATGTTACATGTATGATCTGTGTAGTAATATTATTGGTATCTCAGAGCCATTTGCATTTCTAGTTATGGCTAATGTAAGATAGCTAACATTGAACCTGGTTGGTTAGTTACCTGCAGATTCATGCAGGATAGTAATGTTATGAGTTGGGATAATGGTTCACTGTTCAGCTAGCTAGCTAGCTAGCTACCTACATGTCTTAACAAAAGACTCCACTACGCAAGTAACTATTTCAATAGAATGTTCATGATGTCACTGCGACAACTGTCGATAGACATATCAGGGAAATTCGCTTTGGCTATCTACTCTGATTTCAAAGCACTGTCGTCTAAGTGTGCCAGAATATAGATTAACTGACAAATGTATGAATGCTCAACACCCATTGAATATGGCCAGTGTCAGTAAACTTTGTCAAAAAAAGCGTAATTAAATTGTTGCCAGCAGCACAGTTGCAGTCACCAACGCTCTGGATAACATAAAAATAGCCTAACCATGTCTGCTAGGTCGAGTAAAATGGTCAGTGAGCTGTTCTTTCATTTCTGTCTGGAAGTAGCTAGGAAGCTAGCCAATGTTAGCCAGTTCGCTTGGGCGCTTGATTGATGTTGTTAGGTCAGAACGCTCGGATCAACCCTACTCCCCGACTCTGAGTTTACGAATGCCCAGAGGACACTCTGGCATTCCAGATTAAATTAACAAACATACCCGTAGTATAAACCAGCCTTTAGTCTTGAAATCGTTGGTTGTTTACTACATAGCCTCACATGTGAATCCTTAAAGTGATGGGTGGGGCTAAAGCTTAAGAGGGTGTGAGCGATGCAGAATGGGTGTAGACAAAGGGCTCTCCAGTGGGTGTACCAAAACCATTTTCTCAAAAGACAACTTTGTAAGTTTATCAAATCTTAAAGCAGAATTACTTTCCCATTGTTCCTGTACTGTATGATATACCATTTTCTAGCTATCTACTTTTATCCAATGTAAAAAGCACAATTTCAAATGTTGCTATATAAGACCGAATCAGGCATTTGATCATGCGGTATTCCAGGTCGGGGGAAAATCTTGAGGGTTTGTACATTCCTACAATGACACCATGAGTAGTTTATCATAAAAGATACTCCTCCACCTTTGTTTTTCCTGCAAAGTAATTTTTTCCTGTCCATGCGATGTACAGAAAACACTGCAGGCTGTATAGCCACCAATAGCACCTTCCCATTTAGCGAATTCTCAGTAAAACTGATTAACTATCACTCTGGTAGGAAATGTATGCTCTAAACGTGTAATATACTAGGAAGTGGAGGGTGCTTTGCCCTTCTCCTTAGTCTGACTAGAACGCCAGCACCTATTCTGTGTCTTTTTGCGAGGACTCCTGTGATGAATGGAATTGCTTTGGATATTCAATACAAAGCTTCCAGGTTTGGAAAGTCGAATTTGTGGAAAGTAATCCCTGATTTGATGTCCAGACCAGATGTGCTTGTCGGTCATAGGAAATAATAATAGAAACGTTCAAATAAAGTAAAAATGAAAAAAACGAAGGGGGCTTGGTTACCTAACAGATACAGTAACTAGAGCTGAACTGACTGTGGTAGCTACTAGCTAGCTAGTTCATTCGCTTCAGACAGAACTTCAGTCCAGACAGGATGAAACATGAAATGCATTAGCTAACGTTACATGTCAGTTGCACTACTAACTTAGCACAATAAATATGTTTTTCTGTTAAGTCAAACATCTATTGCCTTGCCAGCTACGTACATCAGTCAAATAAAGAGTAGCCAGTTTCTTCCCAACTTGGAGAAAAAGTACAACACACACAGACAACAGCCGCATGCTCTGTGGTGCATGCTCTGGTGTCCTCTCGGTTCTAAATCCACTCGGCCAAACAGCCTACCCGACCGCTCTGAGGTGTCCGCATGGTCCTAAAGCACCCCGCAGCCTCTTTTTTTTTATCAGAGCACATTAATAAGACTGGATGGGGGGCAAAAATACAATTTCAGAATGTAGGGGGGTCATGTCATTGCCACGAAAAACAACTCACCCAGCACACTGTTATTGCTGTCATATTATCAACTTCCTTTTTTTGTTTGTAGCATGTTCATTTAAGAAGATTTGTTTCTTTTACCTTTTAAAGGGTAACTCTCAAACCCAATTTCAGTCATTTCCCAACTCCTTAAACTGTATTCAGTTGACAAGTTGGGGGGAATTGCTCATGAACACTGATCCCAAAAAATAAAGGGAACACTAAAATAACACATCCTAGATCTGAATGAATGAAATACTCTTATTAAATACTTTTTTCTTTACATAGTTGACTGTGCTGACAACAAAATCACACAAAATTATCAATGGAAGTCAGATTTCTCAGCCCATGGAGGTCTGGATTTGGAGTCACACTCAAAATTAAAGTGGAAAACCACACTACAGGCTGATCCAACTTTGATGTAATGTCCTTAAAACAAGTCCAAATGAGGCTCAGTAGTGTGTGTGGCCTCCACGTGCATGTATGACCTCCCTACAGCGCCTGGGCATGCTCCTGATGAGGTGGCGGATGGTCTCCTGAGGGATCTCCTCCCAGACCTGGACTAAAGCATCCGCCAACTCCTGGACAGTCTGTTGTGCAACGTGGCGTTGGTGGATGGAGCGAGACATGATGTGCTCAATTGGATTCAGGTCTGGGGAACGTACGGGCCAGTCTATAGTATCAATGCCTTCCTCTTGCAGGAACTGCTGACACACTCCAGCCACATGAGGTCTAGCATTGTCTTACATTAGGAGGAACCCAGGGCCAACCGCACCAGCATATGGTCTCACAAGGGGTCTGAGGATCTCATCTCGGTACCTAATGGCAGTCAGGCTACCTCTGGCGAGCACATGGAGGGCTGTGCGGCCCCCCAAAGAAATGCCACCCCACACCATGACTGACCCACCGCCAAACCGGTCATGCTGGAGGATGTTGCAGGCAGCAGAACGTTCTCCACGGCATCTCCAGACTGTCACGTCTGTCACGTGCTCAGTGTGAACCTGCTTTCATCTGTGAAGAGCACAGGGCGCCAGTGGTGAATTTGCCAATTTTTGGTGTTCTCTGGCAAATGCCAAACATCCTGCACGGTGTTGGGCTGTAAGGACAACCTCCACCTGTGGATGTCGGGCCCTCATACCACCCTCATGGAATCTGTTTCTGACCGTTTGAGCAGACACATGCACATTTGTGGCCTGCTGGAGGTCATTTTGCAGGGCTCTGGCAGTGCTCCTCCTGCTCCTCCTTGCACAAAGGCGGAGGTAGCGGTCCTGCTGCGGGGTTGTTGCCTTCCTACGGCCTCCTCCATGTCTCCTGATGTACTGGCCTGTCTCCTGGTAGCGCCTCCATGCTCTGGACACTCCGCTGACAGACACAGCAAACCTTCTTGCCACAGCTCGCATTGATGTCCCATCCTGGATGAGCTGCACTATCTGAGCCACTTGTGTGGGTTGTAGACTCCGTCTCATGCTACCACTAGAGTGAAAGCACCGCCAGCATTCAAAAGTGACCAAAACATCAGCCAGGAAGCATAGGAACTGAGAAGTGGTCTGTGGTTATCACCTGCAGAACCACTCCTTTATTGGGGGTGTCTTGCTAATTGCCTATAATTTCCACCTGTTGTCTATTCCATTTGCACAACAGCATGTGACATTTGTCAATCAGTGTTGCTTCCTAAGTTTGATTTCACAGAAGTGTGATTGACTTGGAGATACATTGTGTTGTTTAAGTGTTCCCTTTATTTTTTGAGCAGTGTATATACATTTTGTGGTGGGTAAACATAGTTGTACCTAATCCCAACTTCCTCACTAAAGCAGACTTACCAGAAGTCCAATGGCTTGCTCTGATATTAAAATGATGTGCATCGCAAGCAAATAAGGATCTGGTCAGTGAGCTCATAGTGGTAAGGTGCCAAGTTATTGACATCTATTGCCACTAATTCCCCATGGGGTGCAAAAAAAATCTTTGAAATGTGGACTCACATTTACTGTAGTATTGTGTTGGTAAAAAAACGTACAATCACCTTGAAAATGAAAATTAGCGTCTCAATTAGATTCAAACCGCATTGAAGTATTTACGCAGTAGCTCTTTTTCCAATGGTAAAATTAACTCACAGATTGGATTTGGGTACTGTATAAAAACCTACAACTACGACCCCTCTCAAAGGTATGCTTTCACTTTTCTGAGTTAGACATGTGGGCACGGGAAGAATATTGTAAATAAAGGATTTGAAAATATATACATCTGCCCCATATGAGCAAACTGTCTTTGCGGATTTTGCCACCAATCAATGGTTAGGAAAAAAAATACAACAAGTTGTCATGACCTACATTGTCATCTATTTCTTGTTATGATGGATGCAGCTACGAATATAAACGTGTTATCCTTATAGCCCGTTTTTTTAATTTTTTTTTTTCCCATAAAAGCACATCGATGTGTATGAAACGGAATATTATGTAACGTCAGTAGTCTAGTCAAGGAAGCAAGGAAGGATGCACTCCACTTACCAAGACCATTGCCAAATACGGCATGCTGTCACATGCTTTTGTAGTAAGCCTTGAGGTGGCACCACCCAAAACATCTAGAAGAGAGTGTATTTCATAACTTGAGGTGACAGATGCACCTTATCAAGGTGCCTCTACATCACGATGTCAATGGTAGAGTTGGACTGTTAGGGGCAAAAAGAGCTAGATTACTAGTAAGCGAATATAAATATATAACGTTTGCTTTTTTTTTTTTTTTTCATGAAAGTTACTCTTTAAGGAGGATTTTTGCTATAGGTAACCACAATCTGCAATATCAATTGAGTGGGAAACAGGGGTTTGTGTATGTACTGCAATGCCGGTTTGGTTCAATTGATGTCTTGCACATCGCTTATCAAAACTATATACTTGCCAGTACAAGTATTGAAAGTGGCATGCAGTCTTTTTACGTTACAGTCATCAAGCTCTACTGAGTTGAAAGGAAATTAGGATCAACCAGTAATAACAGTGAAGCATATGGTTTACTCCATTCTGAAAGCTGCATTGTCCTAGTGACCACACACCAGCAACAGTCCTCATCATCCAAAGCACCGTGTGTGTGTGTGTGTGTGTGTGTGTGTGCTTCCATGCTTGTACGTGCCATTTCCTTCTCTGTGTTTGTAACCAAGGTCGCTCTTGAAACACTGTTTTTTAGAGGTGTGTGGGCTTCATTCATCATCCCTGTGATAGGTGCTGCTGGAGTGCCCTAAATCTCCATCTCTCTCTCATTCCCACTCTCTCCCTCTGTCTCGGTTGAGAGAGGGGTCTTGGTCAGTGTGGGGAGCTCTATTACTGAGAACAAAATCAAACTCTACCATACATCTCTTATCTGTTGCGTACCATTTATTCGTCGCTCTCTTTATTTCTCTCTCTCCCCCTTTCTCGCTCCATTTTTGTTCTCCGTCTTTGGCTCCCCCTTTGGGTCTTTGGAAAAGATTGATTGTACGTTTGATGTATTTGTATGTGTGTTACTATGATAAAAATACAACATTTGTGTAAATACATTTTCCCATGGTTAAGGCTGGGCAGTATATCCTGCTCCTCCTCCTTTCCTCCTCTTCTCTTTTTTCAATAAGTGTCACATTGCATGAGCTTACACTCTTGTATGCTTTTTATATACTACATGCAACATTTCTGTTATTACTATGATCCAAGTGCATTGAAATTGCGTATGCCCCATGCATGTGGACCTTATTAGGCTTAGCTTACACTCTTGCATGTTTTTTTATAATACATTTCTGTTATGTGTAATTGTTAACCACCCATTTAAGTCAGTTATTACAGGAATCTTCTATGAATCTTGTAAGTGTTGCAAAAGTGTATTTGCTACCATATGTATTAGTGACAAGTTCCAGGTAGAACATATAAGAATTCTTCTGTTTCTTTTCCAAATGGGGCGCTGGTCAGCTTCTGGTTCCGATCAATACAGTGTGATGTGAAGAGTACAAACAGGGCATTTTGTTACAGTCAGTACCTTCATGTGTCTCCTGATTCCTGGGATGAGTAGACAGGAACAGGGGAGATGTTGTGTAGTGTTGCGACCAAAATAATCGGGATATGGGGACTTGGGAGGAAAGAGGGTAAAGCACTGCCTGGTGTCCCAAGTCACTTTGTAATTTTACTGAGTGTAGGGTGGGTGGGGAGAGGGGTAGGTGGGTGTTGGGGGTATTTATGTGTAGTGTGTGCGTGCGTGTGTGTGTGTGGATGGTTGTGTGTGTGAGGTGAGGTGAAGCGTTTGGGTAAGGGATGCAGTTTAAAATACAGCTTCAGTATGACATGTATTCATGTTTTATACAACAGAGAATATGTAAGACAGGCTGAAATGAGGTGTTTTGCAATCAGCAGTCAATCATGTCAATTCAACCTGGATAAGAAAATTCACAGAATAATTGAACTGTCAACTTCAAGTCTAATGAAACCTCATTTGAACACTTGAATGCAACTCACATGTTCTAAATCAATTGTATGATATATCCTTTTGTAAACTATTTTGCATATTTTCTCTGGTTGGAACTTGCAGTTGGTATTGTTACTGTATGTAGTACTGCTTTGGGATTCAAGCTGCTTTTTGCTGTTTAAGAGAATGGAGGCTCACCTTATCTTCTGGAGAGACCTAAAGTATAGAATAGTCCCATGAATACAGAATGGACACCTTTTCTTGCCTGACTGGGTTATAATCTTCACAGAGACAGGGACAGAGAAAGCGTTTTAAGCATTCAGGATGTGTGTTTGTTTGTTTGTGTCTGTGCTCTGCCAATACCTAAGGGCAAAGACACAGGTTCAAACAAAAATGGAGGAATGGAGAGGAATTTTCAAACTGTCACTGCAAGGAAACGTTCTATTTTCTTGTTTTTGCCAATCTTTTTCTCCTTTCTACTGGTGTGTTAGGACTTCAGGCACATGTATTTACATGGTCAGAACCAATACTGAGATCAACAAAACAAGGAAATAATTATAACCTAAACAAGGCTTGATTGAGAAAGTGCTATCCAGACAATCCCAGACTAAATAGGCACTGAAAGTCAGAAAAGGGTCACAAACCAAAGCACCAATCGGACCGAATACAGTATATACAAGAGTAGACAAAAAAATAACTAACCAGACAAATATGAATGGATGTACGATCATGATGTAGGGATTGATACATTTTTCACAAGGGAAAACCAAGTCTAAAATGTCAAAGTGGAAATTACAAACTTCTGAAGCCTTTTTAAATCTGTATTGCAGGAAAGTTCTCCTGCAACAGGGAGATCAAATTAAGATAAAACAAAGTGCTTACCAGACCAAATTTGCACGAGTAGACAAACCAAAGCACTACCCAGCAAACATGTTCACATTGGCACGTTGTGGGCCCAATGCAGGTTAATCCGAGCGTTCTGACCTCACAACGGCAGTCAAGCACCCAAGCTAACTGGCAAACGTTGGCTAGCTTGTTAGCTACTTCCAGACACAAATGAGAGAACACCTGACTTTGACCATTTTGCTCTCGCAGGCTAGCTAGCTAGCTAGCTGACAGGTTTTTGGCTTGGCTAGCTAGCTGGGTAATGTTTTTGTTTGAAAAATGCATTTGGACACTGAGATTTCACCTGGCTGTCAATTGCTGATCTTCTGAGAACATAATTTGAAGAGTTGCCTGAAGCCTGTTAGGAATGAGAGATGGAGGAATACAGTAGTGCTGAGGCAGAGGGCTCGTAGTGAGGACGACAGGCTACATACTATCCTGAACTTTGTGCTGTGAGCTCTCTGAGCATCACCCAAGTGTGTGCTACACAGAGTGGAACAGAAGTTCAGTGGCTAAAAGAGTCAGGTTGGTTCCAAGACTTGCCCTCTACAAGATCATCAGCAGACTCCATCATCGTCATCCACCATCCTCTGACCAGATCTCTCCTCTCAAGCCAAGAACTGACCCTCTACATCTTCAGAGGAAGCACATTTCAAAGAGTTGGCCTCTATTGGTTGACCTATCATGAAATATTGCTTGTTTGTTTTTTGCTCTTGAAGCACTTTGATATTCTATGAAAAGCTCTATAGAAATCAAGTTAATTATGAATTATTATTACAACAGTAATAGGCTGACCAGGTGAATCCAGCTGAAAGCTATGCTCTCTTATTGATGTCACTTGAAGATGAAGGGGAGGAGACAGGTTAAAGAAGGATTTTTAAGCCAAACATGTACGAGTGTAGACAAACCAAAGCACTAATCAGACCAAACATGTACAAGAGTCGGCAAAACAAATAGTGAACGAACCAAAACAAGGACAACGCTTCATGAAATTAACACTAAAACTGACTTACCAGTTCAAAATAGGACAAACCAGGTCAAACAGGCACTAAACCAGATGAAAGCTAGACTAAAAACCAGGATTATCCAGTCCAAAGATTATTTACAAACACCACAAGGCAACAACTCAAGGTAGGGGGTAAATGAAGGATGCGAAACAAGGGATTCTCTGAGGGATGCTTTTTGAGCATAAGCTCACAGGCAACCAGAAAGCACTCTAGTCCTGCCACCTACAGCCGGTGGCTCCCTAGCACACATAATATTTTTTTTTTATGATGGAATAAAGGAGAGACTCTAGAAATATCAGCAGGGATTTCAGGCGGCAGGGATGGAGACAGGGAGGGATGGAGAAAGGGAAAGAAGGGACGGAAGGAAGGAAAGTAGGAATCAAAGTGACCGTACGGGCTGATCGTTGGATAGGGTGGCTGTAGAGGCACTTGAGACGTCTGACTTCGGTTGCTAGTGGTCACAGTAACATTTTGTGATTGAGGAATTGTGAGATTGTGGTTTTAGTGTTTCTGGGGGAAGTAAACTTATTGAAACACTGTGTGTGTTTGTATATATGGGTGTCTGTAGGGGCCTTAAAAGGGCCTGTGAAGTTGTGGGTTTGATTCCTGCATGCGGCCACTAATACGTTGGTTAAATGACCATATCGTTATTGTGTGTGTATGTTTGTTAAGCAAGAGGGGTTTAACTGGCTGCATGCTTAGCTATTTTGAAAACAGCAAAAATAAATCAAATACAATACAATGATCAAATAAATAAAGTTTGGCGTTAGATCTGTTAGACTTATGTCTCTGTTTCCATCTCTTGCTCTCTCAGGGGGTGAGGGGTCAGCGGAGACTGGGCAGAAGGAGACGTCTACCTGTGACATCTGTCAGTTTGGGGCGGAGTGCGATGTGGACGCAGAGGACGTATGGTGAGTAAACATCAGGGTTAGTGCACAGTTGGCCAACTCATTTAGGAGTCATAACAGTAACCGTAGTACATACTCAGTGGCCTTGTAGATAGTGTCCACCCTGAGTTAGGAAGGTTTGGAGTTTAACCCCCAGTAGAGTCATACGAACTGTCACAGGTGTGATCTAAATCCTGTTTTCCCTCAGGAGAAACCAACGTCATTACCATTAAACCATTTTGAATTCGCAGGCAGGGCTACCTCATCATGAGACCATGAGAAACCATGTACCTGACTACGCTACATAAATAGGCCAACTTAAAAAAATGGGACCCAATGCATCTCTGCTTGGCACTCATGGATTGGATGGATTGGGGTTGAACAAACAAATGAATGCATATATTTTTGTCTGTCACATTTTATGCAACCCTTCATTTCCTCTAATGGGACACCTTTTTGATTGGCAACACTTTTCACTGCACATATTTTAACCATAGTTCAACCTCTGACTTTGTCAGACCCTTTTCCCCCAAATTTCGACCTTGTCTTATTGCTGAAAATCCACAAGGGGCACGGGAGAGCCGAAGGTGGAATCATGTGTCCTCCGAAACATGACCCGCCTAACTGCGCTCCTTAACACCTGCCAGCTTAAACTGGAAACCAGATGCACCAATGTGTCAGAAAACACCATTAAACTGGCGACCCGGGGTCAGCCTGCAGGCACCCGACCCGCCACAAGGAGTCACTAGAGTGTGATTAGCAAAGTAAAGACCCCCATCTAAAGCCTCCCCTTACCCGGAAGACACTGGCTCAATTGTGTGCCATCCTATGGGGCTCCTGGCCATAGCTGGTTGTGGCACAGCCCGGGAATGAACCCGGGTCTATAGTAACGCCTCTAGTGCCTTAGACTGCTGTGCCACTCGGGAGGCCCAGAGTGAGAAAGACAGATGTATAACACACATTTGTGAATTTGGTTGGGTCGCCCGAAAAGTTACATATTGCAAAATTCTTGTATAAGTATACAGAATAAGAATATATGAGCAGTATGTCTATTAGGACTTTTCCCATTTAGTTGACTGGTCGATTGTTTGGTCAATAAACTGTTGGTCGATCAAGATCTCTTTAGTCGAGCAGTAGCAAAAAAATATAAATAAAATCATGCTGTACAAGACACTTGTCTGATTTGTGCCTGTCTGAGTGGAGTAATTCATTGTGGAGGCCATAGGGATGGCACAGTCCATCACTCTAAGATATGCTATTGAAATTGTATATGGTTACATTGTTTTTACATAATGGTGCAACGCTTCTAAAAATTATATTATAACAGATGCACTTTCTCTGACGGTGGATAGTGGTCGCTGTCCACTGTTCTGAAACACATCAGTGCGCTGTTGAAGTGGCACATTTTCCTAGACCATGTTGCTATGTGCATCTTTGCAAAGGTAACCAGTAACGAGAACAATGCTGTGGAGGCAGCAGCAGAGTTTGGAGATGAGAAAACAGCCTTTGCCTTAATTGTCTGAGAAAAGTGAGGAGAGAGGAAACCAAACTATAATCAATAGCCTAACTGTTAAATGTGCCTGGCTTTATAAATCATCCATATACAGTACCAGTCAAAAGTTTGACACACCGACTCGTTCAAGAGTTTATTTTACCTGTTTTCTACATTGTAGCATAATAGTGAAGACGTCAAAACTATGAAATAACAAGTATGGAATCATGTAGTAACCAAAAAAAGTGTGAAACAAATCAGAATAGATGAGATTCTTCAAAGTAGCCACCCTTTGCCTTGATGACAGCTTTCCACACTCTTGGCATTCTCTCAACCAGCTTCACCTGGAATGCTTTTCCAACAATCTTGAAGGAGAGCCCACATGCTGAGCACTTGTTGGCTGCTTTTCCTTTACTCTGCGGTCCAACTCATCTCATACCATCTCAATAGCGTGGAGATCGCGTGATTGTGGAGGCCAGGTCAGCTGATGCAGCACTCCATTACTCTCCTTATTGGTCAAATAGCCCTTACACAGCCTGGAGGTGTTTGGTCCTGTTGAAAAACAAATGATAGTGGGACTAAGTGCAAACCAGATGGGATGGCATATCGCTGCAGAATGCTGTGGTAGGCATGCTGGTTAAGTGTGCATTGAATTCTAAATATATCACAGACAATGTCACCAGCAAAGCACCCCCACACCTCTTCCTCGATGCTTCACGGTGTGAACCACACATGTGGAGATCATTCATACACATACTCTGCATCTCACAAAGACACAGCAATTAGACCATGAAGGCCTGATTCAGGCAGTCTCCTCTGAACAGTTGATGTTGAGATGTGTCTCTTACTTGAACTCTGAATCATTTATTTGGGATACAATTTCTGAGGCTGGTAACTCTAATAAACGTATCCTTTGCAGCAGAGGAAACTCTGGGTCTTCCTTTCCTGTGGCGGTCCTCATGAGAGCCAGTTTCATCTTAGCGCTTGAAGGTTTTTGTGACATAATTTGAAAAAAAATTCAAAATTCTTGAAAGTTTCCGGATTGACTGACCTTCATGTCTTAAATTAATGATGGACTGGCGTTCTTTGCTTATTTGAGCTGTTCTTGCCATAATTGGTATTTTACCAAATAGGGCTATCTTCTGTGTACCACCCCTACATTGTCACAACACAACTGATTGGCTCAAAAGCTTTAAGGAAATAAATTCCACAAGTTAACTTTTAACAAGGCACACCTGTTAATTGAAATGCTTTCCAGGTGACTACCTCATGAAGCTATTTGAAAGGTATGCAAAGAATGTGCAAAGCTGTCATCAAGCAAAGGGTGGTTACTTTGAAGAATCTCATATATTTTTATTTGTCTAACGCTTTATTGGTTACTACATGATACCCTGTGTTATTTCATAGTTGATGTCTTCACTTTTATTCTACAATGCAGAAAATTGTAAAAATAAAGAAACTCTTGAACGACTAGGTGTTCTAAAACGTTTGACTGATATTATATTTTTTTGATGTCTACAGAAATAAGACCGATCCTGCCTTCTGATTGTGTGAACACCAAACCTTCATGAGCACTAACCACAGCATTTCGGATGAACCATTTCACAAATTCGTCTGTTTTACATTTTTGCTATGCTGTAATAAAGAATTGACCATTTTTTTGTTAGAACAGCCTCTATTATTTATAATTTATTTAGTGTTGTTTGCACTAAAGTCTTAATACTGTAACTTACTGAGACCTATATAAGCTACAGTACTGTATCAATCATTAATTAGTTAATGTCATCATACAGCATACAAGTCATTCATGATTTGAAATGCAATCTAGCTATTTAGTTTAAATAAAATAACAAAGATCCTTGAATAATTAGCGTAAACAAATAAACATTTCCATTTGGGATATTACGTGAATGAATTCGAGTGGTTTTGGTCCCTGCTGTAATAAAGGCAAAAATAACAAAAAAAACTTTAGACTCTTATGCTTATATTTTATTTAGTGTTGTTTACACGGTTAGATACATTTAAATTGTAATCTAACAGCACCTGTTTGGCACACATAATGTGCACACGCAGCACTTACGCCTTACCTTATTTCCTTGAGCTCCATTATTTTCCAGAACTAGTCAAATTTATTCCATACATCTGAATTCCCCTTTGTCTCCTGAACAACCAGTAAACATTTCCCAGTTTTGAGTTTGTCACGTGTTACGGTGTTCAAAGATATATATATATGATTATGATATGGTTTAGGTCAGACCGTATTGGTCAGGTACATGCAATGCATACATGTGTCGTTTAACCTTTCTGATCTCCCCATCCCGGATCCGGGTTCGTGAATACAGACTCAAGCTCATTACCATAACGCAACGTTAACTATTCATGAAAATCGCAAATGAAATGAAATAAATATGCTAGCTCTCAAGCTTAGCCTTTTGTTAACAACACTGTCATCTCAGATTTTCAAAATCTGCTTCTCAACCATTGCAAAACAATCATTTGTGTAACAGTATTGATGGCTAACGTAGCATTTAGCATTAGCATTCAGCTGGCAACATTTACACAAAAAAACAGAAAAGCATTCAAAAAAATCATTTACCTTTGAAGAACTTCAGATGTTTTCATTGAGGAGACTCTCAGATAGCAAATGTTCAGTTTTTCCTGAAAGATGATTTGTTTAGGACAAATCGCTCCGTTTTCTGCGTCACGTTTAGCTATGAAAAAACCCCTGTATCCAGGATTGTGTAAATCTATCAGCAAGCTCATTAGCATAACACAACGTTAACTATTTATGAAAATCGCAAATGAAATGAAATAAATATGCCATCTCTCAAGCTTAGCCTTTTGTAAACAACACTGTCATCTCAGATTTTCAAAATATGCTTCTCAACCATAGGAAAACAATCATTTGTGTAAAAGTAGCTAGCTAGAGTTAGCATTTCGCGTTAGCATTTAGCGTTAGCATTAGCATCCAGCACGCAACATTAACAAAAACATAAAAGCCTTCAAATAAAATCATTTACCTTTGAAGAACTTCTGATGTTTTCAATGAGGATACTCTCAGTTAGATAGCAGATGCTCAGTTTTTCCAAAAAGATTCCTTGTGTATTAGAAATAGCTCCGTTTTATACATCACATTTGGCTACCAAAAAAAAATCCATAAATTCAGTCCTCAAAACGCAAACTTTTTTCCAAATTAACTCCATAATATCGACTGAAAACATGGCAAACGTTGTTTAGAATCAATCCTCAAGGTGTTTTTCACATCTCTCTTCATTGATACATCGTTCTTGGAAACATGCTTTCTCTCCTGAATCCCAGGAGAAAATGCCTGCACCTGAAGATTACGCACAAATTTAGACAAAGGACACCGGGCGGACCTCTGGAAAATGTAGTCTCTTATGGCCAATCTTCCAATGATATGCCTACAAATACGTCACAATGCTGCTAAGACCTTGGGCGAACGACAGAAAGTGTAGGCTCATTCCTTGCGCAATCACAGCCATATAAGGAGAGAATGGAAAACAGAGCTTCAGAAATTCTGCTAATTCCTGGGTGATGCATCATCTTGGTTTCGCCTGTAGAATGAGTTCTGGGGCACTTACAGACAAAATCTTTGCAGATTCTGAAACTTCAGAGTGTTTTCTTTCCAAAACTGTCAAGAATATGCATAGTCGAGCATCTTTTCGTGACAAAATATCGCGCTTAAAACGGGAACGTTTTTTATCCAAAAATGAAATAGCGCCCCTAGAGCTCTAAGAGGTTAAAGAGAGCAAGGGTTGAGGGATTTCGGTAACAGAACTTTTCGGTCTGAAATGGCTGTAATTATGTTGCAGATTCAGCAACATGTACAGCACGATAAACACTGTGGATGTTACAGTGTATTCGGAAAGTATTCAGACCCCTTGACTTGTTCCACATTTTGTTACGTTACAGCTTTATTCTAAAATTAATTAAATCTTTCCCCCCCTCAATCTACACACAATACCCCGTAATGACAAAGCAAACAGTTTTTTTTAGAAATGTTTGCAAATGTATTAAAAATAAAAAACAGATACCTTATTTTCATTGGTATTCAGATCCTTTGCTATGAGACTCAACATTGAGCTCAGGTGCATTCTGTTTCCATTGATCATCCTTGAGATGTTTCTACAACTTCATTGGAGTTGTAAATTCAATTGATTGGGCATAATTTGAAAAGGCACACACCTGTCTATTTAAGGTCCCACAGTTGACAGTGCATGTCAGAGCAAAAAACAAGCCATTAGGTCGAAGGAATTGTCCGTAGAGCTCCGAGACAGGATTGTATTGATGTACAGATTTGGGGAAGGGTACCAAAAGATCTCTGCAGCGTTGAAGATCCACAAGAACACAGTGGCCTCCATCATTCTTAAATGAAAGAAGTTTGGAACCACCAAGACACTTCTTAGAGCTGGACGCCTGGCCAAACTGAGCAGTCGGGGTCAGGAAGGTCAGTAAGGTGACCAAGAACCCAATGGTCACTGACAGAGCTCCAGAGATCTGTGGAGATGGGATAACCTTCTAGAAGGATAACCATCTCTGCAGCACTCCACCAATCAGGGCTTTATGTTAGAGTGGCACATGACAGCCCACTTGGAGTTTGCCAAAGGCACCAAAAGGATTCTCAGAGCATTATAAACAGGATTCTCTGGTCTGATGAAACCAAGACTGAACTATTTGACCTAAATGCCAAGTGTCACTTCTGGAGGAAACCTGGCACAATCTCTACGGTGAATCATGGTGATGGCAGCTTCTTGCTGTGGGGATGTTTTTCAGTGGATGGGACTGAAATACTAGTCAGGATCAAGGGACAAATGAGCAGAGCAATCTACAGAGAGATCCTTGATGAAAGCCTGCTCTAGAGTCCTCAGAACCTCAGACTGGGGCGATGGTACACCTTTCAACAGGACAACGACTCTAAGCACACAGCCAAGACAACGCAGGAGTGCCTTCAGGAGAAGTCTCTGAATGTCCTTGAGTGGCTCAGCGAGAGCCCGGAATTTATCCTGGTCGAACATCTCTGGAAAGACCTGAAAATAGCTGTGCAGCTACACTCCCCATCCAACCTAACAGAGCTTGAGGTGCTGCAGACAAGAATGGGAGAAACTCGCCAAATACAGATGTGCCATGCTTGTAGCATCATCCCCAAGAAGACTTGAGGCTGTAATTGCTGCTAAAGGTGCTTCAACAAAGTACTGAGTAAAGGGTCTGAATACTTATGTAAATTATTTTTTTTGTACATTTGCAAAAAAATTCTAAAAACCTCTTTGTTATTATAGGGTATTGTGTGTAGATTGACAAGGAAAAACAATTGAATCCATTTTTGCATAGGCTGTAATGTAACAAAATGTGGAAAAAGTCAAGGGGTCTGAATACTTTCCGAATGCACTGTATATGGTGCATCGCTGCAGCATGGAGGAAAGAGAGACCATGGGTGCTAGTCACAGTCAGTCGCTGTAATTTTTCGTTAACACCGCAGCAAGTCCGAGCCCCGCCTGACAGTCAACTCAATTACGGTTTGACTCCCTCTAGTCATTTGTGTGTCTTAATTATTTCACCAAACAGTGCGCTTAAAGCACCAGACAAGCTCACTGCATATAGTTGATTTGATTAAACACATTGGATGTGCCTATATGGAAAAAGACACGTTTGAAAATGTTAACCAATCGATTGGTCGAAAGAACAGACGACTCTGGTCGACCAAGATTTTTTCTATTTAGGTACAGCCCTAAGGCCAATACTTAATTAAACTTTTCTTAAAGGATAAATGGACTGAATTCCACAGAACAATAGAGGGAAGTTGGAAAATGTCTTTATCAGGCTGAATGGCCCCCACACCTTATCCCCTCAACAAACACACACATGCATCCCTCCCCAATCTACCCTATTTGTTTGTGAGTGTGTGTGTGTGTGTGTGTTCACCTGCAAGAGGAGTCCCGCTTCAGTGCCTCAAACATGCTTCACTGCCTCTGTTCCCTCCGTTTTTTTCTCTCTCGCCCTTTCTATTATTCCTCTCTCTCTCTAATCCTCCCTTCCTCTGTCTGTGTCTCTCAGTCCTTTAGAAGGATACTCTGAAATATGAGGCTGGGGATTATAAAAACAAATGTTATATTTAACAGCAATAGCATATATATAGCTGTGGCTTTGTACAATGTAGAGGTGGCTGGGGAAGGGTGCAGAGTGGTCTAGCTACCAAATATGTGTGTGTATGAGCGAGTGCGTCCCTGCCTGTGTGCGTGCCTCTGTGTGCATTGTGTGTGTGTGTTTGTATGCATGCCTCCTTGTGCATTTGTTTATTTGTTTATGTGCGTGCGTGTGTGCGGTCATGCGTTTGTGTGTGTGTGCATGTGTGTTTGCGTGACTGGAAGTGGCCTTTAGAGAACATGTACACAGGAATCCTGCAGTAAATCATTGAGTTTAGATAGAGGGGAAATCACATGGCACTGTACAAATCAGTAAGACACATCCTACTAAGAAGTGCTCTTCACACAGACACCAATAAACATACACTCTGGTAGACACCCACCAAGACACTCTTTCTCCATTTCTGATTCTTCTCCCTCCCTCTCGATATATGTTGGTAGGTGTGTGATTTTATTTCATTGTATTAGGATCTCTTTTAGCCCACCAAGGGCTAGTCTTCCAAGAGTCCTTAAGAAATGTAAAAACATTTTGAAAAACAACTAAAGCTAAGTAAAAACACACACATTCAAAAATCCTATTACCTTTACGTGTGTATTTGTGGGTGGGTGTATCTGTGTGTGCACTGTGCATGTTCGTGTGTGTGTGTGTTGACGCAGTGCAGTATTGCAGTGGTAGTGCCTATTGTGGAGAAAGTGAGAGGCTCCATAAACAATGTATGGCCTACAGACATTATCCTTGATGACCGCCAGACGGCCACTCGGGATGGCAAGCCTCTGAAAGCATTGTCACTTCTGGGTGTGTGTGTCTCTGTGTGTGTGTGTGTGTATGTGAGTGTGTGCGCGGTAATAATAGAAGGGGCATTCTGTATGCGTTATGTGTTTGTTTGGGAGTGCGAGTGTGTGCATGTGTGTGTCTAGGTCATGCATTTCATTACAGTGTGCATATCTATACTTCTATGTATGAGATTGTCTTTGTCTGTTTGTGATTATGTGTGTGTTTGCACTATTTAAATTGAGCAGGTTGTAAAGCAGGGCCAGTGCTCTGGGCCAGGAGAAAATAGAAAAGGAGCAGAGAATAATGACAGTTTTATAATTACAGTGTCTAATGTTCAGAGCTACTCAGCAAGAACTGCCCAGAGACTGCAATTTTGGTGTAATTTCCAAAAAGAGCTCAGTTTCCCTTCAAAATTTGACGTACATTATAGATTCATGTCATTTTTTTTTCACCCATTCATTCCGTGTAGTTACAGGGTTAATTCTGAGTGGTTACAGGGTTAAAGCAGAAACAACTCAAAAGGATACGTTTAGGTATTCATTCTGAGTGGTTAAGGTTAGGGGTATGGTTTGAGAAAGTCTTAAAAGAAAATAATGAAAAACAATGCACTATTATATTTAATAGGGTTGCACATTTTGGGTAATAATCAGAGTGGGAAACTTTGTGGGAATTAACGGGAATATGGGAATTAACGGAAATATATGCAAATTAATATTAACACCATTTAAATGTTGATGTTTTTTGCAGTGGATACATATCCATATCATATGGAGACAAACGTTTTACCTTATCATAAGTAGACAATTGCAAATGATTATATCCTTCCAATAGATATTTAAAAAACAATTTATTTACGAATTTAACTTTAATTAAATGAGTTGACTCATCACATTGGATGATTTCACTGAACAACAAAAGGGAATATTGAATGATCCCCAATGATCCATCACATCTGTTAAAAACATTTAACATACATCTGTAAAATGATAGTCTAGAAACTAAAGCTTTGGATGTCTTCCTGTCAGGCTTCCATTTCTTCTCCCTGGACCGCCTCAATGTCCACCTCTTGAACATCAGACTCTGTGGCCTCATCTTCACTGTCATTTTCCAACCTTGTTGAGGATGGCTTGTTCTCAGGCTCAAAAAGCCTCATTTGCCCTGTTAGCCACCAATTTTTCAACCCTTGTCATTGTCAGCCTGTTTTGGTGTGCTTTGGAGTGTGTGTTCCCAAACAAGGACCAGTTGCGCTCTCAGGCGGCTGATGATTTGGAGGATGATGGAAGCAACAGGGGAAAGAGCCTCAAATCCACGAAGTCCCTTCCACCTGGTGGCTGAGATATGTTGGCAAAGCTGCCATATTGCATCTCCATCTCAAAGCCCTTGCTTGGAAGTGTACTTCGCCAGACTGCCAAGAACCTTGCCCTTATCCAGGCCAAGGTGGCAAGACACGGTAGTGATGACACCATAGGCCTTGTTGATCTCTGCACCAGACAGGATGCTCTTGCCAGCATACTTGGTGTCCAACATGTACGCTGCAGTGTGTATGGGCTTCAGGCAGAAGTCTTCACGCTTTTTGGATGTATTTCACACCTTCAGTTTCCTCCGCTTGGAGCAACAGTGAAGCGGGCAGGGCAGTACGGATTTATTCTCTTACAGCAGAGTAAGAACATCAGACAGGATGGCATTATCTCCCTCAATCCATGCAATGGCTACTGCTATAGGTTTCAGGATTTTCAGGCTGCTTACCACTCTCTCCCAAAATACATCATCCAGGAGGATCCTCTTTATGGGGCTGTCCATGACCATTTCTTGGAGAGACCCATTTCCCTCCAGGAGACTGTCAAACATCACGACAACACCACCACAACGGGTGTTGCTGGGCAGCTTCAATGTGGTGTTCTTATTCTTCTCACTTTGCTTGGTGAGGTAGATAGCTGCTATAACTTGATGACCCTTCACATACCTAACCATTTCCTTGACTCTGTTGTAGAGTATATCAATTGATTTCAGTGTCATTATGTTCTTGAGGAGCAGATTCAATGCATGAGCAGTACAGCCAATGGGTGTGATGTGAGGGTAGGACTCCTCCACTTCAGACCAAGCTGCCTTCATGTTTGAAGCATTGTCTGTTACCAGTGCAAATACCTTCTGTGGTCCAAGGTCATTGATGACTGCCTTCAGCTCATGTGCAATGTAGAGACCATTGTGTCTGTTGTCCCATGTGTCTGTGATCTTGTAGAATACTGGTTGAGAGGTGGAGACAATGTAGTTAATTATTCCTTGCCCACAAACATTCTACCACCCATCAGAGAGGATTTCAATACAGTCTGCTTTCTCTATGATTTGCTTGATCTTCACTTGAACTCTGTTGAACTCTGCATTAGAGGTCGACCGATTATGATTTTTTAACGCCGATACCAATTATTGGAGGACCAAAAAAGCTGATACCGATTAATTGGACAATTTTTTTTATTTGATTTATTTGTAATAATGACAATTACAACAATACTGAATTAACACTTAACTTAATACATCAATAAAATCTATTTAACCTCAAATAAATAATGAAACATGTTCAATTTGGTTGAAATAATGCAAAAACAAAGTGTTGGAGAAGAAAGTAATATGTGCCAATATGCAATATGTGCCATGTAAAAATGTGTGCCATGTAAAAAAGCTAACGTTTAACATGAGACATCAATATTCCAAGGTAAGAGGTTTTAGGTTGTAGTTAATACAGTATTTATAGGACTATTTCTCTCTATACCATTTGTATTTCATATACCTTTGATTATTGGATGTTCTTATAGGCACTGCCAGTGTAACAGTATAGCTTCCGTCCCCCTCCTCGCCCCTACCTGGGCTCGAACCAGGAACACATCGACAACAGCCACACTCGAAGCATCGTTACCCATCGCTCCTCAAAGCCGCAGCCCTTGCAGCGCAAGGGGAATAACTACTCCAAATCTAAAAGTGAGTGACGTTTGAAACGGTATTAGCGCACACCCAGCTAACCATTTCACATTGGTTACACCAGCCATTAGGCTGATAAGCTTGAAGTCATAAACAGTGCTGTTTCTGCGAAGAGCTGCTGGCAAAACGCACAAAAGTGCTGTTTGAATGAATGATTACGGGCCTGCTGCTGCTCTGTCAGACTGCTCTATCAAATCAGACTTAATTATAACATAAGAACACAGAAATACGAGCCTTTGGTCATTAATATGGTCGAATTCGGAAACTATCATTTTGAAAACAAAACATTTATTATTTCAGTGAAATACAGAACCGTTCGGTATTTTATCTAACGGGTGGCATCCCTAAGTCTAAATATTCTTGTTACATTGCACAACCTTCAATGTTATGTCATAATTACGTAAAATTCTGGCAAATTAGTTCGCAATGAGCCAGGCAGCCCAAACTGTTGCATATACCCTGACTCTGCGTGCAATGAATGCAAGAGAAATTACACAATTTCACCTGGTTAATATTGCCTGCTAAACTGGATTAGTAGTTATAACTAGTGATTATGATTGATTGTTTTTTATAAGATAAGTTTAATGCTAGCTAGCAATTTACCTTGGCATCTACTGCATTCGCGTAACAGGCAGGGTGTACCGGTTCTCTTGGGGTGAAGTAGAGGCGGACCAAAACGCAGCGTGATTATATTGATTCATGTTTAATTAAAAAAGATAAACACGAACACTACAAAACAATAAACGTGGAAAACCAAAAAACAGCCCTATCTGGTGCAAAACACAGAGACAGGAACAATCACCCACAAACACACAGTGAAACCCAGGCTACCTAAGTATGATTCTCAATCAGAGACAACTAATGACACCTGCCTCTGATTGAGAACCATACTAGGCCGAAACATAGAAATACCCAAAATCATAGAAAATCAAACTTAGACTGCCCACCCAACTCACGCCCTGACCATACTAAATAAATACAAAACAAAGGAAATAAAGGTCAGAACGTGACACAGGGTACTCGTGGAGTGCAGTGGTTAGAGTGTTGGACTAGTTACCTGTACGGTTGCAAGATTGGTTCCCCTGAGCTGACAAGGTGAAAATCTGTCGTTCTGCCCCTGAACAAGGCAGTTAAACCACCGTTCCTAGGCCGTCATTGAAACTAAGAATGTGTTCTTAATTGACTTGCCTAGTTAAATAAAGGTATAAATATATATATATATATATATATATATATATATGTATACCTTTATTTAACTAGGCAAGTCAGTTAAGAACACATTCTTTGAACACATATATATAAATCAAATAAAGAATTTTTACAAATTGGAGATCGGCACCCAAAAATACCGATTTCCGATTGTTATGAAAACTTGAAATCGGCCCTAATTAATCGCCCAAATCGGTCGACATCTACTCTGCATCCAGCAAATGAATAGATAAAGCATGTATGGTTGGAGGGGTGTCTGCTGGGCAAAGAACATTCATAAATCTCTTCCACATGCTCAAATGAACACAAACACTTTCTGACATTCTGAGACATAAAGTCAAAGTCATGGACAAAATGGTAAACACTACCACAAATAAACAAGCTGAATTGTTTTATGCATATGAAGCCAGAATGAATACATACACACACACACAGACACAGACACACACAGTACCAGTTAAAAGTTTGGGCACACCTACTCTTTCAAGGTTTTTTCTGTATTTTTACTATTTTCTACATTGTAGAATAATAGTGAAGACATCAAAACTATGAAATAACACATGGAATCATGTAGTAACCCAAAAAGTGTTAAACATATTTGAGATACTTCAAAGTAGCCACCCTTTGCGATAATGACAGCTTTGCACACTCTTGACATTCTCTCAACTAGTTTTATGAGGTAGTCACCTGGAATGCATTTCAATTAACAGGTCTGCCTTGTTAAAAGTTCATTTGTGGAATTTCTCTCCTTCTTATTGCGTTTGAGCCAATCAGTTGTGTTGTGACAAGGTCGGGGTGGTATACAGAAGATAGCCCTATTTGGTAAAAGACCAGATCCATATTATGGCAAGAACAGCTCAAATAAGCAAAGAGAAATGGCAGTCCATTATTACTTTGAGACATAAACGTTAGTCAATCCAGAACATTTCAAGAAATATGAAAGTTTCTTCAAGTGCAGCCGCAAACACCATCAAGCGCTATCATCCAGAAACAGTGGATAGATGGCAGCATTAGCGCAAAACTGAAAGTGCAAACCACCACATTTAACCATGGCAAGGTGACTGAGAATATGGCTGAATACAAACAGTGTAGTTATTCCCTCCTTAGGGCAATCAAACAAGCAAAACGTCAGTATAGAGACAAAGTGGAGTCACAATTCAACAGCTCAGACACGAGACGTATGTGGCAGGGTCTACAGACATTCACGGACAACAAAGGGAAAACCAGGCAAGTCGTGCGGACACCGATGTCTTGCTTTCGGACAAGCTAAACAACTTCTTTGCCCGCTTTGAGGATAACACAGTGCTTCCGACGCTGCCCGCTACCAAGGACTGTGGGCTCTCCTTCTCCGTGGCCGGTGTGAGTAAGACATTTAAACGTGTTAACCCTCGCAAGGCTGCCGGCCCAGATGACATCCCAAGCCGCGTCCTCAGAGCATGTGCAGACCGGCTGACTGAAGTGTTTACGGACATATTCAATCTCTCCCTATCCCAGTCTGCTGTCCCCACATGCTTCAAGATGGCCACCATTGTTCCTGTACCCAAGAAAGCTAAGGTAACTGAACTAAATGACTATTGCCCAGTTGCCCTCACTTCTGTCATCATTAAGTGTTTTGAGAGACTTGTCAAGGATCACATCACCTCTACCTTAACTGACACCCTAGATCGACTTCAATTTGCTTACCGCCCCAATAGATCCACAGACGATGCAATTGCACAGCACACTGTCCTATCCTATCTGGACAAGCGTAATACCTATGTAAGAATGCTGTTCATTAACTATAGCTCAGCATTCAACACCATGGTTTCCTCCAAGCTCATTATTAAGCTCATTAAGCCCTGACGGGCCGCCCCCAGGTGGTGAAGGTAGGAAAAAACACCTCCACAAGAGTGCGTGCTCACCTCCTGTACTCTCTGTTCAACCATCAATTATCAAGTTTGCAGACGACAACAGTAGTTGGCATGATTACCAACAATTACGAAACAGCCTACAGGAAGGAGGTGAGGGCCCTGGCAATGTGGTGCCAGGAAAATAACCTCTCTGTCAACATCAACAAAACAAGGGAGCTGATCGTGGACTTCAGGAAACAGCAGAGGGAGCATCCCCCCATCCACATCGACAGGACTGCAATGGAGAAGGTGGAAAGCTTCAAGTTCCTCGGTGTACACATCACTGACAAACTGAAATGGTTCACCCACACAGAACTTCAGGAGGCTGAAGAAATTTGTCTTGGCATCTAAAACCCTCACAAGCTTTTACAGATGCACAATTGAGAGCATCCATTCAGGCTGTATCGCCGCTATCATCCAGAAGACAAGGTCAGTACAGGTGCATCAAAGCTGGGACCTGAAAAACAGCTTCTATCTCAAGGCCATCAGACCGTTAAATAGCCATCACTAGCACCGTAGAGGCTGCTGCCCTATATGCATAGACTTGAAATCACTGGCCACTTTAATAATGAAACACTGATCACTTTAATAATGTTTACATAATTTGCATTACTCATCTCAAATGTACACTACCTTTCAAAAGTTTTGGGTCATGTAGAAATGTCCTTGTTTTCCATGAAAACATACATGAAATGAGATTCAAAATGAATAGGAAATATAGTCAAGACATTGACAAGGTTATAAATAATGATTTTTAATTTAAATAATAATTGTGTTTTGCTTTCGTCAAAAGAATCTTCCATTTGCAGCAATTACAGCCTTGCAGACCTTTAGCATTCTAGTTGTCAATTTGTTGAGATAATCTGAAGAGATTTCAACCCATGCTTCCTGAAGCACCTCCCACAATTTGGATTGGCTTGAGGGGCACTTCCTACGTACCATACGATCAAGCCGCTCCCACAACAGCTCACTAGGGTTGAGATCCGGTGACTGTGCTGACCACTCCATTGTAGACAGAATACCAGCTGACTGCTTCTGCCCTAAATGGTTCTTGCATAGTTTGGAGCTGTGCTTTGGGTCATTGTCCTGTTGTGGGAGAAAATTGGCACCAATTAAGCGCCGTTCACAGGGAGCACTTCCAGGGCTGACAGAGATGGCCGTCTCGCTTCGCGTTCCTAGGAAACTATGCAGTATTTCATTTTTTATGTATTATTTCTTACATTGTTACCCCAGGAAATCTCAAGTTTTATTACATACAGCTGGGAGGAACGCAAGCATTTCGCTACACTCGCATTAACATCTGATAACCATGTGTATGTGACAAATAAAATTGTATTTTATTTAATTTGGTATGGCATGGCATTGCAAAATGGAGTGATGGCCTTCCTTCTTCAAGATCCCTTTTACCCTGTCCCACTTTACCATCACCAAAGCACCCCTAGACCATCACATTGCCTCCACCATGCTTGACAGATGTCGTCAAGCACTCCTCCAGCATCTTTTCATGTTTCTGTGTCTCACAAATGTTCTTCTTCGTGATCTGAATATACTTTTTTCCAATCTTCCTCTGTCCAGTGTCTGTGTTCTTTTGACCATCTTAATCTTTTCATTTTTATTGGCCAGTATGAGATATGGCTTTTTCTTTGCAACTCTGCCTAGAAGGCCAGCATCCCAGAATCACCTCTTCACTGTTGACGTTGAGACTGGTGTTTTGCGGGTACTATTTAATGAAGCTGCTAGTTGAGGACTTGTCAGTTGAGGACTTGCATCTGTTTCTCAAACTAGACACTCTAATGTACTTGTCCTCTTGCTCAGGTGTGCACCAGGTCCTCCCACTCCTCTTTCAATTCTGGTTAGAGCCAGTTTGAGCTGTTCTGTGAAGAGAGTAGTACACCGCGTTGTATGAGATCTTGAGTTTCTTGGCAATTTCTCGCATGGAATAGCCTTCATTTCTCAGAACAAGAATAGACCGATGAGTTTCAGAAGAAAGTTCATTGTTTCTGGCCATTTAGAGCCTGTAATCAAACCCACAAATGCTGAAGCTCCAGATTCTCAACTAGTCTAAAGAAAGCCAGTTTTATTGCTCCTTTAATCAGGACTACAGTTTTCAGCTGTGCTAACATAATTGCAAAAGGGTTTTTTAATGATCAATTAACCTTTTAAAATTATAAACTTGGATTAGCTAACACAACGTGCCATTGGAGCACACGAGTGATGGTTGCTGATAATGGGCCTCTGTACGTCTTTGTAGATATTCCATAAAAAATCTGCTGTTTCCAGCTACAATAGTCATTTACAATATTAATAATATCTACACTGTATTTCTGATCAATTTTATGTTATTTTAATACCGTAGACCGTAGAGTGAAGGAAAAGCAGCCAACAAGTGCTCAGCATATGTGGGAACTCCTTCAAGACTGTTGGAAAAGCATTCCTCATGAAGCTGGTTGACAGAATGTCAATAGTGTGCAAAGCTGTCATCAAGGCAAATGGTGGCTACTTTGATGAATCAAAATATCAAATATCAAATATAATCAAATATAAAATATATTTAGATTAGTTTAACACTCTCTTGCTTACTACATGATTCCATATGTTATTTAACAGTTTTGATGTCTTTACTATTATTCTACAATGTATAAAATAGTAAAAATGGGTAGGTGTGTCCAAACTCTTGACAGTTACTGTAAAAAATGTTTTAACACAATAGACTACTACACTCAACAACAGCGATTCACTGAATAATTACAACTACAATTCTCCATCACTCTATTCTTTATTTGATGTGTCCCATAATTTTTTTGTGGCAGGTGCGTGTGTAACATTGACTGCTCCCACATCAGCTTCAACCCAGTTTGCGCCTCAGACGGCCGTTCCTATGACAACCCCTGCCAGGTGAAGGAGGCGTCTTGTCAGAAGCAGGAGAGGATCGAGGTTAAATACCTGGGCCACTGCCAAGGTGATATAGCTACTGTTATACACAACTTTTTTCTATATCTCTTTCTTCTTCTTCTTCACACACACACGCTGTCTTTTTGAAAAGCACTATGTTAATCCAATGTTTTCTTATTATTATTATTCCTTCACCTCTTTCTATGTTCATATTTAGTAATTTAGGACCCAGTTCAATCAATTGAAGATACAGGAAGACCCGCACTGCCAGTTAATTCTGAGTATTTGTGCTGTATTGGAAGTTTCAAACTCCTTACAACTGTCAAAATCTCCTCTCACAGAATTTTGACGTGGAGCCATATTTGTCCTTGAATACTTTATCAGCAACTCAATTTAATTGGGACCTTTATCATTTTAATTTGACCAACAGTCAATCCAGGTCAAAGCCGTACAACATAACCACGTCAACAAAACACCATCATTATGTTTTTTATAACAGCAACCCATTCACCAAGAATCTATATTTTTCTTCTTGTTTGAATGGAGCACAGCAATTCTGTGACAGCAAGAAATAAATATTTTCAAATGGATCAATAAAGATAGTATTATATTGTATGGAAGGTTTTATAACAGTTATCCAGCATTCCAACCTTTGGTTTGGATAATTTGAATAGGATAAATCATGATCCTATAACACTCAATACTCAATAAATATATGCTCTACATAATGTTAGAATATTTTAAGTAATTATTTTTGTTTTGTTTTATAAAGTTATTATTATAATAATTTTCTTTTTAAATATTGTAAACCACACTTGACACACTCATAGACGAGAGAATTGGTGAAAAAATGTTGAAAGAAACTACAAAGTGAAGTACTTTACTACCCTAGCTACTGGTTCAAGGTAATTTTTGTGTTTTAGCCTGTCATTTTGTCCCAAGCATGACTCATAGTGCTGATCGAGGATCTGTTTTCCCTGTTAGATCAAGAATATACATACAGTGGGGTAAAAAAGTACTTAGTCAGCCACCAATTGTGCAAGTTCTCCCACTTAAAAAGATGAGAGAGGCAATTTTCATCATAGGTACACTTCAACTATGACAGACAAAATTAGAAAAAAAATCCAGAAAATCACATTGTAGGATTTTTTATGAATTTATTTGCAAATTATGGTGGAAAATAAGTATTTGGTCACCTACAAACAAGCAAGATTTCTGGCTCTCACAGACCTGTAACTTCTTCTTTAAGAGGCTCCTCCGTCCTCCACTCATTACCTGTATTAATGGCACCTGTTTGAACTTGTTGTCAGTATAAAAGACACCTGTCCACAACCTCAAACAGTCACACTCCAAACTCCACTATGGCCAAGACCAAAGTGCTGTCAAAGGACACCAGAAACAAAATTGTAGACCTGCACCAGGCTGGGAAGGCTGAATCTGCAATAGGTAAGCAGCTTGGTTTGAAGAAATCATCTGTGGGAGCAATTATTAGGAAATGGAAGACATACAAGACCACTGATAATCTCCCTTGATCTGGGGCTCCACGCAAGATCTCACCCCGTGGGGTCAAAATTATCACAAGAACGGTGAGCAAAAATCCCAGAACCACACAGAGGGACCTAGTGAATGACCTGCAGAGAGCTGGGACCCCAATTAACAAAGCCTACCATCAGTAACACACAACGCCACAAGGGACTCAAATCCTGTAGTGCCAGACATGTCCCCCTGCTTAAGCCAGTACATGTCCAGGCCCGTCTGAAGTTTGCTAGAGAGCATTTGGATGATCCAGAAGAAGATTGGGAGAATGTCATATGGTCAGATGAAATAAAAATATATATTTTCGGTAAAAACTCAACTCGTCGTGTTTGGAGGACAAAGAATGCTGAGTTGCATCCAAAGAACACAATACATACTGTGAAGCATGGGGGTGGAAACATCATGCTTTGGGGCTGTTTTTCTGCAAAGGGACCAGGACGACTGATCCGTGTAAAGGAAAGAATGAATGGGGCCATGTATTGTGAGATTTTGAGTGAAAACCTCCTTCCATCATCAAGGGCATTGAAGATGAATCGTGGCTGGGTCTTTCAGCATGACAATGATCCCAACAAAGGAGTGGCTTCGTAAGAAGAATTTCAAGGGCCTGGAGTGGCCTAGCCAGTCTCCAGAACTCAACCTCATAGAAAATCTTTGGAGGGAGTTGAAAGTCCGTGTTGCCCAGTAACAGCCCCAAAACATCACTGCTCTAGAGGAGATCTGCATGGAGGAATGGGCCAAAATACCAGCAACAGTATGTGAAAACCTTGCGAAGACTTACAGAAAACATTTGACCTCTGTCAAATACTCATTTTCCACCATAATTTGCAAATAAATTCATTAAAAATCCTACAATGTGATTTTCTGGATTTTTTTCTCATTTTGTCTGTCATAGTTGAAGTGTACCTATGATGAAAATTACAGGCCTGTCTCATATTTTTTTCCCCACTGTACAAGGTTGGACCTTGTATGCAAGTGGCCTTAATCAGCACTCTTACTCTGACTACCTTCTCAGGTGACATCATGACAGGGACCAAAGCCGGAGACGGACACTATGCCAGGAAAGACTACTCAGGTAGGTGCACGTGTGTGTGTATCAGGTCTGTGAATGATAGCAGACAGGACTAGACATCTTAGGGTGTATTCCACATGGCACTTTTGAAAAAAGTAATGCACACAGTGCATAAGTGCTCATAAATGTAATTTACAGCAATTACGCTATTATGCTAAATTAGTGAGACTCACCTTTACCCTTTCAATCCTAGATATTTTTTTTATCCCTGGCATTCACTGCTTCTGTGCTCTGTACTTTGTGTGTTAATGTGTGTGTGTGTGTGTGTGTGTGTCTGTGTGTGTGTGTGTGTGTGTGTGTGTGTGTGTGTGTGTGTGTGTGTGTGTGTGTGTGTGTGTGTGTGTGTGTGTGTGTGTGTGTGTGTGTGTGTGTGTGTGTGTGTGTGTAGAAGAGAAGCCGGACCAGAGAGGAGAGGTGGCCATAGGGTTGTATATTCCCTGTCCCGAGCTCTACAAGAACTACTGTATCCACGGAGAGTGTGAATACCCCAACATACTGTCTGTGCCGTCCTGCAGGTACACATACACACACACACACAAAGAGCCATACTGACACACACATACACACAGGACACATACCAGCACATACTGACACACACTACCTCAATCCCCCGCCCCCGGCCACACACACACACACACACACACACTCACACACACACACCTATGATCACCTGTGCCCCTTCGAGCTCTCTGGCTGAGTAATAAGCCTGTGGGCAGACCAAGCCCATTAACCTGTGAGGTCAGTGGGGTTGTGCTGCGGTCACAGTCACAGGGCTTTAGCCTCTGCTCATCTCTCCCCTCACAGCAACACGGCTCTAAACCCGTAGCTCTTCAAGCCTACAGGCCCTGAATACTGAATAGTGGTCATAGTGAACTTGTATGGGGAAAATTGGTGAAGGTCTCTGGCACCCTCTGTTGTATGGAGGCGGTAGTGTTTTGATGAATGGGAATGTTGATTTAGGATCAGTTTTGCCTTTTAGATCCAAATGAATAGGATTACGTGGACAGAGGGAGACCTGATCCTAGATCAGCACTCTTAATCTGAGGCGCTTAATAATCCGCCATCGATAAAAGACAGTACTGTGCAGCCGTCTTCCTCGACCTGGCCAAGGCTTTCGACTCTGTCAAATACCGTATTCTATCAGCAGACTCAACAGCCTTGGTTTCTCTAATGACTACCTCGCCTGGTTCACTAACTACTTCTCAGATAGAGTTCAGTGTGTCAAATCAGAGGGCCTGTTTGTCTGGACCTCTGGCAGTCTCTATTGGGTTGCCACAGGGTTCAATTCTCGGGCTGACTATTTTCTCTGTATATATCAATGATTTCGCTCTTGCTGCGGGTGATTCTTTGATCACCCCTACGCAGACGACACCATTCTGTATACACCTGGCCCTTCTTTGGACATTGTATTAACAAACCTCCAAACAAGCTTTAATGCCATACAACACTGCTTCCTTGGCCTCCAACTGCTTTAAAATGCAAGTAAAACTAAATACATGCTCTTCAACCGATCGCTGCCCGCACCTGCCCGCCCAACTAGCATCACTACTCTGGATGTTTCTGACTTAGAATATGTGGACAACTATAAATGCCTAGGTATCTGGCTAGACTGTAAACTCTCCTTCCAGTCTGACATTAAGCATCTCCAAACCAAAATTAAATCTAGAATCAGCTTCCTATTTTACAACAAAGCCTCCTTCACTTCTGCTGCCAAACATATCCTCGTAAAACGGACTATCCTACCGATCCTTGACTTCGGCGATGTCATTTACAAGATAGCCTCCAACACTCATAGTGCCATCCGTTTTGTCACCAAAGCCCCATATACTACCCACCACTGCGACCTGTATGCTCTCGTTGGCTGGTCCTCGCTACATATTCGTCGCCAAACCCACTGGCTCCTGGTCATCTATAGGTCTTTGCTAGGTAAAGCTCCGCCTTATCTCAGCTCACTGGTCACCATAGCAACACCCACCCGTAGCAGGCGCTTCAGCAGGTATATTTCACTGGTCATCCCCAAAGCCAACACCTCTTTGGCCGCCTTTCCTTCCAGTTCTCTGCTGCCAATGACTGGAACGAAGTGCAATAATCACTGAAGCTGTAGACTTATATCTCCCTCACTAACTTTAAGCATCGGCTGTCAGAGCAGCTTACTGATCGCTGCAGCTGTACACAGCCCATATGTAAATAGCACATCCAACCAACTACCTACCTCATCCCCATATTTGTTTTGGTTTTTCTGCTCTTTTGAACACCAGTATTTCTACTTGCACATCCTCATCTGCATATATATAACTCCAGTGTAAATTGCTAAATTGTAACTTTGCCACTATTTGCCTATTTATTGCCTTACCTCCTTACTTCATTTGCACACACTGTATACACATTTTTCTATTGTGTTATTGACTGTACATTTGTTTATCCCATGTGTTACACTGTGTTACACTGCTTTGCTTTATCTTGGCCAGGTCGCAGTTGTAAATGAGAACTTGCTCTCAACTGGCCTACCTGGTTAAATAAAGGTGAAATAATAAATAATAATAAATAAATACACACGCCGCTCTTCAAGGTTTGAGGTGGAAGTTGATATTTTCAACCGCTGATCTAGGATCATGTTCCCAAATGCTGATTCCTAATTTTACCCATTGGGGAGCAATTTGCCAAACTGATCTTAGATCAGTGTCTAGGGACCACTTGTAACTCTCCTTTGACATTACTGTGAGAAGACTGGGAGTTGGCTCTCAGTACACCAGTCCACTGCATTATGGTGAAAGAGATGTGAAGAAAGAGAAAAGGAAAAAGGAAGGGAAGGGAAAGGAAAGGGGAGATCGACAGGAGAGAGGGGTGGTTTTGAGAAAATGAGAGAGAAAGAGATAGAAGGAGAGAGAGAGGGGGAGAGATATATATAGAAGGAGAGAGAGAGATATATAGAAGGAGAGAGAGGGATATATAGAAGGAGAGAGAGAAATATATAGAATGATCGAGAGAGAGAGAGATAGAAGGAAAGAGATATAGAAGGAGAGAGAGATATAGAAGGAGAACGAGACGTAGAAGTAGTGAAGGTTGAGGGGATGCAAGAGTAGACTGACTGTGTCCCACTGACTTGTTTGTTCTGGCATAGCGAACATGTGTGTGTGTGTGTGTGTGTGTGTGTGTGTGTGTGTGTGTGCAGAGCAGAGCAGGGTGATGCAGGTGTTGGTAGGTAATGACCTCCCCAGAGAAAGAGAGAGAAGGATAGACTGATTTAAATTGTACCGCTTTTAGACCAGGCCCACAGAGACAGTGGTCCTCTAGATAACTCCTACACACACACACACACACACACACACAGCCTTGTTTATACCTGGCACTAACTTGATCCTTGGTCCTAATCTTGCCTACATTCTGATTGTGCCCACATTATCAGATATGCGTCTACAGGTGGCATTAAAATGTGTCTCTCATCCGCCCACTGTGTTCGAAATTGTGACCAGATTACCTCACTATATGCAAATAATTTGATCGATATTCTTTAAAAAAATATTTAAATTTATTGTCATTAGTCAATCAAACCGGTCAATGCTTTTATAGGGCGGAATAATGAGGATTTCAATGGTTTCACTGTCCAGATCCATCTACACTTGTTGCCTATCCGTACATAATGCGTGCCTGATTACCTCCGGAGGTGGTCAGAAATATCTGATCACAATCAGATCGCAATGTGTCTTTTGATCGTCTACACTTGTCGAAAACTGTGGGCACAATCAGGATATGAACACAATCAGGACAGAGGATGCATGTTAGCAGCAGGTATAAACAGGAGTTTACAGTTGCTTCAAACACATACAGTCTAAAGACACACACACACCTGTAACCTCAGAAACACATTAGCCTGTAAACTATGGTGACCTCAAACTTGCACACAACACGCACGCATGCACAAAACACACACATGTACACAAACTAACATCAACCTGTGTGTGTGTGTGTGTGTGTGTGTGTGTGTGTGTGTGTGTGTGTGTTTGTGTGTGTCAGCTGTCACTCAGGCTTCAGCGGGCCCCATTGTGACACTAAGGAGTTCAATGTGCTCTACGTGGTCCCCGGCTCTGGCAAGCTGCGCTACATCCTCATCGCCTCCATCATCGGAGCTCTTCAGGTGGCCATCATCTGTGTGGTGGTACTCTGTATTACCAGGTAGGACACACACACAAACATACACACATGCACACACATACAGTATACACACGCATACACATGCATGTGCACACATACACAACCACATTGTGCAAACACACGCACACACACTTGTGTGAGCACACATAGGGTACCTTGGCCATCCACAGGGAGTGATTGGGGGTTGAGTAACCAAAGGAGGTTGAGAACCACTACATTACACAACCATTAGGCGTATACTTTCACATGCTGTGCATACACACACACACACAAAAACTTGCCCAAAGCAATTGCACCCTAATATTCATACTGCTATCCATGAGACAGGAAACAGATTACATTACCTCATTACATTATGCATGAATGCGTGCCCACCTACTCCCACAGAGGACTGTATACAGTACATACACAAACAGAGATCAATTTTCCACATTGGGGATGTCATGATGAGAGGGAGTGCAATCATAGGGGGTTACGTTCAGGTGCTGTGGAGGGAATGCAGAAAGGTCATCTTGTTTACCTTTCGCATCACAGGGAGGATGGAGAAGATCTCTGCTCCCACTGTGCACTCTCTCTCTCTCTCTCTCTCACACACACACACACACACACACACACATACACACACACAAACACACACACACACACACACACACACACACACACACACATATGCAATCCACACACACTCTGCCACTCAGCCAGCAGCCTTCCGCCCCCAGGCTGACCTATGCAAAACATGACATTTAATAAAGTTTTTAAAGCTATCACCAAGATGAAACTCCTCCAAATAGAGAGGGAGAAACAGAGGTAGAAATAAGAGAGAGAACGGGGGGAGAGAGTGAAAGAGAAAGATCAATGATAGATAAAGAGAAAAATTAGAAACAGAAAATGAATGAGGGAGACATTAGAAGAGACTGAAAGAATTAGAGGGAGTAAGACAGATGGAGACCGAAAGAGAGACAGAGAAAAGGAGACTGAGATATGGAAAAGGAAGAGGGAGAGTGGGAGAATGAAAAGAGAGAGAGAAGTGTGATAGAAAGATACGGACTGTCTGTGAAGCTCATTACGTTCATTTATTTCCCTGTAAACCTCTGAATTCAATGCAGTTTAAACAAATTCACATCGCTTCTATAGCAAACGACACACACACACACATTTTTACGACTCTCTACCTTTAATACATTTGGATTTATTTAGCACCCTCATCCCCATAATTCTCCCGCATTCTAAATGCAGAAATATCATTTAATATATTATAGAATTTTTTACAGGGAACAAATAGTAAAAAATACTATGTGTACAGTTGATAAACATCTTCAAAAGAATAGGCCGAAGACCAATCTATGTATTTCGGGAAGAATATATAACATTCATTTATAGAGCCTTTTGTTCAAAGTGTATAGACAAAGTTGTGCCTCATTATGGGAATGGATCCTCCCTAGGTTCTCCATTCCATGCTGCTTAATCAAAATTTTGTTAATTGCTGAATTCTGCTTTTAATGGTTTGCATCATTAATCCCTAGGGGTATTAGTTTTACAGCATTATAGATTATAGAACGTGGTACAGAATATTTTGAATAAATTCATAATAGCTCCAACCATTTAATATGTATCAAAGAAGTAGAAAAATCAACAGGAGTTTCAATATAATTAGGGGTGTTAATCATTAAACTCAAGTTAATCTTTTGTCATTTTAGTGGAAGAAATAAAAATCCACCATTAATAAAATTGTCTGAAAGCGTTGAAAAAAACACAAAAAAACATCCAAAATACATAATCTATACAGATAGACATTGAGGTTAAATAAAGTGTTCTTTCTCAATTTACCCAATTTTGTTAACCGTTACATTAGACAAAATCAAGACATCAGGATTTCTGTTTTCTTGTATGAAACATCTTAATTACAGCTCACTTTAAGCAATTTTTTTGCAACTCCTGCGAGTTCATTGGATTTTCATTTTTTTTTATTCGTTTTACAGCCCTAAATAAAATGCATTATAAGTCATCTTTTGTTAAAAAATTGAAGTCCTTTAACTACAGTTAAAGGGAACATTGTCCTTTAGATTCTTACAAACTCAATAACTTAGCATATTTCTTCCACTTGATTTATTTATTTGGATTGAACAAGTGCTATCTGGTAGTAATATATTGTTGACGGATAAGCTTTTATTTAGACTTCTCACTTCTCTCTATGGACAAGCATGTCATTAACCACTCCACTAGGTGGCAATGAAGGCTATCTTATTTTTATAACAAGCATTTCCAAAGCAATCCAATGCCCTTCTTGGCTTATTGGTGTATCTTCAAGTATATGAGGAATCCAGCTACTAAACCAACTGGGGTTCAATAAATAAGAACTATTTCTTTCTAATGAAATACGATGAGTTTCACCATCAAAGCCTTGGATACTGAACATAGGGCAAATTGCATAGCATTCTGTCTCTGTCTCTCTGTCTCTCTCTTTATCTATCTCTCTCCTCTCCTGTCCTCTACTCCACTTCCTGTCTGGACAGGAAGTGCCCGCGGAGCAACAGGGTCAATCGGCAGAAGCAGAAGGCCACCCACTACAGCTCAGAGAACACCATGCGCGCCTCAACCCGCCTCATCTGACTGAGCCTCCCCACAATGGAGGAAACCCTAAGATTCGCTCCGCTCTGGGTCCAAATTGCACCATAGACACAGATCTAGGATCAGCTTTACCCTTCTTTCCTACAATCCCAACCTGAATTAACTATAAGGGAGTGGGTGGTGGGAGGGGGACAAAACTGACCTTAGATCGGCATCTAGGAGGTTGCACAATCCCCAACTTGCCGACCCCGATCATGAGGAATTGAACAATGGGGATTGGGGGGGAAACAATGGGGATTGGGGGGGGGGGGGGGGGGGGGGGGCTATAGATGTGGGCTAGCTGATGTTCGTGGGGGAATGTTGGTTGTTTTTAGGGGTAGAACCAATAGGGGGTTGGGCCGGGAGGGGGTCTACACGTGATGCCTTGCACCTGTGGTATAGGTCACTAAGAGGAATCTATGGTACTACAGTACAGCTCTGTTTGGTTATGTATTACTGGGTCTATTTCCAATAGTTATTACATTGTCTTGGTGGGGTCTTTTTTCTGTAATGTAAATAAATAATTTATATCATGAAAAGTGACCTTGGTCGATCTACAATATTGCTGTCGAGTGTCGATTCTCACATTTATGGTTAAGATAACGTCACTCTCAAGAGGAAATATGAATTCTTCAGAGGAAAGAGACAACAGGTACATGGCAGGTGATGTCTTTTCTACACACACACACACACACACACACACACGTACACACACATATAGACTTATTTAACCTTGTGGGAGGACACAAGTTAACCCCTAACCCTGACACTAATTCTATCCTTAACCCTAAACTCCCTTTTTTCGGTTTAGGCTCCCCACAAGTATAGTTAAACACATCCACAACACAGGAGATTGGTGGCACATAAATTGGGGAGGACGGGCTCGTGGTAATGGCTGGAGCGGAATCAGTGGAATGGTATCAAATACATAAAACACATGGTTTATGCCATTCCATTTGTGCTGTTCCATACATTTTTATGAGCCATCTCAACAGCCTTCACTGGTACACACACACACACACACACATGATATACACATGTCCAGCTGACAGATTTAAAATACCATACAGGTAAGTTGAAAAGTCTTTAATTTGGAATTGTACACACCACTGACAAGAAATTTCAATATGGTCTCACTGGCCAGGTTCTGTTATGTTTACAGTTGAACTGAGCTGACCAGGAGGAGTTGTGGTCAATGTCAGGGTCACCCAAAGGCAACACTGCCAGACTACAGGATTCCACACAATTTCCACGGAGATTGAGAGAACGGGGAGGGGGGGAGGCACTTCCCAGTTCACCCCACAGCCGAGCGTGTGGAATCCTCTCTTCCTGTCCTCTCCCCTATTTTTTTCAGATCGGGGGGTAAGGGAGGAGCAGGAAACTCTGAATGTCTGCATGCGCGACCAAATATGCGCAATGGGAATGTTATCATTCCGGGACCAGGATTCCACAACTTTATGTTGTTAGCTTTCATTTCAGGAAGGTCAACAGTGTTGAATTAGATGTGTGTCCTCTTCACAGGTTACATAAATTATTGATTGTAATGATTGTCGTGGAATGTAGCATTTTACACATAGGATGGGATTGTTCCTAACATTCTATTTTAGGGATAGGGAGATAATGTCTCTGAGAAATGTTAGATTTTATCATGGTATGTGCCTTTACCAAAAGGCAAAAAGCCTCCTGCGGGGACTGGGGATAAAAAAAATAAACAAAAAACACATCACAACAAGAGAGACAACACAACACTACATAAAGAGAGACCTAAGACATACAGCATGGTAGCAACACAACATGACAACAACATAGTTGCAACAAAACATGGCAGCAGCATGACATTTTAGCAGCATAAAACATGGTGCTAACATGCGTCCTTTGTCCTGAAATTGTCCACATTCTGATTGTGCCCACATTTTAAGACAGGTGTAGACTATTAATGCATTTTTATCTGATTGTGATCTGATCTTTCTGAACACCTCCAGAGGTAATCAGGCAAGCATTGTGTCTGGATCAGACAGATCTTGACAGTCAAATAAAATAACATTTATTTGTCACATACACATGGTTAGCAGATGTTAATGCGAGTGTAGCGAAATGCTTTTGCTTCTAGTTCCGACAAAGCAGTAATAACCAACGAGTAATCTAACCTAACAATTCCAAAACTACTACCTTATACACACAAGTGTAAAGGGATAAAGAATATGTACATAAAGATATATGAATGAGTAATGGTACAGAACGGCATAGGCAAGATGCAGTAGATGGTATCGAGTACAGTATATACATATGAGATGAGTAATATAGGGTATGTAAACAAAGTGGCATAGTTTAAAGTGGCTAGTGATACATGTATTACATAAAGATGCAGTAGATGATATAGGGTACAGTATATACATATACATATGAGATGAGTAATGTAGGGTATGTAAACATTATATTAATTAGCATTGTTTAAAGTGGCTAGTGATATATTTTCCATCAATTTCCATCAATTCCCATTATTAAAGTGGCTGGAGTTGAGTCAGTGTGTTGGCAGCAGCCACTCAATGTTAGTGGTGGCTGTTTAACAGTCTGATGGCCTTGAGATAGAAGCTGTTTTTCAGTCTCTCGGTCCCTGCTTTGATGCACCTGTACTGACCTCGCCTTCTGGATGATAGCGGGGTGAACAGGCAGTGGCTCGGGTGGTTGTTGTCCTTGATGATCCTTCTTCATGACGCTGTCTGTGTGGGTGGACCAATTCTGTCTGTCCGTGATGTGTACGCCTAGGAACTTAAAACTTACTACCCTCTCCACTACTGTCCCATCGATGTGGATAGGGGGGTGCTCCCTCTGCTGTTTCCTGAAGTCCACAAACATCTTTGTTTTGTTGACGTTGAGTGTGAGGTTATTTTCCTGACACCACACACCGAGGACCCTCACCTCCTCCCTGTAGGCCGTATCGTCGTTGTTGGTAATCAAGCTTAACACTGTAGTGTCGTCCGCAAACTTGATGATTGAGGTGGAGGCGTGCATGGCCACGCAGTCATGGGTGAACAGGGAGTACAGGAGAGGGCTCAGAACGCACCCTTGTGGGGCCCCAGTGTTGAGGATCAGCGGGGTGGAAATGTTGTTACCTACCCTCACCACCTGGGGGCGGCCCGTCAGGAAGTCCAGTACCCAGTTGCACTGCGCGGGGTCGAGACCCAGGGTCTCGAACTTGATGACGAGTTTGGAGGGTACTATGGTGTTAAATGCTGAGCTGTAGTCTATGAACAGCATTCTCGCATAGGTATTCCTCTTATCCAGATGAGTTAGGGCAGTGTGCAATGTGGTTGAGATTGCATCGTCTGTGGACCTATTTGGATGGTAAGCAAATTGGAGTGGGTCTAGGGTGTCAGGTAGGGTGGAGGTGATATGGTCCTTGACTAGTCTCTCAAACCACTTCATGATGACGGAAGTGAGTGCTACGGGGCGGTAGTCGTTTAGCTCAGTTACCTTAGCTTTCTTGGGAACAGGGACAATGGTGGCCCTCTTGAAGCATATGGGAACAGCAGACTGGGATAAGGATTGATTGAATATGTCCGTCAACACACCAGCCAGCTGGTCTGCGCATGCTCTGAGGACGGGGCTGGGGATGCCGTCTGGGCCTGCAGCCTTGCGATGGTTAACATGTTTAAATGTTTTCCTCCCGTCGGCTGCAGTGAAGGAGAGTCGGCAGGTTTTGGTAGCTGGCCGTGTCAGTGGCACTGTATTGTCCTCAAAGCGGGCAAAAAAGTTATTTAGTCTGCCTGGGAGCAAGACATCCTGGTCCATGACGGGGCTGGTTTTCTTTTTGTAATCCGTGATTGACTGTAGACCCTGCCACATACCTCTTGTGTCTGAGCTGTTGAATTGTGACTCTACTTTGTCTCTATACTGACGTTTAGCTTGTTTGATTGCCTTGCGGAGGGAATAGCTACACTGCTTGTATTCGGTCATGTTTCCGGTCACCTTTCCCTGGTTAAAAGCAGTGGTTCCCGCTTTCAGTTTCACGCGAATGCTGCCATCAATCCACGGTTTCTGGTTTGGGAATGTTTTAATCATTGCTATGGGAACGACATCATCAATGCACTTTCTAATGAACTCACTCACCGAAACAGCGTATTCGTCAATGTTGTTGTTGGACGCAATGTTGAACACATCCCAATCCACGTGAAAGAAGCAGTCTTGAAGCGTGGAATCAGATTGGTCGGACCAGCGTTGAACAGACCTGAGCACGGGAGCTTCTTGTTTTAGTTTCTGTTTGTAGGCAGGAAGCAACAAAATGGAGTCGTGGTCAACTTTTCCGAAAGAAGGGCGGGGGAGGGCCTTATGTGCGTCTCGGAAGTTAGAATAGCAATGATCCAAGGTTTTACCAGCCCTGGTTGCGCAATCGATATGCTGATACAATTTAGGTAGTCTTGTTTTCAGATTAGCCTTGTTAAAATCCCCAGCTACAATGAATGCAGCCGCAGGATATGTGGTTTCCAGTTTGCAAAGAGTCAAATAAAGTTCGTTCAGGACCATTGATGTGTCTGCTTGGGGGGGGGGGGGGGGTATATATACGGCTGTGATTATAATCGAAGAGAATTCCCTTGGTAGATAATGCAGACGACATTTGATTGTGAGGAATTCTAAGTCAGGTGAACAGAAGGACTTGAGTTCCTGTATGTTGTTGTGGTCACACCACGTTTCGTTAATCATAAGGTATACTCCCCCGCCCCTCTTCTTACCAGAAAGATGTTTGCTTCTGTCGGCGCGATGCGTGAAGAAAACAGCTGGCTGCACCGATTGCGTTAGCGTCTCTCGAGTGAGCCATGTTTCTGTGAAGCAAAGAACGTTAGCCATGCTACCCTTGCTCGGATTTCATCAACCTTGTTGTCAAGAGACTGGGCATTGGTGAGTAGTATGCTACGGAGTGGTGCGCGATGTGCCCGTCTCCGGAGCCTGACCGCTACATTTCCCTCTTTTACGAGGTCTTTGTTTTGGGTCGTAGAATGGGATTCATTCCGTTGTCCTGGGTGGAAGGCAGAACACAGGATCCGCTTCGGGAAAGTCATTCCTGGTCGTACTGATGGTGAGTTGACGTTGCTCTTATATTCAGCAGGTCTTCCCGACTGTATGTAATGAAACCTAAGTTTACCTGGGGTGCCAATGTAAGAAATAACACGTAAAAAAAACAAAAAACTGCATAGTTTCCTAGGAACGCGAAGCGAGGCGGCCATCTCTGTCGGCGCCGGAAGTATCCGGTAAAACCTTTTAAATCATCATTATCCAGCCCTCTAAAATCATTAACAGATGGCACCATTGACTCAGGCCATCAATACTGTGTTTTTAAATATTAGTTTGAAAAAATATATCTCAAAGAATTTGCATACAAGGGAGAGATTAAGAAATCAGGTCACAATATGGACCAAGTGGACAGATAAGAGACATTTTATGACCATGTGTAGATGCATTTCTGAAAATGTAGGCACAATCAGAATGTGGACAAGATCAGGACAAAGGACGCATGTTAGCATCAGGTACAAACAGGGATTTAGTCATGGTGGTTATGGCTTTGAATGGGAAATACATTCCATTGAAAAAACAGTCAGTATTTGCCTGTGGGTTATACAGTTCTTTTGTTTGTTTTAAAATTGCCCTTTGATGTGGTACCTTACAGTACTGTAAATTAACGTTCTCACCCCCTTCCATAGACTTTCCCAGTAATTGTGACAGGTTGGAGGACAACAAACGACGTCCTCCAACCTATCAGAGCCCTTGAAAGCATGAACTGACAGTTTGTCCATCCAATCAAAGGATCAGAGCATAAATCTACTCCTGAAAGCAAAAGATACAGCTAGCTAGCACTGCAGTATATAAAATGTTTTAAGTAGTTGACTCAAAGATAAAGACAATAGTTTAACAAATTAATTTCTTCCAAAATGAAGGAGAAGCAAGAGAGATACAGAGAGAGATGTAATCATTTTTTTCACTTTCAGTTTTTACTTACTGCATGATTATTATCTAGCAAATGCAGCGAGCTAGTTTAGCCTACTCAAACACCCTGCTCAAACAGAGGGATGATATGTTAGCTAGCTGGCTGTGACTATCCAACACAACACTGGAACTCTTCCAAGTCAAGGTAAGCTTTTGGTTTTACTAATTTATTTCCATCGAGGTACACCACTGTAAGTGGTAAACTGCTTACTGACTGTACACTGTAACGTTACTGCATGATTATAGCAGGTTTACTAATGCGTTAGTTCTATTTGCTACAGTGGGGCAAAAAAGTATTTAGTCAGCCACCAATTGTGCAAGTTCTCCCACCTAAAAGATGAGAGAGGCCTGTAATTTTCATCATAGGTACACTTCAACTATGACAGACAAAATTAGAAAAAGAAATCCAGAAAATCATATTGTAGGATTTTTTATGAATTTATTTGCAAATTATGGTGGAAAATAAGTATTTGGTCAACAACAAAAGTTTATCTCAATACTTTGTTATATACCCTTTGTTGGCAATGACAGAGGTCAAATGTTTTCTGTCTTCACAAGGTTTTCACCTGATGTTGCTGGTATTTTGGCCCATTCCTCCATGCAGATCTCCTCTAGAGCAGTGATGTTTTGGGGCTGTTGCTGGGCAACACAGACTTTGAACTCCCTCCAAAGATTTTCTATGGGGTTGAGATCTGGAGACTGGCTAGGCCACTCCAGGACCTTGAAATGCTTCTTACGAAGCCACTCCTTCGTTGCCCGGGTGGTGTGTTTGGGATCATTGTCATGCTGAAAGACCCAGCCACGATTCATCTTCAATGTCCTTGCTGATGGAAGGAGGTTTTCACTCAAAATCTCACGATACATGGCCCCATTCATTCTTTCCTTTACAAGGATCAGTCGTCCTGGTCCCTTTGCAGAAAAACAGCACCAAATTATGATGTTTCCACCCCCATGCTTCACAGTAGGTATGGTGTTCTTTGGATGCAACTCAGCATTCTTTGTCCTCCAAACACGACGAGTTGAGTTTTTACCAAAAAGTTATATTTTTGATTTCATCTGACCATATGACATTTTCCCAATCTTCTTCTGGATCATCCAAATGCTCTCTAGCAAACTTCAGACGGGCCTGGACATGTACTGGCTAAGCAGGGGGACATGTCTGGCACTTCAGGATTTGAGTCCCTGGCGGCGTAGTGTGCTACTGATGGTAGGCTTTGTTACTTTGGTCCCAGCTCTCTGCAGGTCATTCACTAGGTGCCCCCGTGTGGTTCTGGGATTTTTGCTCACCGTTCTTGTGATCATTTTGACCCCACGGGGTGAGATCTTGCGTGGAGCCCCAGATCAAGGGAGATTATCAGTGGTCTTGTATGTCTTCCATTTCCTAATAATTGCTCCCATAGTTGATTTCTTCAAACCAAGCTGCTTACCTATTGCAGATTCAGTCTTCCCAGCCTGGTGCAGGTCTACAATTTTGTTTCTGGTGTCCTTTGACAGCTCTTTGGTCTTGGCCATAGTGGAGTTTGGAATGTGACTGTTTGAGGTTGTGGACAGGTGTCTTTTATACTGATAACAAGTTCAAACAGGTTCCATTAATACTGGTAACGAGTGGAGGACAGAGGAGCCTCTTAAAGAAGAAGTTACAGGTCTGTAAGAGCCAGAAATCTTGCTTGTTTGTAGGTGACCAAATACTTATTTTCCACCGTAATTTGCAAATAATTAATTTAAAATCCTACAATGTGATTTTCTGGATTTTATTTTCTCATTTTGTCTGTCATAGTTGAAGTGTACCTATGATGAAAATTACAGGCCTCTCTCATCTTTTTAAGTGGGAGAACTTGCAAAATTGGTGGCTGACTAAATACTTTTTTGCCCCACTGTATATTGACTATGATGTTACTTTAGCTAATATGGTAACGACAATGTAAGCTGTGTGTAGCAGTTATGATATGGCTTGGCTTGGAACAAGCCTTGGCTTTCCCCTGGTCACACAACTGATGTGTTGTGCATTGATGTCCACAAGCGACAAAAGGAAAAGTTGAGATGCGGAGAGCAAATAGATGTGAGAAGGAATACAACAAGTGAACTGTGTTTATGTGTGATCAGGGGTGTATTTATTCTGCTGATTCTGATTCTTCTTTTCTTAAACGGAATAAAACAAGATAACCATACCTGAATTTGTCCAATAGAAACTAATGATTACCCCCTATATCAGCCACTTTAAACAATGCTACCTAATATAATGTTTACATACCCTACATTATTCATCTCATATGTATATGTATATACTGTACTCTATATTATCTACTGCATCTTTATGTAATACATGTATCACTAGCCACTTTAACTATGCCACTTTGTTTACATACTCATCTCATATGTATATACTGCACTCAATAGCATCTACTGTATCTTGCCTATGCCGCTCTGTACCATCACTCATTCATATATCTTTATGTACATATTCTTTATCCCCTTACACTTGTGTCTATAAGGTAGTAGTTTTGGAATTGTTAGCTAGATTACTTGTTGGTTATTACTGCATTGTCGGAACTAGAAGCACAAGCATTTCGCTACACTCGCAGTAACATCTGCTAACCATGTGTATGTGACAAATAAAATTTGATTTGATTTGATTTGAGATGCAGGCAAGAGTGTGCAAGGCACCTCAACATTTTCTCACAACCTGTGTTATGGCCGTCGTTCAAGGAAGACCAAGGTGCAGCGTGGTCAGCGTACATTTTCTTTTATTTGTTAAAATGTCGCCAACAAAACAAGAAATAACAAAAACAACTGTGAAGCTTACAAGGGCTATAGTAGCCCTAACAAAAACAACTTCCCACAATGACAGTGGGGGAAAAATGTAATAGAAAAATGTAATAGAAAAAAGGCCATGTTCATGAAAAAAAAAACTTGTCCTGAAACGGCACTGACTGCCTTTGACTTGCACTACATAATTTCTATCCCATGTGTGCTGGAAGGTGTGATCATTAAAGACATCTTTCAGAATGTCATCAAATGAAAGGAACATTAATTTGCCTCAGTCCACCTGTTCGTGCTGCTGATACAGTTTCTGCTGTTCTGCCTTTGGTTATTGAATCCTGACGTGCTACTTTGTCCTGGACCTGCTGTACCTCTCTCAACCTCTCTCTCAACCTCTCTACCTCTCTCAACCTCTCAACCTCTCAACCTCTCCATACCTCTCTCTCAACCTCTCTCTCTCTCTCAACCTCTCAACCTCTGAATGCTCGGCTATGAAAAGCCAACTGACATTTACGCCTGAGGTGCTGACCTGTTGCACTAACCACCTAACCACTGTGATTATTATTTGACCCTGCTGGTCATCTATGAACATTTTAACATCTTGAATAACTTCTGGCCTTAATGGCTATGTTCTCTTACAATCTCCACCCGGCACAGCCAGAAGAGGACTGGCCACCACTCAGAGCCTGGTTCTTCTCTAAGTTTCTTCCAAGGTTCCTGCCTTTTTAGGAATTTTGTCCTAGCCACCGTGCTTCAACATCTGCATTCCTTGCTCTTTGGAGTTTTAGGCTGAGTTTCTGTATAAGCACTTTGTGACAACTGTAAAAAAGTGCATTATAAATACATTTGATTGATTGACGTCAGACTGACCTCTCACAGGGTGCGTTTTACGTTGCATCCGACGTTAAAGGTGAGTCAAGCCTGACTGATCTACAAATCATCTTGCATAATAATTAACTACTCAATATTATTTGTACATGAATCAGTCAGTCACAAGTGAGTCAGTTAGTCAGTGTGGTTGAGTGTGAAAAATTCCAATGAAATGTACCATCTTATTGCTTTTCCTGTTTCTCAGCTGTCTTAATTAAAGCATTGAACATTTTTGGGGCGGAGTTCCACCCCCCCCCCAAAAAATCTCCATAGCCCCTTATTTTCAATATTTAGGCTATAAATTATTTACATTTCTAAACCATTGATTTGTGTGAGAAATTGTTTTGGTGTTTTGATGTTGCTTTTACATGTGCTGAAACCCTCCAAAGGGTTTTCACAGCATGCTTAAAGACACAAAAAGACATTCTGTGCATTACAACATTTACAGTACATTGGGTTTATTTTCAAACACCCTCCGAAACACCAGATCTTAGTTTAGGTGCACTGCTTTTCAGAGTGTTTTGAGACTTTCGATTTTTACAGTGTAGTTATAGTTGTGGGTGGGTGGGGCGAGACTAGCTCGTCATCAAGGCAGGATAGTAGATGCAGTACATGGGAGTGCAACTCTAGCTCCTGTGTCTTCTGTTATTCCTATAGTCAATAGATGAAGCCACAACAAAGGTTGTACCTTCTCAGCGACACTTATTGTCAAGATTGATTCCTTCTATATCAACATATTGTTCAGAGTTATTTTTTTTATTTGCTCCACTCTTAGAATTCATGTGAATATATATATATATATATATTTACTGCAGTTTCGACAAAGACAGGTGTGCCCGGGGTTTCCATGATATTCAAAATGAAAAACCTGCTGATCAACCAAACTTGCCAAGTGGCCCATGGGTGAAGGCAGCTGGCCAATAGCCAGCCGTTACAGTTCCCAGGAAGACTGTTAGACAAAACCACGTTTGCCTAATCCATCCAGCCTGTTGTAACATGTTTGTTTACATCTTAAAGATGCTAAGACACTGTTGTTGAATGTGCTACTTGGCTCCTAGTTGTAGAGTCTAAGATTTTCAAGTTAAAGATAAATGGTTGACACTTTTCCAGAAGGCAAGACTTTCAGAAAGATTTTTAGAGTTGCTTGGATCTTTTTGTAGCTAAGGAATGTTATAATCCCCATTATCTTTGTTCATTCCTTTCAATAAAAACCCTATGACATGGTAACGTGTTTTACTACTGCATATGCTTATGTCATTCAGATGTAAAAATGGATCTCTATAAAACCTGAAAAGTATCCAGTGCTTTGCCCTGGTCAATATTGCAGATGTCACACTAGAATCAGTGTTGTTTATTTCATGGTGTATATATTCAGCACACTGACAGAGATCTGAAGATAAAAGCGGAGTGTTTTTTATATTGCTTAACCAGCAGAGGGATCTTTTCAAATATACCCATTTGTAAGGAACACACCATCCTTTGGAACTGATTTTATTCACAATATAACATTTGAGATGATGGGATGTGTGTGTGTGCGTTCGTTCGTGCTTTCTTTCACGTGTGCACACAAGTGTCGTGCATGTTCAAGCGATAGAGGGGAAACAGAACCAACATAGGAAATCCAACCTTAAAACATAGACGATGAAAAGCGACAGGACAGAGTCCTCAACACAACAAGGGAAATATGTAGGAAATCTGTAGCAAAGCACAGGTACATTGAGGAACAGGCAAAAGTAGACGAGGGGGGAGATATAGTGCATTCGAAAAGCATTCAGCAGACCCTTTGACTTTTTATACATTTTGTGAAGTTACTGCCTTATTTTTTACCTCATCAATTTACAAACAATACCCCATATGACAAAACAAAAAACAAAAAATGTTGTTGCTAATTTATAAAAATTAAAAAAGGGAAATATTACATGTACATAAGTATTCAGACCCTTTACTCAGTACTTTGTTGAAGCACCTTTTGGCAGTGATTACAGCCTCGACTCTTCTTGGGTATGACACAACAAGCTTGGCACACCTGTATTTGGGAAGTTTCTACCATTCTTTTCTGCAGATCCTCTCAAGCTCTGTCAGGTTGAATGGGGGGGCGTTGCTGGACAACTGTTTTCAAGTCTCTCCAGAGATGTTCGATCGAGTTTAAGTCCGGGCTCTGGCTGGGCCACTCAAGGACATTCAGAGACTTGCCCCGAAACCACTCCTGAATTATCTTGGCTGTGTGCTTAGGGTCATTCTCCTGTTGAAAGTTGAACCTTTGCCCCAGTCTGAGATTCTGGGCACTCTGGAGCAGGTTTTCATCAAGGATCTCTCTGTCCTTGGCTCCGTTCATCTTTGCCTCGATCCTAACTAGTTTCCCAGTCCCTGCAGCTGAAAAACATCCCCACAGCATGAATCTGCCACCACCATGCTTCACGGTAGGGATGGTGCCAGGTTTGCTCCAGATGTGACGCTTGGCATTCAGGCCAAAGAGTTCAATCTTGGTTTCATCAGACCAGAGAATCTTGTTTCTCATGGTCTGAGAGTCCTTTAGGTGCCTTTTGGCAACCTCTAAGCAGGCTGTCATGTGCCTTTTACTGAGGAGTGTCTTCCGTCTGGTCACTCTAGCATAAGGGCCTGACTGGTGGAGTGCTGCAGAGACGGTTGTCCGTTTCGAAGGTTCTCCCACCTCCGTAAGCTCTGTAAGAGTGACCTTCGGGTTCTTGGTCACCTCCCTGACCACCTCCCTCACCTCTCTGACCTCCCTGACCGTTTTCCCCCGATTGCTCAGTTTGGCCAGACGGCCAGCTCTAGGAAGGGTCTTGGTGGTTCCAAACGTCTTCCATTTAAGAAATATGGAGGCCACTGTGTTCTTGGGAACCTTCAATGCTGCAGAAATGTTTTGGTACCCTTCCCCAGATCTGTGCCTCGACACAGTCCTGTCTCAGAGCTCTACAGACAATTCCCTCGACCTCTTGGCTTGGTTTTTGCTCTGATATGCACTTTCAACTGTGGCACCTTATATAGACAGGTATGTGCCTTTCCCAATCATGTCCAATCAATTGAATTTACGGTTCTAATCAACTTGTAGAAACATCTCAAGACTGATCAATGCAATCAGAATGCACCTGAGCTCAATTTCAAGTCTCTTAGCAAAGGGTCTGAATATTTATGTAAATAAGGTATTTATGTTTTTTATGTTTAATACATTTGCAAAAAAATCTACAAACCTGTTTTCACTTTGTCAATATAGGGTATTGTGTGTAGATTGCTGACGATTTGTATTTTTTTTTAAATGTTAGAATAAAGCTGTAGTAACAAAATGTTGAAAAAAGTCAAAGGGTCTGAATACTTTCCGAACACACTGTATGTGGAAAGAGAGGATGAAATGAGACATCTGAAAGAGTGTAGGAGGAAACACACGCATTGGATGAATGACAGGATAGGAGCATCATTCTTCCAAAGTAGGGAAAGGTGAGGGTTCAGGGTTCAACTATAAGAATGCAGGGAGGTCAAACTTTCAAGTTAAGGAGGTGTGAAGGATTACACTCGCACACACACACACATACACACACACACATGCATGCATAAACACAGAAAAGCACACACACATACACACAAACGAACACAAAATGTTTAAGATGTTTGAGTCAGCGAAGGCAAAAGTGTTGAAGTTGAAACTTGGTTGGCTAACATGATTGCTAACCCTAACATAATCAAATAACTACCAGAACAAGGTGTCAATCCTGACTGCCTTCCATAGCTAACAGTGATAAAGTGAGCTCTTGTCATTGTATTCTACAAATGCTTTATAAATAAACACAAAATGCCCCATAAATAAACACAAAAATCCCCCCACTCCCTTGTCTCTCACTTTTACAAGAGAACATATACTTACACAGCCAAACACATGCATGCATGAACACACACGCACGCACACACACACACATACACACACACACACACACACACACACAGATTTTGTGTAACGCCTCTAGTTAAGCATGCATGTGTGTTCGCATTCAAGTGTGTGTGTGGTATATGGATCCTGGCACCGTGCTAGGGGCAAAGACGAGCTCATTGTTCAAACACGTATATCCTCGTTTCCATGTGCCACAGTGGCCCAACACCGAAGCTACAGAGCAGAGGAGAGAAAAACAGAACAGGAGGAGAGGGAGGGGTGGAGAGGGCTGCCATGCTGCACACGTGGGCACTCACCAAATTACACGTACTTGTCTGTGCATGTTTGGAAAAGTACATATCGGGGACATGCAAACATAAAGGGCGAGATGTATCATGCTTGATTTGCACCAGTGAAAATGTTGAAGTGTTTAGAATGGAGCACACCAAGCCACACCAGTGCCAGGTCTTACTCTGTCTTACTCATTCTTATCTAATATACTACGGGTATGACGAAACATTTATTTGTACTCTTCTAATTACGTTGATAACCAGTTTATAATAGCGTTAAGGCACCTCGGGGGTTTGTAGTATATGGCCAATATACCACGGCTAAGGGCTGTATCCAGGCACTCCGCATTGCATTTGGACTAAGAACAACCCTTAGCTATGGTATATTGGTCATATGCCACACCCCCACACCCAGGTCTTACTGCTTAATCAAACAGCTCTGAACTCTGCAAACAAACTACAAACAAACCTGATCCTGGGAGAGAGACAGGCACACTGGCATAAACAAATACACAACATCAGAAATGCTCATTGTATCAAATTGCCACTCAAACAGACTTTCCAGATTAATTCATGCGGACGGACAGGCATTGAGAGCAGTCACATGAACACTCACAGTGGCAATCTCTGGCGTAATTTTCTCCAGCAATTTAGGGCTAGACCTGTTACCAGGACAACCATGCCCCTCCCCTCTGGCTTTGGAGGAGGTTTTTATGAGGGGAGGAGAAAAGTGGGTGTGTGCAATACAACTCTTGCTCTACTACACATTGTAAAAAAATTAAATTAAAAAGGGGAGGGGACACCAAAATAACCAAGAGGAGAGAATCCTTCTTCCCTTCTCAGTCCTTCTCTGGAGCAACAACAACAACGTCAACTAACTGACAGAGACTCTTCACATCTCAGAACAAGTCTGTCCACATTTCCCTCCACTTCTAGCCCTCTAACTTACTTAAACCCTTCAAAAGAGGACATTTAACCCCACCACTCTGTGGCCATGGGAGAAGACTCATCGCACGCCGAGCGCAGCAGCAACAGCAGCAGCATTTTGGTCAACCCCCAGCAGTACCAGGCACAGCAAGACAACATGGACCTCCTGGTGTCCAGCTTCAGCCCGAGCCCAGCTCCCTCGTCCCCCACCAACACCCTCTCCAGGCTGGGCTTGAAAACCCCTGGGAGCCTCGGACCTGGAAGTCCCACCAGTCCCACTGCCAGGGACCAGGTGAGCGCCATCACAGTGGTGGCTCTACTCGACAAGCTGGTCAACATGCTGGAGGCAGTGCAGGAGAACCAGCAGCGCATGGAGTTGCGTCAGGCCGACCTGGAGGGAGCCGTACGAGGGGTCCAGGGTGACGTGACCCGCCTTTCCAAGAACCACACCAGCACATCCAACAGCGTTAACAAGCTGCTAGAGCGCTCACACAAGGTCAACACCCACATGAAGGAGGTGAGGGAGCGGCTGGACAAGCAGGCGTCACAGGTGAAGCGGCTGGAGGCCAACCATGGACACCTGCTAAAGAGGAACCACTTCAAAGTTCTCATCTTCCAGGTAGGGATGGAGGGGCGGATGGAGGGATGGGTTGGATGGATGAGCTTTTGTGTAAGGGGAATAAGGGAAAAGCAGAAGCGAGGAATGTGTAAGGGTGTGTAATGGGGAAGGGGGTTGTGAGTGTGTGAGGGTGAGAGAATATTGAGATATTTTATTCATTATCTGTGTAGGGGTTGTGAAAAAAGAAGGGGGAAGAATGTTAAACGTGTTAAACGTATTTGTTTGTTTGTGTGCATATGTGTCAATTGTGTGAGCGGGAGAACAGAATGTCAGAAAGGTTTGTGAGAATGTTGAAAGTATAGTTTGTTTGTGTGTGTGTGTGTGTGTGTGTGTGTGTGTGTGTGTGTGTGTGTGTGTGTGTGTGTGTGTGTGTGTGTGTGTGTGTGTGTGTGTGTCCGTGCGTGCGTGCGTGAAAGCTAGTGTGCACTTTGGGAGTTAATGCAAGGGTATGTAAGAGTGCAGCCTACTCTGTATGTTTGCGTTCTGTGTAGCTGCAATGGGCCTTGGCAGCTATGTGAAAGTGTGTGAGGGGGAGAAGCAGGATTATCAAATCAAATTAATTGTTATTAATACAGCACATTTCAGACATGCAATGCAATGTGCTTCACAGGAAAAAAAACATAAAACGCAATTAAAAAATAAATGTTCATATTTACAACACAACAAACAACAGGATAAAAAAACAAAAGAACAACAATAAAACTGAATTACTAAATAGCACTGAAAAGCAAAGCTAAAAAGGTGTGTTTTAAGATCTTTTAGAATTACGTGTACAGTTTCTGCCCCCCTCAGGTTCTCTAGTTCATGGTGGGAAAATGTAACTACAGTATAAAGGGAGTGGTGTTTTGAAGAACTCCATAGGATATGAGAGAGAGAGAGAGTGAGAGGGAGTGTGTGTGTGTGTGTGTGTGTGTGTGTGTGTGTGTGTGTGTGTGTGTGTGTGTGTGTATGTGTGTGTGTGGTTCAAAGAGGGTAATACTCTAGGACACCCATTATGCATAATGATCTCAAATGTAGTAAAATTAGATTTATGCATTTACATTGAATGACTTTGTCTTGCTTGTCCTCCTCTGAAGTTAAAAAATGTATTACTTCTTACACAAAATATATTTATATTAGTAATTGTGATAATCAAATTGAAATTTCCCAATTTTCTGAGCATACAACATAGCTCAGTATTTATTTTATACAATCTTTTAAGTTCGTCTTTATCAAGGGTGCCAATAATTTTGGAGGTGCGGTATATATAACGCAACAATAAATCTATAATAGTATAATATAAACATGTATAGGAATTGAACCCACAACTTTAGCATTATTAGTGTCATGCTGAGCCAACACATAAAAGGTGTGATCAGGTGATTTCTATTTTTTTATTTTTTTTATTTTACCCCCTTTTCTCCCCAATTTCGTGGTATCCAATTGTTAGTAATTACTATCTTGTCTCATCACTACAACTCCCGTATGGGCTCGGGAGAGACGAAGGTCGAAAGCCATGCGTCCTCCGAAACACAACCCAACCAAGCCACCCTGCTTCTTAACACAGCGCGCATCCAACCCGGAAGCCAGCTGCACCAGTGTGTCGGAGGAAACACTGTGCACCTGTCGACCTTGGTTAGCGTGCACTGCGCCCGGCCCGCCACAGGAGTCGCTGGTGTGCGATGAGATAAGGATATCCCTACCTGCCAAGCCCTCCCTAACCCAGAGGACACTAGGCCAATTGTGCGTCTCCCTACGGACCTCCCGGTCGCGGCCGGCTGCGACTGAGCCTGGGCGCGAACCCAGAGTCTCTGGTGGCACAGCTAGCGCTGCCACCCGGGAGGCCAATCAGGTGATTTTAATAGTATTTGCATAGTGTTTCCCAACCTTACTCTTTGCTCAGTCCTAGCTCCATTATACCAAATATACTGAATCATTGTGTAGCCAGTATATTCTCTAATGATTGGATAGGGCTCGATATGTGTTCAGTTAGGAAAAGGGTGAGCCATATTGACACAGGCTAAGTCCTAAGAGCTCCTAGGAAATGGTCTTATCTGGTTACCCAGGTACTACCGCTGTTGTTCAATAACAACAGGTGCAAATACTGCACATTGGCTCAAACTGCATGACTCTAGTCTAATGGTTGTGCATTTATAGTTGATGATCCACAGGTATTTCCTATAGTTGTTCTTTCTGTGTATTTCTGTGTTTCTCTACAGTTGTCCTCTCTCTTTGTAAATCTCTCTCTCTCTTTCTCTCCCGCTGGCTGTTCCTGAACCAATTAACCCTAAGCATGTGAGCAGCCTTGCCACAAACCACCTATCATTATCATTTGAACGTGCAGCTATTCCTCCTTTCTCAGAAACCATCATAGGATGCCATTCTGTCACACACCTATACAAAGAACACGCTATGAGTCACAAACTCACCGATAAGGCATTTCAATTCTAACACCACGCCCCTGAGCTCTCTTTTGTCTCTTATTTGTTCCTGGCCTAGAACATGTCTCCCCTCTGACTGACGGATTTCTCCACGTATTAATTGAGAACACACATTGCTCTGTACATGCCACCCGAGGTGGAAATGCCGCCATGCCGCTCCTAAGGGCGCTCAGTAGATATCCACCGCTCTGGGCCAAAGGAGCACTGACCAGCGCTGCCATGGATAGGCTGACAGGTCCCTGCCGCTCGGCTGCTTTTCTCTACGTAACAAGCTTTAACGAGGCCGGGGGAAACTGTAGTCCTTAATTACTGCAATTTGGCCCATTGTTTGTTTGTGTTTGTGCTCCAGCGCTTTTCCTGTCTCCATATTCTTCCCTTCCCAGCCACGGAAGAAAAGTATTTCAATGTCATGTGCTAGTTTCTGTTTGTGACAAAGTAAATTGTTGATTTAAGGGAGGTGAAAGGTCTTGGATTAGCAAGAGGTTAAACGTTCATTTATATTAAAATGGGAAACAGGGATAGTGACACAATCGTGGTATGCAACACACTTTGCTGGGCAGTTCACATTTGTGTGTGTGTTTGTGCATGAGTATGCGTGCACGTGCATGCGTCCCTGCATGTGTGCAGGCATCTGTTGTGTGTGCTGTCTGTTGTGTGTTTGTGTTCATGCGTCCGTGTGTGTGCATGCATGTGTGCAACTTTCAAGATAAGTAGTAGGATTAGCAAGACGGTATGGGAAGGGAAGTCCTCTGAGAGCTCATTAGTGTTTATGGGACATTTAATCATTGAGAGGCATGGAGTGACAACAAGAGTGACGGCCTTCTATCACACACACTATCAAAACACATTTAAATCCAAATGCATTGAATGATACCACACTTCATACCCAAACTAAACATGCTGCATCACTAAAACAATACACAGCCTCGTCGAAAGACGTTCTATAACACATTTGATTCAAGCAATTTTGTATTACAGTGTATTCGTGCTGGAGAACGCATGGCTGAAGTTGTGGGATCTTTCATCTTTCACATTTTATCTGTCATTGTGACGTGTACGCTGGGAGTTGGGAAGCAAGTTTAGGGAATCTTTAATAAATAAATTCTGCTGAGGCACGGGAACCTGTCGAGCCAGCTGATGCGCAGGAACATGATGAGCCGGCTGAGGCATGGGAGCCTGACGAGCCGGCTGAGGCATGGGAGCCTGACGAACTGGCTGAGGCATGGGAGCCTGCCGAGCCTACTGAGTCTTGTGAACCTGTCGAGCCAGCTGAGGCATGGAAGCCTGTCGAGCTAGCTGAGGCTTCCTCGGTAGACTCGGCAACGGACGCTTGACGGGCCAACCGGGTCTTGTAATACTGATGTGCTGGCTGAGGCATGGAAGCCTGAAAAGCCAGCTGAGGCCTCCCAGGTTGCTCCGTTAGCGACAACCGGATCAGACGTCACCTACACTAAAAAATAAAATAAAAAAAACACTCCCTAATGCTTCCCTTTGGGGAGGCGTTATTCTGTAACGTGTACCCTGGGAGTCGGGAAGCAAGTTCAGGGAAGCTTTAATAAATAAATTAACATAGAACAAAACAAGAAACACAGGTAACATACAGACATGAACACTGGAACGGAAACAATAACGCCTAGGGAAAGAACCAAAGGGAGTGACATATGTAGGGAAGGTAACCAGGCCGGTGATGGAGCACAGGTCAGTCTGATGAGGTGCTGGTGTGCGTAGCGATGGTGATAGGTGTGCATAATAATGAGCACCCTGGTAACCTCGTGTGCCGGAGAGGTAGTATACGTGACAGTCATTACTATTTTTAACTAACATACTATACTTGAACCGTTGCATTCTATAAGTAAGAAGGGAAACACTTTGGCACCATATATTTAAAAAATCAAATTGAAAAGTTCAGTAGGCCGCTTTAATGCATTAATTAATTCAGTTTTATTTTGTTAGCTAACAGACTTTTTACTGCCATTGTCACAGAACTCATGACCAAAGGTCTATAGGCTTGTCACCATTGGTGGCAGTGAGTGAGCACCTGTATTTGTCACGCCTGCCCCCCCTCTCCCTCTCTAGCGCTCGAGGTGGCCAGACTGCCTATCATTACGCACACCTGTCACCTTTGTTATGCGAACCTGCGCCTCATTGGACCCACCTAAACTCCATCATTATTTGATTGCCTCCACTTTATCTGTCTGTTTCCTCTGTTTCATCCCCGTGTCAGCATTGATGTTGTGACTTTGTCCCCTGTCCAGACGCTGTTCCTGTCCTGTTTCATGTTCGTAGTTTATTAAATGTTCTTACTGTACCTGCTTCCTGTCTCCACCGTCGATCTTCACAGCATTAGGGATTATTTAACAAAGTTCTTTATACAGGATAAGGCAGGGCCAGTTAGCTGCATTACACAGTTTTTTTTCTTCCATTTTTTTTACACCTGATTCAACTCATCAGTCTTGAACCTCTTGAAACTAGGGGGCACTATTTCAATTTTTTGAAAAATAACGTTCCCAAAGTAAACGGGCTATTTTGTCAGGACAAGATGCTAGAATATGCATATATATATATATATACACAAATATTGTCTGTGAGTATAACAGAACTGATATTGCAGGCGAAAGCCTGAGAAAAATCCAATCAGGAAGTGACTCATGTTTTGAAAGCTCTGCGTTCCGATGCGTCCCTATTGAGCAGGGAATGGGATATCAACCAGATTCCTTTTTCTACGTATTCCCCAAGGTGCCTACAGCATTTTGACGTAGTTTCACGCCTTTATGTTGAAGAATGAGCGTAAACGACTACATTGCGTAAGTGGCCGGCTGAGTGCTCTCAGAGTAATTATTGCGTAATAGACAGAGGTAGCTATTTTTCCTCCCGGTCTTACTGAAAATACAGCTGTCCCGGTTGATATATTATCGAATAGATATTTGAAAAACACCTTGAGGATTGATTATAACAACGTTTGCCATGTTTCTGTCGATATTATGGAGCTAATTTGGAATATTTTTCAGCGTTGTCGTGACTGCAATTTCCAGGCGATTTCTCAGCCAAACGTGAAGAACTTACGGAGCTATTTCGGCTAAAAGGAAAAGAGGAACATTTGCTATCTAACTGGGAGTCTCGTGAGTGAAAACATCCGAAGCTCATCAAAGGTAAACGATTTAATTTGATTGCTTTTCTGATTTTCGCGACCAGGTTGCCTGCTGCTAGCTAGGCATAATGCTATGCTAGGCTATCGATAAACTTACACAAATGCTTGTCTTGCTTTGGCTGTAAAGCATAATGTCAAAATCTGAGATGACAGGGTGATTAACAAAAGGCTAAGCTGTGTTTCAATATATTTCACTTGTGATTTCATGAATATTAATATTTTCTAGTAATATTTTTTGTCAGTTGCGTTATGCTAATTAGTGTCAGTTGATGACAATTCTCCCGGATCCTAGAGCGGTAGTTCCAAGAGGTTTTAAAGACCATGTTCCAAATACTTAGAAATCCACGCTTCCCTCCTTGTTTCCTTGAAATAAGCACTACTGTTTAAGTGACTGGATAGGTACAAATCCCATACCTTATTTTGAGCCAGTTTCACACAGCAGGAAAATATTATTATTACAAAAAAATATATATTGTTATGTGACTATAATTATTTGACATTTTTATAGCGATTGATACATTTTTCATTATTGCAAATCAAGTCTGACATTTTAAATGAGAAATTCCGAACTTTAGAAGCTTTTTAAAAGCTTAAATACACTACAAGTGTAAGGTTCTGTAATTATTTTCTTAGTCAACCTTGTGTTCTGTTTCATTGTGTTCTTGAACGTAGCCCTGTTTCTTTGTGTTCTTGAACGTAGGATTAGGATCTCCATCAGCCGCTGCAAAAGCATCAGCTACACTTCCTGGGGTCCACATGAAACAAGACATAATATATAGTGCAGAACATTATTAGTCAAGGACTGAAATACATCAATTTAAAACATCACACATAGCCTACATATCAGTACGTACAAACAATATCTAGGTCTAATACATAGTAAAATTATAAAATTATAAAATTATAAAATATATAAAATGGCAGTGTTCACAGTCCTTAATAGTTTTTTAAAAACTGGTTTTATTGCTAGCTTGAGTTACCTAGGGTGGCAGAGAGTTCCATAAAGTAATGACTCTATTTAATACTGTGTGTTTTCCAGCCTCTGTTCTGGACCTGGGGAATGTGAAGAAACATCTGGTTGCGTGTCTTGTGTTGTACCGATGAATGTCTGAACTGTGTGCCAACTGCTTGAACAGACAGTTCGGTACCTTCAATACATCAATACCTAGCACAAAGACAAGTACTGATGCAGTCAATCTCTCCTCAACTTTGAGTTACTGACAGTTTCCCGATACGGCAATTTACTTATGTCCTTCTTTGACCACATAGCCGGGCAGTAGTCCAGGTGCGACAAAACTACAGTAGGGCCTGTAGGACCTGTTTGGTCGACTCAGATGTGAAGAGCCTCAGCAACGCCCTATCATGAACATACCTCTTCCCATTTTAGAAACCATTGAGTTTGAATGTTTTGACCATGAAAGCTTACTATCCAAAGTCTGATTACAACAACTATCCTCAACTTGCTCAATAGCCACATTATTTAATAATAGATCTAAACAAGGTTTAGCATTCAGCGAGTGATTTGTCCCAAAAATGTAGCTTTTAGCCTATTGCTAATTACCCATTCTAAAACTGACTGGAGCTCTATGTTAAGTGTCTGTTATTTGTTTTACTGATGCAGTCATCATGTATACTGTTGAGTTGTCAGTGTACATAGACACACAGACTTTATTCAAGGTTAGTGGGGGGTCATTTGTAAAAACAATAATGGCCCTAGCGGGCTGCCCTGTGGTACACCACACTCAAATGAATTTGCATGAGAGAGGCTTCCATTAACAAACCCACCCCCTGTGTTCTATTAGATAGGTAACTCCCAATCCATAATAAGGCAGAGGATGCAAATCCATAACACCTACATTTTGTTCAGCAATTTGTTGGTATCAATGACATCAAAAGCTGCACTGATGTCTAACAAAACAGCTCCCTCAATCTTCTTAGGATCAATTTATTTCAGCCAATCATCAGTCAGTGCTGTGCATGTTGAGTGTGATCATTAAAGACATCTTTCACAATCATTGACACAAAAACACATGTATTGTTCAGATATAATTTATAATTTATTTATAGGTGTACTGTAATCAAATGAAACAAATTAAAGAATCAATGTTTTTTATTTATTTTACTAGGCAAGTCAGTTAAGAACAAATTCTTATTTTCAATGACAGCCTAGGAACAGTGGGTTAACTGCCTGTTCAGGGGCAGAACAACAGATTTGTACCTTGTCAGCTCCGGGCTTTGAGCTCGCAACCTTTCGGTTACTAGTCCAACACTCTAACCACTAGGCTACCCTGCCGCCCCAAAAAACATGTTTAGCAGGCACTACTTTGCATTTTGGCCATAGGTTCTCAAACTTTGCAGTAAATGTTCTCGTTGTTCATCCACCTGGGGAAAAAAACGTTTGTTATTGTTAATCCAAGCTTGAGAAAGATCTGGAATGATGTCATTGCATGCCTCATCCATGCCCTGAAGGAGGGTGGTATGCTCATTGGGATGGAATCATACATCTTCCACCAGTATTATAATCATCATATATTGTATTTTCCAGTATTGTATTGTACTTATGTATTGTAGTGGCTCTGTAAGTGACTCAGTTCGGATGGCACTACCAACACCAGTTGTTGGTTCGATTCCCACTGGGGTCACATACGAAAATATGTGGACTGGATAAAAGTGTCTGCTTTGTAAATGTCATATATTACAGTATTACATTACTGTATTGACCAATGGAATTTTAGTAAAGCAGTGTGAACCCCACCCCAGCATCTTCATTTGGATACATGATATAGTGTAGACGTTAGTACATATGTTATTCAAAGTATGCATAGTCAACTCTACAGCGTCTATGTTAAACAGCAAATCTATTTCCACAGGTCCAAGCACAAAACCAAAACTGTCTTGAGGGTATAGCCATAAATTGTGTGTGTGTGTGTGTGTGTGTGTGTGTGTGTGTGTGCGTGCGTACGTGCGTGCGTGTGTACCCACATCTCAAAGGTGTTATGTTTCAGTGGGCAGGGCTCACGTACAAATACCCTCTCCTTCCAATAACTTTGGTTTTGTCTCTCTCTCAAACAACAAAGCCTTTTGTTTCCTTATCCCCCGATGTGCATGGATGAGTTTTGTTCAGTGACAGCTTCCGCAACATGAATGTGGGCCTTCAATCCCAACACTGTGTTGTGTTCATAGTCACCAAACTGAAAAAAACAGACTGAAACAGGGAGGGACTATCACTCATTTTCATTTTCTGTTGCAAAATCCACAAAAATCTAAAAAATGTTGCGTGCCCTAATCTATTGAACATGATCCTGTTTCTGTCATGACACCTAATATGTCTGTCCCTGTCTGTGGAGCCAGATAGACCTGCAGACTTAAATGAACAAATATGTTTGTTTACCCTGTGGCTCCTCCCTTTGTTATCATTCTTATTTTCCCTTTGTGGTTCATTCCTCTGTTAATCTCCCTCTTTTTGAACAGGCTACGGTGAGAGAAGAGTCCAAAAAAAGAATGAGGGTAGGAGAGAGAGAGAGACAGAGAGAGATAGGTGGAAAATAGAGAGTTAAAGAGAAAGAAGACAACGGAGAGAGGTGGACAGAGTTAAAGAGCTAAAAAGAAAAGTTCAGGAATAGAAAAAGGGAAGGAGGTATGTGAACGCAATTTCTGAAGGCAATTTGTAAAGGCGTGCCTAACTGGTGCCAGTGAAGTCAGACGCAGGAGAGCAGAACTAGGTAATAGCCGGAGCAGTTTAATACAAAACCAACGACATAAAAATAACCATCATGGGTACAAAACCCGACATGCACCAGTATCAAATGTGCACAAGCACTACAAACAAACAATTCCACACAAAGACATGGGGGGGAACAGAGGGTTAAATACACAACACTTAATGAGGGAAATGAGAACCAGGTGTGTAGGAAAACAAGACAAAAAAAATGGAAAACCAAAAATGGATCTACGATGGCTAGAAAACCGGTAAAGCCGAACACCGAAAACCACCCGAACAAGGAGAGGAACCAACTTCGGTGGAAGTCGTGACACAATTAGACAAAATGAAAACACAAGGAGAGGTTGACATGAAGTATTTATTGTTTATAAGTATCAATTTAGTTTATCTATTTCATTTGCTTTGGCAATGTAAATATATGTTTCCCATGCCAATAAATCCCCTTAAATTGAATTTTTTTTTAAATACAAAAATAAATGTGCAAGTAGCCAGCCCAAACAGCAAAAACATTCTTAGTGTCACGCCCTTACCTTAGAGAGCCATGTTATTTCTCTATTTGGTTAGGTCAGGGTGTGATGTGGGGTGGGCATTCTATGTTTAGTTATTCTATGATTTTGTATTTCTATGTTTTGGCCGGGTATGGTTCTCAATCAGGGACAGCTGTCTATAGTTGTCTCTGATTGGGAACCATACTTAGGTAGCCCTTTTCCCTCCTTTCTCTGTGGGAAGTTAACTTTGTTTGTGGCACATCGCCCGTAAGCTTCACTGTTGTTTTGTATTGTTTTTGTCTGCGTCATTTCTAAATAAAAGGAATATGTACGCTCACCACTTTTATGCTTTGGTCCACTTCCTTTGACGGCCATGAGAGAACTTCCCACCACAAACGGACCAAGCAGCGTGGTAAGGAGGAATGGACGTGGGAGGACATTTTGAATTGCAAGGGATCATGGACGTGGGAGGAGATCCTGGCCGGAAAGGATCGCCTGCTGTGGGAGCAGATAGAAGCAGAGAGGAAGGCGAAGCCAGCTGGTAAAGGGGCCCAGCGTTATCAGGGAACACGGCTAGCAAGGAAGCCCGAGAGGCAGCCCCACCCAAAAAATGTTGGGGGGCACACAGTGTATTTGGCAAAGTCAGGTTGGAGACCTGAGCCAACTCCCTGTGCTTATCGTGGCGAGCGTCGGACTGGTCAGGCACCGTGTTATGCGGTGGAGCGCACGGTGTCACCAGTGTGCGTTCACAGCCCGGTGCGTTACATCCCAGCTCCCCGCATCTGCCGGGCTAGGGTGAGCATCCAGCCAGGATGGATGCTGCAGGCTCAGCGCGCCTGGTCTCCAGTGCGTCTCTTCGGCCCAGGATATCCTGCGCCGGCTCTGCGCACTGTGTCTCCGGTACGTCTGCACAGCCCAGTGCATTCTGTGCCAGCATCCCCACATTTGCAGGGTGAAGATAACCACCCAGCCAGGACGGGTTGTGCAGGCTCTAAGCTGGGGACCTCCAGTGCGCCTCCACGGCCCATTGTATCCGGTGCCTCGGCCAAGGACAAAGCCTCCAGTATGTCTCCTGTACCTGCGCGCAGAACTAAGCCTCCTGTATATATCCCCAGCCTGGTGAGTCCTGTGGCAGCTCCCAGAGCCAGGCCTCCTGTGTGTCTCTCCACTCCAGCGATGATCCATGGCATGAAGCCTCCAGTGGTGATCCATGGCACGAACCCTCCAGTGAGGAGTCATGGCACGAAGCCTCCAACGAAGGTCTCCAGTCCGGAGCCTCCAACGACGGTCTCCAGTCCGGAGCCTCCAGCGACGGTCTCCAGTCCGGAGCCCCCAGCGATGGCCTTCAGTCCGGAGCCCCCAGTGAGGGCCTCAAGTCCAGGGTCCGCAACGAGGGTGCCCAGTCTGGGGCCAGCGGCGAAGGTCCCCAGTATGGGGCCCGTGGAGAGGGTCCCCACACCAGAGGCGCCACCAAAGCGGGGTGAGCCAGAGGTGGAGCGGGGTCTACATCCCGCACCAGAGCCGCCACCGCGGATAGATGCTCACCCGGACCCTCCCCTATAGGTTCAGGTTTTGCGGCAGGAGCCCACACCTTTGGGGGGGGGTACTGTCACGCCCTGACCTTAGAGAGCCATTTTATTTCTCTATTTGGTTGTGATGTGGGGTGGGCATTCTGTTTAGTTTTTCTATGATTTTGTATTTCTATGTTTTGGCTGGGTATGGTTCTCAATCAGGGACAGCTGTCTATCGTTGTCTGTGATTGGGAACCATACTTAGGTAGCCCTTTTCCCTCCTTTCTTTGTGGGAAGCTTTGTTTGTGGCAAATAGCCCATAAGCTTTGCGGTTGTTTTGTATTGTTTATTGTGTTTGTCGGCGTCATTTCTAAATAAAAGGAATATGTATGCTCATCCCGCTGCGCTTCGGTCCACTTCCTTTGACGGCCGTGAGACTCAGTAACAGTTACAGAAACGTTTTACTTGCTATGACTATGATATGTTGTTGTTTATCTACCTTTGTTGAGCAAGTCAATCTGTCTGCTAACTGACAAAAATGTAAATGTATATACTAAAATGAACTACAAAGCCCACTGGGTATTACCAGAGCCATGTATTTAGAGGAGTGGTCACCAACCTTTTCTGATTCAAGAGGCAACCTGAGATCGACCACTCAGATTTTTTTAAACAGAACTAAAAGCATCATAATGGCAGAGTTTGTACCTTCAAACACATGAAATGGTTCAAAATTGGAACACTTCCCCTACCCGGTGTGCAGGACAGCTGAATTGGGTGCACCTAATGCCAACAGCGCGGGACTAATTAGAAATATAGGAACACAAGGCTTTAGTGTTGGGTTTTTACAGAAATGTTTGGCGATTGACTAAGAATGCCTTGGAGATCGACCAGTCAATCGCGATCGACAAAATGTGAATGTCTATAAAAATATGTATTTTGAAATACCAATTACAGCTCTCGAAAGTATCTTGTTACAAAATACATTGGACAGTAGTTCAGCCCAGTGTAATACCAATTACAAAATACTCAGAAGTAATTGAAATACATATTTCAAGTACATGCAACAGAAATACTGCCCATCTCTGGTTGTGCTTTCACTTCTCTATTGAAACATTATCACCGAAGGGACAGTATAAACGTAATGGAAACGAGCCCAAGCTATTGTATTATTCAATAAATACTTAAATAATACTTTATTTTGGACCAAGCTAAGTCCATCTGTATGCTGTGGGGGCTAGAATTCAACAGTTTAGTTAATATATCAAGATATACATTTTTATTTTGCATTAATGGTAAAGGAAAAGAGTCCCTATAGACCCATAACTCCCAGAAGTGTGTGTGTCATGACTCTTACGCACACACACGGCGAGCAATTTGGTTACGTTCCACATGCAGGTGGTGACTGTTCTAAAAGGGATCACAGAATCTAATTGGTGGAGAAGAGGTGACTGGGGGAGACCAGCGAGGGATCAAACCAAGCCATAGAGTTAGGAAAGAGAAAACAATTGTCATTTTTCAGTGGCCTCAATCCAGATGGGATTCATGTGAGTTATCTTGCTTCTCTTTGACATTTGAACCGTGTTACAGGCGGCCATTCATCCACACTCTCAGGACAAAGTCTCAAGGTCCAAATTTTAGCGGCTGAGGAAAGCAAAAACAATAGCCCACTTACTGTTTTTTATTCCAACCAACTAGGGCTCGAGACAATTCTTGGAGTTCTCTGCTTCGATTTGACATTTGACCATACATAGACGTTTCCAAGTAAAGTCCAAGTAAACAATGCAACAATCAAGAACTACTCTGACAAAAAAAAGTGTATTATCTCCATAGCTGCTTATCGACACAATGGCCATGATATACGCCCACGCCATTGTCCTGAAACAATGCTAAGAACAGAACAAGTTCAACATGCAAAATGGCTAACAAGATTAGCATAGGCATCCCATAGCTTGGCATGTGAACAGGATGCTTTGATGCCACTCTATGCACCGGCATTGAGTTGGTTTGCACATTAGCAGCTTGAGGTTGGAGTTCAATTGGGCATTGTATTTTTGTAATTGCATAAGCTCAGTCATGCCTTTTTTTTCTTTTTTTTGTACCATTCGGTAGGGGTGGGGAAGAGGCCCTGAAACTTGTTGTGCCATCCTGTGTGGTCACTTAATGGGTAGGCATAATGAGTCATTATGTTGTATTGACTTGAAATACGGTAAACTACGTAATGCTGACATGCGTGTGACATAACACATAGGATGCTTCATATCAAGTCTATGACAGTTGTCTTCAGTAGACATGCTAATCTGTAGACATGCTAAGACTTACCTCAGTTCATATTGGCTGTTCAATCAGAAAACCATCATGTGACGGGGGTTGTTTTGCCAGTGTGTGTGTCTGTGTGTCTTTGTGTGTGTGTGTGTGTGTGCGTACTTGCTTGCATGTACTGGTATGTGTGTGTTTACCCTGTTCATTGTTTTGCCAGTGTGTGTGCCCATGTGTGTTAACCTGTTTCCCTTTTCCCCTGGTCATGTACTGTATGTTGTACTAAGGTAACAGCCAATCACATGGCTGATCTCTCCAAACGCCAAACGACAGAAACCCATTTCCTTCCTTCCTACAGCCCTGGTGACACGGGGGGAATAAATGTTACATAACACTGGGCTTTACCCAGTGGAATCCCACAATGCTTTGTGGCAGGCTAATCAAAGCACATGCAGATGAAGTCAAATTTCCATGGATAGAGGCTCAGGGAAGAGGCTCCAGGTTTGTTATTTTCCCAGGACAAGGGGATGTGATGACACTGATGTCGGGAGGGGGAGGAGGTGGCTGTGTAGATAAAGTGGAAATGAAGGGACTGAGATGGAGGAAGGGTAAAAAGGTGAAGAAAAAAAGAGAGTGACATAAATACAGAGAGACAGAGACAGTGAGAAGAGAAGAGAAGTGCGTTCGAAATGAGTTAGATGACTTTTGGTTTGTGCCCAAGTTGTGTGTCGAGTCCATCCCTTTAGGGGATGCGTTAATACGTTTGTTTGAATGTGCATTGAGCCTTCTTCCTCTCAATCCATTCAAACCACACAATAACAGGGCAATCAACCAAGTGTCTCTGAGGACTCAGACTTAGTTTGTCTTAGTTTCTCTGTTGTCTTCTTTCTCCTTCCTTTGAGCACCTCCCATGCCTCTCTCCTGAAATATTGTGTGTGTGTGTGTGCGTGTGCGTGTGCGTGTGCGCGCGTGTGTGTGTGTGTGTGTTAAGTAATTGATGTGACGTGGTGCCCTCTCGTTGACGAAGTCCCCAGTTGGCACCTGACTCATTGTGCCACCCACCTGTGCCAACCGCTGCCCCATGGGCATCAACCTCCTAGTAGATTTTTGGAGGGCTCAGAAAATACACCTGTTCTCCATAGAGACCACATGAAGTCAATTTATGAGGCCCAAATGGCACCCTGTTCCCTATAGGGTTATATTCCCTATACACACCTGACTAAATATGGAATAGGGTGTCATTTGGCAGCCCCTTCAAAACGCATTCAGGATAGATAGACCCTCGTTTCATGGCTTGTTTTCATGTGGTTTGATGTTGTAGAGACAGGGCTTTGTTTTAAATGTAGGCTATGAAATCTGTGTAAGGGAAATGTTAAGCTAATGTATTACCCTAGAGATAGGACAGTTAATATACCGGTAGGCTAGATGAGCTAGACGGATAATGCAATCCCGAGAATACACACACGCATACACAGACATATGCACAGGCACACACCCACACACACACTCAGACAGTACTTTAAGTGTGCCTCTTGAATGACTTGAGATCCAAAATATTTTTGTTGTTGTTGTGTCACTGTATCAAAAGGGAACGTAGACGGAAGTGGCTTGTTGATGCCAGACTCCTTGCTGATCTCATCAAGCCAGTGATGACACTATTGTGCCACACCCATACTTCTTCTAAAGAACATAAAGAGTATGCAGGATTGGCTTACATTGCCCCCTTCATCAACTCAGAGTAGCTAGTCTGTCTATTTCAGGGGACCTTTCTGAAGAGCTGCAGTGTACTGGGTGTACAGGCGTTTTATCCAGCTCTGCTCAAACAAAGTTTAGTTAATATAATCAGGTCTGTTGGATCAGGGTTGGAACAATTCCGTTTAGATTAGTGAAGAAAAAGCATCTCAATGATCGTGTAGGCCGTCATTGTAAATAAGAATTTGTTCTTAATTTGTTCAATACATTTTTTTAAAGAAAATGTAAATGACACACACACACACAATTATTGTAGGGCTCCTGAGTGGCGCAGCAGTCTAAAGGCACTGCATCTCAGTGTACAGCGACAGAATTCAGAACATGTGCCGTTCTTACAGTATTCTCCCTGTACACCAAGTCAGAACCATAGGATAAATAAAGGGGGCATATAAGCAAACAATGAAAGCGATTAGAAAATTACATTAAAACATTTCTCTAAAACAGGCTATTGGCTACATGTGCACCACCAAGTCACAACAGTAGAATCAGTTAGGCGGGGAAAAGGGACAAAATTACACATGGGATACTAACAGCTTACTACACAACATACACTTAGAATTACTTTCTTAGCTGCAGTATACATCTCTCCCTGGCATATTACATCAGCATCATACAAGCTATTTTTGGACTCCCCTTGGCTGTGGTGACTTGAACAGCCAGGATGCGCGGCAATCCTTCATGGGCAAATGTTGTCATCAAACTTTGTCATCAAGGTCTGTCATTCTCTGGATTCATGATATTTTCAAGACAACTGTGAACACTGAACATAAACAAGGTTGAATCAGGACATCAGTGATCTTCATGTTGGGGCGGCAGGGTAGCCTAGTGGTTAGAGCAGTTGGACTAGTTACTGAAAGGTTGCAAGTTCAAATCCCCGAGCTGACAAGGTACAAATCTGTCGTTCTGCCCCTGAACAGGCAGTTAACCCACTGTTCCTAGGCCGTCATTGAAAATAAGAATTTGTTCTTAACTGACTTGCCTAGTTAAATAAAGGTAAAATAAAATGTCGGAGCTCTAGAAGTTCTTGAGTTCCCAACTTGGATGACTGTTCAAAATGTATTTTCCCAGTCGGAGCTCAGTTTTTTTCATGTTCTCAGTCGTCTTGAACTCACTTTAGTCTGAGATTTCCCAGTTCCAAGTTTCCAGTTGTTTTGAACACAGCAGAAGTCATGCTGGATTGACAGCATGGGTAATGTAGTCAACCTTTTCTGTCCCTTCATGTTGAATGTTTATCCTTTTAAGCTTGGAAAACAGACCCTTAAACCCAGACTTGGACAACAGAGTTACTCCACTGAATAGCAGGCTAGTGACTGCTCTGCACTGCTGATTCCTTCCAAACCACTCATTGTTGATTTTGCGAATTCCAACTTGTTGTGTAATGTTTATATCCCATGTTCGATGAGCACCGATACGTTTTATCTATAATTTCTCTTCATAATTTCTCTTCTTTTGACAAGGATTGAAAAGGATTTGCCAGTATATTGTCGACTTGATTCATGATGATGACTGCTAGCTTGCTAGCTAAGATTTGGATGGTATGTTGACATGATCAGTCCAATCAAAGCGACGGTAGATATAATATGATTTGACATCCTTTTATCTGTGGCCAGTGACATTGAGCCTTCTCGGATGGGCACTTCTAATGTAAATCTATGGCAGCACCCACGGGGCTTGCATTTTCAAACTCTACCCATAGATGTTGCAGTGACATAGTGTCCCCATGAGTGACAGAGCACTGAGCCAATCACGCCGCAACTAGAGAACATTACCAACCCCTACGCTCTAAATTTTCCGCTGGCTGCCACACCACCACAGAAAGCCCTGAGCTAGGCTGAAACACCTGCATTTTGGAGCTGGCTTGCTCAAGAAAGCAAAAAAGAGAACATGTTTGCATGGAACTATTAACTCTGTTTTTTGTTTTACATTGTTTGCAAAACGACATGTGACATGTATTAATGCCAAAGTAACATGCTAAACAGGCCCACCTGCCCTGAATGACAGGTCACCACTGAACATGTTAATACAATTTTGAATTCGGAGCGACAGTTGGAAGGATAAGTATGGGTGTGGCACTCGATATGTTTGTCATCTCTGCGCTGAAATGGGGACAGTTGCTTCTTTTCATCAACAGCAGGAAGGAGAAATGGAGGGAAGGGAGTGGATGGTTGACAAGAAGGAAGGAAAGAGGGAGAACAGGTTAACCCAGTGAGGTCTGGTTGAAACTAGACCTGTGCCCTGAGGTGCTAACTAGGGCTGTGGCGGTCATGAAATTTTGACAGATGGTGATTGTCAAGCAAATAACTGCTGGTCTCACGGTAATTGAGACATTAATTAACATAAACATATTTAGCATCTCCTGGCTTCCACGCATGACCTACAAGCCACTGATGCAGACATTTGTAACATCTACATTTAAAAAAGTATAATACATCAATTTAATATACACAATCACAATAAATCCATTATTTATTTTAGACAGATCTAAAGAAACATGATATGAAGAAAATGTAGTCTACTTCAGAATAACAGAATACCATACTCTGAGTTGTCCTTATTTTAGGCCCTGATATGGCTATGCTATATGTGACCTACCGGCTCAATTAGGTCCTATGTAATAACAATTTAAATTGTGTTTTTTTATATTGGATAAAAGTAGAAATTCAGAGCTATAAAATGTTATACCACACACCATAGTTGAAGAACAATGGGAAAGTAATTCTGCTTTGAAAGTTGATAAACTTTCACCTCACTTTTGAGAAAATGGCCTTTGAATGTTTTGGTACACCTCTTTTATTTTATATTATTTTTTTTTACACCTACTGGAGGGCTCTTCTTTGACTACACCCATTCAGCATCATTCACATCCTCTTAAGCTTTAGCCCCACCCATCTCTTTAAGGATTCACATGTGAGGCTGAGGAGCAGGGTTGATCCGAGCAATCTGTCCTAACAACAGCAGTCAAGCACCAAAGCTAACTGGCTAACATTGGCTAGCTTGCTAGCTACTTCCAGACAAAAATGAGACAACAGCTCATTGACCATTTTACTCATCATAGCAGAGCTGGTTAGGCTGTTTTTATGTTATCTTGAACGTTGGTGACTGCAACTGTGCTGTTGGCAACAATTTAGTTATGCTTTTTTTTGCCAACGTTCACTGTGACACCGGCCATATTCAACAGGTGGTAAGCGTTTGTAAATTTGTCAGTTATTCTGAGTTCTGGCACACTCAGACAAGAGTTCTCTGAAATCAGACTAGATAGCCAGAGTGAATTTATCAGCTACGTCCATCAACAGTTGTTGCAGTGACATCATGAACATTCTATTGAAATGGTTATTTGCATAGTGGAGTCTTTTGTTAAGACATGTAATTAGCTAGATAGCTAAACAATGAACCATAATCCCAACTAGTGACTTTACTACCCTGCATGAATCTGCAGGTAGCTAACCAACCAGGTTCAATGTTAGCCAGCTAATATTAGGATATACCTAGCAAAGAAAATGGCTGTGAGATACGAATAATATTACTACACAGATCATACACATAAGGTTAGCTAGGAAGCCAGACAGCTAATTTTAGCTAGTGTAAACTTGAAATTAAAATGACTTTGACAAAATTAGAAACGTGTAATATCTGAAAATGTAGCTAGCCTGACAATCTTGCTCATATACATGGATGCACGCTTCTCCCTCTGTCACAGATGCCACGGTTGCCCTTAGTTTGAAGATGTAATCCCGTTAGCTATCATACTCTAATTCCACTGATTTCAAAACTCGGTCCCCCAGAAAGTGGAGAGCAATAGACGATACATAAAAAAAACACGTTAGACAGGATTACCTAGACATACTGACCCGGTCAAATAGACAGAAGAAGGTTATATGGCAAACCAATCCAGACTAATTTCTCGGCATATCCAGCCCACTCATTATCTCAGCCAATTATGGCTCGTGGGAATGATGCCGCTTTTTCTGTGGCTAAACCTACTAGGCTAATTTAAGAATTGTATTTGTATTTACAGATGGTATACAAGTTTGTTATTAATGAACGTTGAATGTTCACATGTTTGAGAAGGCATTTCTGTAAAAAAAAAAGCATTTTGATAATAAAAAAAAGTTTACATTCAAACGGCTCACCTGTGAAGTAGTGACCCGCGACATGCGCCTAGTTTCCTGAAACGGGTCACAATGTGCAAAAAGTCAAGAGTCTGAATACTTTCCTAAGGCATTGTGTATACTTAATTTAGAGTTATTTATTCAACTTTAGTTAGGATAAGAACGTTGGGCTATGTATTTGATTAGAATACATTCTAAGGCTGTATGATGTGACTCTAATGATGATTTGAAAAAAGTCTAAAGCTGCACACATTTCATCAGTCTCTCATTCACAATTTGACAAGCACTTGATAATATTCTCACCAAGCCTCGAATTTTGCAGTGGCATCGCCCTTGTGTGACCGTAATGCCCCTTAAAAAAATCCATGCCTTTTGTGGCCAATGTGGCTGTTGTGCCCTTGCGCTGAATATAATAATTATAGTTCCCTTCTCCCAGCTGCACTGCTCCGAAGCAACTCTCACTCACATGGCTCTGTCAGATGTAGCTAATTCTCATCACATGATTGGGTCCATCTCACAGGCATTTCAGCTAAGAAGTAGGCTACAAATCCAGGCTGTATCACAACCGGCGGTGATTTTGGGAGTCCCACTTTTGGTCAGCCAACAAGATGAGTAGGCCTAACGAAAAGCTAAAGCACTAGCCTATGTCAATTTACTATCCGTCATAGTACAAAAGTTGACCTATGCTATTGGTCAGCTGTTCTTCTGTGCAATAAATACATTTTGGATGAGGTTAATGTGCCTGGAACGCCTGAGAATCCTGTCAATCTTGATTTACCTAATCCATATTAAATACACATTAGTGCATGTGAGAATCATTGCCTCAAACCAGAGTTCAACATAAACAGTCATATTGATTACCATGTCAATGGAGGCTTTGATAAAATGGGTCTATCCATATGATGTAGAAATTAGTAAAACTGAATCCGCACAGCGTTTAGAGGCACTTCCTTAAAGCCGGAGCCTCTAAATAAAAGGCTTTGGGCTCAATCCTGAGGAACTCAAAAGAACAGAACACTGAAGACAGATTTACCTCCACTGTCACTAGAAGCTGCACATGCTTGGAATCCGCCTAATTCCACCTGAGCTGTGAATCACGCAGTGCGTGGCTCAGATAAGGTCCTGGGTATCTGGTATCTGCAGGTTAATATAGCATTTCACGGTGAAGTGGCATTTCATATATTTAGTTAAGGCTGGTGATGTATGATTATTGGTTGTTTACTTTGCGTCAATGTAAATAGTCCGGGCGGCCATTTGATTAATTGTTCAGCAGTCTTATGGCTTGGGGGTAGAAGCTGTTAAGGAGCCTTTTGGTCCTAGACTTGGTGGTCATCCAGGTGCAAAGAGGAGAAATATCAATGTTTGACAAAAAAATCCAGCGCACCGACGTTCCTGTATGCTTCACAATGTATTTAATGGATTTCAAAGCAATGTTTCTTTCCATAGACTTTCAGCAAGTGAATACCTGGACTTGTCCAATAAGAAACACTAATTTTACTTTTTTCTTTGCACAGCATTTTAAAGCATTTTAAGTTGCATGTCCTAATGAACATGACCCAGGTTATTTTTTCTTCAAAGTAACATGGTACATTAACGTACTTGTGTACAGACTTAAACAATACATCAATGTGTCACAGTCACCACCTCAATAAAAAAAGAGAGGCCCCTCTTCAAGGCACCTTTAGACTGTCAAGAAAAATGTTATTTCCTGAAAGGGCGTGCAATTGGTGGTGAGTTAGTGAGGGATTGATGGGGGAGGGCTGTTCCTGTCCTTCTGGTTGGTCCCTAACTAGACACTAAGGACAACCTATTGACACATGACATGGTCAGAAAAGCAATGTGTGGCATCCTTCCTATAGCTTCCAGCATTCTTCCATGCTGTGTAATAAATGATGGAGGGCACATATACTCATAGTTTCGTGTACTAACACACATGCGCATGTGTGCGCTTGAGTGGAAACAAACACACACACACACACACACACACACACACACACACACACACACACACACACACACACACACACACACACACAGTAAATACAAAGGAGATGCATTTCTCAAAGATAGTTCGGGGCTTTCCAATATAACCACTTTACACACACACCACACACGCTTACTTTCCACTCTGGGTCATTTACTGAATCCTGACTTACTCAAACTTTTGCGTAAATCCACTTTTGACATAATTGCATGATTTTCGTAGAAGTTGAAGTTACATTGGCATATCTTGAGCCCTGAGTGAACTTGTGAAGCAATAGATGCATGCAAACAAAAAGCAGCCAGGTCCCACCAGATCAACTACAGTGTTAGACGTTTGTCCAGATCCCCAGGACATTGGGAGATGTCTTGTGCATGCATGCAATTCAATACTGTTCACTAGGGGCAAAGCGAGCGTCTATTAATGTCTAGTAGGCTTGCTAGGGCATTGTAGATGGGATGGACACAGGGTTTAAACTGTGGGCTATGGTTTTGAAGCTCATGGGTGCAATCCCAGTGCTAGGCACTTCTTTTTATTTCTATTTATTTTCTGTTTCAACCGTATTCCAAACCTTAACCCTTTACCTACTTTCACATCAGCATTGACATTTATCAATGGGTGTGGCTGGTACCTGTAACTGGTACTTTGAGTACCTAATGCTCTGGAAGCTGTCAGATGACAAACCACCAACTGTCATTTTGGGATAGACTGTAGCTGCTTATAATATATGTGGAGGAGGTGTGTGTGTGTGTGTGTGTTTGTGTGTGCATAAAGGTATAGAGAGAGAAAAGGAGAGAGAAAAACAGGGAGATGGAGGCGCATAGAATGAGGGGAGGAAGAATGAGGTAAGATGACTAGAGAAGACAAACAAGCAAAGTAATTTCAATACCTCAGGAGATTTGACTACCCTCTCTTTTTAACACTCCCTTTTTCTCGACATAGCAATACATTTTTTTTCATGGCTGGAGAGAGTGAAGGTATAGAGGAGGGAGGGGGAGACTCATGCAGAGAAACAGGTAGGAATTCCTCAGATGTCTGCAGGAGTAGAGAAAAGAAACATGTGGAGACATGTTTCTTCCAGGGTCAGCTCTTACTGAAAAAAGATGTGCACAACATGTCCAAAACTGTTACACACTTGAACCTTGATATCCTTTAATGGCTGCCAAGGTATACAGCGGCAAATAATGAATTGAATGTTTGTGTGGATTATGTGCATGTGTGGTTAGAAATATTCCCATGAGAGTTTAATTTAAAAATAGCAGCATAAAAATGGCATACATGTCATTTTTCAAATGTTGCGATTACGTAGGAACTATTTGTTCTGGAAGAGGGTTGGAGATGAATGTATACTGCTCATTATTGCAGTGCACGTGCACGGTTTGATTTATGTAAATTCAACTAAATTATAGATGCTATTGATATACAGTGTGTATGTATGTTTTAATGCTGATACTTATGTTTGACAATCAAAAACAATTATAGTGTGCATGGTTTTGTGTTAATCCACTTGATTAATAAATCATGACCTAAGGCTTGATTCAAGTGATCATCCCATTCCTTCACATGACCACCTTTCTAATCCTAACACTCTACCATCTGTATTTCAGGAAGACAATGAGATCCCCTCCAGCGTGTTCATCAAGGACTCCCCCAAGACCCCCCAGGCCAGCCAGCTGGAGGACAACGCTCTTGCGGCGCCTGCCCCGTCCGTCGCCGGCACAGACGCCAACCGCTCCCAGGAGGAGGGTCTCCATACCATCAGCTTGTCCTCCTCCGACGATGATGCTGGGGGTCACCAGGAGGAAGACGAAGCCCTGGAGGAAGAGGCAACGCTGGGTCTGGGAGCAACCCGGCCCTCCGTTGAGAGATCCAGAGCAGACCGGCTGAAGCGCTCCAGTCTGAAGAAGGTGGACAGCCTGAAGAAGGCTTTCTCACGCCAGAGCATCGAGAAAAAGATGAGCAAGATCAGCACCAAGATTGTGCCGACAGCGAGCCGCGAGAAGATCAAGAAGAGCTTCACACCAAACCACCCAAAGAGCCCTGCCTCCAAGAGTTCCTCATTCAAGGTGTCGCCAATGACGTTCAATGTGAAGAAGATGCGTGGTGAAGGGGAGGACTCAACCCAGCCCGGAGGCTCGCCTAGCGGGCATGCCCACGTGGATATCCCTCCCCTGGGAAGCATGGATGGGGATCTGCCCCTGGCCGAGGTGCATTCCCAGGAAGTGCTGGGTGTGGAGGGAGGAGAGGAGCTGGCTAGTCCCTCTAGCACTGGGAGCGTAGAGGCCAAGCTGACCTTCAATGGAGAAGCAGGGGGCCTGGAGTGTCACCTGACCACTGATCGTCCGGCGGGGCTCGCTGTCCCGGAGCATGATGATGATATTGGAGAGGAGGAAGAGGAGGATGATGAAGAGGAGGAGCAGGAGAGCCCGGTGGAGGTGAAAGCTCCCATACCTTCTGCTACTGGAATCACTGTGGAGCAAGCCTCTTAATCGCATCCACCTCAACCTTTGCTCCTGCACATTCCCTGCCCTCTTTATATTACCATGCCAACAGTATAGTCATCCCTCCGTCTTTCCTAACCATGTTTCCGAGATATCTCCTAGACAGACACACATGCACACACACGCACGCATGCACACACATGGACACACACACACAATGTATATACACAACATGAAAGACGTGTCCTTAGCAGAACTATTCCTGAAAAAACTCAAGCTCCTGTGCCAGCGATACAGGCCATCCCATCAAGTGATCCTGCATCATTTGCTCCTGCCTGGTGTGTTTAACTAGCTACCCTTCTGTGGGGCTACCTTAAGAAAAGAACCAGTGTGCCAAGAGACTATTACTCACCTTCCCAACTGGAACCTTGCTTCTGTTTCAAGAGAACAGCACATCTCCAGTACACTGAGCCAACTATCTCTCTCTATTTGTCTGTCTCTGCATGGGCCTCTCTGTCTGTCTGACAGATAGTCTCTTTGTTCCTCTGCCTCGTGTGAATGCCGGTAAATCTCTGGCAAAAAAGGTAAAGCCCCACAGTTTGGGGATGGTAGCTTGTTGCCAGGCAGTCTGGGCATTGGTATGGTTGGTAGCTAGGTTTCTACAGCAAGGGTGGTGTAAGGCTGAAGGGATATAGGGCTGTAATATGTCCAAATGCTCTGCCTGAAAATAGCTTCTTATCTTCATCAAGGATATTTTTATTATTTCAGAGAGCGGGTTCAATGTAAGAAGGGGGATAGGGAGGAAGTACGACGAGAGAAGGAAAGTCGTTTAGAGTGTTCGGATGAGTCAAATACATGTGGCAAATGCGGTGTGCTTCATTTTGCTTATAATAAAACCATTGGAATAGTCCCAAAAAGTGCAAACTCTGCACCTCAGGCATGTGGATGAAGCTGAATCAAGCACACCTCAGGTATTTGAATGTTTGTGATACATGTATTTGACCCATGTCTTGATGTAACCACACAACCTGAGTGCAGGGTAAAAAAAGAGCCATATAATTGAGGCAGTTTTGTGCCATCCCTACCTTAGTTTATTTGCCTTAATAAATACTCACCAGAACAGAAAAACTGCTTGAAAGTGGTTAATGGTTCACTAGGTACAGACCACACCTTCAATATTTGAGGAGAGTAAGTTGAAATAGCTGTCTTGTGTTAACGTCTACTGGCGTCTACCTTAAGGCTCTACATACTGGGACTTTCCTAAACCACCCTATATCAGGGCAATTCTAATCTTATGTGTATGTACATATTCGATTATGGGATTATCAGTGGGTATAATGATTTATATAGAATCATGTTTGTTGAATACTGTCAAACTTTATCGGGTACTGTCTCCTGAGTATTGTACTTCCATAATATTATAGTCTAACAATGTGGACTTTTGGAGTTGATCACTCACATAAACAAGGTTTGAATAGCATAAACAAGCATAAACAAGCATTTACACATTGTTATATGGTTGAAACACACACATGCACACACAAAACATTAAAGGAAGACTCCACCCAAAATCTATTTTGGTATTTGTTTCATTAGTCCATTGTTGATATATTCCCAAAATGCTTTGCATGTCAGCAATCAAGTTAAGATATGTAACTTTCAAAATACAGAAATACAGCGGGTATGATGATTGGTGGAATTGTCCTTAATAAACTAGCACACATTTACAGAGGCACCCACACAGACATTCACTCACATGCTCCTGCACGCACGGAAGCCTTGAAACTTAGGCCTACACAAGCTGGTGTGAGTAATTGCTGTCCCGGAGCGAGGAATTCCTGCATGTTTTAGAAGATAAGAGTGATAGTGAAAGATTCCATTCCTTTAAATTCTCTCCTTTTGGAATCTACTTGCTCGTATCACTAAGGGAGGATAGTTCATCTAATCTATGTGCAGCACTTGCCACTAACTTGTGGCTACTGTTTATATGGTTTCATATCCATAAGATGGAATGGAATTTAAACCCCTCTGTGGGGAGTATATGCAGTATCAGCCTGAACTTCATGGTTAGCATCCCCTGGCCTATTCCTTTCTGATTACAAGTGCCTTGCAACCAGTCAGTGCCTAGTACACACTTAGGGGCCTCCAAAATATATAGGTGTCTAATGAAATGTAATTAAAAACAGAATGAAACCATTAAGCAGATTATGTATTGTATGTTATTTCTCAGTTGAGAGAGATCTTGGAGAAAGGGAAAGAGAGAAGGAGAGGCAGAGCAGAGAGGCATTCCTGGGTTTGACATATGACTCTTTGGCAGCCCATTTTTCATGCACTACCCTCTCTGCCTGGACGTGGCGGCAGGGGGAACTGGGGCCCTCATGGGCCACAGGTGTGTTGCCCCCAGGGAGGCCCCTGGGCACTGGCTCACTAGGAAGGAGGGGAGGAAGGGAGGGATGAGGATGAGAAGGGTAGATCATTTAGAAAAACATTGTTTTTGGAACTGTGGGAGTAGAACAGAAAATGGGACAGGTTGCATCCCGATTCTCCACACTCAGTGTCATGAATTTAAAAATTGTGAAAACTCCCTCCAGCTAATGCCAACACCAATTCAATTATATGAAATCCATGATTGGAGAATAAGGACCCGTGTTTTGAGAGGAGGTATAAATTGAAGAGAGATATGTCCAATTGTTTGCGCACCGGCATGGCCTTACATTTTTTAACCACAAGCTATATACTCTTTCTATCTATCCATCACAGAGACATCTCCTCTTTCTCTCCCTGATGCTCTCTCACACAAACGCACACGCACATTCTCTCTCTCCCCATTTGTCTCACACTCATCTTTCTCTCACTCTCTTCTAAAAGCGCAGCCCATCTCCAATCAATGGTGTGTATTCATGGATGCCAAGGGAAGCCAGGCTTCCCCCCACACAAAATGTAGCAATAAAAAAATACAAAATCAAAATTATTATCTTTTGTCTCTGTGTTTCATAACTTTCCTTCAACTCGCAATTCACAGGAGAAAGCATCCCAACAAGCCAAACAGCATCCATCTGTCTCGCTACGTGTGGGCCATCTGATGCTATCTGGTCAAAATTAGTATGACATTGTTGCCGCTTATAACATTGAATACAATGGAAGCCAGCGAGAATTGGCCTCCCTTGATAAAAAACAGTACAAAACATTTGCCAATCAGCATTGAGCTGAGCTGAGCAAGCTCAACTGTGAATTGTCCTGGTGCACAAAAAAAAAAAGTGTCAAGGGAAGCCAGCTTGGATTTTGGCTTGACTCAAATCAAATCGCATTGAGAGCATACGTCATTGACAGAAATAACTTCAATTGTTGCATCTCGTTGTGTTGTTGTCATCCGGTGGCTAACTAGCTAAAATTGGCACGTTCCTAAATTAGCCATGGATGGATAAAGGAATTTGGACTTGTGGTTGTACTTAATTCTCCGTACTGGCCAATGATTATAATGGTGATTCTGATCCAACCATTAACTCATACATTGTTGTGCCCCTGGCCTGAGAGGATGGAAGTTCAATATGTAGCTAGATGTAGAAGGCTAATGCTAACTAGATAATGTTGCCCATGAATTTAAGCAAGTACGCATTTTAGCCAGATAGCCTAGGACAACAAAAAATAAAGTGTACACTGCATGACTGATAGACCGTTTCATCAACATGAAAGAGAGGAGGATGGCATTGGCGTTTCTCTACAAGTAGGGTGAGTCAACATGTTTTTATACTTGCACGAATGCACACACACGCGCACACAGAAATCAGAATCATGGACAGCCACATTATATTAAATTGTTTTTGGTATATTTTAGTTGTCACTGTATTACACGAAGCAAGGGTCATTTGATAATGTTGAAATGTTGAAGTTGAAATGGTGCTGGAATAGTGGAGGCAGTGCTTTTCTGCCACTGTTTTCTTATTGTTTCGCCCTTTAGGCCTATATATTATGGTCGCAAGGCATATCAATTAACAGGTTAAAGAGCAAACAACGCAGTTAGCACAACACATAGGTTGTAATATGGCTTTTTGGAGGGGGGGGGGGCTTACTTAAAAGTGTAAAATATCATGGCATTGCAACCAGAGCAACCACTTGTCATATTGTCAAGAAATATGTCCTGGGTTCACACGTCCCAAGTGAACACATGAAATACCGCTCTTGATCCAGAAGTTGAACCCTACACCGCACAATTATATGTATCCAACGTAATAAAATGTAAATGTTGTTAGTCATTACGGAGGTATGGTAAACAAAGAGTGGGATGTAAAAATATGTTTTTCTAATCAAAGCTTTAGAGGGAAAGAGAGGCAAGAAGACTTTCCTAGAAATATCCCATGGTGTATCATTGTGATGAAAAAAAAAATTTGAACAATGAACATTGGAACCTATGGTGGAGGGCAATGACATATTTCCACATCATATAATGAAATGATAAGCCTCCTATCTGTAATAAAGTATGGGACAGTGGGGTAAGTTGAGAATTAATCTTTACATTCAGCATCACTCCGTCAAGGGAACATAGTTTTTCACCTACAACAATTAGTCCGGGCTGGCCCATGTTGACTCCAATGCGTCCCACAGTTGTGTCAAGTTGGCTGGATGTCCTTTGGGTGGTGGACCATTCTTGATACACAGGAAAAATATTTTGTCTTGCTCAGTCACTCTGTGAATGGCACACATACACAATCCATGTCTCAATTGTCTCAAGGCTTTAAAAAATCTCCTTTAATCTGTCTCCTCCCCTTCATCTACACTGATTGAAGTGGATTTAACGAGTGACATAAATAAGGGATCATAACTTTCACCTGGATTCACCTGGTCAGTCTATGTCATGGGTAGAGCATGTGTTCCTAATGTTTTGTTCACTCAGCGTATATTTCAGCATGTCGTATATCCCTGGAAATAATCAGAATTCAAGTAAACATTGCACAAATAAAGTGGTCCCTTGGCAAAACTTACCGATGTGTACCCTGTGTACAGCATGGTATGTGCTTATCCACATACGGACACATAAGGAGGATTTTCTTCATCTATAGATGTCACAGTACTGAAAAAAGTGTGTACAATATGTAGAGGTTGTGATTCAAATGTGACTGTTGAGGTTTTTTAGTTTATTTATAAAAAAATTATATTGACAGTGCTTTTCAATAAGCTTCATAGTGCATTGGGGTAACTCACCCGACCTGCCACCACTGTGTACAGTAGCAGCACCAACCTGGGTGATGCACAGCGTCCATTTAATGCCAGAAAATCTCACCACACATCGGCTCTCACGGTGGAAGAGGTGAATGTCACAGGTAAGAAGTCCGATTCATGGAGTACTAGTTTTGTTACTACAAAACATATTTTTTTTAGATGATACCTTATTTAGTCATAATTTCACCCAGTTGCAATCCCTCAAGCCAAATAAGTTATTTATCCATGGCAGAAAACTCTTAGCAACGTTTGCTGTAATGTATTTTCTTCCTATACAGTCTATTTTTAATTGATACGCTTGAGTTTAGCATCACAATAGGCAAATAAAGATTGCAACTGCTGGTGTCTGTCATTTGTGTTTCCTTAATTGCCACAGCAAGTCCTGTATTAGGCTACTGATTTAGGATCAGCTTATAACACCTCAATCTTCGCTTAAACCATTGGTGATGCAACACGATCAGTGCTCTTCAAGATTGTTGAATTAAATAGAAATGTACCGATACTTTTTTGCTTAATATTTTCCCTTCTAGTGTCAGTTCTTAGAAATGCAGCTCTGTCAGACATGACAGAGGCCCAGTGGACTAGTGGAAGAGAGAGCAGAACAAGAAAGTGATTAAAGGTAGGCCCACTGATCAAGCTACAGCAGAGACGTAGCTTCTCATATGTCCATCTACAATAAGTTCTTGTCTCCCTCTCTCAAACAGGCTGTCAGTTCAAGTCTGCCAGTGGACTCCCAAACAAACCCCTTACCCCTACCAACTTGCTCAGAAGGCCCAGCGCTGTCACGTGTCGCTGACGAAACTGGGGTTGACTTCCAGAAATTGGTGAAGAGATCAATGAACCCATCAACTTTGGGACACACTCGTGACTTGAATGAGTATAAATATAGCTCCACAGTGATGAGACTGCGATGTTGACATGAGGGAGACACCAGAAATGTAGCCAAACTTAATTGAGACTTATAATTACAAAAATATAGGCTAAACACCAGTCATGTTTGACAAATATAATGTTAAACAACGTCATCGGTTTGAGTCTGTCGACATAGGCAAGGCACGGTTTGTTAAGATCAAATGGTCACAAGAACGAGAGAAAGGGCAGTGCCAATTGCGCATAGCACATCACCCACCTTGCAATCTGAGTGGAGGGAATCCAGTACCTGCAAGTTTTATGTAATTTTTTGAGGCATGTCTTACCTTGTTTCAAAGTAGCCTAACCAAAATCTGACCATAGTCTAAACATTTCCTCATTAACATTATGCCATTGAAACCAGCATTTTCTCTTGTTCTGTTGGTTTTCAAATAAAATGTATTTTCGATGTCCAGAAGCCAAACACACAATCCTAATCATATTAACAACCCATCCTAGTTGTTAGGTCTTCCCTCTTTTAAAATTTCTCACAAATATTAGTGTCTCTGTCACATGAAACCATTCGCATTTGAGGTGCCGGTGCGCTTTAAGAAACAGTTTTCCTGGTGGTTGCATTTTTGGGACATCCGTGCGTAGCCTATATGTATGCGATTGCTGCACTTATAATGTGAACAAACAATAGTTAGTCAACATTCAAAGCTAAACATTTTGATCTGTTGTATCTGCTTCATGGGTGCTGCTTTTTAACATCTACAGGGTTTGTATAGAATTTGAATTTTTCGTCACAGAACTGTCCTAGTCTGTTTTGAACAGCTCATTACATATTTTTTTTATTAACCCCGGGATGATAAAACCTGCTTCACCCGATGTAGTATGGATCTGCTATTTTCTTTACTTTAGAACCAGAACCCCCAACAGAAGCTAGCCAGCTAACTAGCTACTAGCTAGTAGTCATCTAGCCACTGCTAGTGGTCATCAGCTAACCTTTAGCCCTGAAAACTGCCAGTCTGCACAGCGAGATTCAACCCAGAGCTTACCGGACTCTTTTTCCCCACATCTCCGGAGTCCTACCGCAAGCTCTGAACCTTTTCACTTGGATCATCGCAGCTAGCTAGGTGCTATACGAGTGGCTAACGTCTCTGTCCCGAAGGAAGCACCAATTAGCCTGGAGATAGCCCATGCAAGGCTCATCTCCCGGCTGGCTGAAGAGGTCCATAAGCCACTCCTTGGGCTACAATACCTATTTTGCCAATTGACCTGGATCCCTTTTACTGCCAATACGGAGCACCGCCGATCCTTCACGACTGGTCTACCGACGTAATCCGCCTGAGGGGATTCTCAACAGGCTCCTCCGTCGTGATGTCCCCTGAATGCCCACCTGCTAACCAGCTAGCCGCGGCATGCTAGCTGTCTAGAGCATATCAGACTGTTAGGTGAAGAGGTCCATCAGCAAATTTTCTTGGGCTACAATACCTATTTTGCCAATTGGCCTGGACCCTTTTACTACACGGAGCCCTGCCGATCCATCACGACTGGTCTGCTGACGTAACTGCCCAAAGGGGCTGCAACTGACTCTCCGTCGTGACATCCCCTAAGGCCTTTCTACTGGCCAGCTAGCCCCGACCCGCGAGCTGTCTGAATTGCTGTGTCTCCAGCCCGGCAAGCTACTCATTAGACCCCATGATCACTTGGCTACGCATGTCTCTCCCTAATATCAATATGCCTTGTCCATTGCTCTTTTGGTTAGTGATTATTGTCTTATTTCACTGTAAAGCATCCAGCCCTGCTCAATATGCCTTAGCTAACCTTTTTGTTCCACCTCCCCCACATGCGGTGACCTCACCTGGTTTAAATGGTGTCTCTAGAGACAAAACCTCCCTCATCGTCACTCAATGCCTAGGTTTACCTCCACTGTATTCACATCCTACCATACCCTTGTTTGTTTATTATGCTTTGAATCTATTATTCCGTGCCCAGAAACATGCTCCTTTTACTCTCTGTTCCGAACACACTAGACGACCAGTTATTATAGCGTTTAGCTGTACCCTTACCCTACTCCTCCATTGTTCCTCTGGTGATGTAGAGGTTAATAAATCCTGTTTGGGCTAGGGGGCAGCATTTTCACTGTTGGAAGAAAAGCGTGCCCAGAGTAAACTGCCTCCTACTCTGTCCCAGATGGGAATATATGCACATATTAGAAAACACTCTGAAGTTTCTAAAACTGTTTGAATTATGTCTGTGAGTATAACAGAACTCATATGGCAGACAAAAACCTGTGAAGAAATCCAAACAAGAAGTGAGAACTCGATTTTCAAAACAGTGCCATTGGAAGTCCATCTAAGTTATGGATGTGCATGCACTCCCTAGGGCTTCCACAAGATGTCACCGTCTTTAGATTCTGGTTGTATGATTCTACTATAAAGGACAGGCTCATAGGAGCTCTTTTACTGAGTGGTCTGGCAGAAAGCCTCGGTCTCATTGCGCATGGTCCTAGCGATAACAAGTTTTAATCCAGGCTCAGCAGCTCACAGATCACTACCTCATCCCCATACTGTTTTTTTTTGTTTTGCTCCTTTGCACCCCAGTATCTCTACTTGCACATTCATCTTCTTCACATCTATCACTCCAGTGTTTAATTGCTAAATTGTAATTATTTCGCCACTATGGCCTATTTATTGCCTTACCTCCCTAATCTTACCTCATTTGCACACACTGTATATAGACTTTCCATTGTGTTACTGACTGTATGTTTGCTAATTCCATGTGTAACTCTTTGTTGTTGTTTGTGTCGCACTGCTTTGCTTTATCTTGGCCAGGTTGTAGTTGTAAATGAGAACTTGCTGTCAACTGGCCTACCTGGTTAAATAAAGGTGAAATATAAATAAAAAATAAATGATGGGATGCCTATAATTTCAAGCCTTGAGTCACTATAACAATTGTATGTTTATCATTTTGAATTATGTCTATTGTACTTTGTCTAAAACGACTATTGATGTGCCTGTTTAAAGTGTGCATTTATGTTTTCTCCTAATTTGCACCTCTCATCTCGTTCTTGACCATAGGACTGGTGCAGGTGTTTCAGCCTGGCTCAGTGATTTCTGTGGTGGTGGGGTAGCCTGAGGAAATACAGAGCGTAGGGGTTGGTAATGTTCTTTAGATGCGCCATGATTGACTCAGTGTTCTGTCACTCATGGGACACTACGTCACTGCAAAATCGATAGGGAGAGCTAAAAATTCAACCCCCTTGGGTTCTGCTGTATATTTACATTAGAAGTGCCCAAGAAGGCTCAAGGTCATTGGCCACAGATACAATTAAGTCATATCAAGTTAGAACTACCATAGCTTTGATTGGACTAATCATGTCAACATCATACTTTCAAAATCTTAGCGAGCAAGCTAGACAAGCAGTCATCATGATGAATCAAGTCAACAATCTACTGGCAAATCCTTTTCAATCCTTGTCATTTGAAGACAAATTATATATGACACGTATCACATAAACATCACACAACAAGTTGGAAATCGCAAATTCAACAATGAGTGGTTTGGAAGGAATCACTGGCTAACTGCAAGCATTGCAAAGCAATCACTAGCCTGCTATTCAGTGGAGAGGGTGTGTGGTCCAAGTCTTGGTTTAAGGGTCTCTTTTTCAAGCTGTAAAAGGATGAACATTCACATGAAACACCATGGGCCTGAAAAGGTTGAATACATTGGCCATGCTGTCAATCAGCATGACTTCTGTGTTCAAAGCCACTGGAAACTCAGAACTGGGAAATCTCAGACTTCAGTAAGTTTAAGACATCTGAAAAAAAACTAACTCTGACTGGGAAAATACATATTAAATGGTCATCCACCTCTGAATTTGAAGTCGGGAACTCATACATCCCTAAATCACCATAAATCCAGAAAATTCCAGCCTTTGTTGAAAAAGTTTGATGACATAATTTGCCCACGCGCCACCTTGCTGTTCAAGTGAGCACAGCACAACAAGGTGAGTCCAAAAATGGCTTGAATGCTGCTGCATAAATTATGTAATATGCCAGGGAATATGTATACTGTAGATAAGAAAGTAATACTAAGTGTATGTTGTGTAGTAAGCTGTTAGCCCATGTGCCTTACCCTAATAATTTGATCCCTATCCCCCTCCTAACTTAGCCTACTGTTCTGATTTGGTGGTGCACATGTAGCCTATAGCCTGTTTTAATAAAATGTCTTCATTGAATATTGTAAGAGCTTTCATTCTCTGCTTATGTGTCCCCTTTACTTATCCTATGGTGCTGACTTGGTGTACAGGGAGAATACTGTAAGAACGGCCAATGTTCTGAATTCTGTCGCTGTACATTTCAAAAGTGCTGAACAAATAGTTATGTTGACTATGTCAGTCTTAGCACGCTCATTATTGTCTTCATCGAAATTGCCTCTTATCCACTCATCCAGTCACTATTTCTTTATGTCATAGTTTGTACATCTCCATTGTCAGTAGAAACCACATTTGTTTAATGTAGAGACAAACAATTATGATGTTTTTGTCATGAAGTTAATTTATGAAAATCTATATTTAGCAAACTAGCTGACTAGCTAACATTAGCCATATAGCTGTCTAACTAACATTAGCCATATAGCTGTCTAACTAACATTAGCCAACTTGCTGGCTAGCTTTATGGGTGTTGTGACAAGAGTATGAAATTGTAATTTGTATTGATTAATGTTTTAGGGGCTCTTGAAACAACCAGCAAACCAAGCTGTTGTCTTATGAAACAGTGGATGTAAATAATCTAGCTAGCTAAAGCATGTTACCTCCCTATATGAAATCCAAGATGGTAACCAATCAGTCTGTCCGTTTGTAGCTGTGATCATTGAGATCAGAGTTGTAAGAGTTTTTATGTTAATTACCTTAATGCCTTTTTTTTAGGCTGGATCGTGTTGTGTTGTATGTTTTAATTATGTAATGTATTGATTGTTGCTGCCTTCTTGACCAGGTCTCCCTTGAAAAAGAGACTCTGGGTCTCAATGGGCTTTTCCTGGTAAAAAAAAATAAAAAAGAAAAGTACTACAAATTGAATGTACAATTTTGCAAGCTTGCCTTGATAATATTTGCCATGCAATGCAGCTGAAGTAACGTAGCTAACTAACTATGTTATTGCTTATTGTGCAGTGTGGGATAAAAATACCTGTATGCCTATGGATGTGTAGCTAGGTATGTAGCCGGTCTGTGTATGAACCATTAAACGTTTAATATACATCTTAGTTCAGAACCTAGCTATGAACCTCAGCTATCATAACCAGTTGTATTAACTTCAAAACAGTCTGAATGCCATTAATGAAGCCTACAGATTGAGTAGAATATAATGACTTTGTGCCAAGGATGCAAGTTGTATACACATGTAGTTATTACCATGCATGAGATTCCCACATTGTAGCCTGTACATTTCATATATTCACTGATCATGTACTCTACCTTGGCAAATAAAGTTGCAGTTCAGGTATGAATGCCTGTGAGATTATTTTTCAGTCATATCCAATACCAGGAGTATCACATTTCAGTCTTTGAATGATGCTGTGTCTGCATGTCTTTGAAGCCACTTGCAAATCATCATCTGCACATCTAGCACTCCAGTGTTAATGCTGAAATGTAATTATTTTACCTCTATGGCCTATTTATTGCCTTACCTCCCTAATCTTACTACATTTGCACACACTGCACATATACTTTTCTTTTGTTGTTATTGACTGTTTGTTTGTTTATCCCATGTGTAACTCTGTGTTGTTGTTTGTGTCACACTTCTTTGCTTTATCTTGGCCAGGTCGCAGGTGTAAATGAGAATGTGTTCTCGAATGGCCTACCTGGTTAAAAATAAATGTATAAAAATGTGTGGTTACACAGTGGTTACACATTGTAACTATGCAATCAATAAGAAAAATGATTTAACTAGTTAAAGGATGATTTTTTTATTCATCTATACAGAAATATAATTTATAAAGAGGGCAAAGATAACTGAACTAAATGACTAAAGCCCTGTAGCATTCACTTCTGTCATCATGAAGTGCTTTGAGAGACTTGTCAGGGATCATATCACCTCCACCTTTCCGGCCACCCTAGACCCACTTCAGTTTCCATACCGCACCGACAGGTCCACAGACGATGTAATCGCATCCCACTGCACACTGCCCTATCCCATCTGGACAAGAGGAATACCTATGTAAGAATGCTGTTCATTGACTACAACTCAGCATTCAACACCATAGTACCCTCCAAGCTCATCATCAAGCTGGAGGCCCTGAGTCTCAACCCCGCCCTGTGCAATTGGGTCCTGGACTTTCTGACAGGCTGCCCCCAGGTGGTGAAGGTAGAAAACAACATTTCCACTTTGCTGATCCTCAACACTAGGGCCCCACAAGAGTGTGTGCTCAGCCCCCTCCTGTACACCCTGTTCACCCACGACTGCTTGGCCATGCACGCCACCAACTCAATCATCAAGTTTGTAGACGACTCAACAGTAGTGGGCTTGATTACCAACAACGACGAGACAGCCTACAGGGAGGAGGTGAGGGCACTCAGAGTGTGATTTCAGGAAAACAACCTCTCACTCAACGTCAGCAAAACAAAGGAGATGATCGTAGACTTCAGCGAACAGCAGAGGGAGCATCCCCCATCCACATCGAAGGGACAGCAGTGGAGAAGGTGGAAAGTTTTAAATTCCTCGGCGTACACATCACAGAAAAACTGAAATGGTCCACCCACAGACAGTGTGGTGAAGAAGGCGAAACAGCACGTCTTCAACCTCAAATGGCTGAAGAATTTTGGCTTGTCACCCAAAACCCTGACAAACTTTTACAGATGCACAATCGAGAGCATCCTGTAGGGCTGTATCACAGACTGGTACGGCAACTGCACCGCCATCAACCGCAAGGCTCTCCAGAGGGTGGTGCGGTCTGCACGACGCATCACCGGGGACAAACTACCTGCACTCCATCACACCTACAGCACCCGATGACACAGGAAGGCCAAAAAGATCATCAAGGACATCAACCACCCGAGCCACTGCCTGTTCACCCTGTTCACCCTGTTCACCCTCCCTCATCCAGAAGGCGAGGTCAGTACAGGTGCCTCAAAGCTGGGACCGAGAGACTGAAAAACAGCTTCTATCTCAAGGCCATCGGACTGTTAAACAGCCATCACCAACATAGAGAGGCTGCTGTCAACATACAGACTCAAATCTCTGACCACTTTAATAAATGGACTTAATAAAGGTATCAGTAGTCACCTTAAATATCGCCACTTTAATAAAGTTCACATATCCTACATTATTTATCTCATGTGTATATACTGTTATATACCATCTACTGCATCTTGCCAATGCCTATCATTAGTCACTTTAAATAACGCCACTTTAATAGTGTTTACATATCCTATGTCACTCATCTCATATGTATATACTGCTCTATACCATCAAAAGCATCTTGCTTACGTCGCATGGCCATCGCTTATCCATATATTTATATGTACATATTCTTATTCCTCCCTTACATTTGTGTGCATATGCTCACTCACACCAACAGATGCACACACAGACATGTTGTTGAGCTGAAAACTTAGTCACTTTGTGCATTTCTCTTTCAGATCTACCATGCACTCCACCACTATCTGACAGCCTCACCCAGAAGTGCATACTCTGGGCTTATCAAGACTCACACACATTATCCACAATGTAAATAAGTTGTAATTACTTGCTTATTTAATGTTTGCTCCATTTTATTTTACGATTGGAGATATCTACTCCTTCATATCCATTCTTAATATCTACATATTATTCGAAATATCTATCAAATCAAAGTGTGATTGATAATATTGTAAAAGACTATGGCTTAATGTTTTTTTCTGAGTTGAAATACAAGTCTCCCTCTCACACACATATTAGACCCAATGTAAATCAATTGTAAAAACTTGTTTATTTTATGTATGCTCCATTTTATTTGAGGAAAATTCTGCAATAAAGTACATTCACAGTTAAAGCAATGTCTTTGGTTTATTGGATATTTCTCTGAACACAATGTGGGACCAGAAGGAAGTTGGCAGACCTGCAACCCTTGGACTGTGTGTGGGTTTTTTCATTGAGCTGAAAAATAGAGGGATGGGGAGAGGGAGGGATGGGAGGAAGAGTGCAGTTTAAAGGTTTATCATTAATAACTGACACAATTCTATAATTAACACATATAATAATAATAATAATACATAGTGACCAATAGTTACTGTATTGTGATTGTTTAGTGTTTTATTTACTCAATCAAGCAGTGCCAGAAGGAGGAATCGAACCGTGTCTTAAAAGCAGAAGATCAGGTCAAATAAGGTCACCAAAATTTCCATTACAGCTATTCACGACTGGACCCCGGGGAAGAGCAGAGTACTGTGAGCCAAAAGGTTGAGAGATCTAATCCCGCTGAGGATATGTTGAATGATAATTACTGTATAAATGGACATGCACAATGTAATCATGTGTCAAACATCCACATTGAAAATACTGTATCAGTATCTCTTGTTATTTTAATTTTTTACATTAATTTAACTAGGCAAGTCAGTTCAGAACAAATTTCTATTTAAAATGACGGCCTACCTCGGTAAAACCCTCCCCTAACCCGGAAGACGCTGGGCAAATTGTGCGTGTGATACAGCCCGGAATCAAACCAGGGTCTGATCTCTAACCTTACTAACAGACAAAGAGCTATGAATGGATCAGTGGTTTATCAACCAGGGCCTGGCTTGGCAACAGTAACAAGATGTGATGTATAATGATTTGTTTTTGGGGGGGGGTACATACAGTGCCTTGCGAAAGTATTCGGCCCCCTTGAACTTTGCAACCTTTTGCCACATTTCAGGCTTCAAACATAAAGATATAAAACTGTATTCTTTTGTGAAGAATCAACAACAAGTGGGACACAATCATGAAGTGGAACGACATTTATTGGATATTTCAAACTTTTTTAACAAATCAAAAACTGAAAAATTGTGCGTGCAAAATTATTCAGCCCCCTTAAGTTAATACTTTGTAGCGCCACCTTTTGCTGCGATTACAGCTGTAAGTCGCTTGGGGTATGTCTCTATCAGTTTTGCACATCGAGAGACTGACATTTTTTCCCATTCCTCCTTGCAAAACAGCTCGAGCTCAGTGAGGTTGGATGGAGAGCATTTGTGAACAGCAGTTTTCAGTTCTTTCCACAGATTCTCGATTGGATTCAGGTCTGGACTTTGACTTGGCCATTCTAACACCTGGATATGTTTATTTTTGAACCATTCCATTGTAGATTTTGCTTTATGTTTTGGATCATTGTCTTGTTGGAAGACAAATCTCCGTCCCAGTCTCAGGTCTTTTGCAGACTCCATCAGGTTTTCTTCCAGAATGGTCCTGTATTTGGCTCCATCCATCTTCCCATCAATTTGAACCATCTTCCCTGTCCCTGCTGAAGAAAAGCAGGCCCAAACCATGATGCTGCCACCACCATGTTTGACAGTGGGGATGGTGTGTGTTCAGCTGTGTTGCTTTTACGCCAAACATAACGTTTTGCATTGTTGCCAAAAAGTTCAATTTTGGTTTCATCTGACCAGAGCACCTGCTTCCACATGTTTGGTGTGTCTCCCAGGTGGCTTGTGGCAAACTTTAAACAACACTTTTTATGGATATCTTTAAGAAATGGCTTTCTTCTTGCCACTCTTCCATAAAGGCCAGATTTGTGCAATATACGACTGATTGTTGTCCTATGAACAGAGTCTCCCACCTCAGCTGTAGATCTCTGCAGTTCATCCAGAGTGATCATGGGCCTCTTGGCTGCATCTCTGATCAGTCTTCTCCTTGTATGAGCTGAAAGTTTAGAGGGACGGCCAGGTCTTGGTAGATTTGCAGTGGTCTGATACTCCTTCCATTTCAATATTATTGCTTGCACAGTGCTCCTTGGGATGTTTAAAGCTTGGGAAATCTTTTTGTATCCAAATCCGGCTTTAAACTTCTTCACAACAGTATCTCGGACCTGCCTGGTGTGTTCCTTGTTCTTCATGATGCTCTCTGCGCTTTTAACGGACCTCTGAGACTATCACAGTGCAGGTGCATTTATACGGAGACTTGATTACACACAGGTGGATTGTATTTATCATCATTAGTCATTTAGGTCAACATTGGATCATTCAGAGATCCTCACTGAACTTCTGGAGAGAGTTTGCTGCACTGAAAGTAAAGGGGCTGAATAATTTTGCACGCCCAATTTTTCAGTTTTTGATTTGTTAAAAAAGTTTGAAATATCCAATAAATGTCGTTCCACTTCATGATTGTGTCCCACTTGTTGTTGATTCTTCACAAAAAAATACAGTTTTATATCTTTATGTTTGAAGCCTGAAATGTGGCAAAATGTCGCAAAGTTCAAGGGGGCCGAATACTTTCGCAAGGCACTGTAAATGTTCCTGCAACATTCCCATGAAATGTGTCTAGAACATAAACTACCAGTCAAAAGTTTTAGAGCACCTACTCATTCAAGGGTTTTTCTTTATTTTCACTATTTTCTACATTGTAGAAAAATAGTGATGACACCCAAATGATTAAATAACAGATATGTAATCATGTAGCAACCAAAAAAGTGTAAAATCAAAAATACTTTACATTTGAGATTCTTCAAATAGCCACCCTTTGCCTTGATGACAGCTTCTTGGAACGGGAACATTCCTATGAAAACGTTAGTTAATTATCTAATGAGATTCTTCAGGGAATGTTCTTTAGAGTTGTGACAACGTTTGTTGTTCGCTGAGTGTAGCTTTTCAGAGCTGTCTTTTTCAGCTTGTTTACAAGGTCCTATGGCACCGATACCTATGACTGGTGGCTTTGATAAGCTTCATAGCCTTCGTAGCGTTTTTTCCCTGGGTCCATTTTTTATGTGTAGGGTCCAGCACTGGGTGCCAGCCGCTTACCAGTACTCGTCTTGCTGCCTAAACCGAGTGAGTCTCATTGTGACAGAAGTACCCCCAAAGTGGCATTGCCAATTGGATTACGTCACTGATTGCCAGAGCCCCCGAATCCAGAGTAGACCGGGCTTCAGGCAAACCTTGGTACATAAACACAGTTGTGAGTACCCAAAGATCCACAATGTTCAAGGGTACAATAATTGTTGCGTCTCCCACATATGGGTTCAATGAAAAAAAAGAAGTGTCATTCAGACACATGGTGGTCGAGACTGGTGGAAAGGGAAAAATAACCAATCTCTCCCAGTCCACAAGGTGGCGTCCCACCCCTTCAGATGGCACCTAACGGGATGCTGCTGTCTGCTCCAATCAATGGCGTGCATGCGCAGTGTTGCTCTGCATCATACAAAATGTTATGTCTGGGTACAGGCTCCAATTTTTTTTTTATTTTGTGTCGTCATCACTTTGACTGCTCCCGAGGCCTCAGTGCCTGTTTTGGCGTCTCCAGACGCCAGCAATCCGAGTGGTTTCTATGTCAGATCCAGGACCGCTGGTACAGCCAGTATTTCCTGGTTCCGAAAAGTGGTCTGAACTTTCTTCCCCTTCTAGACTTGTGTCTTCAGCAAGCACCTCAGAGTCTATTAATTCAGAATGCTCATGAGCCACCACCGGCTATTACAATTGACTGGCTGTAGGCAAAAAGTTTTACACACATACTGCACATGCTGGTGTCCCAAACCAGAAAAATAGGTGTCTTCCATTTCGGGGTCTCGAGCGAGACTCACTCGCAAATCACATTTTTCTATCCACACAGGGGGTGTCCAGGTTTTGGCTCTGATAAGACCAATTTCGGCTGTTTCACGCAGTGCGTTTCCGCCAGTGCCTACGCCTACTGGGGATGATGGCTTCTGTGATAGAAGCCGCTCCCCTGGGGCTATTGTTGTTGCAGCCTTTTCAGTGCTAGGTGCTAGTCGCTCACCTAGACGCATCTCCCAGCCTAACCGCTTGCTTCTGGCGTCCCTGCCGGGCTACGGTGGCGGACCAACTGTTATTGTCAGGGGACTCTAATGAGTTCAGTTTTATTCTGCAGGGTGATCACGACAAATGCATCCCCCAGAGGGTGGGGGTGGGGTTATGGACAGCGGCGTGGAGCCTGGAGTTCCAAACGGTCTACCTGTCACTCAGGTGCTTCCTCCCACCTTTGTTGGACTGGCTTGTGCTGGGCAATATTTACGATGGTGGTGGCATACATCAACAGAAGGTGGGGGACTCAGTCTCTCTCCCTTCTAACCTTGGTGCTAAGGAGCAGTGCACAGATACTCTCGGTTAGGGTGACGCATGTACCTGGTTGCCTCAACTCAGGTGCAGATCTTCTATCCAGGGTTGCTCTCTCTCTTAGGAGTGGTGGCCACACCCCTAGCTGTTCTCCCAGATGGGAAATGTTCGGCATGGCCAACATAGACCTTCACGAGTCACGAGGAAGCACTCTTTATCCTCTGTTTCTCTCAATGAGGGACCCGAGTGCTCTGTTGGGAACGGATGCACTGATTGCAATGGATTTCACGTTTAAAAAGCATACAGTGCATTTGGAAAGTATTCAGACCCCTTGACTCTTTCCACTTTATTTACATTACAGCCTTATTCTAAAAAAAATATTTGCACATTTATTTAAAAAAAGAAACATATACATTTGAAGTCGGAAGTTTACATACACCTCATCCAAATACAATTAAACTCGATTTTTCACACTTCCTGACATAAAGTCCTGACTGATGTCTTGAAATGTTGCTTCAATATATCCACATAATTTTCCTACTTCATGATGCCATCTATTTTGTGAAGTGCACCAGTTCCTCCTGCAGCAAAGCACCCCCACAAAATGATGCTGCCACTCCCATCATGATTGGGATGGTGTATCATGGTTGGGATCATCTCTAGGAGAGAGAACGCGTCTCCTTCCTGAGCGGTATGACTGCTAAGTGGTCCCATGGTGATTATACTTGCATACTATTGTTTGTACAGATGAACGTGGTACATTCGGGTGTTTGGAAATTGCTCCCAAGGATGAACCAGACATTTGGAGGTCTACAATTTTTTTTCTGAGGTCTTGGCTGATTTCTTTTGATTTTCCCATGATGTCAAGCAAAGAGACACTGAGTTTGAAGATTGAAATACATCCACAGGTACACCTCCAATTGACTCAAATTATGTCAATTAGCCTATCAGAAGCTTCTAAAGCCATGACATCATTTTCTGGAAACTTCCAAGCTGTTTAAAGGCACAGTCAACCTAGTGTATGTTAACATTTGACCCACTGGAATTGTGGTACAGTGAATTATAAGCAAAATAATCTGTCTGTAAACAATTGTTGGAAAAAAGGACTTGTGTCATGCATAAAGTATATGTCCTAACCGACTTGCCAAAACTATAGTTTGTTAACAAGACATTTGTGGAGTGGTTGAAAAACGAGTTTTAATGACTCCAACCTAAGTGTATGTAAACTTCCGACTTCAACTGTATATACCTTATTTACATAACTATTCAGACACATTTGCTACGAGACTCGAAATTGAACTCAGGTGCATCCTGTTTACATTAATCACCATTGGGATGTTTTCTAGAACTGGATTGGAGTCCACCTGTGGCATATTCAATTGATTGGACAAGATTTGGAAATTCACGCACCTGTCTATATAAGGTCCCACAGTTGACAGTGCATGTAAGAACAAAAACCAAGCCATGAGGTCAGCGAAATTGTCCATAGAGCTGTGAGACAGGATTGTGTTGAGGCACAGATCTGGGGAAGAGTACCAAAAAACCTCTGCAGCATTGAAGGTACCCAAGAAACACAGTGGCCTCCATCATTCTTCAATGGAAGAAGTTTGGAACCAGTTAGCTGCTCGGCCAAACTGAGCAATTGGGGAAGAAGGGCCTTGGTCAGCGAGGTGAGCAAGAACCCGATGGTCACTCTGACAGAGCTCCAGAGTTCCTCTGTTTAGATGGGAGAACCTTCCATAAGGAAAACCATCTCTGCAGCACCCCACCAATCAGGCCTTTATGGTAGAGAGGCCAGATGGAAGCCACTCATCAGTAAAAGGCATATGACACCCCGCTTGAAGTTTTCCAAAAGGCAACTAAAGGACTCTCAGACCTTGAGAATCAAGATTCTCTGGTCTGATGAAACCAAGATTGAACTCTTTGCCCTGAATGCCAAGCGTCACGTCTGGAGGAAACCTGGCACCATCCCTACGGTGAAGCATGGTGGTGGCGGCATCATGCTGTGGAGCTGTTTTTCAGTGGCAGGGACTGGGAGATTAGTCAGGATCAAGGGAAAGATGAATGGAGCAAAGTACAGAGAGATTCTTGATGAAAACCTGTCCAGAGGACAACAACCCTAAACACACACCCAAGACAACGCAGTAGTGGCTTCTGTACAAATCTCTAATGTCCTGGAGTGGCCCAGCCAGAGCCCGGACTTGAACCCAATCAAACATCTCTGGTGAGACCTGAAAAAAGCTGTGCAGTGACGCTCCCCATCCAACCTGACAGAGCTTGTGGGGATCTGCAGGGAAGAATGGTAGAAACTCTCCAAATACATGTCTACCAAGCTTGTAGCGTCATACCCAAGAAGACTCGAGACTGTAAACGCTGACACAGGTGCTTCAACAAAGTACTGAGTAAAGGGTCTGAATACTTATTTAAATGTGCTATATTTTTTTTAAACCAGTTTTTGCTTTGTCCTTATGGGGTATTGTGTGTACATTGATGAGGGAACTTTTTCTTTTTTATCCGAATAATGCTGTAACGTAACAAAATGTGGAAAAAGTCAAGGGGTCTGAATACTTTCAAAATTGCCTGTACATGGCGGCTATTTCAGAATGTCATGTGTGAATTGATGGTGCCACTCCAGGGGCTCTTCCGCCAGTGGTGCAGTTCCTCAAAGGGTGTGCACTGGCTCAGACCAGTCTCTAAACCTATTGCAGCCACTCGGGATTTAGCTTTGGTTTTGGGTGCTCTGTGTGTGACCCCTTTGAACCACAGGAGGCTGCGGATCTGAGTTTCCTCTCCTACAATAACTACCTGCTCATGGCTTTGACCTCTGATATGCGTGTTGGGGACCTCCACGTTTAACACCCTTCCTGTACTCAGTTCGCCCTGTGTGATGTTGCGTCCAAAATGCGACCTTCACCCGAAAAGTCATGGCTATGTCCTACAGGTCTTAAGCTTTTTGTTGTTGTTGATATTTCCCTTTTCAACTCCTCCTTTTGCTTTTGCCCGTTCCAAGCTTTACGCATGTACATTGAGCGGACCGGGCATATCCAGTTCTGTGACTAGCTTTTTATCTGTTTTGCTAATCCAGCAGATTTTTGTCTGTTTTACTTATGAAGCTCGCGACTGGGTGCTCTCTAGGCAGAGCATCTCCCACTGGATTGCGGAGACTATCTCCCTGGCATATAGCAGCAAGGGACAAGGGTTACCTAGCAGTGTACCTGCCCACTCCACTGGGGTCTGGCAGAGTCTTGGCCGTTATTTAAAGGGTTGACTTTAGGGGAAATTTGTGTTGTGGCGGGTTGGGCTTCAGTGTGCTTACAGCTGGGACAGGGGAAGGTCACTAGGCAGCATGCAGTGTGCGCAATTCCCAGAATACCGCTTCTTGCGGGGTCAAGGTCTTGGAGGTCTGCAGTGGACCGTTTCATTTAGTATTCGCTGGGCTCAGCTTTGGGCTTGATTTCATTTCCCCATAGTAGTGTTGTACCAAGAGTACTAACTGAAAGGGAACGTAACATTATGACTATAGCTACTGTTCCCTGAAGCAGGGAAATAAGGTACAACACCAGTTTGGCCCCGCACCGTCTATTCCTGGGCTCGGTGAAGAGCAGTATTTAATTGAAGGAATAAATCTGAGCTTCACGTTTATCACCTGTGGAAGGCCGGGCTTCCAGCAAGGTGCTGATTTCATTGGCCTTGTCAGGCTTGATTTTAGTTTTTCAATCGAGTTTGTGGGGTGCGACTACACCATAGTCGTGTTGTACCTCGTTTCCCTCCTTTAGTGAATGGTAGTAATAATCATAATGTTATGTTTTGGCCCTCCTGAATACATTTTGTGAAGTTACTTGTGAGCTTCTGCGTTTGACCTACAAATCAAATCAAATCTCCCTGCTCACTGTGGCACCATCCCACATGCACTGGAGACCACACGATTGGTTAAAAATGACAAGGGGGCAGGAGCTAAGGGGGACAGGGCAGACATATCAGCATGCAGCTGTCATTCTGATGCCTTCTGGTTGTGTGGCTGTCTCTTCCCCTAAGGACCTGCCTGGCAGAGGTTGCGGGAGATCATGAGTGAGAAAGCTTAGCTCTTTTGGGACAAGAGCGGGGACAGACTGTGTACATTTGATGTGACTGAGCCTGGTGCATACTGAATTGGAAACAAAGTGAGCTTGTCAGCCAATCCTAAGGGTCAAACTGGGAAGTTTACAGATTTACAAGAGTTCAGTGCACGTTTTCTTTGACTCACGCTAAACGAGTTCAAGCCAAGGACCGGCTCAAGAGGGTTGAGAAGCAAGAGAAACCAGCCAGGGGAAAGGAAGGTGAAAGGCAGAGGCCATCAACTTCTAGAAGGCAAGACTGGGAGCTGTTAATGCAACATGATCCTGTGGGTCTTGCCCTAAAAATACCGCCAGGCAGGAGAACGTGCACAGACTGTATGTGCCTAATTTTCCCAATTGGACTTCCAAAGCCGTCACAATTTTTTTTTTTTGGCTTGGGCACTTTGAAGGTAATCTAATCCAATGTAATTAAGTTTATTTGCTTTAGAACTTTGATAGCATAAGTTACAGGGATATTCTTAGCAATACATGAGCCCATTCAAACCACTTTAAAAGTTAGTGTTACATTTGAAAGGCTAAACAATAGTTATAATAATCAAAATGATCAAGTCTAGATGGGAAACTTACTTTTAATCTTCTCTTGAATCTCTCTACGTCCACCATCTACAAGAAATTGAGAAAAAGCGTCCAGTAAACATTGGGACCCATTTTGAATACGCAACTAATGCTATTATAAGACGGCATCACTGTGACAATGAAAAAGGCAGAGGTGCAGATGACCCTGAAGAAGGGAGCAGATGAGCGGGTGCGCAACGTCCCTAGCCCCATCTTCCTGCCAAAGCGGGCCAAAGCCAATCCTAACCCCGATCAGACGGTCCCCGACTCGGGGGCCTCCGCGTTTCCCACCCAGACCCCTCCTGTGTTTGTACGCAAAATGAGGAACGCCGCTGTGGGTACTGGCTGCGACATCCGCCTGAAAGTGGCGGTGGCAGGAGACCCGCAGCCCTCGCTCTACTGGTACCACAATGATGACCTGCTGAATATGGATAATCAGGAATACGGGGGCCTCTGGATCAGGGACTGCAAGCCCAGTGACGCCGGCCTTTACACCTGCATTGCCAACAACCATCTTGGGGAGGTGCGGAGTAGCGCCGTGCTCGCCGTCCTGGACCTGGGGGAAGGTAATGTAGACAGGTCACTTATGCTATTGTTTTGTGTTAAAAGTCCTTGTCCTCTTATCAATGTGTTTTTCTACTCAGTTCTGGCACAATCAAGGATGTTTTGGGGCCATGAATTTGGCGTCCCCCCATACATGCCCCCAATTAATACTCCCAGGTGTTTCAAGCCATTCATACTTAAGTATTGATCCAAGAATATGTGAGCAAATAAGGTTTGAGATTATTTAGAAAAACTTAAGCCGTTTACATTATCTCCACATTGTCATGACATGACAGTTTACCTATTGAATCTCTCAATGCTCAAAGCTTGTGGAAAGTTGAAGGGTTCACATAAATAGCATAATGAATCATTTAATTTAACCAGTCATAATGCGTGATTTGATTTGTAGCTATGTTTGTGCAGAGCTAAAGAGGGATTAATAGTGAAGACCAACAAAGACACAGTGGCAATGTGATAATGGACAACTTGTCCAACAGGCTGTACATTTGTAATGGTGGATCATAGGGAAGAGTTGGGTAACACTTGACATACATCCTGCAAGTATAATGTATTATGATGTAGTTATAATGCATTTTATGACTATATGCCCCCCTTATAATGTTGTGTTATCATTTATGATGATCCTGACTAACCAGCCATTTTGAGTCTGTTGAAATGAGGAAAGCATTGTGTCATATATGCTTACAACACATCATAAAGAATTATAAATTCATGCTTCAAGTTAAGTGTTACCAACAGTTTTATAGAGGTTAGAGTGCTTTATCCTCCTGGGTTACCTTGTTTTGTCCTGATGACTGAATCCTGAGGCCTGTTTTGTGGCTGCAGGAGTGATAGGATATCCAAAATCACTGCATAGAAGTATGGCAGCCTATATATATGACATGTTGCTTTAGGGTTGTGTTTGTAAACTGCATCAGGTTAATAAAGTAATAGTCTAATAAGTCTTAAACTTCCATAATCTCAAATAGAATTATGTAATATAATGTATTATAGCATGGCTCTGTCTTGTTTGGTGTTCTTGGGTCCTGGATCAGCAGGATGTTCGAGATTGACCAAATTGGATATCCTGAGGAAGTCGGGAAAAGCCTTCAAAACTGTCCACTAGGGGCAAGTTAGGCTTGGGTTTTGCTAGGGTGTTGTGGACTAGGGTGGTAGATGTGTGACTCTGGATTAGAAGGTTGTGTATTCAATCCCATTTGTGGACAGTTTTTTATTTATTTTAACCCTATCCCAAACCATCACACTTACCTTAACCATTTTGAATGAGTTCCTAAATTTAACCCTTAATTTAGAAATTTGACGTTTGGAGATATGGAACGATACAACTACATCTCAGACAGAGTTCAGAGTACCTCCCCATACTGTTTTATTTACTTTTCTGCTCTTTTGCCCACCAGCATTTCTACTTGCACATCACCATCTGCTCATCTATCACTCCAGTGTAATTTTGCTAAATTGTAATTACTTTTCTACTATGGGCTATTTATTGCCTTACCTCCTTATGCCATTTGCACACACTGTATATAGACTTTCTTTTTTTTCTATTGTACGCTTGTTTATTCCATGTGTAACTCTGTGTTGTTGTTTGTGTCGCACTGCTTTGCTTTATCTTGGCCAGGTCGCAGTTGTAAATGAGAACTTGTTCTCATCTAGCCTACCTGGTTAAATAAGGTGAAATTAAATACAAATATTTAAAAAACAGAGCAGCAGAAGCAACAAAAACCCTTTGGAATTTGACGTTTGGAGCAAGTTCGAAATTTGACATTTAAAGAAAATGGATGAATGTCTAATTCTGCAGTGAGACTGTGAGAGCTTATTTCCTGCATATCTTTCCACATTTTCAGGATAAACTTTATCATGTTAGCGTTTCAGTCTAATTTTACATTTCCAGGCTACCTGGATGTATGTTTAATCTACGATATTATAAACATACAGTGGCAGTGTGATTGAATCTAGCTCTCAGTCTTACATAGAGCCTTACATACGGATATGCATGTGTGTACAATCATTTGTAGGGTATGTGCTCATTATTAAATCAGTGACACCCTTTAGTTGTATGAAAATCAGCTATATGACTGATAGACCAAAGATTCAATGCATCCAGGAATCAGCACGCAATGATCACACTACTGAGCCAAGCTGAGCTGAGCCAAACCAAGCTGTATTGGGCTGACCTAGTTACGCATCCACCATAGTTGCTGGAACCGTGTTGAAAAGCAAAGTGTGAAAATATCAGAGCAAACACAGTTTTGTTCAGGTCTGGATGATAGTATGAAAAGGGTAATAGATGCTGTTTGGAAATACGTAAATATGCCTGTCTTTTGGCCATGTTTGTCTTGTAGGATGGGTTGACTGGTCTTGATCATCAGATGTAATACCAGGTATTCAGTGGTATACAGATCTAGTGTTTTTACCCTGGCTAAAGCCTGCTCCCAATCAGAGGAATTACTGTTTCAAACATGCCTAAGATCTCCTGTTCGCACTGCAGCTTCTTTCATTGCTGGCGTCGGGTAAATTTTTTTAAGGCAGTAACTTTTACAGTACAAGTTGTTTGTGTGGAACAAGCATTCAATAAAATTGGATTATACTGCAGCTTATACTCTTGTGATATTATTATGCAACACTTGAGAGTTTCTTATTTTCGTACAGCAATTACAGTATGTGATTCAAATATCACCTGTATGGTATACACATTTTAGGACACCCTCAGCTTCAACAGCCTCCTCTGTCTTTACTGCTACAATGTGCTTTTCAATCAAATGGGTGTAAACAAATGATTTCTTGCTCTTTAACTCTTGAAACTGTCCTCACTTGAAACTCTGTGTTTCAGTCCTCAGCCCTGACTGTGCCTAGTCAACAGCTGTCCTATCAGTCATTGGTAGTGCCTTACCCCTCTGCCTCTCTCTCTCCCTTCTCTCTCACTATCCCCTTCCCCCTCATAGATGACCATCTCTGCACCGCATGTTATTTATACCCATGGAATGTGCCAGGCCTCAGATTTGTGTAATGTTAATAGGCCACAGTGTCTCCAATTACACTGGAAGACATCACAGCTAATAATAGACCCACCCCCCTGGAAGAGGTTTTCAGAGGTCTCTATTATCAAAACTAAAATCTGAATGACCAGGGAATGAGACACATTTTATTTCAAACCCACACATCCTCTCAAAACATGTTGATACTATATTCTGAAGATGCCCACTCAGTACAGTATATATCCGTGGTCAGCCTATAGGCCCCAGGAGTATGATTTTAGCTAAACTGGCTTATTGGTGGGAGTTAGGACGGTTACCTGGCCAGTACCACACAAATACAAGGCCTTTTAACACTTGGCTCAGACAGAGGTCGGCTTCGCCTCGTGCCTACCCAGCTAGCAATGAGGAATCGGCCTATCCTAACCCCTGTTCAACCTCTCTTCCGTATCGTCTGAGATCCCTAAAGACTGGAAAGCTGCCGCGGTCGTCCACCTCTTCATAGGGGGAGACACTCTAGACCCAAACCGTCTACAGACCTATATCTATCCTACCCTGCCTCTCCCATCGTACCTTCTCCGCTATGCAATCTGGTTTCCGAGCTCGTCATGGGTGCACCTCAGCCACGCTCAAGGTCCTAAACGATATCATAACCGCCATCGATACAAGACAATACTGTGCAGCAGTCTTCATCGACCTGGCCAAGGCTTTCAACTCTGTCAATCACCACATTCTTATTTGCAGACTCAACAGCCTTGTTTCTCAAATGACTGCCTCGCTTGGTTCACCAACTACTTCTCAGATAGAGTTCAGTGTGTCAAATCGGAGGGCCTGTTGTCCGGACCTCTGGCAGTCTCTATGGGGGTGCCACAGGGTTCAATTCTCGGGCCAACTCTTTTCTCTGTATACATCAATGATGTCGCTCTTGCTGCTGGTGATTCTCTGATCCACCTCTACGCCGACGACACCATTCTGTATGCTTCGGGCCCTTCTTTGGACACTGTGTTAACAAACCTGCAGACGAGCTTCAATGCCATACAACTCTCCTTCCGTGGCCTCCAATTGCTCTTAAATGCAAGTAAAACTAAATGCATGCTCTTCAAACGATCGCTGCCCGCACCCGCCCGCCCGACTAGCATCACTACTCTGGACGGTTCTGACTTATGGTCAGACTGTAAACCTTCCAGACTCACATTAACCTCTTGATATTCCCAAACCCGCATGTGGTAGCGTAATCGCATCACCGGGGGCAAACTACCTGCCCTCCAGGACACCTACACCACCCGATGTCACAGGAAGGCCATAAAGATCATCAAGGACAAGAACCACCCGAGCCACTGCCTGTTCACCCCGCTATCATCCAGAAGGCGAGGTCAGTACAGGTGCATCAAAGCTGGGACCGAGAGACTGAAAAACAGCTTCTATCTCAAGGCCATCAGACTGTTAAACAGCCACCACTAACATTGAGTGGCTGCTGCCAACACACTGACTCAACTCCAGCCACTTTAATAATGGGAATTGATGGGAATTGATGTAAAATATATCACTAGCCACTTTAAACAATGCTACTTAATATAATGTTTACACACCCTACATTATTTATCTCATATGTATACATATATACTGTACTCTATATCATCTTCTGCATCTTTATGTAATACATGTATCACTAGCCACTTTAAACTATGCCACTTTGTTTACATACTCATCTCAGATGTATATACGGTACTCGATACCATCTACTGCATCTTGCCTATGCCGCTCTGTACCATCACTCATTCATATATCTGTATGTACATATTCTTTATCCCTTTACACTTGTGTGTATAAGGTAGTAGTTTTGGAATTGTTAGCTAGATTACTCGTTGGTTATTACTGCATTGTCGGAACTAGAAGCACAATCATTTCGTTACACTCGCATTGACATCTGCTAACCATGTGTATGTGACATGTGATTTGATTTGATTTGAAACATCGCCTGACAATAATTAGCATAACACAACGGACATAAATATCCCTAGAAAATATATTGAGACACAGCTTAGCCTTTTGTTAATCACCCTGTCATTACACAAGCATTTGTGTAAGTTTATCATAGCCTAGCATAGCATTATGCCTTGCTAGCAGCAAGCAACCTTGTCACGGAAATCAGAAAAGCAATCAAATTAAATCGTTTACCTTTGATGAACTTCGAATGTTTTCACTCACGAGACTCCCAGGTCGATAGCCAAAGTTCGTTTTTTCCCAAAATATTATTTTTGTAGGCGAAACAGCTCCGTTTGTTCTTCACGTTTGGCTGAGAAATCGCCCGGAAATTGCGGTCACCACAATGCTGAAAAATATTCCAAATTAGCTCCATAATATCGACAGAAACATGGCAAACGTTGTTTAGAATCCATCCTCAAGGTGTTTTTCTAATATCTATTCGATAATATATCCGTCGGGACAATTAGTTTTTCGGTAGGACCGATTGGAGTAATGGCTACCTCTGTATTTTACGCGAGAATCTCTCTCGGAGCCACCATGTGACCACTTACTCAATGTGGCCGCATAGGGCTATTCTTCAACAGAAATGCGAAAAACTATGTCACAATGCTGTAGACACCTTGGGGAATACGTAGAAAGTGTAAGCTCGTTGATGGTACATTCACAGCCAAATTAGGGAGTCATTGGAACGCAGCGCTTTCAAAACCTGGGGCACTTCCGTATTGGGTTTTCTCAGGCTTTCGCCTGCAACATCAGTTCTGTTATACTCACAGACAATATCTTTACAGTTTTGGAAACGTTAGAGTGTTTTCCATCGAAAGCTGTCAATTATATTCTAGCATCTTTTCCTGACAAAATATCCCGTTTAAAACGGAAACGTTTTTTTTCCAAAAATGAAAATACTGCCCCCTAGCACCAACAGGCATCTCCAATTCAAAACTAAATCTAGAATCGGCTTACTATTTCGCAACAAAGCATCCTTCACTCATGCCGCCAAACATACCCTTGTAAAACCTACTATTCTGCCGATCCTTGACTTCGGCAATGTCATTTACAAAATAGCCTCCAACACTCTACTCAGCAAATTGGATGCAGTCTATCACAGTGCCATCCATTTTGTCCAAAGCCCCATATACTACCCACCACTATGACCTGTATGCTCTCGTTGGCTGGCCCTCGCTTCATATTCGTCGCCAAACCCACTGGCTCCAGGTCATCTATAAGTCTTTGCTAGGTAAAGCCCCGCTTTATCTCAGCTCACTGGTCACCATAGCAACACCCACCCATAGCACGTGCTCCAGCACGTATAATTCACTGGTCACCCCCAAAGCCATCTCTTTCTTTAGCCGCCTCCTTCCAGTTCTCTGCTGCCAATGACTGGAACGAATTGCAAAAATCACTGAAGCTGGAGTCTTATATCTCCTTCACTAACTGTAAGCATCAGCTGTAAGAGCAGCTTACTGATCATTGCACCTGTACATAGGCCATCTGTAATTAGCCCACCCAACTACCTCATTCCCATATTGTAATAAATTTTTTGCTCCTTTGCACCCCATTATCTCTACTTGCACATTCATCTTCTGCACATCTATCACTCCAGTGTTTAATTGCTAAATTTTAATTATTTTGCCACTATGGCCTATTTATTGCCTTACCTCCCTAATCTTACTACATTTGCACACACTGTGTATAGACTTTTCTATTGTGTTATTGACTGTACGTTTGTTTATCCCATGTGTAACTCTGTGTTGTTTGTGTTGCACTGTTTTGCTTTATCTTGGCCAGGTCGCAGTTGTAAATAAGAACTTGTTCTCAACATGCCTACCTGGTTAAATAAATGGGAAATATATATATATATTTTTTTCATTTTTGTTTTTCAGCCTACTTTGCCGGAATCTTACCAGAATCCCCCCCAGAAGTGGCCAGATTTAAATTTAAATAAATGTATCCAAAATTACACGATTTTGAAATATTACTATTATACTGTACATACAAATTAAACCCATCCACAAAAAAAGATTTCTTGATCACAGAAACAATGAGAAAAATATTGAAAAATAAATAAATAATGAAATGCTAATTAGATAAAGCAGCCCGTGTAATCATCTGCCAGAGTGTAGCCCCAATTGGCCCGAGCCCCAAGTAATATATTTGGGCCAGATAAACCTCACCGGAATCGGCCCGAGCCGCATCTAATATGTTTGGGCCAGATATCTCACACCGGAATCGGCCCGAGCTCAATCCCTGCATCCTAGCCATAAGTAATACTGCCGAAGGTGGCCCAGACTCGGGCCACATGACGTCGGCCAGTCTGACTCTCAGCTGAGTGCCCCAACTCTCAGCCCGGAATAGGCCCAGATCCACTGTGCTAGCTGTGTAGTGATCGCAGGCATTCTGAATGGGTGGCAATGACAATTTAGTCGAAATAATTAGTAGGAAAACTCTTCACCATCGTTATGATGTCATCAGATCGACTTTAGATATGACAATGATGTGGCTTTGTGAGGCAGAGGTTGGCTTTTAGCTATGATAGCGCTAAACGGTCTTGGATATATTCTAGCTCTACACGGACTCAGATAATAGGCTAGCTATCTCTTCACATTCATGGATATCCAAGCAGTGAGAGGAGCAGTAGACACGACACATACCCGCTTTTAAACTGTGTGGCTGTAGTGGAAAGCCAGCTAGCGAGCTGAACCGTGTGCTACTACATTCATTTCTAGCTAGCTATTATAGCTAATCTGGTGCCCTTCATTAAATCTTAGCTACCTAGCTCCTGTAACATTATACTATATCTCAACTAAATCTGACAGCACCATAATGACACAGGGTATCATTGCCTTCTTCTTATTTTGAAATGTCCAGCCACTATAGTGCACTTACACAATCATGGTTCAATCACAGTAAAGCTGTGAAACCCATGACTAGGTGCTCTAATCACTTTTTTTTAAAACCGGCCTTATCGCTCTTTGTATAACTAAACATTTGAAGAAGTGGATAGATTGTCTCCCTCTCTCAACAACAACAAAAAAATAAATACACTCTGGGCAATATGCATTTTGGAAATTGTAGTGAGTGCACCATTCACTCATTTAGATCATTGGATGTTAAAGTGATAAGGAATGGAAGGAAGCCATCTTAGACTATTTGGACAGAATCACTCAAAGGATCACTCTGTGTGTGTAAGTCTGCCTCATATGATATCCCAGATCATCAGTATTATTTTTGCTGTGAAAAAGCACAACAGCCTTTTCTGTTCACCTTTTTTTATCTTGGCTCTTGATTCTCGTTTCAGTGTGCAGCAAGAGTTCAGTTGACTGTAAATAGTAGATACATGTTTTGTATTACAAACACAACAACGAGGACTGAAGTGTTGAATAACAAACCTGCATCTGTAGCTGAACTGCAATTCCCATGTTTCTATTGAGATAGCTCCTGACTACACAGGGTGACCATGGCATGGCATGGCAGTCTGTCTGTCTGAGCTGACCACAAATTGCATCGCGGGTTAAATAAAGCCTCCACGTCAGGGCAACACTCGTGCACATTGGACAACTCTTGATCCCATCCATTTCAGGACTACTGCAATTGCCAGGGATCTCCTCACACAATTCACAGAGACGATTCTCTCTCCTACAGTGTATCTCAACTTGCCAAAAGTGTGACAAAGATGTTTGCATCAGTACAGCAAGTCCTACTTGGCGATTCTAATTAATTTTGTATTTAAATGTATAAATGTATCTCTTTCGTCACATATATGCCTACTTTACATGCCTTCTATCAGTCTCTTTAAATAAGTACCACACTGGAAATTGCATCAAGGACCATATTGGAAGTAAGTTATCCACTGAACAAAAATGTTCACAAAATTATAAGTTGAATCAAATCAAAATACCTGGAAAGTATAAAGATAAAGATACCATAAAGATAGTTCAAATCGCAAACATGTTGTTTCACAATGTTTGAAAAAGCTGATGCTTTGAAGGCTAAAATCAAAGATCACTTCAGCATTTTAAATTCTGTGTGTAATTCCATTTTGAATGGAAATCTAACAACAGTGCTCTTGTTACTACTGAATAAAAAGGTGCTCATGCTTCAAAAAACAAGTTGAAAATAGTCCACATCATGCAGATAGTCAAATTCAGTGAGTAAAGCCAGGAATGAACAAAAAAACAAAAAAACAGACAGTGGGACAGAGTTACCAAGTATTTGCACCTGTTAGTTACAAGTAAAAGAAACAAAGCTAAACCATTTAAACTTGACTTTACTTGAAAGCCGTATTCCTTCTCTTTACCCTCATTTGACCTTTTCGTTCCATCGTGTATGTTTCATGGAAAAAGCAAATGCACATTTAGCACCAGTGCAAATGCTTAGTAAATCTGATCCAGCGACTTAATTCGTATGGTTTTTATCATTGTTCTTTATTATTTGTTATTTGGAGTAGAGTTGGTCAGAGACAGTTGTTTTTTTTTTTTTGGAAGTGTCATGGTTTTTTTAGACCAGAGGACATGACATGAGGCAGAATGGCAGTGGCATCAGAAACCCGACAGTGCAAGGGGTGAGCGTGGGGGATTTCCAACCCATTGCTCGGATTCCACTGAACATATGAACAGGGGACAGTGAGAGCAGCAGCAGAGGGAAAGATGGGTGACAACAAGATCGGTCTTAGAAAAGAGGTTCACAATTGCAAAGTGTAAGCAATGGTTGGAGAGAAAGGGAGAGTAGGGTAATGGACATTATAATAAACATTTTGTCATCTAACCAATTCTCCCATATTCAGCAGCTCAATATGGTTCTTCCTCACAAAGAATGGTCAGGATTTGAGATATGTGTTCATACACAAGTTATAAGGAAGCAATTGCATTGGACACCCTTGCTCTAGGTCAGTGGTACTCGTTGTGCTGCCCCCAGGCCACAAGCGGCCCGCGAGCCCTTCATTTGTGGCTCGCAGTGATTTTCCTATTTTCCATTCATAATACATAACAACGATACAATTTCAATTCAATGTGTTTAATGCAGACCTGAATCATTTCATTGAATATATCGATTGTTCCCTGGATGGCAGACAGATGGCAGTATAGTGCAGCTGTTAAACAGGAAGGTCATAATGGAACGTTTGCGGAAATAGAACGCAACTGCTCAGCTACAGCAACCGACACATATCAGTTTGCTACTAACTAATATTTGCAGTCTGGTCGACATGGATCGATTTATTGTAAAAATTTAACGTAAATCTATTGACAATGAAAATGAGGGGGGGCAAGCTGGAGAACAACGTGACAGCTATGAACAAACAACCACCGGAGGACCAGGAAATGGCGGAGGGAAAATGCAGCTAGCTAACGTAGCTAACCTAGCTAACGTGGCTCCGGTGGCTAAGAGAAGGATATGGTAGTTTCAAGAAGAACACAGAAAGAGAAATGAACAGACAGGTATTTTTTTGTACTGCATAATGGGACTAGCTCACTTTGTCTTATTTGCCAGAAGGCAGTCAATTGTTTAAAACAAGCAAAGTTAGAGCGACATTTCCAGTCACACCATGCCCACTTTGACAAAACATATCAAAGCAACCTCAGAAACAACAAAATAGTGCACCTCAAAGGGCAACTGTCACGCCTGCTCCCGCTCCCCCTCTCTGGCGCTCGTTGGGTCACCAGGCAACCCATCATTACACACACCTGTCACCATCGTTATGTGCATCAGCGCTTTATTGGACTCACCTAGACTCCTTCACTTTGTTGATTGCCCCTCTATTGGTCTGTTCCTCAGCTTGATCCCTGTGTCAGCATTAATGTAATTTTGTTTCCCCTGTCCAGACGCTGTCCGTGTTTTGTTTCATGTCCGTTATTTATTGAATGTTCACTCCCTGTACTTGCTTCTCGTCTCCCAGCTTCTGTTCTTACAACAACAACAAATTATGGACAGATCTAGCACAGTTGCAGAGAAAACAACAGAGGCAACATATGAAATTGCTTAGATACTCGAGAGAAACAAGAAGGCCTTCACAGACGTGGAGATTGTCAAATAATGTTTTTTGGCCTCAGCCAAAATATTGTATGCTGATTTCACAAAAAAGGAAGCTATTGTAAGCTAATTAGGGACTGCCACTCCCAGACTCGACCATAACAAGACGGATAGAAGACATTGGCAAGGACATCGGTAGGCAACTGATTACTGACACATCCATGGCGCTGTGTTTTAGTATTGCGCTTGACGAAAGCACTGATGTAAGTGATATTGCCACATTATGTGTTTGGGTCCGTTTCCCTCAAAACGAGTGGTTCAGAGAGGAACCTTTGTTTCCTGCCCCTTCAGGGACAAGGAGAGGTTAATCTGAAAGCCCTTGTTACATTTTTGATGATAATAATATTGACTGGTCAAATTTAGCATCTGTGTGCACTGAACATGTGAGGGACGGAGAAGGGACTCATAGACCTGATGAGAAAGAGAGTATATTCCCGAATTTGTTACGTTCCATTGTATCATTCATCAGGAAGCACTTGTGGTTAAACTCAGACTGTGACTTACAGAATGTGATGCAGCAAGTCGTGCGCGTGATGAACATTATTATTGCGAGGGCACTGAATCACCGGCAATGCCAGACAGAATACAGCGACTATTTCACAATGAGGTGCGATGGCCGTGAATTTGTTGCAAGCAAGGGGAGAGAAGAGCCAGAGCTGGATGATCCACAGTGGATATTAAAGCTGTTTTTTTTAACTGACATCACCTGCCACCTGAACACGGTGAATCTCCAGCTCCAAAGGAAAGCTAAAACTCTGGGCAAAATGCTGCGTGTGTGTGGTCACAGCATTTCAAAATAAAATCACCACACTGCTCATACCTGTCAGACAGTTTGATAATTTCCCAAAACTCAGAGCAGTCACCACATACAACCCAGACATACTGCAACATTTTAGCTATGATGCATTTGTACGTGTGTTGGAAGAGTTGAAGTTTGAGTCAAGATTCAAGGATATCATGGAGTACAAGGAGTTTTCAACTTCATTGAGAACCCCTTTCATGTGCCAGTGTCATCTCTGACCCCAGTCATCACAGCCCTCTGTCCTGACCGTGCTGGAATAGAGTGAGATAATGGGGCTGCAGGCAAATGACACATTGCAAGGTGAGCTAAGGTTTTACCTATTTCTGGAGCCTTGTGTCAGTCAGAGTATCCACTTCTGAAACAATGTGTGCAAAAGGTGATATAATTCTTTGTCAGCACTTATTCATGTGAAGCAACATTTTTAACAATGAACATTGTGAGAAAAAAAACTGAGAAACAGACTGACCAATGCACACAGGGCTTTCCTCACAAGTAGCAACAACAGACTATACATTTAGAATGAATTCAGTCAAGGAGCAGAAGGGACATTTTCGCTCATCCAGCTACTGAGGTAACCGTTAACATGGGTCTTACACGTGATAGCATATTTGATGTGTGTATGTATATATTTGTGATGTGCTGTACGTCAAGTCAATTGCATGTGCTCTATCGCTCTGAAGTTGCTCTCAATTTGTACGTCAAGTCAATTGCATGTGCTCTATCGCTCTGAAGTTGCTCTCAATTGATAATATTGGGGGGAAAAGTAAACAAATTAAAGATCTGTGCGGCCCTCTGAATTGATTGTCTCAACCCAAAGTGGCCCCCTTACAAAAAATAGTGAGTAACACTGCTCTAGGTTATGTATCAGATCTAACTAATCTGGGGCAAATTCTATGGATGGACTTGAGAAACGTACAAGTTAATTACTTTGTACTGAGGCGTACAGCAGGTCAGCCACCAGGGGGAGACTCGTCGAGGCCTGGTAACAGATGGAGTATACATCACGAAGCGATGGCTCCATCTGCTGGACGTGCCAGGTCTCGACGGGCTCTCCAGCCAGGACTAATTGGGGCTGATTGGGAGCTGGTGAGTAATCAAGGGCGGATTGCTCACCAGCTGTGCAAGGCTCATAAAGCTGCCAGAAGGGCAGCACACAGGAGGAATGGGGGAAGGAAGGACTCCCATGGTATTGTTGGTACGGTTGCAGAGGTAAGAAGAGGGAGTTCGGTTTTGTGCCCGACAGGATACAGCCAGACCCGGAATACCAGAAGAAGGCATCCCTGAGAGGGCGTCGTAGGGGAGACCTATCCTTTTCTTTTTGATCTATTATTTAAATAAACACCATTGAAACTGAGCTAATCCTTCTCTGTCCAGTCTGATATGGGTAAACGTCTTGACCAAACTCCCTGGTCTGCCACAGTACATTTTACACCTCTACTCAGTGGTGATTTTTAGCATGTAAATCTTGGTTGACCCACATTCATTTTGTGGAATGTATGCCAGCAAAGCCACTACACAACAGAACACAACACTAAACAATACATTAATTGCACTATAACGGTGACAAACGGTGCCCACAAACTGTTAGGGCGTGCAGTACATAAAGCAGTCCCAACAATAGTCCCAACACCTTACCACTGCTACACCTGGCTATTGGCGGAGCCTTGTCTGGTAGCGAAATAGTTCATTCAGCCTCATTTACTGCCTTTAAAAAACAAAATCTGTAGATGCTCATCAAACAGACTATCAGTAACTGTCACGCCCTGGTCTAAGTATTTTGTGTTTTTCTTCATGTATTGGGTCAGGCCAGGGTGTGGCATCGGGTTTTTTGTATTGTGGTGTGTTTTGTCCTGGGGTTCTGGTGTGTATGTATTGGGATTGTAGCTAGTGGGGTTATCTAGCAAAGTCTATGGCTGTCTGGAGTGGTTCTCAATCAGAGGCAGGTGTTTATCGTTGTCTCTGATTGGGAACCATATTTAGGCAGCCATATTCTTTGAGTTTGTCGTGGGTGATTGTCCTGAGTGTCTTGATGTCCTTGTTTGATGTTAGTTGACACAAGTATAGGCTGTTTTCGGTTTTCGTTTCGTTTATTGTTTTGTAGTGTTCGTGTTTAGTCGTGTTTACGTTTGTTTAAATAAACATGGATCGCAATCGACACGCTGCAGTTTGGTCCGACTCTCCTTCACTATATGAAAGCCGTTACAGTAACATGTCAACAGCATGTCTGTTGACTTGCATCATGTCACTGATAGTCTGTTGATGGTCCTCTGTGGCTCAGTTGGTGAACCATAGCGCTTGAAACATCAGAATCATGATTCCAGCAGGGACCACCCATGTGAAAAATCTATGTACGCATGACTTGGATAAAAGTGTCTGCTAAATTGCATATTATCGTTTGCTGTTGAGCTACAGATGGACTATCCGAACTAAATGTTGACTCTTTTTCCACTTATTGTCAGTTTGCAAATAACACATTTTCCATTGTTGTTACATGTTTGTTCACCTTGACACTTGTTTGAGCTTGCCTCTTCCTTGAGAGTTTCCTCTCCTTAGTAGGAACACACTCAATGTCTTTTGGGCATATTTGTGTGCTGTAGCATGGCACTATTCTCAGTGAGCTTAGCCAGCGCAATATATTGATTCACAGAGTTTTGGAGAGAAATTGGGATCTTAAGCAAGGACATGTTTGCAGTCATGCAGCGCTAGCCTAGTATGTTATTGTCACTTCAAATATCCATGCCTGACAAACATTTTTATAAGGGTGTTTGATGTTTGGTATAGTTTTATCTGCTCAAATTGTGGATTTATTGTTTGTAAACCAGAATGGAGAGTCACTGTAGCCTACATATCTAACCCTTACAAAAGAAAACATACAAACAAATCACATGTGAAAAATGTCACATGTAAAAACAATGTGTTGAAATTTTCCCGCCTGTGATATTTCACATGTACATTTTTCGGACCTTCCCTTGGTCATATTCTCGCGGGGCAGAAATCTCAGAGACCAATTGGTAAACTCTGATTTACCACCCCAAGATATTCCTGAACAACGTCTATTTGCGCCCCTACTGGATGGAAATTACAAATGTAATGGCTGTGCTCAATGCAATGGCACTTATAAATGTAGATCCTTCAAACACCCACAAACAGGGAAATCGATCCCAATAAAAGGTGTTATTACGTGCTCCACTAAGGCAGTTATTTATCTTATAACTTGTCCTTGTGGTAAAAATGATGTGGGTAAAACAAAGCGCAAATTAAAAATACGTATCTCAGAGCTTCATAGCACCATTAGGTGTAAAAACTTTACTTATCCAGTTGCGGCCCACTTCTTGGAGGCAGGCCACTCGATTTCGTCTCTGCGTTATATTGGCATCGAACATGTCACCCTCCCTAGGAGAGGGGGTGACCTTGATAATTTATTGTTAAAACAAGAGGCTGCCTGGATCTTTAATTTAAAGACCCTTGCGCCCTTCGGTCTCAACGTAGACTTTGATCTGAAGCCATTCTTGTGATTATTGTGACTTTGCCATTGTAATTGTTTGTAAACTTGTATAGTCAAATTAATCTATGATCGTATGCTATCCATTTGTTTGTATGCTGTTCTTTGTATGACATTTTAATGTTTGATTATTAACCAATGATATTAGGCCACTCCTGGCCATGATTACAGACACCTGTGTCTTTTGACACTATATAAACGAGTCATCCCGCAGTGTTTGTGATTATACCCTGATGAAGAAAGCTTGGCTGTCGAAACATTGGTATTACATTTTTGCATCTGAGCTCCTAGAGTGTGAGTCTTTTATTTTCACATGTACGTTTTTCACCTGTTTTTCCCATGTGAATTTTTTTCTCCCAATTTTCACATTTATTTCACCACTTCCAGCTACGTCTGGGGACCAACCATGACCGAACCTGCTTAGCTTCAGAGACTAACTAGCAGGGTGCTATGTTTCTGGAATGAAACTTGCAGCTGGAAAAAAGGAAAATAAGGCAGTGAAAGCAAAGGCCAGCGTAACAACCAAAGATAGGGAAAATTGCAGGAAAGAGGGAGGCGTTTTATTTAATCGCATGGTAATTGTTTTTAAATCACTGAACTATATTTTTGCAACCATTTACAATTCATTTGTTCTCCCATTTAAAAACAATTTCCTTGCAAATGTTTTGTTATCAATACTTCTGGGTTTATGTTTGCTGTCATTATCATTATTTTTGTTTGCAATACTAAGAATCTGGTTCTCAACTTCAGAGGTTTTGCTTGATATTAATGGCACAAAAGTAACTCACTCACTAGAGTATTGCACCATATAATAGCACTATTCCTCTATTAAAGGTATTTAAAGCGGCAATCCTTAATTGAAACATGAACAAAGTGTTCTCTCCTCCACAGTTTCAGTAAAAAGCAGAAGGATTGGGCTGGAGAAATGCAGCCATTCTCAAATCCATAGATTACGCTATGGATGCAAGGACTGACCATCCATAATATCAATATTATAGTTTTAACCATGTTTTTAGTGGTTGTTTACATTGAGTTTGCTTATATTTTGGGTTCTGATGGGGTACAACAGTTGAACTAAGCTCATGGTGTATTTATACTTATATATTCTTCAAGAATCAATAAGTACGTAACATTAATTTACAAGTCAAACAAATGGATGTAGCAACTAAGGCTTGCCCTTTTAATTAACAGGCAGTGACTATACTGCAGAACTGGAGTAAGTCGCCATTTGATCGTGATTCATTAACCTGCACCCCCCCCCAAAAAACAAAATAACGGTTGTAATTGCAAGTTCACGTGAAAAACAATCACACGTGTGGAGTTTTCTTACATGTGAAACTGCATGTCCGATTTGAATATGTGAAACAGCAAAAATATATTATTCTCATCACGTGAAAAGGTGAACTCTTTGAACATGTAAACTCTAAATGTAATACTTGTGGAAATATGTTTTCGCGGATGAAATTTGAGCTCAACATTAGTTGAAAACAGCAATTTCACATGTGAAAATGCGATTTCACATGTGAGAATGCGATTTCACATGTGAATCTGCAAATTTGACGTGTTTTCTTTGTAAGGGAAAATATAGCCCTCAGCTTGTTTGATGTCACATTCAGTTGTTCATTAGGGATGCAGAGTAGTGAGGAGGGTCCTGACTAGAATCCTCTCTTCAATGCTTATCTTTTCTCTACTTGCACACAACATTGCCTTATTAAGCCAACCCAGAACTGTTATCTAGACAGAGACTTGGGGAAGAAAAAAAGAAAACACAGGGAAAGAAAAGTCGACCTACGCTTCTTCACGGCACTATTTTCAGGGGACGCTGATTCACACCCACTGCTGCCTCTCTGCCTCTCCTTTCTCGCTCTCCCTGCGGTGAGAGACACGCATGGGGGGAATGCGCCCGCTGTCTCTGGCTACTGTTGTGAGACGCAGATTATTCTTTCTGAAAAGCTAATAGTATTTGATGCTCTTCTGCTTGTCGACACAACAATCTGTGCTTTACAGTGGCATTCCTTTACTGATCCACATTGACTCTCAGGAGGATCAGGGAGTGATAATGATAATCGTTGTAATGATTATGCAATAAACCCTGGTGCCTTGATGCCTATGTTTCTCTGCACAGCACGTTGGAAAATGCAATTGTTGAATAACAGATTCCATTTTTTTGGAGCTCAGTTCTTGCAAGTTGATTCTCGGGGTACGATAAAAAATCAGTATCTTAGTGAAGAGGATCTCCTTTTTCTGCACACATTATAATACTCAGACCCAACCAGAAAAAAATTGTCAACCAAAGACCCAAGGCAGGCATGAAGAAAACCAGGTCAAAGAAATTCCTCCAGGTGAGTTCAAACTGTTCTGAAAGAATCTGACATAGTGATTTCGCTCTGCGCATTGCCATTTTTAGTCGAATAAAAATGGCATTTGTATGTTGTCATGTAGGTTAATGTCATATCGCAGCATGCTAATTGATGAGTAGGACTTGATCTACACACTAATTCATGATTATATATGATTGCATGATTTACAATGATTTATCTAAATGTGTTAGTGATGAGCATTATACTCTTACCAATGCCTTCGAAAAGTATTCAGACCAGTTGACTTTTTCCACATTTTGTTATGTTACAGCCTTATTTCTAAAATGGATGATATATATAATAATAACGAAGCAAAACAAAAAAATGTTGTTGTAATTTTAGCAAATGTATTACAAATAAAAAACAGAAATAACTTATTTACACAAGTATTCAGAACCTTAGGTATGAGACTCGAAATTGAGCTCGGGTGCATCTTGTTTCCATTGATCCTCCTTGAGATGTTTCTACAACTGGTATGTATGAAAGGCACATATCAGTCTATATAACGTCCCACAGTTGACAGTGCATGTCAGAGCGAAAATCAAGCCATGAGATCAAAGGAATTGTCCGTAGAGCTCCGAGACAGGATTGTGTCGAGGCACAGATCTGGAGAAGGTGCCTTTGTCAGGGAGGTGACCAAGAACCTGATGGTCACTTTGACAGAGCTCCAGAGTTCCTCTGTGGAGATGGGAGAACTTTCCAGAAGGACAACCATCTATGCAGCACTCCACCGATCAGGCCTTTCTGTTATGGGTGGCCAGACGGAAGCCACTCCTCAATAAAAGGCACATGACAGCCCACTTGGAGATTGTCAAAATGCACCTAAAGACTCTCAGACCATGAGAAATAAGATTATCTGGTCTGATGTAACCAAGAATGAACTCTTTGGCCTGAATGCCAAGCATCACGTCTGGAGGAAACCTGGCACCATCCCTATGGTGAAGCATGGTGGTGGCAGCATCATGCTGTGGGAATGTTTTTCAGCGCCAGGGACTGGTAGAAGGACTGGGAGAGGCAAAGATGAACAAAGTACAGAAAGATCCTGGATGAAAACCTGCTCTAGAGCCCTCAGGACCTCAGAGTGGGGCGAAGGTGAAGATAGATGTGCAGCAACGCTCCCCATCTAAACTGACAGAGCCTGAGAGGATCTGCGTTGAAGAAAAGGAGCAACTCACCAAATACAGGTGTGCCATGCGTGTAGCTTTATACCCAAGAAGACTCGATGCTGTAATAGCTGCCAAAGTTGCAAAGAACTTCGAAAAGGGTCTGAATACTTATGTCAATATGATATATATATATATATATATATATATATATTTGCTTTGTCCTTATGGAGTATTGTGTGTCGATTTAAGAGTCTATTTTTGTTGCCTTTTCAGAATAAGGCTGTAAAAAAAAAGTGGAAAAAGTCAAGGGCTCTGAATACTTTTTGAAGGCTGTAGGCAGTAGGCAATACATTTCTAGGTTCAGATGCCATGGAGATGATAAGAGGTTGTCAGTTTGATCCACTTGCAGGGATTATTATTCTCACAATATGGCAATGTTCTTATTCACAGATGACCTATTTTTTTTTCAGAAAGATCAGCAGCCATCTGGAATTAGCAATCCTGGATAATTGTATATGCCCCCCCCCCACCACCCACCCCCACCCCAGGACAAAAATTATGACCATGCTTGCACTTTAACTAGCATATATGAATTATCTGAGAAAAGGTTGCATCCTGAAAGACTTGTCTACGTGACAACCATTGTCATATTTACCAGCCTGTCAGCTAATGACACTTAAGAAATAAACATATCTTATGCCATATTATTTATGCCCCAGGCTATTGTATCACATGACCCAGGGCTGGCTCTTGCCTTTAAGCAAGATTTTTATTGGAGGGCAGCCACCTCAATGCAAAACATTTTGGTGCCCCCCCTTGAGGGCAGAGATAAAAATGTTAGTTTATAATGTCATTTCCTGCAATTCCGCACATTTTGCCATTGAGCCCAGAGAATGTTCAGCAGTTTTATAGAAAATGTAATGCAATTTAACTAATTTTGCCATGGGGCAGAGAGAAATCTCTGACCTACAGTACATTTTTAGATTGGTAGTTAGTCTAGCCAGCTATCTAAACGTGTAGTAATCATAGCCAAATACTGACCGGACACGCAGGACACATGCCCAGGGGCCCTGACCTCCAGGGTGCCCCCATTGACTTTGTTAGTCATTCTCACTCAGATATGATATTAACATGACATACAGTTAAAGCCCTGACCTCACTCCTATAGAACATTTTTTGGCAGAATTGAAAAAGCTTGTGCAAGCAAGGAGGCCCACAAACCTGTCTCAGGAATGGGCCAAAATTCACCCAACTAATTTGGCAAATTGTCAACAAATTGAATGACTGACATAACAAGAGAAACTGCTGATGCACAAACAAATTTCGAAACTGCACCTCGTATTCTACTATTCTCAATACTAAGTTGAGAGTTCCTAAATTTATATTTTAGGGTCTACCCCCTAGTGGCCAGGGGCCCTACCCGGCCGCTTATGTCGCTTATGCCTGGAGCTGGCCCCGATATGACCATTGTTTACTTTCCACAATTTCAGGAATTTATTATTTTCTTTCATAAGTTCTCTATCTAATACATGCTAGATAAGAATGAAGAGGGTGGATAATGTAACCTATTGATCAGGTACTATAGCAGCCTAAACTTCAACTTCAGAGAAGGTTGTTTTATAGCCCTTCTCTCTCATGACTTGTTGTGTGTGAGGACTAAAATGACCAGTCAAGTATGTTGGCCCTATGTTGGCAGGTCACTCTGTATGTCTGTAATTTTGGAAAATGTAACAGGAGCCCTTAGCTGCGCTTCTCGCTTCTGGAAGCATGTTCCAGAGTGTCCCGGGACAGCAGAGTGGTCATGATAGCTCTGCGTCATTAAAGCCTGCTGGCACTGTCGTCATATCCCCCAGACTTTCTATTCAACAGCTGTAGGCTACAATCCCTGCCGACCTCTCTAAAAAGGTCCCCTTAGGCATCCTGGGAGAAAACATATTACTCTCCACTCGCTCGCTCACTCACTTACTAATCTCTCACATGTTGCATCATACAGCACCAAAAATGCATATGAGCAAAGGAAATGATATTATCCCTCTTAGTATATAATTATAACAGCAAAACATTTACTGTATTATATTTATGCATTCTAATACTGTTTAACATGGCATTAAATCACTTTTTGTTTCTCCTTTCAGAAAACTGGCAACTCAAAGCAGCCATTTGGATCATCCACTCATGGTGTGTTCGGAGTTAGCAATAACAGGTTACTAGAACACATTACCTATGGAAGCTACAGGTAACTGCCAAAATAATGGAAACACTTGATTAAATGAGGGATACAAAGTATATTGAAATCGGATGCTTCCGCACAGGTGTGATTCCTGAGAGATTTAAGCAATTAACATCCCATCATGCTTAGGGTGAAGTATAAAAATGCTGGGCAGGCCATTATTTTGGCTATGCCCCCATAGGATGACAATGCCCCCTTCAACAGGGCATGAATGGTCACTGAATTATTTGATGAGCATGAAAACAATGTAAACCATATGCATTGGCTGCCTCAGTCACCAGATCTCAACCCAAATGAAGCCTTTTGGGAGATTCTGGAGTGGTGCCCGAGAGAGCGTTTTCCACCACCTTCAACAAAAAGCGATTTAACTTATTATATAAATTGCACCTATGATTTTATTTTTTACCTATCGTCAATCAGAACTGTAGTATAGTATAATTATGTTGATTCTGTTAATTCTGTTGTAAGCTAATTCATCTCATACTCAAATCAAGTCTAACCAATCAGATGAACATCAAACGATCATTGAGTTCCAATCCATCTCAAGCAGTGAGCTTTGAGCATCTAATCCTCCCATGTTGAGGTGGAGAACATCTCATGAGAGCTGCTGGGTTACCGATGACTCAGTGGAGTCTGATCTATTCTGAGCTGTAACCGTGACTTGGTGTGGTGGAGCTGTATGTTGAGAGTGTTTGGCAGTCTGAACTCAGTGGTGCTGTAGAGATGTTCAGGTGGTGTAAATGATGATGCAGTTGAGTACAGCTTAGCTGAAGGTTATGTTCAGTGAGTGGTTGTGTTCTGAGTTGTACTCTTTTGCTGTGAGCCACAAAACATTTTGCAACCTACAATGAAGTCATGTCCAATGTTTCACTCTGTCTTGCATGAGGCAGTTTTAATCACTGCTCTTTGACTCTTAGCTCAAATTCAGAATGCCTGTCTTGTTTGAATAGACAAGAAGAAGTATGATTCACTCATGATAACCAAACTGACTCAACCGATTCACAAAAATGAATTGCTCCAAACTAATGATTTCAAAGTTTTCCGTGTATCCTTTACTGTGTTTGAGGTAAAGAATTACAGCATTGTGTTGAAACGTTTTTCAAACTTCACATCTCTCCCTTACAAAAATGTATTTGTGGCAGCAAACTTCCTGCAAGTTTGTGGCAAATTTGCTGCAAAATAAATAGTAAAAAAAATAAAATGTTGCCAGAAGTTTGCAAAGGTTGCCTCTAGTGGTGAATTTGTGGTAAACCTTTGGCAACAATAATATTTATTGCCACTAGCGGTAAACAGTTCGCCAGAGGTTTGCCAAAGTTGTCCGGTGAGTGTCTAACTTATTAATTTAACTTCCTAATAAACGTGAACATTTTATTAGCTAAATGATGCAAAGTATTTTTTTAAACATTTATTTAACCAGGCAAGTCAGTGAGGAACACCTTCTTATTTACAATGACAGCCTACCCCGGCCAAACCCTAAGCCGTACAATTCTGGGCCAATTGTGCACCACCCAATGGGTCTCACAATGATAGCCAGTTGTGATACAGCCTGGAATCAAACCAGGGTCTGTAGTGACGCCCCTAGCACTGAGATGTAGTGCCTTAGACCGCTGCGCCACTCGGGAGCATAGGTAGCAATGTCATGTTTTATGGGATAGAGGCTCTCATGCCTCAAACAGATCACCAGGCTCCCTTGCCTCAGCCGGTTTGTCAGGCTCTCATTCCTCAGCCGGATTGCCAGGCTCCCCTGCTATAGCCAGTTCGTCTGGCTTTCATGCCTTCACTGGATCGCCAGTCTCCCTTGCTTCCACCGGCTCATCAGGCTCTCATGCCTCAGCCGGATCGCCAGGCTCCCCTAACTCAGCCGGTCTGTCAGGTTCCTGCACCCTAGCCGGTGACAGGTTCCCACGCATCAGCAGGGGTGACTAGCACAGAATGGAATATGTTCCGGAATTTATCCAATGGCATTTAGGAATACACCACCTCAGTCATCGGCTTCATCAATAAGTGCATCGATGATGTCATCTCCACAGTGACTGTACGTACGTATCCCAACCAGAAGCTATGGATTACAGGCAACATCTGCATCGCGCTAAAGGCTAGAGCTGCCGCTTTCAAGGAGGATGGATGACTGTGTTATAACGCTCCCGGTAGCCGACGTAAACAGTACCTTTAAACAGGTCAACATTCACAAAGCCGCTGGGCCAGACGGATTACCAGGACGTGTACTCAAAGCATACGCGGACCAACTGTCAAGTGTCTTCACTGCCATTTTCAACCTCTCCCTGACCGAGTCTGTAATACCTACATGTTCAAGTAGACCACCTGTGCCCAAGAAAGCGAAAGTAACCTGCCTAAATTACCGCCCTGTGGCACTCACGTCTGTAGCCATGAAGTGCTTTGAAAGGCTGGTCATGGCTCACATCAACAGCATCCTCCCGGACACCCTAGACCCACTCCAATTCACATACCGGCCCAACAGATCCACAGATGATGAAATCTCAATCACACTCTACACTGCCCTTTCCCACCTGGACAAAAGGAACACCTACCTGTATATGAGAATGCTGTTCATTGACTATAGCGTTCAACACCATAGTGCCCACGAAGCTCATCACTAAGCTAAGGACTTTGGGACTAAATACCTCCCTCTGCAACTGCATCCTGGACTTCCTGAGAGGCCGCACTCAGGTGGCGAGGGTAGGCAACAACACATCTGCCACGTTGATCCTTAACACCGGGGCCCTTCAGGGGTGTGTCCCCTCCTATATTCCCTGTTCACCCTCGACTGCGTGGCCAAACACGACTCCAACACCATCATTTAAGTTTGCTGAAGACGAAACAATGGTAGGTCTGATCACCGACAACGATGAGATAGGCCTATAGGGAGGAGGTCAGAGAACTGGCAGTGTGGTGCCAGGACAACAACCTCTCCCTCAATGTGAGCAAGACTAAGGAGATGATCGTGGACTACAGGAAAAGGCGGGCCGAACAGGCCCCCATCAACATCGACAGGGCTGGAGTGGAGCAGGTCGAGAGTTTCAAGTTCCTTGGTGTCCACATGACCAACAAACTATCATGGTCCAAAAATACCAAGACAGTCATGAAGAGGGCACAACAAAACCTTTTCACCCTCAGGAGACTGAAAAGATTTGGCGTGGGTCCTCAGATCTTAAAGGTTCTACAGCTGCACCATTGAGAGCATCCTGATCGTTTGCATCACCGCCTGGTATGGCAACTGCTCGGCTTCTGACTGTAAGGCGCTACAGACGGTAGTGCGAACGGCCCAGTACATGGGGCCAAGATTCCTGCCATCCATTTACATTGACCCACCCCCCCCCTCTCTTTTGTACACTGCTGCTATTTGCTGTTTGTTTGTTACCTATGCATAGTCCCCCCCCCCCCCTACATGTACACATTACCTCAACTAGCCTGTATCCCCGGCACACTGACTTGGTACCGGTGCCCCCTGTATATAGCCCCTTTATTGTTATTCTTATTGTGTTACTTTTAATGATTACTTTTTATTTTAGTAAATATTTTCTTCTTCTTGAACTGCACTGTTGGTTAAGGGCTTGTATGTAAGCATTTCACGGTAAAGTCTACACTTTTTGCATTCGGCGCATGTGACAAATAAAGTTTGATTTGATCTGATTTGATCTGGCTGATCTAGGGTGTAGCCAACAGTTGAAAATGAGAGTTTCTATTGGACAAATTCAGGTATGTTTATCCCTGTTTTATACACGTGGTGGGTCTAATCCTGAATGCTAATTGGTTAAAAGTGCATTGCAGCCGGTATCTATTCCACAAGTTACCACCGGCTAAATCTATGATGTTAAAATGCCTATTTACACTGTTCCATGTGACTGCGCAATCCATTATCATATTAACCCAGGCAGGGAAGTTATAAACTTGATCTTCACTATACGTATTATCTCACATTTCTTTTAGATTAACATCTAGTTTTCAACAGGAGAGATTTGTATAAACCTTGCTGTCTGTCTCTCTGACAAATGCAACGTTGTTTCAATATTCAAATTCAATCTCGAACTGTCCCATAGTAATGAACGTGTAGGGTCAGGAGTCGGGACAAGAGAGGGGGGCAGGCAGCGTTTCTCAGCCAGTATAAATCATGAATCAGCTTGCACAATTTTTATGGATATATACAAAGAAATTTAATAAATGTGAAAATGAAACAAATTGCAGCTGCTTTGCAGTCTTTCCAGCTTCAGTTTGATGCGATTGTGTTAGCTATGTTGTTGGCTAGCTCTTATAAAACAACAGTGTCCTAACGAGAGAGCACATTTTCCATGCCAGGCAAAATCGTGCCTCATTAGCTCATTGTTATGGATGTATCCAAATAAATGTCACTAGAAAACAGCTTAAACAAATGCAGCTACTGTTGTTATTCTGGCTACACTGTTTGACGTGATTGTAAGTTAGCTGTAGTTGGCTAGCTAGCAAGCAAGGGACAAGAATGTTGCCAGCCAGTATGGCATATGGAACATTTAGAACGAACGACTGGGTCGTGTCTCTGGCAATTGAACCAACAGAACGAGCGACCAACCGGCTTGGGTAGAAACCTTAGATTTGTTTCTGGAGTAAATCTTGTGGAAGGATGAAATAGTATGAATAAATTATCACTCTGTGCAGATTTCCCAGCAGGAAGCTAGGGGTTCGAAGCGATTAACTGCAGGTAATCAGCCTGCCTTTCTACCCTGAAGCTACTGCCCCCCCTATTAAATGTTGCTCTTTCCTCACTCCCTTTCCTTTGTTCAACCATTTGACCTGGCTTATCAACCCTTCCCTCCTCAAAGTATGTAGTTCATAAATGTGGATGAAACTATCGCTTAAAAGCTCCCTCCTAGCGGTTAAGCGCTTTAGGCCAGTAACCAAAAGGTCGCTGGTTCAAATCCCAGAGCCAGCAAGGTGGAAAAATCTGCTGTTCTGTCCTTCAAGACAGTTAACCCCCCAACAACTGCTCCCCGGGTGCTGTTGATGTCGATTTAAGGCAGCCCCTCCCACCTCTGATTCAGATGGGTTGGGTTTGTCACACCCTGATCTGTTTCACCTGTTTTTGTGCTTGTCTCCACCCCCCTCCAGGTGTCACTCATCTTCTCCATTATCCCCAGTGTATTTATGCCTGAGTCCTCTGTCTGTTGCCAGATCATTTTGTGGTCAAGCCTTAACAACGTTTCCCCTTGCGCCTGTATTTTTCTAATTCCTGTTTTCTAGTTTCCTGGTTTTGACCATTCTGCCTGCCCTGGGCCTGCCTGCCGTTCTAAACCTTGTCACACAACCCTGGATTACTGACCCCTGCCTGCTCTTGACCTGTTGTTTTGCCTTTCCCCTGTTCTAGTAATAAACTTTTGTTACTTCAACAATGTCTGCATCTCGGTCTTCTCCTGAAAGGTGATAGGTTAAATGAGGTAGACTCATTCAGTTGTGCAACTGACTAGGTAACCCCTTTCTCTTTTGTAGCGGAGGAGATAGACCAAGAAATGCTCTCGCTTTTGGACGATTATACTATAGCTTGAAGTTAAAGAACATAAGACTTACACGCTTTGAGTATTCTGTAAACACCACCTTTTTTATACACAAGGGGAGGTCCTTGGGGGACACACATGAACACATAGGACTGTGGACACACCCAGCGAGCAGTAGCCTGGTCTTGCCAGGTATACTGTATGTTGAAATGTGTGAAATGTATTGTTAAAAGGAATTTAAAATTAATTTATTACTTTCCTTTCCAGTCCTCATATTCTAAAATGTAATGATTTCCATATAAGAGGTTGGGACCAATGTGCTTGAGTAACTGCACCAGGCAGAGGTGACCAGACCCTACCCATTTGTGTGGGTGCTTGGGGACTGCTCACAGGTGTTTACAGTCATTAGTGGACAGGCACTGGAGCATGGTACTGGATGTGTGCTTCAAGTCCTATTATGTGTTTGATATCAACTTTACCAGACTGTGTGCTCCAGCATGGTAAGTACTACAGACCAATGTATCAGCTGTCAGGAACAGAATCCCTACAGTAAGACTGTTGCGAGCATGTCTTTTAGTCATGCTTTGTCCATGTCCTTTAGTAGAGTGACCTTCAACATGTAATTTTGTACACCTGTTCTATGTGTAACATTGTTTTGACTCAACCCAAATGTAGACCATTATTGTATGGCAAAACAGCAGGATGTGTGTGTGCTGTCACCTAAGATAGCTGAAGTGTGTTAGTGAATATGCTAATATATTGATTAGCTCTGGCACTGTCTGATAGGCAGATCTGTGTGCGTAACACTTAAGACAGTCTCACGGATGCATGCTTTGTTTTTCCTCGGATTGCAATCCGAGCATGCACATGAAGTTCAGTTGAGGGTTTAGTCTGATTGGTTAATGGAATAATATAAATCAATTTTAATAATCAATCCTAGCTCATGAAATTACAAATACTTAGACAATAGGGCATTGTTTCAATTTGCTGTTTTTTTTAAATATATATATTCTTGTTCGTTGTGGACAATTCTCTGCTGTAATGTATATGTTCTGAAATGCAGGCAATATAAATAAATATTTGACATTCAACATTGTATCTTGATTGTGTGTCGGAAAAGGAGGGAGTGGTGTGGTAGAAAAGGTAAATATGTATGTAACATTGAAATTAGGATTACACTGAAAATAACCCAAGGATTACATAAAAAAATTACCCAGCAGCTGGGTCAATCCCCTAACCCAACACTCCGGGTTGTTTTAACCCAGCATTATAGTCTAATTTACCCAGCAGCTGGGTCAAGCGGTCAACCTGAGGCGATGGGTTAGAAGCACAACCCAAACCCGCTGGGTTGAATTAACCCAATGTTGCTTAAATCCAATATTTACCCAGCACTGGGTTGTTGAAATGACCCAAATTGGGTTATTTTTAACACAGCATAGTTAATATTGGAAAAATAATATTAATTGCCATATTAGGCATTACTCAATTTCTACCTGCCAAAATAAAATGTTTTCAGTATCCTAATTTAGTTTTGGTTTTATGATCGTTTCAGTGCATATGCATTCAACAAGCTTTGGACTTCCACAGGGCTGCCATCTTCAACAAGGCAATAGCTCTGAACTGGGTTAAATTTGAGTTTTAATTGTTAAAATGTTGTAAATTATCTTTTAAACTTCCATAAAATAATTGCAAAATGGTTTTCTAATGGTCAATTAGCCTTTTAAAATGATAAACTTGGATTAGCTAAAACAACGTGCCATTGGAACACAGGAGTGATGGTTGCTGATAATGGGCTTCTGTACGCCTACGTAGATATTCCATAAAGAATCTGCCGTTTCCAGCTACAATTGTCATTTAGAACATTAGTGATGTCTACACTGTATTTCTGATCAATTTAATGTTATTTTAATGGACAGAAAATGTGCTTTTCTTTCAAAAACGAGGACATTTCTAAGGAACTTAATTTGATCGTCCTGTTGCAGAAGAACCTTCCTACATTGCAGGAAATGTAAAACTTGTAATGTATTTGAGGTTTAAAAAGAATTATGAAGTTTGTCATTCCACTGAAATTTCAGACTTGGTTTTCCCTTACAAAAAATTTATCAACCCCAACAAAACTGTCAATTAAATATAATTCACATTTCCTGTTGCTGCAGGATTGTTTTCCTGCTGGAGCAAATTGGCTCAAATTAAGATCCTACACCTGTATATAGGGTCGCTTAATTCCTGGAGATTAAAATAAATTCCCTAGTTTTTCCTGAAATCCCGGTTGGAGGATTCCCGGAATCTGTTTTCCTACAACCAGGATTTCTAGAAAACCAGGGAATTTATTGAAAGTTCCAGGAATTTTGCAACCCTACCTGGATCTGTGACAATAAAACACACCCCTGAGAGCAAACATTGAATTCTGACCATAGTTTCATTTTGACACCTGATTTGGTTATTTTACCAATAGCTATTTCTTTCTTCTGTATGTCATGTTGGTATTTCCTATTGCAGTGTTTTAAAATACACTGCCCCAAAAAATAAATGGAACACTAAAATAACACATCCTAGATCTGAATTAATGAAATATTCTTATTAAATACTTTTTTCTTTACATAGTTGAATGTGCTGACAACAAAATCACACAAAAATGATCAATGGAAATCAAATTTATCAACCCATGGAGGTCTGGATTTGGAGTCACACTCAAAATTAAAGTGGAAAACCACACTACAGGCTGATCCAACTTTGATGTAATGTCCTTAAAACAAGTAAAAATTAGGCTCAGTAGTGTGTGTGGACTCCACGTGCCTGTATGACCTCCCTACAATGCCTGGGCATGCTCCTGATGAGGTGGCGGATGGTCTCCTGAGGGACCTCCTCCCAGACCTGGACTAAAGCATTCGCCATCTCCTGGACAGTCTGTGGTGCAACGTGGTGTTGGTGGATGGAGCGAGACATGATGTCCCAGATGTGCTCAATTGGATTCAGGTCTGGGGAACGGGCGGGCCAGTACATAGCATCAACGCCTTCCTCTTGCAGGAACTGCTGACACACTCCAGCCACATGAGGTCTAGGATTGTCTTGCATTAGGAGGAACCCAGGGTCAACTGCACCAGCATATGGTCTCACAAGTGGTCTGAGGATCTCATCTCGGTACCTAATGGCAGTCAGGCTACCTCTGGCGAGCACATGAAGGGCTGTGTGGCCTCCCAAAGAAATGCCACCCCACACCATGACTGACCCACCGCCAAACCGGTCATGCTGGAGGATGTTGCAGGCAGCAGAACGTTCTCCACGGCGTCTCCAGACTCTGTCACGTCTTTCACATGTGCTCAGTGTGAACCTGCTTTCATCTGTGAAGAGCACAGGGCGCCAGTGGCGAATTTGCCAATCTTGTTGTTCTCTGGCAAATGCCAAACATCCTGCACGGTGTTGGGCTGTAAGGACAACCTCCACCTGTGGATGTCGGGCCCTCATACCACCCTCATGGAATCTGTTTCTGACCGTTTGAGCAGACACATGCACATTTGTGGCCTGCTGGAGGTCATTTTGCAGGGCTCTGGCAGTGCTCCTCCTGCTCCTCCTTGCACAAAGGCGGAGGTAGCGGTCCTGCTGCGGGGTTGTTGCCTTCCTACGGCCTCCTCCATGTCTCCTGATGTACTGGCCTGTCTCCTGGTAGCGCCTCCATGCTCTGGACACTCCGCTGACAGACACAGCAAACCTTCTTGCCACAGCTCGCATTGATGTGCCATCCTGGATGAGCTGCACTACCTGAGCCACTTGTATGGGTTTTAGACTCCGTCTCATGCTACCACTAAAGTGAAAGCACCGCCAGCATTCAAAAGTGACCAAAACATCAGCCAGGAAGCATAGGAACTGAGAAGTGGTCTGTGGTCACCACCTGCAGAACCACTCCTTTATTGGGGGTGTCTTGCTAATTGCCTATAATTTCCACCTGTTGTCTATTCCATTTGCACAACAGCATGTGAAATGTATTGCCAATCAGTGTTGCTTCCTAAGTGGACAGTTTGATTTCACAGAAGTGTGATTGACTTGGAGTTACATTGTGTTGTTTAAGTGTTCCCTTTATTTTTTTTGAGCAGTGTATATTCCTGGGTGACTTCTCAAGGGGTGCACAATTTTTCCTCAGGTTCAGCACTAATACACCTGATTCAACTAATCAAGAGCTTGGTGTTTAGTTAAATCAGGTGTGTTAGTGCTGTGCTATAAATGCGTTGAATCATATACAATTGTTAAAGTGAAAATTTGACATGAGTGGAAGTTAAGATTCACCCCTTAGCTTTAAAATGGAATGTCATGCAACATCATACGTTATCTGTTAGTGTTGGGGGGGAAATTGATATATTTAAATTTTGCAATATCATTTTGGATGATATTATATACAGTAGATACTTTGACTCTGAGACATTTTAATTTTTTTGGTAGATAGCTTTAGCTAGCACTAGTCGGCTGTACCTGCTCCAAAACTCAGGTAATTTTCATCTTATAGCTTGTTCTCATATTCTATTTAATTCAATAATGACCCAACGTGTTCAGCACTTTTATTTCCATGACTGATCAAAAGTATTTTTCTCATGCTCTTTCTTGTCTCTCTGCACCAGGCATATGCTGAGTATACAAAACATTAAGACCACCTGCTCTTTCCATGACAGACTGAACAGGTGAATCCAGGTGAAAGCTATCATCCCTAATTGATGTCACTTGTTTAATCCACTTCAATCAGTGTAGATGAAGGGGAGGAGACCGGTTAAAGAAGGATTTGTAAGTCTTGAGACATGGATTGTGGTAGTAGGTGCCAGGCACACCAGTTTGTGTCAAGAACTGCAAAGCTGCTGGGTTTTTATGCTCAATAGTTTCCCGTGTGTATCAAAAATGGTCTACCACCCATTGGACATCCAGCCAACTTGGCACAACTGTGGGAAGCATTGGAGTCAACATGGGCCAGCATCCCTGTGGAATGCTTTCGACACCTTGTAGAGTCCATGCACCGATGAATTGAGGCTTTTCTGATGGCAAAAGGGGAGTGGGTGCAACTCAATATTAGGAAGGTGTTCCTAATGTTTGGTATACTCAGTGTATCATGAGAAATATGTTTGGAACATCAAATAAAATTGCAATAAAATCGCAATATCGAATCGCTTACATATTGAACTGTGAGGATCATGAGAATTTCAAAAGATATTATATTGGCATCTAATTATTGTGATAATGTCGTATCATGAGGCCACTGGCAGTTCCCAGCCCCATTATCAGTCCACAGTGATTGGAGTCAAATACCTTTTCCTTGTCACTCTTTCAGACTCAGAGACCACAGAAGACGAAGGTGGAGACCCCATTGAGACTAAAGAAGGAAGCAGAGGTCTTCAGGACCAGGCTATGCATGCAGGTATGGTGTTTTTTCCAATCATCACTGTCTCAAATGCATGAAGGATAATGTATGAAACATCAACAGTCGCATGTGTGTAACTGTTACACATTGTCAAATACAGTGCCTTGCAAAAGTATTCATCCCCCTTGCCATTTTTCTTATTTTGTTGCATTACAACCTGTAATTTAAATAGATTTTTATTTGGATTTTATGTAAAGGACATACACAAAACAGTCCATGAAAATAAAAACTTATTTCATACACCCCCTTTGCTATATGCGTGCATATGTATTCACCCCCTTTGCTATGAAGTCCCTAAATAAGATCTGGTGCAACCAATTGCCTTCAGAAGTCACATTAGTTAAATAAAGTCCACCTGTGGGCAATCTAAGTGTTTCACATGATCTATCACATGATCTCAGTATATATATACACCTGTTCTGAAAGGCCCCAGAGTATGCAACACCACCAAGCAAGTGGCACAATGAAGACCAAGGAGCTCTCCAAACAGGTCAGGGACAAAGTTGTGGAGAAGCACAGATCAGGGTTGGGTAAAAAAAAAATATCAGAAACTTTGAACATCCCAGGGAGCACCATTAAATACATTATTCAAAAATGTAATGAATATGGCACCACAACAAATCTGCCAAGAGAGGGCTGCCCACAAAAACTCCCTGACCAGGCAAGGAGGGCATTAATCAGAGAGGCAACAAAGAGATCAAAGATAATCCTGAAGGAGCTGCAAAGCTCCACAGCGGAGATTGGAGTATCTGTCCATAGGACCACTTTAAGCCGTACACTCCACAGAGCTGGGCTTTACAGAAAAGTGGCCATAAAAAAGCCATTGCTTAAAGTTCCAAAAGGCATGTGGGAGACTCCCGAAACATATGGAAGAAGGTACTCTAGTCAGATGAGACTGAAATTTAGCTTTTTGGCTGTCAAGATAAACTCTATGTCTGGCGCAAACCCAACACCCCATGACCCTGAGAACACCATCCCCACAGTGAAATATGGTGGTAGTGGTAGCATCATGCTGTGGGGATGTTTTTCATTGGCAGGGACTGGAAAACTGGTCAAAATTGAAGGTGATGGATGGCGCTAAACACAGGGCAATTCTTGAGGGAAACCTGTTTGTCTTCCAAAGATTTGTTCACCTTCCAGCAGGACAATGACCCTAAGCATACTGCTAAATCAACACTCAAGTAGCTTATGGGGAAACAATTAAATGTCTTAGAATGGCCTAGTCAAAGCCCAGACCTCAATCCAATTGAGAATCTGTGGTATGACTTAAAGATTGCTGTACACCAGCAGAACCCATCCAACTTAAGCAGTTTTGAGCTGGAGCAGTTTTGCCTTGAAGAATGGGCAACAATCCCAGTGGCTAGATGTGCCAGGCTTATAGAGACATACCCCAAGAGACTTGCACCTCTAATTGCTGCAAAAGGTGGCTCGACAAAGTATTGCTTTTGGGTGGCGGGCTGAATAGTTATGCACGCTCAAGTTTTCTGTTTTTTGGTCATTTCTTGCTTGTTTCACAATAAAATATATTTTCCATCTTCATTGTGGTAGGCATGTTGTTTAAATCAAATGATACAAATAATAATATTCCATTTTAATTCCAGGTTGTAAGGCAACAAAATAGGAAAAATGCCAATAGGGGTGAATACTTTCACAAGCCACTGTACACCACATGACAAAAAGTATGTGGACACCTACTCGTCCAACATCTCATTCCAAAGTCATGGGCATTAATATGGAGTTGGTCCCCCTTTGCTGCTATTACAGCCTCCACTCCTTTGGGAAGGCTTTCCACTAGATGTTTGAACAGTGCTGCGGGGACTGTTTCCATTCAGCCACGAGCATTAGTGAGGTCGGGCACTGATGTTTGGCGATATGGCCTGGCTTGCAGTCGGCGTTCCAAATCATCCTCCTTGGTGTTCATTTGGGTTGATGTCAGGGCTCTGCGCAGGCCAGTCAAGTTTCCCACACCGATCTCAGCAAACCATTTCTGTATATACCTTGTTTTGTGCACGGGGGCCTTCCCCAAACTGTTGCCACAAAGATGGAAGCACAGAATCGTCTAGAATGTCACTCCAGAGAACGTGTTTCCACTGCTCCAGAGTCCAATGGCAGAAAGCTTTACACCACTCCAGCCGGCGATTGGCATTGCGCATGGTGATCTTAGGCTTGTGTGCGGCTGCTCGGCCATGGAAACCCATTTCATGAAGCTTCCGACAAATAATAATTGTGCTGACGTTGCTTCCAGAGGCAGTTTGGAATTCGGTAGTGAGTCTTGCAACCGACGACAGGTGATATTTTACACGCTACATGCTTCAGCACTCGGCAGTCCTATTCTGTGAGCATGTGTAGCCTACTACTTCGCAGCTGAGCCGTTATTGCTCCTAGGCATTTCCACTTCATAATAACAGCACTTACAGTTAACCGGGGCAGCTCTAGCAGGTCAGAAATTTGACGAACTGACATGTTGGAAGGGTGGCATCCGTTGACGGTGCCACATTGAAAGTCACTGAGCTCTTCAGTAAGCCAATGTTTCTCTATGGAGATTGCATTGCTGTGTGCTCGATTTTTATACACCTGTCAACAGCAGGTGTGGGTGAAATAGCCGAATCCGCTAATTTGAAGGGGAGTCCACATACTATAGTGTACATTCTAGACATTTGTTTGCTTGATTGAAAGGTATTGCCTCAAATATTATATTTTGTGAACACCTGTGTAGTATTCAAGTTTCATGGTAGTTGTAGACTTTATAATCATCACATTCTCTGCACCAGATAGCTGAATATAATTTATGCCATGAGTTGGGTTCACAGAATTGTCTGTATAGAATGGAAAATTGCTTTTTGTTTTATATATGGGTGTTATGGATTTGAACAGGAGCATTGCTGTTTATAAATCCAGGGCTAAGGCATATTTATCCTATCTGTTACTGACAGTTGTAGGTCTGTGTAAGCTTACAGTGTGCTTATATGTAACTCTTTTTTGCATGTCTGAAGGTTATATCTGAGTCAGCCTTTGATATCTTAACTATGCCAACTGAGGTACTGGATTATTTCAAGTAGAAAGTAATGACTGAACTATAGGCTCAACACACAATATTATACAGTAATTCTTTCATATCTTATCTTGCCACAGGGGACAGAATGATGGACAGCTGGGGCGAAGAACTTCAAACCACCTCCAAGCCCGCCAGGCAAGCAAACAGTGTGTAGCAAGCACAAAGGGGTCAATTCTGTGATTGGAGCATCATATGTCAATCTAACCCAGCCAGTAGGGGAGTCCAATGACAGTCTGTCTTTAGCTAGCGGTTACTAGGACAGCAGGTTCAGTATCTATAAATGGATACTCAAACCATACTCCTTTAGGTTAACATCCCCAAGAAGCCTGAATAATACACTTAGGAAAGAATACAAGATTAAAGCACAACAAGTACAACACAAGTAAATAACTGTTTTTCAGTTGACTTACTAGTATACTGTGCAACACATAATAATGCTTTAAGAAGTGGATTGTTGCCCCTGTGAAAATTCCCACTTGAGAAACTATGAAGTTACCGGGATGTGTATTCATTTGCTGTCACCACATGACTGGAGGTGCAGGTGATATACTGAGCAGGATCACTCAAGAGTATGTATTATTTGAGTAACTGTAAGAACAGATTTCACTACTGACTAGTAAACATTCCTTAAAGACGCAATCTGCAATTGATACGTTTTGGGACTTTTGTATTAAAAATGTACTCTCAAATTTATGTTCAATTTCAGCTAGTAGCTTTGAAAGTGGTACTCACAGGCCAAAACAGGTCCCTGTTTTTGTGTGTAATTTGTGTGATATGTTACAAATACAATTTGTACTGCTTAAGATCCTAGAGTGCATCTTTAATTACATACATGTATACCCCTCAAACACAACTCTGGACCTCGAAGCCAGTTCCACTGCATTTTTTAATTGTTCCCCTCTAATTAGGGACTGATTTAGACCTGTGACACCAGGTGGATGAAATTAATTATCAGGTAAAACAGAAAACACGCAGGCTCTGGCCTCGTAGGGTAAGAGTTGAATGCCCCTGATATATACCCATTGATTCTTAAAGAGTATAACTTGTAAATTCTTCATGAGCTTAGTTCAATTGTTGTACCCCATCAGAACCCAAAATAAAATGTCATTGTAAACAAACACTGTATTGCCTCAAACCATGGTTAAAAGTATCATTAAGATCTCATGGATGGTCCGTCCTTGCATCCATAGCTCTGTCTATGAGTTTGAGAGTGGTTACATTACTCCAGCCCCATCCCTTAGCTGTTTGACAAATCAGTGGTAGGGTGGCCCACTTTGTTATGGTTGAACTGTAGATTGCCAGTTTAAGCATCAACTTGCTTTCTGGCCTTTATTCAGATTAATTCTTATTTTGGCTTACGCTTTCCTTCGACTCCCCCATTGCGCAATTCTTTTTCTCAATTTTGACCCATCATTCATTGAATGAAAAGAAAGAGAGTGGCCAAATGTTTGATGCAAGCAAGCAATCAGGTACTGTACTCCAAACATTTCAAATTTTGGAGCATTGCCTTGCTTTTTTTGGACTTCACATGGGTGCACTGCGTGGCTATACAAACTATGGTTGAATATTTTCCCAAAAATAAATCACTTTTCTCCCGGGTTACCCGGTATTTCCAGCCAAAACCAGAAGTTTAATTCAAAAGCATTATAAAGCATATACATAGGCCTATGTATGTATTTGATTAGAATAAAAAATTATGTCCAGCAAGCTATACTAGGCTAGCTTTTCCTGCATAGGACTCCAAGAGCTATGGAGTGTTTTTTAATAAAGAGAGAGGCCAGCGGAGCACAAGTGTGTGCGTATTAGTCAAGAGACAGAGGCTATAAATTAGAAGCTTTGAATGGAGTTAATGGAGAGAGAAACACTGCGAGAGTGCTCGTGCGCGCACTGATTTAAAGCAGCGATATTTGAGTGATAGGCTGTTTAGACGTGCATTTGGTCTTTATATTACTGCCGCAGACTATGCTGCAGAAAATGTAGGCCTACCTGTCACAAGAAAACAAGTTACCATGATGAGATGATAGGTCTACATGCATTGTGAACTGTGCTCCATACTGAGATGGGCTGTTTGTACCCACCCTGAGCATTGATGATTCATCATGCAGAGGCTGTAGAGAAGACAGATTTAGACATTGCATATACTGTAATTTAACAGTTCCATTTCATACCATGCTCTTTATTTAAATCATTTATTATAATTTACCGGTTTCTTGCAGTTCTTTTTCCTGGGAAAAGGGAGTGGTTTTGGGTGGTAAACTGGGTCCCCGCCATTCAACACTGATACAAACTGCCATCCAGAGCACTGTTTGCAATTCATTGTATGTGTGAGGTATCACTGACCCCTTTGGTTCTTTTCTGGTTGTTATACATGCCGTTGTTGAATAGATAATTTTCTGAATGCCATGCATGCTGTTTGCAATCTTATGAACAAACGAACAGAATTATGTTTGACGTCTTTTGTTTCATACACAGTGTAATTACATTGAAATATTTATATTATATAATTATGTATGATAGTCCTAACATTATTCACACTGGCTCATGCATCATTTAGAACTCTTTAACATATATTTTCCCATAATTGTTTTCAGGAGCCAATCAGAAGAGTTTTTGAGGGAATCTCCCCAACAAGTCTTCCCACCCGCCTCACCAAAAATTATCAAACGCCCATCCACTTCTCCAATGCCAAGCCGCTCAGGTTCAGCACCAAACACACCCCTCACCCCCCGAAAGAAAGTTGTTGTGCCAACAGACTACCAAGACACCGTCCCTGGTGAATTTGAGGAGAAGGTTAAACATCCAAAATCATCAGCCATGTCTCCAAGCAGTACTCAGGACTCCCGTCCTCAGACGCCAGTCAGTGTCTGTGAGTACTCTCGCAAGGAATACCAAACTAGGCCATCCCCCAAACTGACCAGAGCAAGCTCCAAGATCTTCGAGAAGGTGCGTGGTTTCGAGGAGCGAAGGCGAAGTTATGATCATGAAGGCTCCATCTCAGGACGGTCCTGGGCCGGGTTCAATCGTGCCGGGTCCGTCGACTCGGACGATGGAGGGAGCCGGTTGGGCATCTCCAGAGAGAGTTCGAGGGAAGACCTACGAGAGGCTCTGAAGGAGGACGCTGCCGAACGGAGGTCTATGTTCAGACAGAGGGCTGCGTCCTTGGAGGACTGCAGGCCCCGTACCACCCAGAAGGTCCAGGAAATCGAGAACAAGTTCACTGAAGAGCTTCAACGAATCAAGAAGCTTGTGGGTAAACCTCACATGAAGAAGTCCTTCTCCACCGAGCAGCTCTCGCTCAGGGCTAGTGGCAGGCAGCCTTTGAGGAAGATTGAGCCCCTCCCACCTCAAATTCTCCAGAAGCTCCAGGAACGGGAACGGGCCCAGCACGAGAAGCAGCAGAAAGAGATGGAACAGCCCAAAGAAGTAGTGCCACCAAAATCACCACGACTACAGCTACAAGAACAAGCACGGCAGGGGCAGCCTTCGCCCCAAACCCAAGAGATTGACCGACACTCCATGAGTAGCATAACATACAGTAGATTGGGAGAAGTAGCTGCCACTCCAGAATCTATGCAACTGGCTGACTTACCGGGACAGAGGCCAACAAGACAGGTAAATCAAGCCAGTCTTGTCAGGGAGATCCTTCAGAGGTCTCCATCACCAGCAAAGATGCAGATGCAGAGGGCTTACAATCCATCGGCAAATCACCAGCAGCAGGCAGAGTCACCAAGCAGAAATGTTGTCGAGATGACGCTACACAAAGTTGAACGCAGGCCAGAAAGCCCTCTTGTTCAGAGGATATATTGTATTCAAGAATCACAGGACATCCAAGAATCTCCTGTGCAAAGGTCCCCAAAGGAAGAATCGCCAGGAACAAAAATACCTGTAGATGTAGCATTAAGAAAAGTAGAGGATAGACCAGAAAGTCCATTGGTACAGAGAACGCCAACCGTACAAGAGCGTATAATCCAGCATCCGCAAAAACCTCCACGGCAGGCTACCTCTTCTACAAATGTTCCAGTTTCCCCATCTGAGGACAAAATGGAAGTGGAGTTGATCAAGCCAGCCCCCAAGCTAATCATACCTACCATCATTGTCGAGGAAGAGCCCATGGAAGATGAAGTTCCTCTTGAGACTGACAGGTCTAAGAAGGCCACCAATTCGAAAGAAGGTCAAACACAGAAGACCAGGGGGAAGGGTCGCCGCAGTAGTCCCATGTCTCCAGAGTTAGGTGGGAATTATTTATCAAAATGAAAATGTATGTTGTGAATATTAGAGGCTTGTATCTTATTTTCCTTGTCTTTGCAAATTTCAATTCTCATCGGTATTCCTTAGTTCTGAACACAGCCATGAATGTCTTTGTAATTACGTTTTGTAATTTGTGCAGATTCTTCAGACGACTCTTACGTGTCTGCTGAAGAGGACCCCTTGGAGGCCCCTATGTTTGAGTTTCCTCTTAAGGACACTGTGGTAACTGCTGGTACTGAGGTCCTGCTGAGAGTCATCATTGCTGGCATGCCTCCCCCAGAAGGCAAGCTATCTCTATCTCTATGTATCACTTTATAACAACGTTTATATCCAGAACCTAAAAGGGATCATCGGCTGCCCCCATGGCAGAACCTTTGATGAACCCTTTTGGGATCAAGGTTGAACCCTTTCCAACCCAAAAGGATTTGTCGTTGAAAGGGTTTGCCAATAGGGACGGCCGAAGAACCATTTTGGAACTCTTTTTTTCTAAGAATGTAGTCACCAGTTTCACTCCAGTTTGTTGAGCACAAATACATTTTTTATATCGCCTCAACTCTTATTTGTCTGTGTCCATATCTAGTTACCTGGAGGAGAGACAATATCAAAATCCAAAACAGCTTAAACTATGGGATCAAAGTGGAGGGAGAGCGTTATTCACTTTTCATCAAATGTGCAAAACCAAGTGATGCTGGAACGTACTGTGTGACAGCTGCCAATGAGGCTGGGAAAACATCTAGCAGTGCCACACTTTCGATCAAACCAGGTAAGCATGAGTTGCAACATTGCATTGGTTGGGTCACCCTTCACTTAAAGTTTATTTAATAATACCTTGTTGTTATTACTAAACAAGAAGTAGTACTGAAGGTTAGAGACCTTCTGATTTACCGGCCCTTACCTTGAACCTTATGTCTGCTTAATGTCCTTGTACTGGAGATTGTAGCCTGAGCTTTAGCCTTTGGGAATTGCACCTGACTTTTGCTAACCTTTGCATTCTACACTCATAGAAAAAATGTGCTGTCTAGAACCTAAACTGGTTCTTTGGCTATAAGAACTATTTTGGAACCTTTTTTTTCAGATGGGTGTAAGTCATTTGGATATTTCAGAAAAGTGAATTAAAGGATGATGTGGACATTTTTGTAACTCCACTGACCCGTGTGTCATTGTCATTGTTATTTGCCCTGCCATTTCAAAAGAATGTACATTGTTATTTCCTTCTTCATAAAGCTATTTCCTCATTTCTCCTCACCCACTCATAACCTCCCTCTCTCTCTCTTCCTCCCTCTCTCAAATGTGTTCAAGCAATATATTCCAGTTGAGCCAACTCACTTAGTTGAGTAGTTACCATAGCAACTAGGAGGCTAAATTGAACCAATAAATTGTTAAGACACACTGGTTTCATTGCAATATGAATCCACTGTTAAGATATGACGCAAGTAACATCTTGTCTAGGGTAAATTACATCATGAACTTGTTTGTTAAACATAGGCTAGTTAAAGTATAAATTCAACCATCGAACACTTTCAGTTCATTATTGCATCTAGAACCTATCTTACTCAAATTAGAAACTTAGACCCTTTTGCTCCCAGAGCCATCAAGATGGTCATATTCTCTACAGTGTACAAATGAATGAGAATATGAATGCTTGTATTTGAGAGAGAGAGAGAGAGAGAGAAAGAAGCCTTAACACCTGAGATTAACAATAAAACACTCATGATAATGCTAACAAGCACACATTATAGTACATTATTTGTCATGTGTACTTTAAAACTATTTTGTACATGGTTGCCATTCAGACATATAGGACTGTAAGTCCCCTTGTTATGGTGAGTGAATGAGGACCCAAAAGCGAACTAACTTAAACAGAGCTTCTTTAATAACCAAACATAGGTAGGCTCAGATAGACCGGCAGATTCCGACAGGACAGGACAAGGTTACAGCAAACATGACGATAGTCTGGCTCAGGCATGAAACACAAACACAAACAAGAATCCGACAAGGACAGGAACAGAAACAGAGAGAGATATAGGGACCTAATCAGAGGGAAAAAGGGAACAGGTGGGAAACGGGGTGAATGGGTAGTTAGAGGAGACAAGGAACAGCTGGGAGAAAGCGGGGGAGAAAAGGTAACCTAACAACGACCAGCAGAGGGAGACAGGGTGAAGGGAAAGGACAGAGACAAGACACAACATGACAGTACCCCCCCACTCACCGAGCGCCTCCTGGCGCACTCGAGGAGGAAACCTGGCGGCAACGGAGGAAATCCTCGATCAGCGCACGGTCCAGCACGTCCCGAGAGGGAACCCAACTCCTCTCCTCAGGACCGTACCCCTCCCAATCGACAAGGTACTGGTGACCACGGCCCCGAGGACGCATGTCCAAAATCCTGCGGACCCTGTAGATGGGTGCGCCCTCGACAAGGATGGGGGGGGGGGGGGGGAAGACGAGCGGGGGCGCGAAGAACGGGCTTAATACAGGATACATGGAAGACCGGGTGGACGCGACGAAGGTATCGCGGAAGAAGAAGTCGAACTGCGACAGGATTAATGACCCGAGAAATACGGAACGGACCAATGAACCGCGGGGTCAACTTGCGAGAAGCCGTCTTAAGGGGAAGGTTCTGAGTGGAGAGCCAAACTCTCTGACCGCGACAATATCTAGGACTCTTAGTTCTACGCTTATTAGCAGCCCTCACAGTCTGCGCCCTATAACGGCAAAGTGCAGACCTGACCCTCTTCCAGGTGCGCTCGCAACGTTGGACAAAAGCCTGAGCGGAGGGGACGCTGGACTCGGCGAACTGAGATGAGAACAGCGGAGGCTGGTACCCGAGGCTACTCTGAAAAGGAGATAGCCCGGTCGCAGACGAAGGAAGCGAGTTGTGGGCGTATTCTGCCCAGGGGAGCTGTTCTGACCAAGACGCAGGGTTGCGAAAAGAAAGACTGCGTAAGATGCGACCAATAGTCTGATTGGCCCGTTCTGCTTGACCGTTAGACTGGGGGTGAAAGCCGGAAGAGAGACTGACGGAAGCCCCAATCAAACGGCAAAACTCCCTCCAAAATTGAGACGTGAATTGCGGACCTCTGTCCGAAACGACGTCTGACGGAAGGCCATGAATTCTGAAAACGTTCTCGATGATGATTTGTGCCGTCTCTTTAGCAGAAGGAAGCTTAGCAAGGGGAATGAAATGAGCCGCCTTAGAGAACCTATCGACAACCGTAAGAATAACAGTCTTCCCCGCTGACGAAGGCAGTCCGGTGACAAAATCTAAGGCGATGTGAGACCACGGTCGAGAGGGAATAGGAAGCGGCCTGAGACGGCCGGCAGGAGGAGAGTTACCGGACTTAGTCTGTGCGCAGACCGAACAAGCAGCCACGAAACGACGCGTGTCATGCTCCCGGGTGGGCCACCAAAAACGCTGGCGAATGGAAGCAAGCGTACCCCGAACGCCAGGGTGGCCGGCTAACTTGGCAGAGTGAGCCCACTGAAGAACGGCCAGACGAGTAGGAACGGGAACGAAAAGAAGGTTCCTAGGACAAGCGCGCGGCGACGGAGTGTGAGTGAGCGCTTGTTTTACCTGCCTCTCAATTCCCCAGACAGTCAACCCGACAACACGCCCCTCAGGGAGAATCCCCTCGGGGTCAGTGGAGGCTACTGAAGAACTGAAGAGACGAGACAAAGCATCAGGCTTGGTGTTCTTAGAGCCCGGACGATAAGAAATCACGAACTCGAAACGAGCGAAAAACAGCGCCCAACGCGCCTGACGCGCATTAAGTCGTTTGGCAGAACGGATGTACTCAAGGTTCCTATGGTCAGTCCAAACGACAAAAGGAACGGTCGCCCCCTCCAACCACTGTCGCCATTCGCCTAGGGCTAACCGGATGGCGAGCAGTTCGCGGTTACCCACATCATAGTTACGTTCCGACGGCGACAGGCGATGAGAAAAATACGCGCATGGGTGGACCTTGTCGTCAGAGAGGGAGCGCTGAGAAAGAATGGCTCCCACGCCCACCTCTGACGCGTCAACCTCGACAACGAACTGTCTAGAGACGTCAGGTGTAACAAGGATAGGAGCGGATGTAAAACGATTCTTGAGGAGATCAAAAGCTCCCTGGGCGGAAACGGACCACTTAAAGCACGTCTTGACAGAAGTAAGGGCTGTGAGAGGAGCTGCCACCTGACCGAAATTACGGATGAAACGACGATAGAAGTTCGCGAAGCCGAGAAAGCGCTGCAGCTCGACACGTGACTTAGGGACGGGCCAATCAATGACAGCTTGGACCTTAGCGGGATCCATCTTAATGCCTTCAGCGGAAATAACAGAACCGAGAAATGTGACGGAGGAGGCATGAAAAGTGCACTTCTCAGCCTTCACAAAAAGACAATTCTCTAAAAGGCGCTGGAGGACACGTCGAACGTGCTGAACATGAATCTGGAGTGACGGTGAAAAAATCAGGATATCGTCAAGGTAGACGAAAACAAAGATGTTCAGCATGTCTCTCAGGACATCATTGACTAATGCCTGAAAGACAGCTGGAGCGTTAGCGAGGCCGAAAGGAAGAACCCGGTATTCAAAGTGCCCTAACGGAGTGTTAAACGCCGTCTTCCACTCGTCCCCCTCCCTGATGCGCACGAGATGGTAAGCGTTACGAAGGTCCAACTTAGTGAAAAACCTGGCTCCCTGCAGGATCTCGAAGGCTGAAGACATAAGAGGAAGCGGATAACGATTCTTCACTGTTATGTCATTCAGCCCTCGATAATCTATGCAGGGGCGCAGAGACCCGTCCTTCTTCTTGACAAAAAAAAACCCCGCTCCGGCGGGAGAGGAGGAGGGGACTATGGTACCGGCGTCAAGAGCTACAGACAAATAATCTTCGAGAGCCTTACGTTCGGGAGCCGACAGAGAGTATAGTCTACCCCGGGGGGGGGGTGGTTCCCGGAAGGAGATCAATACTACAATCATACGACCGGTGTGGAGGAAGAGAGGTGGCCCTGGACCGACTGAACACCGTGCGCAGATCGTGATATTCCTCCGGCACCCCTGTCAAATCACCAGGCTCCTCCTGTGAAGAAGAGACAGAGGAAACAGGAGGGATAGCAGACATTAAACATTTCACATGACAAGAGACGTTCCAGGAGAGGATAGAATTACTAGACCAATTAATGGAAGGATTATGACAAACTAGCCAGGGATGGCCCAAAACAACAGGTGTAAAAGGTGAACGAAAAATTAAAAAAGAAATGGTTTCACTATGATTACCAGAAACAGTGAGGGTTAAAGGTAGCGTCTCACGCTGAATCCTGGGGAGAGGACTACCATCCAGGGCGAACAAGGCCGTGGGCTCCTTTAACTGTCTGAGAGGAATGTCATGTTCCCGAGCCCAGGTCTCGTCCATAAAACAGCCCTCCGCCCCAGAGTCTATTAAGGCACTGCAGGAAGCAGACGAACCGGTCCAGCGTAGATGGACCGACAAGGTAGTGCAGGATCTTGAAGGAGAGACAGGAGTAGTAGCGCTCACCAGTAGCCCTCCGCTTACTGACGAGCTCTGGCCTTTTACTGGACATGAAGTGACAAAATGACCAGCGGAACCGCAATAGAGACAGAGGCGGTTGGTGATTCTCCGTTCCCTCTCCTTAGTCGAGATGCGGATACCTCCCAGCTGCATGGGCTCAGCACCCGAGCCGGCAGAGGAAGATGGTAGTGATGCGGAGAGGGGGGCGACGGAGAGCGCGAGCTCCTTTCCACGAGCTCGGTGACGAAGATCAACCCGTCGCTCAATGCGAATAGCGAGTTCAATCAAGGAATCCACGCTGGAAGGAACCTCCCGGGAGAGAATCTCATCCTTTACCTCTGCGCGGAGACCCTCCAGAAGACGAGCGAGCAAGGCCGGCTCGTTCCAGCCACTGGAGACAGCAAGAGTGCGAAACTCAATAGAGTAGTCTGTTATGGATCGATTGCCTTGACATAGGGAAGACAGGGCCCTGGAAGCCTCCTCCCCAAAAACAGATCGATCAAAAACCCGTATCATCTCCTCCTTAAAGTCCTGATACTGGTTAGTACACTCAGCCCTTGCCTCCCAGATTGCCGTGCCCCATTCACGAGCCCGTCCAATAAGGAGAGATATGACGTAGGCGACACGAGCAGTGCTCCTGGAGTAAGTGTTGGGCTGGAGAGAAAACACAATATCACACTGGGTGAGGAACGAGCGGCATTCAGTGGGCTCCCCAGAGTAACACGGCGGGTTATTGATTCTGGGCTCCGGAGATTCGAAAGCCCTGGAAGTGGCCGGTGGATCGAGGCGGAGATGGTGAACCTGTTCTGTGAGGTTGGAGACTTGGGTGGCCAGGGTCTCAACGGCATGTCGAGCAGCAGACACTTCCTGCTCGTGTCTGCCTAGCATCGCTCCCTGGATCCCGACGGCTGAGTGGAGAGGATCCGAAGTCGCTGGGTCCATTCTTGGTCGGATTCTTCTGTTATGGTGAGTGAATGAGGACCCAAAAGCGAACTAACTTAAACAGAGCTTCTTTAATAACCAAACATAGGTAGGCTCAGATAGACCGGCAGATTCCGACAGGACAGGACAAGGTTACAGCAAACATGACGATAGTCTGGCTCAGGCATGAAACACAAACACAAACAAGAATCCGACAAGGACAGGAACAGAAACAGAGAGAGATATAGGGACCTAATCAGAGGGAAAAAGGGAACAGGTGGGAAACGGGGTGAATGGGTAGTTAGAGGAGACAAGGAACAGCTGGGAGAAAGCGGGGGAGAAAAGGTAACCTAACAACGACCAGCAGAGGGAGACAGGGTGAAGGGAAAGGACAGAGACAAGACACAACATGACACCCCTATGGTCTCATAAGATAATTCCTACTGAATACAAATTAGATAGATTTTTATTAACTTCCAAGGTGGGAAAATGTAATATTCAGTATAATACATTAGACCTTATTACTTAAGAATTTAAATGGTTATCATGCTTATACATGATTATGTTTACCGAAAGGTTGCAAGATTGAATCCCCGAGCTGACGAGGTAAAAATCTGTCATTCTGCCCCTGAACAAGGCAGTTAACCCACTGTTCCGAGGCCGTCATTGAAAATAAGAATCTGTTCTTAACTGACTTGCCTAGTTAAATAAAGATAAAATAATTTTTCTAAAATATTATAAAGTGTTGCAGAATATTCCAAATAAGTTTTAGGTACAAATGAATTACTCATCCTTCAGCCATGGTTTTGTTTGGTATTGCTTCCTATATGCAACGCTACTCTTTTTTTAGATGTCACATTATGGGCATTCAAGTCACATTTAGTGTGTTGGCATACTGTTGGTGTAAGAGGAGGCCTTTTCACAGCATTTACTTTTTACTATATATACATTGACACTAATTCACATGCACTCTTGAAATATTTTCATATTTACAGTTACCAATATTTAATATTAGAGAGAGAGAAACTCAGGATACTAGACAACGAGGTCTCTGAGTCAGCTAATATGAATCCCTATAAGTTTGGAACAGTATTGGTACAGGGCAATCGCAAACAGATTCAGCTGGACTTTCACCTAATCAAAGAAATAGCTCAGCAGGAGAAGCTCTCCCTTGAGAAAGATACCCCCACCCCGAGCGGGTCAGACCAGACCTCTTCATTACATAAACCCACAGACGAGCCACCCCAAGCAGAAAGTTAACCTCCCAACACAGAGTACTACTCCCTCATTGAAATGAGGAATAAATTCACCCAGCTGGAGGTAAGGCAGGTGGAGCTGGAACAGCAGGTGATTACACTCCAGTCAGGAAAGACTCATACACAGTCCAACACAACAACACCCCCTTAACTAGACCTGGAGAGCAGGAGGTGGAGATAGACATATCTGCACTCTGTACTGTAGTGAGACAACATCTACAAGAGAAAGAGCAGGAGAATAACAGAGCACTAGAGGAGAGGATCAGCCTGCTGGATGAGAGGCTGAGGGGGAAGGTGTGTGACAGAGAACAACCCATTAGAGAGGTAGCCACGCCCACAGAGAAGCCAGCATGAAAGGCTCACCTCAGCGCGCGACAAAAGTCTCGACACCACAGCAGAACAGTGCACCCCAGACCCTGACCATAGCGTCGACAACACAGCGGGACAGACAAAGAACCCCAAGCCCAGGGGTCCCACCCGTTCTGAGCACCCACCTTTCAGCCCCCCCCCCCCATGGACCTACACATAAGGACCCATGCCGAGAGGGTCTACATCCAGACCACAACACCACCAGCCACATCCATACCCCCACTCCAACCAATCAACCCCCCCCCCCCCCAAAGTCAACCATCCCCACACCCCATTTAGGCCCCCTCAGACCAGACCTATGCCCCTCCTGCTCACCCCATGCCCCCCACTCTCGCAAAGGGGGCCTGAACATGGAAGTCACACATACGCCCAGGCCGTGAGCGTGCAAGAAGGGCCAACCCCACTCTTACACTAGCCCAAGCCAATGGAATAACAGAATACCAGATGTACCAGATGCTGAGCAGGTTCTGCTCACATTTACTGACCTGGGGCCAAACCACACGACCAACAACACTGGACACTTTATGGAACACAAAGCCTTCACTATCTGATCCTTTATTATCCAAGGCTTGAGGTCCTCTGCCTTTGGCCTAAAGAGCAAGAACCTGGACTTCATCAAATACATCTGAAATACAAACATTGTCATCCTACAAGAAAAATGGTATAGAGGAGACGGACCCACTGGTTGCCCTCTAGGTTACAGAGAGCTGGTAGTCCCATCCACCAAACTACCAGGTGTGAAACAAGGAAGGGACTCAGGTGGTATGCAAATTTGGTATAGAGCAGACCTAACTCACTCTATTAAATTAATCAAAAGAGGAACATTTTTACAATTAGCTAGATATTCAAAAGGAAATGATCTTAACAGAGAAAAATGTCCTACTGTGTGCTAACTATATCCCACCCATTAGAATCCCCATACTTTAATGAAGACAGCTTCTCCATCCTGGAGGGGGAAATCAGTCATTTCCAGGCCCAGGGACATGTACTAGTCTGTGGTGACCTGAATGCCAGAACCTGACACCCTCAGCACACAGGAGGACAAACACTTGCCTGGAGGTGACAGCATTCCCTCCCCCATATGCCACCCTAGGCACAACTATGACATCATAACCAACAAAAACAGGTCACAAATCCTGCAGCTCTGTCACACCCTGGGAATGTACATAGTCAATGGTAGGCTTCGAGGGGACTCCTATCGTAGGTACACCTTTAGCTCAACCTAGAGTCTCTCAGAGCGTTCAGTTAGCCCACTGACACCCCTATCAAATCACATCAAAATCGCAGTCTACTTCAGCAGAGCAATACTAAATCATGAGGCATAAAAGCCAAAGGAACTGAGTAATATTAAGAAATGCTATAGATGGAAGGAATGTAGTGTGGAAACCTATCAAAAAACAATTAGGCAACAACAAATTCAATCCCTTTAAGACAACTTCCTGGACAAAATGTGCCACTGTAATAGTGAAGATGTAAACTTGGCAGTAGAACATCTAAACAGTATATTTGACGTCTCAGCGTCCCTGTCAAATTTAAGAATTTCAAACAGAAAACCGAAGAAAATGAACAACAATGAAGAATGCAAAAACCAAAGAAAGAAATTGAGAAACCTGTCCATCCAAAAACATATAGACACAGAAAACCTGAGTCTATGCCTTCACTATGGTGTATCACTAAAACAATACAGAAATGCACTACGGGAAAAGAAGGAACAGCACGTCAGAAATCAGCTCAATGCAACCTAAGTGTATGTAAACTTCCGACTTCAACTGTACATGATCAAATACAAATCTTAGAATCAACTCTTAAAGACTACCTGAACCCACTGGATTATCCAATTACCTTGAATGAACTACAGGACAAAATAAAAACCCTCCAACCAAAAAAAGCCTGTGGTGTTGATGGTATCCTCAATGAAATTATAAAATATACAGACAACAAATTCCAATTGGCCATACTTAAAATCTTTAACTTCTTTGGGGTAGGGGGCAGTATTTTCACATCCGGATGAAAAGCATGCCAGAGTAAACGGCCTGCTACAAAGCCATAAAAGCTAGAATATGCATATTATTAGTAGATGTGGATAGAAAACACTCTGAAGTTTTTAAAAATGTTTGAATGATGTCTGTGAGTATAACAGAACTCATATAGCAGGCAAAAACCTGAGAAAAAAATCCAACCAGGAAGTGGGATATCTGAGGTTGGTCGATTTTCAACTCAGCTCCTATTGATGATGTAGTGGGATATTGGTAATGTTGCACTTCCTAAGGCTTCCACTAGATGTCAACAGTCTTTAGAACCTTGTCTGATGCTTCTACTGTGAAGTGGGGCCGAAGGAGTAGGGAATGAGTAAGGTCTGCCATGAGCTGACCATGCGCGTTCACATGAGAGGGAGCTCTGTTCCATCGCACTTCTGAAGACAATGGAATTCTCCGGTTGAAACGTTATTGAAGATTTTATGTTAGAAACATCCTAAAGATTGATTCAATACATCGTTTGACATGTTTCTACTGACTGTTACTGAACTTTTTGATATTTCATCTGCTTTTAGTGAACGCGCTTCGTGACTTTGGATTTGTTTACCAAATGCGCTAACAAAAGTAACTATTTGGACATAAATGATGGATTACTGAACAAAACAAACATTTCTTGTGGGAGTCCTGGGAGTGCATTCCGACGAAGATCAGCAAAGGTAAGTGAAGATTTATAATGATATTTATGACTTTTGTTGACTACATAATATAGAGGATATATTTGTGTCTTGATTGGGCTCTGAGCGCCGAATCAGATTATTGCATGGTTTGCTTTTTCGGTAAAGGTTATTTGAAATCTGACCCAGCGGTTGCATTAAGGAGAAGTGCCTCTAAAATTCCATGCATAACAGTTGTATCTTTTAGCAATGTTTATTATGAGTATTCATGTAAATTGATGTGGCTCTCTGCAAAATCTAAGGATGTTTTGGAAATTCTGAATGTAAGGCACCAATGTAAACTTAGATTTTTGGATATAAATATGAACCGAACATAACAAAACAAAACATACATGTATTGTGTAACATGAAGTCCTATGAGTGTCATCTGATGAAGATCATGAAAGGTTAGTGATTCAATTTATCCATTTTTCTGCTTTTTGTGAATCCTCTCTTTGGCTGGAAAAATGGCTGTGTTATTCTGTGAATAGGCACCCACCTAACATAATCGTTTGGTTTGCTTTCGTCGTAAAGCCTTTTTGAAATCGGACACTGTGGCTAGATTTACAACAAGTGTATCTTTAAAATGGTGTAAAATACATGTATTTTTGAGGAATTTTAATTATAGTATTTCTGTTGTTTTGAATTTGGCGCCCTGCAGTTTCACTGTCTGTTGAAGAGGTGGGATGCTACCTACTGTCTCACATACCCTAGATTAACATCATCCTTAGCTCTGACATCTTCCCCAATATTTGGAACCAAGGACTGATCACCCCAATCCACAAAAGTGGAGACAAATTTGACCCCAATAACTAACGTGGGATATGCGTCAACAGCAACCTTGGGAAAATCCTCAGTATTATCATTAACAGCAGACTCATACATTGTGAAAACAATGTACTGAGTAAATGTCAAATTTGCTTTTTACAAAATGATCGTATGACAGACCACTTTTTCACCCTGCACACCCTAATTGACAAACAAACAAACCAAAACAAAGGCAACGTTTTCTCATGCTTTGTTAATTTCAAAAAAGCCATTGACTCAATTTGGCATGAGGGCCTGCTATATAAATTGATGGAAAGTGGTGTTGGGGAAAAATCCATGTACACAAACAACACGTGTGTGGTTAAAATTGGCAAAAAACACACACACTTCTTCCCACAGGGCCGTGGGGTGAGACAGGGATGCAGCTTAAGCCCCACCCTCTTCAACATATTGACGAATTGGCGAGGGCACTAGAACAGTCTGCGAACCGGGCCTCACCCTACTAGAATCTGAAGATAAATGTCTACTGTTTGCTAATGATCTGGTGCTTCAGTCACCAACCAAAGAGGGCCAACAGCAGCACCTAGATCTTCTGCACAGGTTCTGCCAGACCTGGGCCCTGACAGTAAATCTCAATAAGACCAAAATAATGGTGTTCCAAAAAAGGTCCAGTCGCCAGGACCACAAATACAAATTCCATCTCGACACCGTTTGTCACGCCCTGGCCATAGAGAGGCTTTTTATTCTCTATTTTGGTTAGGCCAGGGTGTGACTAGGGTGGGCATTCTATGTCCTTTTTTCTATGTTTTGTATTTCCATGTCTTGGCCTGGTATGGTTCTCAATCAGGGACAGCTGTCTATCATTGTCTCTGATTGAGAACCATACTTAGGTACCCTTTTCCCCCACCTGTTTTGTGTGAAGTTTGTCTTTGTTCAGGGCACATAGCCCAAAGCTTCACGGTTTGGTTTATGTTATTCATTTGTCGGCGTCATTTTGAATAAAGAAAAAAAATTACGCTTACCATGCTGCACCTTGGTACAGTCCTTCAGCCAGCCATGACAGAACTTCCCACCACCAACGGACCAAGCAGCATGGTAAGGTGGACTCCTGGCTATGGGAGGACGTTCTGGACTGCAAGGGAGTCTACACATGGGAGGAGATCCTGGCAGGAAGGGATCACCTTCCATGGGAGCAGGTGGAGGCAGCTAGGAGAGCAGAGGCAGCCGGATAAAGGAACCAGCAGTATGTGGGAACACGGCTGGCAAGGAAGCCTGAGAAGCAGTCCCCAAAAATGTTTGGGTGGGGGTACACGGGGAGTGTGGCAGAGTCAGGAAGCAGACCTGAGCCAACTCCCCGTGCTTACCGTGGAGAGCATGGGACTGGTCAGGCCCCGTGCTATGGGGTGATGCTCACGAGGTGGAGCATTCACAGACCGGTGTGCTCGGTGCCAGCGTCCCGCATTTGCCGGATGGAAGCTGGCATCCAGCCAGAACGGGTGAGACCAGCTCTGTGCTCGCGGCCACCAGTGCGCCTCCACGGCCCAGTGAATCCGGTGCCTCGGCCAAGGAAGAGGCCTCCTGGATGTCTCCCCAGCCCGGTGAGTCCTGTGCCTGCTCCCAGAGCCAGGTCTTCTGTGTGTCTCCCCAGCCTGGTGAGTCTTGTGCCTGCCTCCTGTCCGGAGCCGCCAGAGTCTCCCTCCTGTCTGGAGCCGCCAGAGTCTCCCTCCTGTCTGGAGCCGCCAGAGTCTCCCTCCTGTCCGGAGCCGCCAGAGTCTCCCTCCTGTCCGGAGCCGCCAGAGTCTCCCTCCTGTCCGGAGCCGCCAGAGTCTCCCTCCTGTCCGGAGCCGCCAGAGTCTCCCTCCTGTCCGGAGCCGCCAGAGTCTCCCTCCTGTCCGGAGCCGCCAGAGTCTCCCTCCTGTCCGGAGCCGCCAGAGCGGCGCCACTCAGTCCAGTGGCGCCCCCTACGAGGGTCTTCAGTCCGGGGCCCACTGCGAGGGTCCCCGCTCCAGAGGCACCACCTAAGTGGGCCAAGACTGAGGTGGAGCGGGGTCCACGTCCCGCACCCGAGCCGCCGCCGTAAGAAGGCCCACCCGGACCCTCCCCTTTAGAGTCAGGTTTTGCGGCCGGAGTCCGCACCTTTTTACGCTTACCATGCTTCACCTTTTTACGCTTACCATGCTGCACCTGGATCTGGTTAAAAATACCTGAATCAGTTATAGAACCCATTGCCCTTTATGGTTGTGAGGTCTGGGGTCCACTCACCAACCAAGAATTCACAAAATGGGACAAACACCAAATTGAGACTTTGCATGCAGAATTCTGCTAAAATATCCTCTGTGTACAATGTAAAACACAAAATAATGCATGCAGAGCAGAATCAGCCCGATAACCGCTAATTATCAAAATCCAGATAAGATACGCTAAATTCTTCCCAAATCTTCCATAATAAAGCCAACACCTACAGAGAGAGGAACCTGGAGATGAGTCCCCTAAACATGCTGGTCCTGGGGCTCTGTTCCCAAACAGACCACACAGACAGAGCTCCAGGACAGCAACACAATTAGACCCAAACAAATCATGAGAAAACAAAAAGATAATAACTTGACACATTGGAAAGAATTAACAAAAAAACTGAGCAAACTAGAATGCTGTTTGGACCACTGTGACTGACCCAACCTTAAGGAAAGCTTTGACTATGACTATGCTATTGAGAAAGGCCGCAGTAGGCAGACCTGGCTCTCAAACAGACCACACAGACAGAGCTCCAGGACAGCAACACAATTAGACCCAAACAAATCATGAGAAAACAAAAAGATCGGCCTGAAAAGATGTGCACATTGCCCACAAAATGAGGTGGAAACTGAGCTGCACTTCTTAACCTCCTGCAAAATGTATTATCATATTAGAGACACATATTTCCCTTAGATTACACTGATCCACAAAGAATTTGAAAAACAAACACCATTTTGATAAACTCCCATATCTAATGGGTGAAATACCACAGTGTGTCATCACAGCAGCATGATTTGTGACCTGTTGCCACAAGAAAAGTGCCACCAGTGAAGAACAAACACCATTGTTAATACAACCCATGTTTATGTTTAATTTAATTTCCCTTTTGTACTTTAACCATTTGCACATCGTTACAACACTGTATACCCTGTATGTATATATACATAATATGACATTTGAAATGTCTTTATTCTTTTGGAACTTCTGTGAGAGTAATGTTTACTGTTCATTTTTATTTTTTATTTCACTTTTGTATATTATCTGCTTCACTTGCTTTGGCAATGTTAACCTATGTCTCCCATGCTAATAAAGCACATTGAATTGAGAAAGAGCAAAACTTTTCTATGTTTACTATTCATGGTTGATTATATGGTTTTTGGACTGGATTCCACATTTCCTAATGACATTTAACTGACACAATAAAAGTAAAGTCTTGTTCACCTTCGGAGGTGGGTTCTCCAGATACTGTGATCACAACATGGAAAATCAAGTATATTTCCTATTCTATTCTTTATCTGATTATAATGTGTATTTGACAGAGCCTATGCAGGAGCTGCAGGGGACTATTTGTGTTCCTAGGGACATCAGCAGCCCTATCACATCTGATGAAGAGTACCTCAGCCCAATGGAGGAAGGCATGGACTTTGGAAGCCCAGAGCCCAGGAAGATAATTGACACTCGATTCAAGGAGCCTCCTGCCTTCCAGGTGAGACTATAACGTTGCTTCTCTGGTGCCTATCACCTGGCTTTCGTTGACTTTCCATTATACTGTAGGACCTTGATGTGGTAAACTTGGGGCAAGGGATCAGTTTGATATTTTGCAACTATATTTTGTTCAAACATTTTTTTATTGGTATTGCAATACATTGGAATTGATTGAATCTATAAATTGCTTCTAACTAAATCTATGGTGATTCACCTCATCCAGCATGCATTGGATGTTCCATATAGTGTAGTTTACATTTTAAAAGTTACAGCATGGAAATTAGTCTGTGTTCTCCGTTCCAATTTCAAACTGGCTCATCATCCTTTTTAACAGGTAACTATGAATGATCAAGAGGTCATTGAAGGTCAACAGGTTACCATGTCTGTCCGAATAAGTGGGCAGCCCAAACCCATGCTTTATTGGTAGGTTTCCTGACTCCACCAAATCCTCAACTCATTCCTATTTGTTTAATGTGGAACTGACAGCATTTTAGCCAGATTAAATCTTATTAAAATCTGTTCATATACACCCCCAGGAAGAATATAACACTTTAAAAAATATATTTTCTGAGAAGCATAAATTCATAGAATTTTTGGGAATGATGTATATAGTAAGGCATTTGTGAAAATTCTATAGCAATATAGAGTGGGAAAGCGGCCGTACGTTTGCAAAATTAATAGACACTGCAGTAAATAAAACTGAATACAAACATCTGTCCAGGACAGGAGTCCACGCAGACCGGTGCCATAACCATAGCCAATCAGAGCTACAGTACGCCTATATACAAATAAGCCATTTGCCACACAGGCCTGCCATCATTCACTTTGAATTGGGCTGGAAAGTCACCCTGTTGCAGTAGCAACAACGTGACTTTAGATCATTAGAATGCATTCGTGAAAAGCCACAAAATGCACCTAAATGGATTTCTGCATTTATGTAAATGCCACTGCAGTCCTCTTACATTTGGAAACTTCACAAACAACCATGAAAAGGTTTGCTCTCGCTCCTTCAGTTACCTATGCACATTAACAACAACAAGATCAAAAACAAATGCTAGCCAGAGCGAGATCAGCTAAAATATAACAAGGGAACATTAGAGAAACCATTTCAAACTTTTTCAGCTAGGTGGCTGTCAGAATTGCACTGATAAACAATTGGGAATAGTAGCCTGCTCGTTGTTCTGCAGCTTGCCTGCCAATGCATGCATGTACCAACCCGCGTTTTGACAACTGAATGGGAACTTGTCTGCCTGCCCACCCTTTTGCTCAATGCCAAATACATTTGATTGACAACTAAGAGATAGGCTAACTGTGTATAACAGTCATTCAAGTTCAGCATTGCAAGCTAGCTAGCTAATGTTAGATGGCATCTTTTTAGCTTGATAAATAAATAGCTAGTTACATACATAGATACGCTAGCTCAGGGGTGTCAAACTCAATCAGTGCACGGGCCAAATAAAAATGTTAAAAACTTGCGGACCAGACTTAGCCTATTTGTTTTGTTTTTTAATGTGCAACTGTGACCCAAATTGGCCATTGTTTTATTATGAATAAATATAGCACTGGGCCTACAGAGTGGAGCAGCGGTCTAAGGCACTGTGTTGAGGCATCACTACAGACCCAGGTTCGATCCCAGGCTGTGTCACAACTGGCTGTGACCGGGAGACCAATAGGGCGGGGCACAATTGGCCCAGCGTTGTTCGGGTTAGGGGAGGGTTTGGCCGGGGGGGCTTTACTTTCGTCATTGCGTTTTAACAACTCCTAGTGGGGGCCAGTGCGTCTGCAGGCTGAATTCGGTCGTCAATTGAACAATGTTTCCTCCGACACATTGGTGCGGTTTGGCGGGTCATGAATCTGAGGACCCATGCCAAATATTTTCCGTCTCCTGAGGGGGAATAGGCGTTGTCGTGCCCTTTTTCATGACTGTCTTGATGTGTTTGGACCATAACAGTTTGTTGGTGATGTGGACACCAAGGAACTTGAAGCTCTCAACCTGCTCCGCTACAGCCCCGTCGATGAGAATGGGGGCGTGCTCGGCCCTCCTTTTCCTGTAGTCCACGATCATCTCCGTTTTCTTGATCACGTTGAGGGAGAGGCTGTTATCCTGACACCACACTGCCAGGTCTCTGACTTCCTCCCTATAGGCTGTCTCATCGTTGTCGGTGATCAGGCCTACCACTGTTGTGTCGTCGGCAAATTTAATGATGGTGTTGGAGTCGTGCTTGGCCATGCAGTCATGGGTGAACAGGGAGTACAGGAGGGGACTGAGCATGCACCCCTGAGGGGCTCCTGTGTTGAGGATCAGCGTGGCAGATGTTGTTACCTACCCTTACCACCTGGGCGCGGCCCGCCAGGAATTCCAGAATCCAGTTACAAAGGCAGGTGTTTAGTCTAGAGGTCGACCGATTATGATTTTTCAACACCGATACCGATTATTGGAGGACCAAAAAAGCCGATTCCGATTAATCGGACAATTTTTTAAATTGATTTATTTGAAATAATGACAATTGCTACAATACTGAATGAACACTTATTTTAACTTAATGGGATACATCAATAAAAATCAATTTAGCCTCAAATAAATAATGAAAATTGTTCAATTTGTTTTAAATAATTCAAAAACAATGTGTTGGAGAAGTAAAAGGGCAATATGTGCCATGTAAAAAAGTGTCTTGCTCAGAACATGAGAACATATGAAAGTTGGTGGTTCCTTTTAACATGAGACTTCAATATTCCAAGGTAAGAGGTTTTAGGTTGTAGTTAATATAGTATTTATTGGGCTATTTCTCTCTATACCATTTCTATTTCATATACATTTGACTATTGGATGTTCTTATAGGCACTATAGTATTGCCAGTGTAACAGTATAGCTTCCGTCCCTCTCCTCGCCCCTACCTGGGCTCGAACCAGGAACACATCGACAACAGCCACACTCGAAGCAGCGTTACCCATCGCTCCACAAAAGCCACGGAGCAAGGGGAATAACTACTCCAAGGCTCAGAGCGAGTGACGTTTGAAACGCTATTAGCGCACACCCAGCTAACTAGCTAGCCATTTCACATAGGTTACACTAGCCATTAGGCTTGCAGTCATAAACAGCGCTGTGCTTGTGAAGAGCTGCTGGCAAAACGCACAAAAGTGCTGTTTGAATGAATGCTTACGAGCCTGCTGCTGCCTACCATTGCTCAGTCAGACTGCTCTATCAAATCATAGACTTAATTTTAACATAACACACAGAAATATGAGCCTTTGGTCATTAATATGGTCAAATCCGGAAACTATCATTTAGAAAACAAAACGTTTATTATTTCAGTGAAATACGGAACCGTTCGGTGTTTTATCTAACGGGTGGCATCCCTAAGTCTAAATATTGCTGTTACATTAGACAACCTTCAATGCTAAGTCATAATTACGTAAAATTCTGGCAAATTAGTTCGCAATGAGCCAGGCTGCCCAAACTGTTGCATATACCCTGACTCTGCGTGCAATGAACACAAGAGAAATGAGACAATTTCACCTGGTTAATATTGCCTGCTAACCTGGATTTATTTTAGCTAAATATGCAGGTTTAAAAATATATACTTCTGTGTATTGATTTTAAGAAAGGCATTGTTGTTTATGGTTAGGTACAGTCAGTCGTCCAACGATTTTGCTTTTTTCGCAAATGCGCTTTTGTTAAATCATCTCCCAGCGTTGCATCGATTATATGCAACGCAGGACACGCTAGATAAATGAGTAATATCATCAACCATGTGTTATAACTGGTGATTATGATTGATTGATTGTTTTTTATAAGATACATTTAATGCTAGCTAGCAACTTACCTTGGCTTATACTGCATTCACGTAACAGGCAGGCTCCTCATGGAGTGCAATGAGAGGCAGGTTGTTAGAGCGTTGGACTAGTTAACTGTAAGGTTGCAATATTGGATCCCCCGAGCTGACAAGGTGAAAATCTGTCGTTCTGCCCCTGAACAAGGCAGTTAACCAGCCGTTCCTAGGGCGTCATTGAAAATAAGAATGTGTTCTTAACTGACTTGCCTAGTTTAATAAAGCTATAAAAAAAATATAAAAAATATCGGCGCCCAAAAATACTGATTTCTGATTAATCGGTCGACCTATAGTTTAGTCCCAGGGTCCTTAGCTTAGTAATGAGCTTTGAGGACACTATGCTGTTGAACGCTGAGCTGTAGTCAATTAATAGTATTCTCACATAGGTGTTCCTTTTGTCCAGGTGGGAAAGGGCAGTGTGGAGTGAAATAGAGATTGCGTCATCTGTGGATCTGTTGGGTTGGTATGCAAATTGGAGTGGGTCTAATGGTGTTGTTCAAAGCACTTCATGAGTGCAATGAGTCGGTAGTAATTTAGGCAGGTTACCTTGGTGTTCTTGTGCACAGCGATAAACAAAAGAGACAAATAATATTTGTCCAGCCTTTGCTGCTATGCTTGCAGATGTGCATAATATGCTGCAACCATAATAAAAATTATTAAATAACTCCAAATAACAAAAATGTATAGGTTGTTGTAACATTTCAACTTAAAACATGTTTTTCATTTTTTTGCACTGCATAGATGCATTTTGTTATGCACGTGAGTGAGGACCCAAAAGCAGTTTAACAAAAACAGAGTCCTTTAATGTCAAAACACAGGTAAGACATAGATCCTCTTCAAATGTATATGATGGCAAAATAAACAACCCGCAGAGAGGGCGACAAATGAAACATAAAGTCCTTCTGAATATCACAGAAGAGTTCCCCTTCTAGCAGCAGAGGAGAATAGCTGGGTTAGAATCCCCTTCTAGCAGCAGAGGAGAATAGCTGGGTTGTAGAGGACAGAGGTACCTGATCACACGTAGCATCAGATGAACAGGCAGATTCCGACAGGACAGGACAAGGGTGAAGCAAACGAGACGATAGTTTGGTTCTGGCATGAGAAACTCAAACGAGAATCTGACAAAGACAGAAGCAGGAACAGAGAGAGAAATAGAGACCTAATCAGAGGGAAAAAAGGGAACAGGTGGGAAAAGGGTGAACGAGGTAGTTAGAGAAGATGAGGAGCAGCTGGGGGAAGGAGAGGAAGAGAAGGTAACCTAATACGACCAGCAGAGGGAGACGGAGTGAAGAGAAAGAACAGGAACAAGACATAATATGACAATACATGACACATTTCTGCATGGTGCACTCAAAATATATTGTAGTTGAATAGCATACCTAGGACCTGCTCAAGTGTTGCCTATATGTTTCGTTTTTGCATTGTGTTTTGTTGCAGGTTTTGTTTTTTTGTTATTCATTGTCAAGCTTTAAAAACCAAAGCCTGACAGCAACATTTTATTATCCTAGCTAGGACTCTCACATCTGCTCCTGCCACACCCTCTAGTGCCCATCCAGTGTCTCCTTGACCTGCCGCCACTTCCCCTGTGCTATCTCACTCTCCCTCTCTCTCTCTCTCTGTGTGTGTGTGTGTGTGTGTGTGTGATTGTGTGGACGGAGACAGTTGTGCTGGAGTCAGAGCAGATCCACACTAGCTGCAACCCGTTCCATAATCAAGACCTCTACAAATACTCAGTCCTTCCACTTCCACACTGCCAGATTGTAATCTCTGCTCAGTCAGTCTACGCTTCTAGCTTTTGTTACTATTCAGATCCTGTTACCCTGCTGTGCCTGTTTTCCTATCCGCTACAGTTCTGCCCGCTCTGACTCTGGTCCCTGTCCCACGTCTCATCATACTGTTACATTGTCCTAGATCCCCCACTCCACTACTACTACTTGAATCCCCGGACCTGCCTCCCCTTTCTCAAACCCTCTCACCCCAGCCTCAGCCTCCGCACCTGATCTCCAGCAACCCTCCCGAGCTTCCCCTGACCTGCATTCCATTTTCCCCTGTGTTCCAATAAATACCTTGGTTATTTCATCCCAGTTTCCTCATCTGAGTCTTCTCTTGGGTTCCCCTGTTCCACTCCGCGCAAAAGTACAATCTGGCCAAGAACCCAGCAGACTCTCGCTGGCCAAGGCGCCCTGCTTGAGCAACATGACCAAGCCCTGAAAGCTTCTGGAACACATCAAGGAGTTTTCACCGGAGTCTGTCTGACCTACAGGGTTGAACTTTTTGCCCAGAGCTCAAACCCGTTCCAAGTCCTTCTTCTCTGCCCCGAGAGCCATTTGTTCAGACTCCCGAGCGCAACCTCGGAGCTTGCAGAGCCTTTTAGTACAATGTTCACTAGTATTTGAGCAACAGCCCCACTCTTATGCTAGCGAAGAGGCCAATATTTCCCTTCCTGGACCACAGCGGTGTGGGAGAGACAGTCCACATCTCCTACTCCAGATTCACGGAGGAGATGAAGAAAGTATTTGACCACCCGGTGTGCGGTAAAGATGCCGCTAAACGACATCTGTACCTCCGTCAAGGCCCCCATAGTGTTGCTGAGATGACATGTGAGGTTCGCACCCTCGCCCTTGAGAGAGGCTGGAATGAGGAGGCCCTTCAGGGAGCATTCTGGAACGCTCTCACTGAGACCCTCAAGAGTGAGTTGGTGTCCAGGGATGAGCCTGATAGACTTGATGAACTCATCTCTCTCGCTATCCGCATCGACTACCGTCTCCGTGAGCATTGGAGGGAGACGGTAGATAAGGTTGCATGTCCCACAACATCTGCTTCATTGCCTTGCTCTCCTTCTCCGACTGTATCCCATCCCCAGGCTCATCCAGATCCTGAACCCATGCAGCTCGGCCGCGGCCCGTCTCTCTCCGTGGGAGAGGCAAAGACGAATCTGCACTAGGCGCTGCCTATACTGTGGCCAGGTTGGTCACTTTGTCTCCACTTGTTCCCTGTGTCCAGCAAAAGAGGGGGATCAGCAGTAGTGGGGATATACTGTTGAGCCAAATTGCCTGCCCATCTTCCCCCAGACCCCTGCTTGAAGGCAACCTTGTGTTGCGGAGCCAGGCTTTTCCTCTGTCTTTTCTCATCGATTCGGGCGCCGACGAGAGCTTCCTGGACCGAGGTGTCGTTACCCAGTTGGGCCTGGACACTGTTCCACTCGATTCACTTCTTGATGCCAATGCTCTCAATGGAAAGCTCCTCACTCGTGTCTGTGAGAGAACCGTCCCTATCATCCTGCGTCTTTCTGGAAATCACCAAGAAAATATCAGTTTCCACATAATTGACTGTCCTTACTCTCCCCTAGTTCTTGGCCAGCCATGGTTAAAGCCACACAACCCACAGATTGACTGGACCACCGGAAAGGTAACAAATTGGGATTAATTTTGTCACTATAATTGTTTACATTCTGCCTTTCCCCCTGCCTTGTCTGTGCCTCAGTTCATTCCAGAACCTCCAGACCTGTCATCAGTTCCTCCCGAGTATCACAATCTAGCTCTTGTGTTCAGCAAGCACCACGCCCTGTTGCTACCACCTCATCGGCCGTACGACTGCGCCATTGACCTCCAGCTTGGAGCTCCTCTCCCCAGTAGCCGGTTGTTTACCCTCTCTCGTCCCGAGCAAGAGGCTATGGAGAGTTACATCCAGGATTCTCTGGCTGCAGGACTTATCAAGCCATCTTCCTCCCCGGTGGGTACTGGGTTTTTCTTTGTGAAGAAGAAGGATGGGTCACTGAGGCAATGCATGGACTTCCGTGGGCTGAATAATATCACTGTTAAGAAGTACCCCTTGCCACTCATCAGCTCTGCTTTTGCCCCCTCCATGGTGCCACGGTGTTTACCAAATTCGACCGGAATGCCTACCACCTTGTCCTCATAAGAGAGGGGGACGAGTGGAACAAGCTTTTTGTTAAAGCTGAAAAATGGGAGTTCCATGCTGCCACAGTGTCTTTCCTGGGTTATATTATTGCACAGGGACAGTTACTTATGGACCCTGCCATGGTCATGGCAGTGACCGAGTGGCCTGCGTCCTCCAACCTAAAGCAGCTACAGCGTTTCCTGGGGTTTGCACATTTTTACAGATGTTTCATCCGTAGCTACAGCCGTCTAGCAGCACCTCTCACCACTCTCAACTCCACTCCGTTCCACTGGACGCCTGAGGCAGGCAGCTTTCCTGGAACTCAAGCGTCACTTCACCTCCGCTCCGGTCCTTACTCAGCCTGACCCAGAACTCCAGTTAATCTTGGAGGTGGACGCCACTGACACCGAGGTAGGTGCTCTTCTGTCACAACGTCATCCTTCTGATCAGATGTTCCACCCATGTGCATTCTTTTCCCGTAAGCTCTCACCTGCAGAGAGGAACTTTAACATCGGTAACCAGGAACTCCTGGCAGTTAAGCTGGCTCTGGAGGAACGGTCTCACTGACTGACCATTAAAACCTGTTCTACATCCCGACCGTCAAACGTCTGACCTCCCGGCAAGCCAGGTGGAACTTGTTCTTCGGTAGATTCAATTTCATACTCACTTATCGCCCTGGTTCGAAGATAACCAAGCCTGATGCCCTCTCTCGCCAGTTCACCACCGACAACACGGGTACCAAGCCAGAAGCCATTGTGCCATCCACCTGCATCGTTGCCGTCGTCACCTGGGAGATCGAGTCCCTTATCCTCCAGGCTCAGCAGAACCAGGCTGACCCTGGTAACGATCCTACTAATGCTCTGTTTGTTCCAGATTATGTTCACTCTGATGTTCTTCAGTGGTGCCATTCTACCCACCTCACCTGTCACCCTGGTATGAACCGGACCGTCGCCTTCCTGCATCAGCGCTTTTGGTGTCCCACCATGGAGAGAGATGTCTGGGAGTGTGTCTCAGCCTGTATGGTTTGTGCCCAGAACAAAACCTGCACTAAACCCACTTCCAGTCTGCTCCGCCCTCTTCCTTTACCCAGTCGCCCCTGGTAACACATAGCTCTGGACTTCGTCACTGGCCTTCCCCCATCTAACGGTAACTCTGTCATCCTCACTGTTATTGACAGGTTTTCCTAAATGGCTCACTTCATTCCCCTCTCCAAGCTACCGTCCTCCAGAGAGACTGGGGACCTGTTAGTTTCCCATGTATTTCGTCTACATGCATCCCCACTGACATTGTTTCCGATAGAGTACCCCAGTTTACCTCCCAGGTATGGAGATCCGTCTGTTCAGCTCTTGGTATCAATGTGAGTTTCTTATTGATATCACCCCCTGACCAACGGCCAGACCGAACGGGCCAACCAAGAGATGGAGACTGCCCTACGCTGCGTGACCTCTGCCAACCCTCTGCCAAACCTCCTGGAGCGCTCAGCTACCCTGGGTTGAATATGCCCACAACATTCTCACCACCGTAATATCAGGTAATATCACTGTTCGAGTGTGCTCTGGATTACCAACCCTCCCTTGTTCCCCGCCCAAGAGGTTGAGTTTGCGGTTCCCTCTGTCCAGGACCATCTGCGCTGTTGTCACCGTACCTGGAGGAAGGGCTGAGGACCCTGTCTCAAGCCAACCGTCGCTGGGCCTCAGCTCCAGTCTATACCCAGGGTCAAAAGGTTTGGCTCTCATCGAAGGTCCTGCCTTTAAAGGTAGCATCGAAGAAACTTTCCCCCCGCTTCATTGGTCCCTTTGAAATCGACCGTGTCATTAACCCCTCTGCTGTGCACCTGAAACTCTCAGGCTCACTTATGATCCACCCCACCTTCCATGTGTCCCTGATTAAACCTGTCTGCTCCAGTCCCATGTCTCCTCTTGCAGCAGCTCCTCCAGCCCCTCGACTCATACCGTCTGGCGGCTTTTGGATGTGCACCGTCGGGGTCGCAGCTGGCAGTACCTGGTGGACTGGGAATGATACGCTGGGTGCCGCCCAATCCTTCTGTTTCCCTGCCTGATGCTGTTTTCCTATCCGCTACAGTTCTGCCTGCTCTGACTCTGGTCTTTGTCTCCTGTTCCACGTCTTGTCATCCTGTTACTCTGTCCTGGATCCCCCACTCTACTACTCCCTTGGATTCTCCCTGGACCTGCTTACCCTGTCTCAACCCCTCTCACTCCAGCCTCAGCCTCAGCACCTGATCTCCAGCAACCCGCCTGAGCTTCCCCTGACCTGGACTCCATCTTCCCCCTGTGTTCCAATAAATAACTTGGTTACTTTATCACAGTTTCTTCTTCTGAGTCTGTTCTTGGGTTCCCCTGTTTCACTCCGCGTAACAGAATGTGGCATGTGTCTGTACACTTTCCCCCTGCTGCGTGCTTGTGTTTCCTATTCGGCCTTTAAGTCTTGTGTTAGACACATGCACTAGCCCATTAGCCACGTAATGACTAACTTGTGATCATTGCCCTTGCTAGTTTGATTGTAATTGACATTTTTAGTCTTACAGTATTTTTTTTCTAAATATTTAGTCATTGAAACTGAAACAGTGCATCCCGAATGGGTGGCGGCAGCAAACAATCTACTAGCCAGCTGTGATTTACAACTTGATAGCAATATTTTTTGGACTACCAAGAAATGTAAATTATATTATTATTGCTGAATTATGATAATCTTGCATTGAACATCTATTCTGTCAACAATCTATTACTGTACGTCATGGAATTTTGAGTCAAATAGAAGCTATTTTCAAAACCTCTTATCAAGTTGTTTTTTAAGCATAAACTGGGAATTTTATATTTTTGACTGATATTATGATTGTCTTTTTGTTTCATATGTGAAAAGTAGTTAAAACGCTGTCAGTTCCACTTTAAGCCTAACGTAACATATACGGGATATTGTTAATATTGAAAAACACTAGTCACACATATCTTGTCATTAGTGTTTTGTGCATGCTCCACGTTGTCATGGTTCACATTGGCAAGACAATGGTTGCTAGGTTTCTGATATCTTTATGAAACCAATATACTGTAGTTCACAGTACATTGTAATACATCTGGAAACATTTCTAAATATAGAACTCTCCCTTGGTTCAGGCTGAGGGACAGGATGACGATAAAAACAGACTTGCGCCACACTGTGCGTGAGACTGAGGACGGCACTTTTGAAATGACCATCAACTCACCCCAGAAGTTGGACACAGGAGTGTACACCTGCAAGATCATCAACGAGTATGGAACAAAGCAATGTGAATGCAAACTGGAAGTGAAAGGTACAGTAATTGGTTGTTTTTTCTATTTCAAATTCCTCTCTTTTCTGTAAGCCAATCAAATAATACATAACATTGGATAACAATTTGTGTGAGCTACTGTATGTACAGTTGAAGTAGGAAGTTTACATACACTTAGGTTGGAGTCATTAAAACTTGTTTTTCCACCACTCCATAAGTTTCTTGTTATCAAACTATAGTTTTGGCAAGTTGGTTAGGACATCTACTTTATGCATGACACAAGTAATTTTTCCAACAGTTGCTTACAGACAGATTATTTCCCTTATAATTCACTGTATCACAATTCCAGTGGGTCAGAAGTCTACATACACTAAATTGACTGTGCCTTTAAACAGCTTGGAAGATTCCAGAAAATGATGTCATAGCTTTAGAAGCTTCTGTTTAGGCTAATTGACATAATTTCAGTCAATTGGATGTGTTTTTTATTCATTTATTTCACCTTTATATAACCAGTTAGGCCAAGTTCTCATTTATAACTGTGACCTGGGCAAGATAAAGCAAAGCAGTGCGACAATGACAACAACACAGAGTTACACATGGAATAAACAAATGTAGAGTCAATAACACAATAGGAAAGAATCTATATACAGTGTGTGCAAATTAGGTAAGATTAGGGAGGTAAGGCAATAAATAGGCCGTAGTGGCGAAGTAATTACAATTTAGCAATTAACACTCGAGCGATTGGTGTGCAGAAGATGAATGTGCAAGTCGATATACTGGGGTGCAAAGGAGTAAAAAAAATGAATAACAATATGGGGATGAGGTAGTTGGATGGGCTATTTACAGATGGGCTATGTACAGGTGCAATGATCTGTGAGCTGCTCTGACAGCTGATGCTTGAAGTTAGTGAGGGAGATACAGTGAGGGAAAAAAGTATGTTGATTTTGTACGTTTGCTCACAGATAAAGAAATGATCAGTCTATAATTTTAATAGTAGGTTTATTTGAACAGTGATAGACAGAATAACAACAAAAAAATCCAGAAAAACGCATGTCAAAAATGTTATAAATTTCGCGATGGAATTGTCTGTTGTAGCCAGCCCCCTTGGACAGTAACAGCAGTTACTACACGGATCAGCAGTGCTCCGTGTAGGCAGTAAAAGGGTCCAGGCCAATTAGCAAAATAGGTATTGTAGCCCAAGAAATTGGCTGATGGACCTCTTCAGCTAATTGTCCGATATGGTCGAGACAGCGAGCGAGCCGCTGCTAGCAGGCTAGCGGTTGGGCCTTCAGGGTTTGTCACGGCGGAGGAGCCTGTTGAAACCCCCTTGGGCAGATTATGTCGGTAGACCAGTCGTGATGGATTGGCGGGGCTCCGTGTCGGCAGTAAAAGGGTCCAGGCCAATTGGCAAAATAGGTATTGTAGCCCAAGAAATTGGCTGATGGACCTCTTCAGCTAATTGTCCGATATGGTCGAGACAGCGAGCGAGCCGCTGCTAGCAGGCTAGCGGTTGGGCCTTCAGGGTTTGTCACGGCGGAGGAGCCTGTTGAAACCCCCTTGGGCAGATTATGTCGGTAGACCAGTTGTGATGGATCGGCGGGGCTCCGTGTCGGCAGTAAAAGGGTCCAGGCCAATTGGCAAGGTATTATAGGTATTAGGTATAGGTATTGTAGCCCAATGAGTTGCTGAGGGACCTCTTCATCTAGCCGGGAGATGGGCCTAGCACGAGGCTAGTTCCCGGCTAACTGATGCTTGCTTCAGGACTTTAGCCAGGAACAGCCACTCGGATAGCAGCCAGCTAGCTGCGCTGATCCAGGTGAAGAGGTTCAGAGCTTGCAGTAGGAATCCATAAATATGGAGATTTGGTGGGTAAAAAGCAGTCCAATATGCTCTGGTTTGAATTGCACTGGGCAAACTGGCAGGAGTTGACCAGGCTAAGGTTAGCAGATGACCGCTAACAGTGGATACCTGACTACTAGCTAGTAGCTAGTTAGATGGCTAGCTACTGTTGGGGGTTCCAGTTTGTGTGACTGGACAGTCCAGCAGGCATCGGCTGTGTAGCCGAGTGATCATAGGGTCCAATGAGCAGCACTAGATGAAACAGGGAACAGTTCAGTAGTCGATTACTACGTTGAGCGAGCGGGAGACACGGCGTTCAGGGAGCTAGCAGGCCAGGGCTAGCAGATGGATCATCACCAAACATCCACGACGCAGAGGCCGGTTCAGAGCACATTAGCCGAGTTAAGTCAGCAGACCAGCTGCTGGAGCCCCGTGATGGATGGGCGGGGCTCTGTGTCGACAAAGGGTCCTTTCCAATTGGCAAGAGAAGTGTTGTGGTTGGTGTACTTTGTTTGCTAGCTGGGAGATGGGCCTAGCTAGGGGATAACTGGTGCATGCTTCTGGACAAGGGCTTTAGCCACAATAGCAACTAGCTAACTGCGAAGATCAGGTGTAATGGTCTAGAGCTTGCGGCAGGAATCCGGTGATGTAGTGGAATGTAACTGTGGGTGTATTTCAAGGCCTACCTTCAAACTCAGTGCCTCTTTGCTTGAGAAAATCAAAAGAAATCAGCCAAGACCTCAGAAAATAATTGTAGACCTCTACAAGTCTCGTTCATCCTTGGGAGCAATTTCCAAATGCCTGAAGGTACCACGATCATCTGTACAAACAATAGTAAGCAAGTCTAAACACCATGGGACCACTCAGCTCCTAGAGATAAACATACTTTGGTGCGAAAAGTGCAAATCAATCCCAGAACAACAGCAAAGGACCTTGTGAGATGCTGGAGGAAACCTGTACAAAATTATCTATATCCACAGTAAAACGAGTGCTATATTGACGTTACCTGAAAGGCCGCTCATCAAGGATGAAGCACGGGGATGGCAGCATCATGTTTTGGGGGTGCTTTGCTGCAAGAGGGACTGGTGCGCTTCACAAAATAGATGGCATCATGAGGTAGGGAAAATTATGTGGATATATTGAAGCAACATCTCAAAACATCAGTCAAGAAGTTAAAGCTTGGTCTCAAATGCGTCTTCCAAATGGACAATGACCCAAAGCACTCTTCCAAAGTTGTGGCAAAATGGCTTAAGGACAACAAAGTTGGAGTGTCCTTCACAAAGCCTTGACCTCAATCCCATAGAAAATGTGTGGGCAGAACTGAAAAAGCGTGTGCGAGCAAAGAGGCCTACAAACCTGACTCAGTTACACCAGCTCTATCAGAAGGAATGGGCCAAAATTCACCCAACTTATAATGGGAAGCTTGTGGTAGGCTACCCGAAACGTTTGACCCAAGTTAAACAATTTAAAGGCAATGCTACCAAATACTAATTGAGTGCATGTAAACTTCTGACCCACTGGGAATGTAATGAAAGAAATAAAAGCTGAAAGAAATAATTCTCTCTACTATTATTCTGACATTTCACATTCGTATAATAAAGTGGTGATCGTAACTGATCTAAGAGAGGGAATTTTTACTAGGATTATATGTCAGGAATTGTGAAACGCTGAGTTTAAATGTATTTGGCTAAGGTGTATTTAAACTTCCGACTTCAACTACATACAATGCCTTATAACGTTGATTGTCATGCATTATGATGCACTTATAATGTTATAACACTGACTATAAACATATTAATATGTGTAGTTTGAGTTTATTTTATTTTTACAGGGACAGTGCACAATAATCAACGTTTCAGTAAAAGTGCCGGTTTTAGCCAGCCGGCTAATTTTCAACCCTTAGTCCCTGGGCAGGTTATTAAAAACAATGACAATATAGACCATCATTGAGCAGTGAGCACACGCAGAGCAACATAGGACAAGCAAGACATAGCATACAGACAGAGCAACATAGGACAAGTAAGACGTAGCATACAGACAGAGCAACATAGAACAAAAAGCATCAAGACAAAATTCATAAAAGCAACAAGTGTTTCCACACCTCACAAGCTACAGACAGCATGGAAAGCGGCAATACACAGCTAGGGATTATGATCACAAATCTGATTGACCTTTAGCCATGTATTCATACATTTTGTGAAAGTGTGATAGGTGGTGCATTGGGTGGCAGGGTAGCCTAGTGGTTAGAGCTGACAAGGTACAAATCTGTCATTCTGCCCCTGAACAGGCAGTTAATCCACTGTTCCTAGGCCATTATTGAAAATAAGAATTTGTTCTTAACTGACTTGCCTAGTTAAAGAAAGGTAAAATAAATAAAAATGTGTGTCTGAAGGCAGTGTATTCCAGACATGGGAAGCTCTCACAGAGAACGCGGATTTACTAAAGGTGCTGATACAGTCACCTCTCACGGCAGACCTTCTGGATCTGCTGCCATATGTTTGAGTTTTCTGTTTAACAAAAATACTGAGTGGAGGGGGAGCCAGGCCACTTAGGATCTTGAATACAAGACATGCGCCGGTGTATTGCACAAGATTTTCCCAACTCAGGAGCTCATGCTTTCTGAGGATGTAACAGTGATGATGGCTATTGGGCTTCCTATCAAGCACTTTGAGAGCCTGTTTGTAGACAGACTGAATAGGTTTTAATGTTGTACAGCAAGCTTGGGCCCAACTAGTCAAGCAGTATGTGAAGTGGGGGAGTATTATAGATCTGAAGTACAGTTTTGCTACCTCTGTAGTCAAACAATTTCGTATAAATCGGAAATTAGCTAGGTTGAATTTGGTTATCTGAATGACCTTTTTCACATGCTTTTTAAAAGAGAGGTTGGAATCAATTATGATGCCAAGGTACTTAAAATCAGATACCACCTGGAGCTTCTCCCCTGACACATAGATTTCTGGTTGAGTAGCATCTGTTGCCCTCTTTGTGAAGAACATGCAAACAGTTTTTTTTCACATTGAGATGCAAACACGAGTCACTGAGCCACTTTGTAACATGGACCATTACAGTAGTGAGTTCTTGTGCAAATTGTTAATATAAGCTATAAACTCATGTCATTCATTACAACATCCTTTATAATGTTATATAGATCATTGACTATCATGCCTTATAAGACTAAAATGCATGACGTATTATTCCCCCGCTTTGAAAACGCAGGTGATATTTTAAATACTTTGGTAAATATAACTCTGCACACTGACAGATGACGAACATGAAACAGGGTTGACAGAATATTAACTCCTGTCCTGTGCATCCCATAGTGCCCCCGGTGGAGCCAGGCCTCGCCATCATCCGTCCAGTGAAGGACATTACGGCGGATGCCGGCGAGACAGTCATGTTTGAGTGCCACGTAATTGGACCACTGGACACGGACGTCGATTGGCTAGCAGATGGGAAGCTGATCCAGCCGGCTCTGCTCAACTGCAAAATGCATTTTGATGGGAAGAGGTGCAGGCTGCTCCTCAACTCAGTGCATGAGGATGACAGCGGCATGTATACGTGCAAACTGACCTCGGCCAAAGGTGAACTCTTAACTGCACTGTCACCCACTTCACTTGTTCTCTTCATCTCTAGGGTCTTGCAAGAAGAGTCATGCTCTTCATTTTCATTCATGTTGGTAGAATAACCAAACGTTTCCTCTTTTTTAAACACACTTTTAATCTTGGTATATCATTAGATAATATACATACACACTATATAGATGAATAAATGTGTAGTTAAGAACAAGTCATCAACTTCCCAGAATCAAATTGTTACTCTTGAAATAAGTTGAATGACCATTGAATTAATAAACCGGTATTGTACATTTTCTTGCTTTCTTTTCCTTTTCAACTTCATTTTCAAGTTTGTTGCTTTACTTTGGTCTTTACTTTCGTTTTAGAGGAACTGACCTCGAGTGGCCAACTCAAAGTCATTCCTTCCATCGAGCCCCTATTCACCCGTAAACTGGACGTCTTAGAGGTGATCGAGGGCCGTAACGCCCGCTTTGACTGCAAGGTCAGCGGAACACCACCTCCCAGAGTCAGCTGGGGACATTTCGGTAGGAGATGTTCACTATGTTCATTATGTTCCCCTAGCCTGGTCCCAGATCTGTTTGTGCTATGTAGCCAAACATGACAATAACCATAGGAGGACAAACAGCCATTGTCTCCATAGTGATTTTATTGGCAAAACCATATAATTGTGCACACTGCAAACAAGTATAAAAGTAAAAATTACTATGTAACAATGTGTACCTGCACTGTCAATGTAGATATAAATATACAGCACAACACAGATTTGGGACCAGGCTAGTTTACCACCAAATTAGCTCTTATTGCTATTCAAGAGCATACAGTAGTTTACACGGTTGTTCAGGGTCAATGTAATCATGTATGAACCCGTATATTTACATCTACATTGACAGTGCAGGTGCACATTGTTACATTACTAATGTTATATTTGTTTGCAGCGTGTACAATTTGAAGGTTTTGCAAATTAAATCACTATGGAGATGATGTCTGTATGTCCTCTTCTCTCCTCAGACCATACACTGGTAGAGAGCGATGATGTGCGCATCTTACAAGAGGGAGGTCGTCACTCCCTCATCATCTCTCATGTCACCAATGAGGACGAGGGCTTTTACACGGTCATCGCTCGCAATCCACATGGCGACGCCGAGAGCTCCGCTGAGCTCTATGTCCAGGAGCCCAGACCTGCTATCTCATCTCAAATGTAGGAACACACTTACCATCTACAGTCCTCACCATACAGATTTAGGATCTTAATTTGATCACTCTTTTGTTGCTGAGAATTGTCCTGCAATGCAGGAAATGCAAACTTGTGGTGTATCAAAGTTTAAAAATGCACTAACACTTTACATTAAGTTGTCCCTATTACTATGTAACTAACACAGTAATAACTGTGTTAACGATATAGTAGTTACTTAGGTTTTTACTATGTAATTACATGGTAATAGGGTTGTTGAGGAATCAGTTATTACACAATTGGAAGAAGGAATGTGTAATTACACATTCAGTTGTTGGTTACTCCACAGTTGTAACTACTGATGTTATTAATCCCCTAAGGTCGATGGCCGAGCCCCCACAAAATCAAATTACCATAATACAAAATTCCCCATAAAAATCTGCCCGTTTAAGGTAGAGATGTTTTTTTGTTCATAGGCTACATCTAAATCCACCGCATCTGCTTATGCCGCACTTCCAAATCTGTGGTCAAAGGTGACAGAGCGAGAGCGGTGTTTGTGAGACAAAATCGTCTGTAGCGTCCGAACCCGCTATGGAAAGATGAGACGGTCACAAACACGACGGTATTCTCCGTTATGGCTCAAAGGCCGTACCGAATCAAGTGTAATGTAACAATGTACTTACATAGGATATACTCGTAACTCTCATGTAGCTACTCAGGATCAAGCAACTTAATGTAAAGTGAAACCCAGTAGGGTGTAACCTCTATAATTATTATGTGGGTACAATGTAACAACCTTTGCAGACAATAGGCTAACCAGGAGAAATTAACAGACAGGAGAAGATTAAGTTTAACCCTTTGGGTTACATTGTATTTACAATTAAGCAATATTTAACAACAAACTCTCTAATTACATGGGATATACATGTATTTACAATGTACTTAATGTAAAGTGAAGTGCCATTTTCATTACTATGTAGTTACATGTGCGTACTGTTAGGATGCATGGGGAGATAGTAGCTCAGTGATGTACCGTCTAAACTGTGATTATATGTAGAAGCCAGACAACATGGTTTATATTAACCCTTTAAAAGCGATAAATAAATATATCCCCAAGCAACCAGGAGAGAGTGAGTGGTCAGTTATACACAAAAGGGAAACAGTAAAACGACACTTCAGTAAAACGACACTGAGACTTAAACCTTCCCTTACAGGAAAAGAAAAATACAAACTTTTAGATGCAAATGAGAGCAACGGACAGCTGAAGGAAATCCAGGAAAACATAACTAAAATGCTCTGAATGAACACCAAAACAAACAATCTGTTGTTAAAAATGTAGATTTGCTTGAAAGGAAAGTAGTCTATCATGCCAGATATGCATATACAGGGCAGAGTGTGGATGAAAAGACAACAAAATGGACCTTCTGGAAACAATGGTGCAAACTTTAGAAGATTAACTGGATCAGCTAGAAAACAGATTGAGACAAAATAATATGAGAATATTGTCCCTACCGGAAGATGAGGGAAAACAGGGGACCTTTCCATCTACGTGATTAAGCTGATAGGGAGCTTGGCATGGATGTATCCCCAGAGGACCAGGAGTGGGCATGAAGGAGAAAAACTCTAAATACCCTTGCATGATAACCTTTTAAGATATGGAACAATCAGACCAAAGTCAACATTCTGACGGCACATGGGGACAATGAGATCAAGGTCCAGGGCCGGTCCATTCGATTCTTCCAGGACCTGTCTTCTAGACTGAGAAAAAACGCAAGCAATTCATTCTGATCAGACATTCACTGGAGAAAAAAAGGAGTCAAGTCTCAACTCCAATTCCCGGCAGTACTGTGGGTATGGAAGTGAACACAGAGAATGGAGTTCACAAGCGCTAATGAAGCCCTGAACAGGCTGTAGCAAACCCTTTTCAGTTGAAAGAGAGCCCAGTGTCTTGAGGAGCGATAGACCTGGTTATCATAAATTGAGACAATATTCCTTCCCCCTCCTCACACAACAATCTGGACTATTGTCCACAAGTAACTGGTCTTCTCTAGGAAGTAATGCCAAAAATAGCTGATGCCAGTGAAATGCATGGTACATTAGGTCTGGTATTGGTCAACCCAAAGTCGATTGTTCTTTCTTTCGATTGGTTGAAACTTGAAAACATGTATTTTTCCATATACGGTGCCTTGCAAAAGTATTCATCCCCCTTGCCGTTTTTCCTATTTTAAATTAAAAATGATTTTTATTTGGATTTCATGTAAAGGACATAAACAAAATAGTCCCAAAAAAAGTATAAAAAATTTAAAACGGAAAAGTGGTGCATGCATATGAAGCCCCTAAATAAGATCTGGTGCAACCAATTACCTTCAGAAGTCACATAATTAGTTAAATAAAGTCCAACTGTGTGCAATCTAAGTGTCACATGAGTATATATACAACTGTTCTGAAATGGCCCAGAGTCTGCAACACCACTAAGCAAGAGGCAACACCAAGCAAGAGGCAATACGAAGACCCAAGGAGCTCTCCAAACAGATCAGGGACAAAGTTGTAGAGAAGTACAAATTAGGGTTGGGTTCTAAAAAAATATCTGAATGTTTGAACATCCCACGGAGTGCCATTAAATCCATTATTAAAAAATGGAAAGAATATGGCACCACAACAAACCTGCCAAGAGCGGGACACCCACCAAAACTCGCGGACCAGGCAAGGAGGGCATTAATCAGAGAGGCAACAAAGAGACCAAAGATAACCCTGAAGGAGCAGCAATGCCCCACAGTGGAAATTGGAGTCCATAGGACCACTTTAAGCCGTACACTCCACAGAACTGGGCTTTATGGAAGATTGGCCAGAAAAAAAGGCATTGCTTAAAGAAAAAATAAGCAAACACATAAAAGTCATGTTGGAGACTTGCCAAACATATGGAAGAAGGTCAGATGAGACAAAAATTGAGCTTTTTGGCCATCAAGGAAAACGCTATGTCTGGCATAAACCCAACACCTCTTATCACCCCGAGAACACCATCCCCACAGTGAAGCATGGTAGTGGCAGCATGATGCTATGGGGATGTTTTTCATCGGCAGGAACTGGGAGACTAGCCAGGATCGAAAGAAAAATGAACAGAGCAAAGTACAGAGAGATCCTTGATGAAAACCTGCTCCAGACCGCTCAGGACCTCAGACTGGAGAGAAGGTTCACCATCCAATAGGACAATGACCCTAAGCACACAGCCAAGATAATGCAAGACTAGCTTCGGGACAATGTATCTGAATGTCCTTGAGTGGCCCAGCCAGAGCCCGGACTTGAACCCAATCAAACATCTCTGGAGAGACCTGGAAATAGCTGTGCAGCGACGCTCTCCTTCCAACCTGACAGAGCTTGAGAGGATCTGCAGAGCAGAATGGGAGAAACTCGCCAAATACAGGTGTGCCAAGCTTGTAGCGCTACCCAAGAATACTTGAGGCTGTAATCGCTGCCAAAGGTGTGTCAACAAAGTACTGAGTAAAGGGTTTGAATACTTATGCAAATGTAATAGAAAACATTTTTTGTTGGTATATTTAAATTCGCCAAAACATTATAAGAAACCTTTTTTCATTTGTCATTATGGGGTATTTTGTGTTGGTTGATGAGGGGGAAAAAACTATTTTCTCCATTTTCGAATGACGCTGTGACGTAACAAAATATGAAAAAAGTCAAGGGGTATGAATACTTTCCGAATGCGCTCTAGCGGACATAGAAGTGCCGACCCCGGATATCATTTGGGATGCCTTTAAGGCGTACATTAGGGGGATAATAATCTCAAACTCTGAAAAATCTGATTCAGAAATTAAAATGAAAGGAAAAATAACTCACTTTCTAAAATATTTACAAGGTAAGGAAGAAAACCTAACTTAATTTCGGAACTCAAGCAGGAATACGATCTTTTACTTTTGAAGAGAGCCAACAACTAACTACATGTTAAACTCAAATAATGCATACTGCTTAGTGGCAAATTAACCTGGTTAATATCTCGCAGCTCTCACAAAACGAATACATGCTAAACTAGTAATCATTTAAAAAAATAAAGATTCAAAGCTGTAATGAAACAACAACACGATTAATGACCATTTTAAAAGCTTCTATGAAAATGTCTATAAATCAGAATTTAACAATAGTTGGATGGATCCTATAGCCTTCTTAGACTCAACTCAACTCTGAAGCAATTATCAGCAGACAAAAAATTACTAAAAACAGATGACCCAATAATAAATATTAAATGCTGTTAAAACATTCGCATGTAGAAATACACCAGGATAGGAATTCTATTCAACATTTTGGGACAAATTAGCTCCCCTATTTACACAAATGACAACCCACATATCACTCAATTCAGTACTTCCTAGTTCCGTATATCAAACAGTTATTTCAGTTATATTACAACCAGGAAAATCTGGAGAGTCCCCTGCTGACAGCTTGGAAAATTCCAGATAATGTTGTCATGGCTTTAGAAGCTGCTGATAGCCTAATGGACATCATTTGAGTCAATTGGAGGTGTACCTGTGGATGTATTTCAAGGCCTACCTTCAGACTCAACGCCTCTTTGCTTGACATCATGGGAAAATCAAAAGAAATCAACCAAGACCTCAGAAAAAAATTGGAGACCTCCACAAGTCTGGTTCATCCTTGGGAGCAATTTCCAAACACCTGAAGGTACCATGTTCATCTGTACAAACAATAGTACGCAAGTCTAAACACCACGGGTCCACGCAGCCGTCATACCTCTCAGGAAGAAGACGCGTTCTGTCTCCTAGAGATGAACGTACTTTGGTGCGAAAAGTACAAATCAATCACTGAACAACAGAAAAAGGACCTTGTGAAGATGCTGGAGGAAACGGGTACAAAAGTATCTCCATCCACCCTAAAATGTGTCCTATATCGACATAACCTGAAAGGCCGCTCAGCAAGGAAGAAGCCACTGCTCCAAAGCCAGCATAAAAAAGCCAGACTAAGGTTTGCAACTGCACATGGGGGCAAAGATTATACTTTTATGCGAAATTTCCTCTGGTCTGATGAAACAAAAATAGAACTGTTTGGCCATAATGACCATCGTTATGTTTGGAGGAAAAGGAGGGAGGCTGGCAAGCCGAAGAACACCCTGCCAACCATGAAGCACAAGGGTGGCAGCATCATTTTGTTGGGGTTCCTTTCTGCAGGAGGGATTGGTGCACTTCACAAAATAGATCAACATGAGGTAGTAAAATTCTCTGGATATATTGAAGCAACATCTCCAGATGTCAGTCAGGAAGTTAAATCTTGGTCGCAAATGGGTCTTCCAAATGGACAATAACCCCAAGCATACTTCCAAAGTTGTGGAAAAATGGCTTAAGAACAACAAAGTCAAGGTATTGGAGTGGCCATCACAAATCCCTGACCTCAATCCCATAGCAAATGAGTGGGCAGAATTGAAAAAGTGTGTGCGAGCAGGGAGGCCTACAAACCTGACTCCGTTACACCAGCTCTGTCAGGAGGAATGGGCCAAAATTCATCCAACTTATTGTGGGAAGCTTGTGGAAGGCTACCCGAAACGTTTGACCCAAGTTAAATAATTTAAAGGCAATGTTACCAAATACTAATTGAGTGTATGTAAACTTCTGACACACTGGGAATGTGATGAAAGAAATAAAAGCTGAAAGAAATAATTCTCTCTACTATTATTCTGACATTTCACATTCTTAAAATAAAATGGTGATCCTAAGTGACCTAATACAGGGAAGTTTTACAAGGATTACATGTCAGGAATTTTGGAAAACTGAGTTTAAATGTACAGTCATGGCCAAAAGTTTTGAGAATGACACAAATATTAATTTTCACAAAGTCTGCTGCCTCAGTTTGTATGATGTCAATTTGCATATACTCCAGAATGTTATGAAAAGTGATCAGATGAATTACAATTAACTAAAAAGTCTCTCTTTGCAATGCAAATGAACTGAATCCCACCAAAACTGTCCACTGCATTTCAGCCCTGCCACAAAAGGACCAGCTGACATCATGTCAGTGATTCTCTCGTTAACACAGGTGTGAGTGTTGATGAGGACAAGGCTGGAGATCACTCTGTCATGCTGACTGAGTTCGAATAACAGACTGGAAGCTTCAAAAGGAGGGTGATGCTTGGAATCATTGTTCGTCCTCTGTCAGCCATGGTTACTTGCAAGGAAACACATGCCGTCATCATTGTTTTGCATAAAAAAGGTTTCACAGGCAAGGACATTGCTGCCAGTAAGATTGCACCTAAATCAACCATTTATCGGATCATCAAGAACTTCAAGGAGAGCAGTTCAATTGTTGTGAAGAAGGCTTCAGGGCGCCCAAGAAAGTCCAGCAAGTTCCAGGACCGTCTCCTAAAGTTGATTCTGCTGGATCGGGGTACCATCAGTACAGAGCTTGCTCTGGAAAGGCAGCAGGCAGTTGTGAGTGCATCTGCACGCACAGTGAGGCAAATACTTTTGGAGGATAACCTGGTGTCAAGAAGGGCAGCAAAGAAGCCACTTCTCTCCAGGAAAAACATCAGGGACTGACTGATATTCTGCAAAAGGTACAGGGATTGGACTGGGGTAAAGTCATTTTCTCTGATGAATCCCCTTTTCGATTGTTTGGGGCATCCGGAAAAAAAGTTTGTCCGGAGAAGACAAGGTGAGCGCTACCATCAGTCCTGTGTCATGTCCTGAGACCATTCATGTGTGGGGTTGCTTCTCAGCCAAGGGAGTGGGCTCACTCACAATTTTGCCTAAGAACACAGCCATGAATAAAGAATGGTACCAACACATCCTCCGAGAGCAACTTATCCCAACCATCCAGGAACATTTTGGTGACGAACAATGCCTTTTCCAGCATGATGGAGCTTCTTGCCAAAAGGCAAAAGTGATAACTAAGTGGCTCGGGGAACAAAACATCGATATTTTCGGTCCATGGCCAGGAAACTCCCCAGAAACGCCCATTGAGATCTTGTAGTCAATTCTCAAGAGGTGGATTGACAAACAAAACCCCACAAATTCTGACAAACTCCAAGCATTGATTATGCAAGAATGGGCTGCCATCAGTCAGTATGTGGCCCAAAAGTTAATAGACAGCATGCCAGGGCAGATTTGCAGAGGTCTTGAAAAAGAAGGGTCAACACTGCAAATATTCACTCTTTGCATCAACTTCATGTAATTGTCAATAAAAGCATTGTAATTATACTTCAGTATTCCATAGTAACATTCAACTTTGTGGAAATTAATATTTATGTCATTCTCAAAACTTTTGGCCACGACTGTGCATTTAAACTCAGTATGTACTGTATGTATGTAAACTTCCGACATCAACTGTACTCATACATTTTATAAATCGTGACAGTAAAATTATAATATTTATAAGCAATAAAATGGCAGAACTCTTACCAGACTTGATACATATCAATCAAACATGGGTTATTAAAAATAGACACTTTTAAACAAATACAAGAACATGTTTCAGTTTAAAACAATACACAAAAAAATAAGATAGATTTGCCAATAATGGCTGTTGATGGCTTTCAACCATCTTGACTGGCCTTTTCTTTTGAAAACTTTGGAAGCTTTCAACTGCCCAACTGAAATAATAAAATCTATAAAACATTTGCATTTATGTCCTAAACAATCAGAATTGATAAACATGAATGTAAACTAAACTTATTTGCAGATGATCTTCTGACCAATATTGAAAACGCAATGCCCCCTTTGCTAAAAAATATTTAGAAAATACTAAAGTATCTCAGGTTATAAAATAAGAGGCATTAGAAGAAGACAATCTATTTCAGGATAAATCAATGTTAAAGTTTACATAGCTGGCCATATATGGACATTACATTTTACTTTATGGGTTGGTTATGTACAGTGGCTTGTGAAAGTATTCACCCCTCTAAAATGTATTCTTGGGGGATTTGTATCATTTGGTTTACACAACATGCCTACCACTTTGAAGATGCCAAATCTTTTTTATTGTGATATAAACAAGAAATAAGACCAAAAACCTGAACTTGAGCATGCATAACTATTCACCCCACCAAAGCCAATAGTTTGTAGAGCCACCTTTTGCAGCAATTACAGCTGCAAGTCTCTTGGGGCATGTCTCTATAAGTCTGGCACATCTAGCCACTGGGATTTTTGCCCATTCTTCAAGGCATAACTGCTCCAGCTCTTTGAAGTTGGATGGGTTCCGCTGGTGTACATCAATCTTTAAGTCATACTACAGGTTCTCAATTGAATTGAGGTCTGGGCTTTGACTAGGCCATTCCAAGACATTTAAATGTTTCCCGTTAAACCCCTCGAGTGTTGCTTTAGCAGTATGCTTAGGGTCATTGTCCTGCTGGAAGATGAACCTCCTTCCCAGTCTCAAATCTCTGGAAGACTAAAACAGGTTTCCCTCAAAAATGTCCATGTATTTAGCACCATCCATCATTCCTTCAATTCTGACCAGTTTCCCAGTCCCTGCCGATGAAAAACATCCCCACAGGGTTGTGAATACATATGCACACACCACTTTTCCGTTTTTAACCCTTTAGAATTTTTTTAAACAAGTTATTATTTTAATTTCACTTCAGCAATCTGGACTATTTTGTATATGTCCTTCACATGAAATCTAAATAAAAATCAATTTAAATTATAGGTTGTAATGGAACGAAATAGGAAAAACGCCAAGGGGGTGAATACTTTTGCAAGACACTGTATGCTTCTTCTAACCCATCGCTTTCTACTGCATATAATAATACCATTGAATTCAATCTTTACATTAATATATATAATTAATAATTCCAAAAATGGATGTAGCAACTACAGATTGCCCCTTTAAGTCTATCAAATGTGTGCAAGTTTGATAATGTCTCCATTAGTCCTATGGATAAAAAAAAATATCAGCATGAATTAGATTGATCAATAAAAGCCCCACTTTTATTCCATAGTCTTTTACCCGCACTATGCAGCTGTTGCAGAGCGCATTTTTTACTGGCTATCCACTGGTTTCAAAAACAATGATTGATCGGCAGTTTAAATTTTTGGAATTCAACCATTATTGGGTTCAAATACACATTTAGATTTGTGAACAGCCATCCATAACAACCACAATCCGTAAGGCGCAAATAGCTAAATGAGAGGTCAGCAGTGTGATTCAAATCAATGCGCTATGTAGATATCAATAATAAGTGATATCCTTACCGCTGTAGACTACACCACTTGCTGTCATCCTTACCTCCAAGCGTTTATTCAAGTTGCGTAATCTTTGGATGCCGACAGCAGTCGCACCATTGAAAGCCATAGCTTGGACTGTAGCCCACAAAAACCTATTCCTGCTCTTTTCCCGCGATCCATCAAACACATTTGGAGTATCATCATAGTCCTCTCTGACTTGTGGTCAGACTTACTGGGGTGGAACAAACTTGAATGTGTGCCTTTTTTCAATGCTGATTTAAATGTCATTGAGAAAACAGAGAAGTGTCAACAACAACAAAAAATCCTCAAACATTCTTTCTGAATTTAAAAGTAATCCTCAGAGTAATCATCAAGTCTTTCAAAAGTATCTGTAATCTGATTCACAATATTTTTTGCTGGTAATGTAACGGATTACAGTTTTTTTTTGTAATCTCATATATGTAACAGATGGATTTGCAGGTGGATTTGATGGTTGCGGCACATGTAACAAGGTCATATTTTGGTTTGAGTTATTATCATTGTAATTCACAGGTGACTTTCAAATGTGTAATTACAAAATATTAGTTACATAGTAGCGCAAGAGAATGTGTAATATCATCAGTACTTACACATGTGGAATAACCTTCAGCAAATGAATGCGTAATTACACGTTCCTTGTTCCAATTGTGTAACAAAGGATTCCGGAACAACCCTATTAACATGTAATTACATAGTAAAACCTATGTAACTACTGTTTACACAGTTATTACTGTGTTAGTTGCATAGTAAAAGGATATCTTAATGCAAAGTGTTACCAAAAAGCATTCTAATGTTTGTAATTTCCGCTTTAAAATGTCAGACTCCAAAATTATCCATTAAATATAATCCACATAATAATTCACATTTCCTGTTGCTACAGGATTATTTCCCTGCTGTACCAAAGTGGGTCAAATGAAGGCCCTTCATCTGCATTCGGAAAGTATTAAGACCCCTTGACTTTTTCCACATTTCGTTACGTTAGTCTTATTCTAAAATTGATTACATTGTTTTTTTCCGTCATCAAACTACACACAATACCCCACAATGACATAGTTAAACCGGGTTTTAGATATTTTTGGAAAATTCTAAAATATAAAAAACTGAAATATCACATTTACTTAAGTATTCAGACCCTTTACTCAGAACTTTGTTGATACACCTTTAGCAGTGATTACAGTCTCGAGTTTTCTTGGGTATGATGCTACAAGCAAGGCACACCTGTATTTGGGCAGTTTCTCCCATTCTTCTCTGCAGATCCTCTCAAGCTCTGTCGGGTTGGAAGTGGAGCGTTGCTGCACGTTGCTGCACGTTGCTGCACGTTGCTGCACGTTGCTGCACTGCTATTTTCAGATGCTGCCACCACCATGCTTCACCGTAGGGATGGTGCCAGGTTTCCCCCAGACGTGACACCTGGCATTCAGGCCAAAGAGTTCAATCTTGGTTTCATCAGACCAACGAATCTTGTTTTTCAAGGTCTGAGAGTCCTTTACGTGTCTTTTGGCAAACTGCAAGCAGGCTGTCATGTGCCTTTTACTGAAGAGTGGCTTCTGTCTAGCCACTCTACAGTACCATAAAGGACTGATAAGTGGAGTACTGCAGAGATGGTTGTTTTTCTGGAAGGTTCTCCCATCTCCACAGATGAGCTCTGTCAGAGTGACCATTGGGTTCTTGGTCAGCTCCCTGACCAAGGCCATTCTCCCCCGATTGCTCAGTTTGGCTGGGCGGTTAGCTCTAGGAAGAGTCTTGGTGGTTCCAAACTTTTTCCATTTAAAAATTATGGAGGCCACTGTGTTCTTGGGTACCTTCAATGCTGCAGAAATGTTTTGGTACCCTTCCCCAGATCTGTGCCTCAACACAATATTATCTCGGAGCTCTATGGACAATTCCATTGACTTCATGGCTTGGTTTTCGCTCTGACGTGCAATCTCAAATGTGGGACCTTCTATAGATCAGTATGTGCCTTTCCAAATCATGTCCAATCAATTGAATTTACCACAGGTGGACTTCAATCAAGTTGGAGAAACATCTCAATGAGAATCAATGGAAACAGGATGCACCGGAGCTCAATTTCGATTTTGATAGCAAATGGTCTGAATACTTATGTAAATAAGGTATTTCAGTTTAGTGTATTTTTTTTGCTTTGTAATTATGGGGTAAAATGTGGAAAAAGTCAAGGAGTCTGAGTACTTTCCGAAGGCACTGTACCTGTACTGTATTTGGAAAAGCCAGAGCCTTCCTCTCCAGCGTCGCCTGAGCCACCCGTCTGCCCAGCGCCGCCTGAGCCACCCGTCTGCCCAGCGCCGCCTGAGCCACCCGTCTGCCCAGCGCCGCCAGTGCCGCCAGTCGGCCAGGGGCCGCCAGTGCCGCCAGTCGACCAGGGGCCGCCAGTGCCGCCAGTCGGCCAGGGGCCGCCAGTCAGCCAGAGCCCCTCTGTCCCAAGCTCTGTCCATTGAGAAGGGTCACCATGGTTAGGAGGCCATGGAGGCGGACAATAAGTTAGACTAAGACTATGGTGAAGTGGGGGACACGTCCAGCACCAGAGCCGCCACCGCGGACAGACGCCCACCCAGACCCTCCCCTATAGGTTAAGGTTTTGCGGCCGGAGTCCGCACCTTTGGGGGGGGGGGGGGGGGGGGGGGGGGGGGTACTGTCACGTTCTGACCTGTATTTCCTTTGTTTTGTATTTATTTAGTATGGTCAGGGCGTGAGTTGGGTGGGCAGTCTATGTTTGATTTTCTATGTTTTGGGGTATTTCTGTGTTTCGGCCTAGTATGGTTCTCAATCAGAGGCAGGTGTCATTAGTTGTCTCTGATTGAGAATCATACTTTGGTAGCTTGGGTTTCACTGTGTGTTTGTGGGTGATTGTTCCTGTCTCTGTGTTTTGCACCAGATAGGGCGGTTTTGGGTTTTCACATTTCATTGTTTTGTAGTTTATTCATGTATAGTTTTCCTTTATTAAAAACATGAATAACCACCACGTCGCATTTTAGTCCGCCTCTACTTCACCCAAAGAAGACCGTTTCCAGAAAAGCTACATTTTATGTATACTGTACTCCAGTATTTTGTATTTTAAATAAAGTTACGGATATATTGTTCTAGTACAGAATGTTACCTTTTATTTGTGGGTGTTTTCATTCACATGTTTTACCATTTAGACATACAATCACTTATGTATCCATTTAAAGAAATTATACGTATTTGGCCAAATTTACTATAGTGTATAAGTAATCAAATGTTTTTATTATTTGGAATCACAATCCTTGCACGTAATGACTACATTGTGCTTTTAACTCTACAAATATGTTGCGGGTGTGTTTTGGGTCATGTCTTCCCAATAGTAACTTCCCTTCCCTTCGCCCCTTCTCTCTCTCACCTCCCTCCCTCCAAAGGGCAAAGCTAGAGAAGATGCCATCCATCCCGGAGGAGCCCGAGGTGCCGGACAACGAGGTTGAGCGCTTCACCATGCCTGACTTTGTCAAGCCCCTGTACGACCTGGACGTGATCGAGGGCAAAGAGACTGTGCTCAAGTGTAAGGTGGCTGGACTGCCGTACCCCACCATTGTGTGGTTCCACAACGGCAAGAAAATCGACAGCACGGAGGACAGGAAAATGACACAGTGTGAGTTGAGATTGGTATTTTATAAATCCAGCTCTATAAGTTTAAACTGCAACTTCATCAAGTAAGAACAAATTGTATTGGTGGAGTACACAGTTTATCAGATGTTATAGCGGGGTGAAGCGAAATGCTTATATTACTTGGACCTATCAATGCAGTAAAATGTCAAGCAAGTACACAATTAATAATAAAAATATATTCAAGAAATGTCGGAACGAAACCAATTAACATCCCACAAAGCACTGTAAAAGTAATCCAAATGCATTCTATACGTACAGTGCATTCGGAAAGTATTCAGACCCTTCCCCTTTTCCACATTTTGTTACGTTAGTCTTATTCTAAAATGGATTAAATAAAAAAATGTCCTCATCAATCTACACACAATACCCCATAATGACAAAGCGAAAACAGCTTTTTAGAATTTTTTTCAGATTTATAAAAAAATAATTTTATTATTTATATAAGTATTCAGACCCTTTGCTTTGAGACTCTAAATTTAAATCGGTGGCATCCAGTTTCCATTGATCATCCTTGAGATGTTTCTACAACTTGATTGGAGTCCACCTGTGTTAAATACAGTTGATTGGACATGATTTGGAAAGGCACACACCTGTCTATGTAAGATCCCACAGTTGACAATGGATGTCAGAGCAAAAACAAAGCTATGAGGTCAGAGGATTTGCCCATAGAGCTCTGAGACAATATTATGTCGAGGCACAGATCCGTGGAAGGGTACCAAAACATTTCTGCAGTATTGAATGTCCCCAAGTGGCCTCCATCATTATTAAATGGAAGACGTTTGCAACCACCAACACTCTTCCTAGAGCTGGCTGCCAAGCCAAACTGAGGAATCAGGGATGAAGTAACTTTATCAGGGAGGTGATCAAGAACCCGATGGCCACTCTGACAAAGATCCAGAGTTCCTCTGTGGAGATGGGAGAACCTTCCAGACGGACAACCATCTCTGAAGCACGACACCAATCAGGCCTTTGTGGTAGAGTGCCAGACGGAAGCCACTCCTCAGTAAAAGGCACATGATTGCCTGCTTGGAGTTTGCCAAAAGGCACCTCAGGACTATCAGACCATGCAAAACAAGATTTTCTGGTCTGATGAAACCAAGATTGAACTTTTTGGCCTGAATGCCAAGCGTTACCTCTGGAGGAAACCAGGCACCTCTCATCACCTGGCCAATACCATCAGTACTGTGAAGCATGGTGGGGGCAGCGTCATGCTGTGGGGATGTCTTTTAGCGTCAGGGACTGGGAGACTAGTCAGGATCGACGGAAAAATGAATGGAACAATGTAGTGAGAGATCCTTGATAAAAACCTGCTCTAGAGAGCTCAGTACCTCAGACTGGGGCGAAGGTTCACCTTCCAACAGGACAACGAACTGTTGCACACAGCCAAGACAACACAGGAGTGGCTTTGGGACAAGTCTCTGAATATCCTTGAGTGGATATTGAGTGGATACCCAATCGAACATCTCTGGAGAGACCTGAAAAGACATGTGCAGCTAACCTCCCCAACCAACCTGACATAGCTTCAAAGGATCTGCAGAGAAGAATGGGAGAACCTCCCCAAATACAGGTGTGTCAAGCTTGTAGCGTCATACCCAAGAAGACTTGAGGCTGCAAGTGTAATCGCTGCCAAAGGTGATTCAACAAAGTACTGATTAAAGGGTTTGAATAATTATATAAATGTGATATTTTTTAAATATTTTTTATTTTATTTCGAAAAACCTGTTTTTGATTAATCATTATGGGGTATTGTGTGTAGATTGATTGAATACCTTACAAATGCACTGTACATACACCAAATTGATGTACACAATATATACTAAGAATGGTATGTACAGCAGTAGATATATTAGAGTGACCGATGTCAAGAATCCAGAATATGAATATGCAATTTGTTTAAAAAAAAGTAACGGCTTTGCTTTATTCTTGGCCAGGTCACAGTTGTAAATTAAAACTTGTTCTCAACTAGCCTACCTGGTTAAATAAAGGTGAAATAAAATAAATAAATAAAAAGGCTTGACAGCCAACAAGGAGGAGGTGAGAGCCCTGGCGGAGTGGTGCCAGGAAAATAACCTCTCATCCCCACGGATGGCACTGTGATAGACTGCATCCAATTTGTTGAACAGAGTGTTGGAGGCTTTTTTGTAAATGACATCGCCAAAGTCGAGGACCAGTAGGATAGTCAGTTTTACGAGGGTATGTTTGGCGGCATGAGTGAAGGATGCTTTGCTGCGAAATAGGAAGCCGATTCTAGATTTAATTTTGGATTGGAGATTGTTAATGTGAGTCTGGAAGGAGAGTTTACAGTCTAACCAGACACCTAGGTATTCTAAGTCAGAACCGTCCAAAGTTGTGATGCGGGTGGGAGAATGCGGGCAGCAATCGGTTGAAGAGCATGCATTTAGTTTTACTTTCATTTAGAAGCAGTTGGAGGCCACTGAAGGTGTGTTGTATGGCATTGAAGCTCATTTGGAGGTTTGTTAACACAGTGTCCAAAGAAGGGCCAGATGTATACAGAATGGTGTCGTCTGCATAGAGGTGGATCAGAGAATCACCAGCAACAAGAGCGACATCATTGATGTATGCAGAGAAAAGAGTCGGCCCAAGAATTGAACCCTGTGGCAACCCCATAGAGACAGCCAGAGTTCCGGAAAACAGGCCCTCCAATTTGACACACTGAACTCTATCAGAGAAGTAGTTAGTGAACCAGGCAAGGCAGTCATTTGAGAATCCAAGGCTATTGATTCTGCCGATAGGAATGTGGTGATTGACAGAGTCGAAAGCCTTGGCAAGGTCGATGAAGACGGCTGCACTGCATTGTCTTTTAACGATGGCGGTTATGATATCGTTTAGGACCTTGAGTGTGGCTGAGGTACACCCATGACCAGCTCGGAAACCAGATTGCAAAGCGGAGAAGGTACGGTGAGATTCTAAATGGCCGGTGATCTGTTTGTTAACTTGGCTTTCGGAGACTTTAGAGAGGCAGGGCAGGTCTGTAACAGTTTGAGTGTAGTGTCTCCCCCTATGATGAGGGGGATGACTGCGGCAGCTTTCCAAGCTTATCTCAGACGATAATAAAGAGAGGTTGAACAGGTTAGAAATAGGGGTTGAAACAATTTTGGCGGATCATTGTAGAAAGAGAGGGTCCAGATTGTCTGGCTGATTTGTAGGGATCTAGATTTTGCAGTTCTTTCAGAACATGTCTGGATTTGGGTGAAGGAGAAGCGGGGCAGGCGAGGTCTTGGGCAAGTTGCTGCAGTAGGTGCTGAGATGTTGACCGGGGTAAGGGTAGGGGTAGCCAGGTAGAAAGCATGGGCAGCCGTAGAGAAATGCTTATTGAAATGCTCAATTATAGTGGATTTATCGGTGGTGACAGTGTTTCCTAGCCTCGGTGCAGTGGGCAGCTGGGAGGAGGTGCTCTTACTCTCCAAGGACTTTACAGTGTCCTAGAACTTTTTGGAGTTTGTGCTACAGGATGCACATTTCTGAATGAAAAAGCTAGCCTTAGCTTTCCTGTGTATATTGGTTCCTAAATTCCCTAGAAAGTTGCATATCGCAGGGGCTATTCAATGCTAATGCAGTACGCCACAGGATGTTTTTGTGCTGGTCAAGGGCAGTCAGGTCTGGAGTAAACCAAGGGCTATATCTGTTCCTGGTTCTACATTTTATGAATGAAGCATGCTTATTTAAGATGGTGAGGAAGGCATTTTTAAAGAACAACCAGGCATCCTCTGCTGACGTGATGAGGTCAGTATCATTCCAGGATACCCCGGCCAGGTTGATTAGAAAGGCCAGCTCGGTCGTTTGACCGCAGACCCATTACGGATGCAGGCAATGAGGCAGTGATCGCTGAGATCTTGGTTGAAAACAGCAGAGGTGTATTTGGAGGGCAAGTTGGTTAGGATGATATCTATGAGGGTGCCCATGTTTACGGATTTGTACCTGGTAGGTTCATTGATCATTTATGTGAGATTGATGTTATCTAGCTTAGATTGTAGGATGGCCGGGGTGTTAAGCATGTCCCAGTTCAGGTCACCTAGCAGCACGAGTTCTGAAGATAGGTGGGGGGGAATCAATTCACATATGGTGTCCTGGGCACAGCTGGGTGTAGAGGGTGGTCTATAGCAAGCGGCAACAGTGAGAGACTTTTTTCTGGAAAAGTGGATTTTAAAAATTAGAAGCTCGAATTGTTTGGGTAGAGACCTGGATAGTAAGACAGAACTCTGCAAGCTATCTCCACAGTAGATTGCAACTCCGCCCCCTTTGGCAGTTCTAACTTGCCGGAAAATGTTATAGTTAGGGATGGAAATGTCAGGGTTTTTGGTGGTCTTCCTAAGCCAGGATTCAGACACGGCTAAGACATCCGGGTTGGCAGAGTGTGCTAAAGCAGTGAATAAAGCAAACTTAGGGAGGAGGCTTCTTCTTCTTCTTCATGCTTGAAACCAAGGCTTTTACGGTTACAGAAGTCAACAAATGAGAGCACCTGGGAAATAGGAGTGGAGCTAGGCACTGCAGGTCCTGGATTAACCTCTACATCACCAGAGGAACAGAGGAGTAGAATAAGGCTACGGCTAAAGGCAAAATAACTGGTCTTCTAGGACGCTCGGAACAGTGAGTAAAAGGAGCAGCTTTCTGGGCGCGGTTGATTAGATTCAAGGCATAATGTTCAGACAAAGATATGGTAGGATGTGAGTACATTGGAGGCAAACCTAGGCATTGAGTGATGATGAGAGAGATTTTGTCTCTGGAAACATTTAAACCAGGTGATGTCACCATGTCATGTGGGAGGTGGAACTAAATGGTTGGTTAAGGCATATTGAGCAGGGCTAGAGGCTCTACAATGAAATAAAACAATAATCACTAACCAGAACAATAATGGACCAGGCATATTGACGTTAGGGAGAGACATGCATATCCGACTAATCATAGGGGACCATGAGTGGTTGGGCTGGCTGGAGACACGGCGATTCAGACAGCTAGCAGGCCGGGGCTAGCAAGCTAGCAGAAGGGCCTTAGAGGGACGTCGCGACAGAGGAAAGTCTGTTTTATCCTCGTCGTGCGGTTCTGTCAATAGACCAGTCAAGATGGATTAGTAGGGTTCCGTGTAGCAGAGGGGTCCAGTCTAATTGGCAAATGGATCTATTCAGCTAACAGTCCAATATGCTCTAGAAAGCTAGTGTGCCACGGCTAGCAGGCTAGCAGATGGGCATTCAGGGGACGTCGCGACGTATGAGCTGGTTGAGTAACCCCCTCGAGGAGATTAGGTCGGTAGTCCAGTCGTGAAGAATCGGCGGGGTTCTGTACCTCGTACCGACAGTAAAAGGGGTCCAGGCCAGTTGGCAAAATAGGTATTGTAGCCCAGGAGTGGTTGATGGACCTCTTCAGCTAGCCAGGAGATGGGCCTAGCATGGGCTAGCTCCAGGCTAACTGGTGCTTGTTACGGGACAGAGACATTAGCCAGGGATAGTTACTCAGATTGCAGATAGCTAGCTGCGATGATCCAGGTGAGAAGGTTCGGAGCTTGCGGTAGGAATCCGGGGATATGGAGAGAAAATAGGTCCGGTATGCTCTGGTTTGAATCGTGTTGTATAAACTGGCAAGAGCTTTCCAGGCTAAAGGTAGCTGATGACCGCTAGCAGTGGTTAGCTGACTACTAGCTAGTAGCTAGTTAGCTGGCTAGCTTCTGTTGGGTGATTCCGATTCAGGTAAAGAAAAATACTTTAGAAAAAAGCAGATCCTCACCACAGTGGGTGAGGCGGGTTGCAGGAGAGTATTTTGAAGTTGAGGTTTAGACAAATATTTGAAAAGATATATACATGGGACACGATAAGACGAAGGAGAAAGACCTCTGACTGCTACGCCATCTTGGATATAATACTACCACTGTTGGGTCGTCAGCAAACTTGAAGATTGAACTGGAGACGTGCATGGCCACGTAGTCATGGGTGAACAGGAAGTACAGGAGGGGACTGAGCTTGGGCCCCCTTGTTGAGGATCAGTGTGGCGCAGGTGTTGTTGCCTACCTTGACCACCTGGGGTCGGCCCGTAAGCAAGCCTAGGACCCAGTTGCACAGGGAGGGGTTCAGACCCAGGGCCCTTAGTGATGAGCTTGGAGGGCTCTATGGTGTTGAAGGCTGAGCTGTAGTCGATGAACAGCATTCTTACAGCTATTCTTCTTGTCCAGGTGGTATAGGGCAGTGTGCAGTGCAATGGTGATTGCGTCGTCCATGGATCTGTTGGGACGGTATGGACATTTTAGTGGGTCTAGGGTGTTGGGTAAGGTGGAAGTGATATGATCCTTAAGTAGCATCTCAAAGCACTTCATGATGACAGTTACCTTCGCATTCTTGGGTACAGAAACAATGGTGGACATCTTAAAGCAAGTGGGGACAACTGACTGGGATAGGGAGAGATTGAAATATGTCTGTAAACACTCCATCCAGCTAGTCTGCACATGAGGACGTGGCTTGGGATGCCATTTGGGCCAGCAGCTTTGCGAGGGTTAACATGCATGAATGTCTTACTAACGTCGGCCACGGAGATCGGGAGCACACAGTCCTCGTGAGTGGTAAGTGCCCACATCTGCAACTAGGTGTTGTTTTACTTGATGCAGATGAAGGTCTTTAGCTTGTCGGACCTCTTTAGGTATCAATATATCTGATAAGATATTGAATTTGGCCTTTACTTCTATAGCCTAGAGAACTGCATGGAATAACAACATTATAAAATTAGGAAAGGTTTGACTGGTCCTGTAAACAGGTGAGCGGAGGAGATTTAGTTCATCTTTGTCCAGTGACATGGCTAAAACTACAGTCCAAAAATGTATCGTTGGCGTCGCACAGCAAAACGGAGAACACAATCATGTTTGTGAGAGTCTCCCCTTTCCATAGAGTGGTGATAATAGTTTTCTAGCTCAAACTGTTCGGACGCTACAGACGGTTTTGTGAAAAGACAGATTTTCGAGATGTCTTGTGTTCTGACAAACACTGCTCTAGCTCTGCCACCTTTCACCGCAGATGCGGCAGTGCGACATCCATGGTGGATTGAGACACATCCAATGCAAAAAAACGGATATCTCTAGCTTAAACTGACAGATTTTGATGGGGACGCACCGGTGCGTCAATCGACTATAGGGGGTCAGTTTAAGTGCAACAATGTTTTTTGGATTCAAATAATGCACTTTCAGCAGGATATAGCGATTATCTTAACGCTATCAAGGCATTGGGAAACTCACCCCTGTGGTGGTCCTCTCTTCCAGTCAGAGACATCCACAGCTTGGTCATCCATTCTGTCTGCCACGCCCACGGAGGGGTATACAAGAGCGTAATCTCCAACAAGGTGGGCAAGGCCACCTGTTACGCCCATCTCTATGTGACTGGTGAGGAATCCCAGATGATTTTTTGATAATATTACTTCAATCCTACAGGTATAATGCATTTTGGTACAGTTATAATGCATTGTAAGACATTTTCCATTGTCATCTGCATGTATGGTCCTCATATTGCCGAAGAACCATTTTAAGTCAGTTGACATTTCATTAACTTTGTGAAGAGAGTATAGTCTGTTGCTGAATCCCAAATCAACCCATATAGCCCCTACCTCCATGGTACTCTTGTAGATCTGAAAGAACCTGATAGGTTTAAGCAACACAGCAATTACATAGGTTTGCCTTGCTTTGCCTCGACTAGGTAGAATTTTCACCATAGAGCACGCAACTATCCAATTGTTTCAGATCTAGAGGCGGGGCTAGGGGTTGATTTGGTATGTTGATGCATGCACAAAAAGGTGATATCACCACGGACCATTAACTTGAATTACAGTGTTAATGGGATTATGCGCCTTGTGTTTTTAACAAAAGTTCAAATCTATGATCAAATGCATTCGATTTAGCTATTTACTGTAGGGGATGTGATAAAGGGATACTGTATAATATGAAGGTTAATGAACTCTTAAAATTGAACTCTTATTTATGTGAAACACTTGTAGTGTGAAATTATATATCTATTACTGTTTCAGACGTTCTTCCAGACCCTCCAGATGGGCCCCCAGTAATAGAGGCTGTTACTGGCAAGACGATAACCCTGTGCTGGAAGAAACCCCGGAGGCTGGATCCCTCTATTGGTCATTTTCTTTTCACTGGCATTACTGTCATTCAATATAATATGGATTGTGGAGCCATGGTTTCCTGTATTTCAAGAGCTAGGGCTGCTAGACAGATGTAACAGCACACAAAAAATATATGTAAAAGTGAAGAATGATATATCTTTACTGCATTTAGATTTACCAAGTCATAGTTTAAAATTGAAAGCACAGCACCAGGGGGAATAATTTATTGTTTAAAGAATATTGAATAAGATGCGGCTGTGGGTAGATGGTATCGGTAATGCGGTTCAAACAAATCTGCAATGTGGGAATATAACAGTTCCAGCACATCTGAATTGCATTTTGTTTTGCTATCACATCCACTGTCCTAATAAAGGAAAACGTCTAGTACACATTCAATTGAATTTTGTTTGAATGCCATTTCATCTGCCATCTGCACAGCTGGTCAAAGTCAATCCTCTGTCTACATGCGTTCACATATTGAAAAGGTATATATGTTTGTCGTTGCAGATCCCAACACGTTGATGTATGCCATCCAACAACAAGTGCTGGGCTCAATCCAGTGGACCATCATAGCATCCAGTTTGAAAGAGCCTTGCTACACAGTGACCTCCTGCTCCAAAGGAGTCCGCTACACCTTCAGGGTCTTGTCAATCACCACCAAGGCCTTTAGCAAACCCTCTCCGTCCACAGACCCAGTGCAACTTGTCGACAGAGGTATGAGCCATCAAGTGAGGGCAACATGAATCGATGACACTGTGCTTATGTTGGTTGGTGGCAGGGGCTAATAACTAAATGAAAGCATGGCTTTCACTCTCTCCTTGTCCAAAGACTGCTAACAAAGCAAGGAAACAAATATGTAAATTCTTTATTTGGATCAACTATCCCTTTACATGATTGTATTTCTCCCAAGGTCCATATCTTCAGGAGGCTCCAGTAATAATTGATAAGCCAGACATGGTGTATGTGCAGGAGAACGAGTCAGTCAGCATCACTATCACTCTGAACCACATCAACGCTGCAGTAATCTGGAAAAGGCAAGTCACGCACTGGATCACTACACCTGATAGTCTAATGTACAGTTATATACTGAGTGAATAAAACATTAGGAACACCTGCTCTTTCCATGACAGACTGACCAGATGAATCCAGTGAAAGCTATGATCCCTTATTGATGTCACTTGTTAAATCCACTTAAGTGTAGATGATCAGTGTAGATGATGGAGAGGAGACAGGTTAAAGATTTTTAAGCCTTGAGTGAATTGACTCATGGATTGTTTATGTGTGCCATTCAGAGGACGAACGGGCAAGACCAAAGGTTTAAGTTCCTTTCAACAGGGTATGGTAGTTGGTACCAGGCACACCGGTTTGAGTGTGTCAAGAACTGCAACGCTGCTGGGTTTGTAACACTCAACAGTTTCCTGTGTGTATCAAGAATGGTCCACCACCCAAAGGGCATCCAGCCACTTCAAAGTAAAAATAATGACCTGGACTAAAATATTCAAAATTGGAAGAAATTTGGTTGGAGGCAAGTGATTCTCGTCTGTGGTAAATTTCAAGACTCTACAGGGTAAAAATAGCCATTCAACCAGTTTTGAAAAGAGAAAACAGAACATCCTGCTCCATTGTAAAGTGCAAGGGTGCCAACATACAATACAACTGTATTAACATGGATATTTTTAAGCAGATGCTTTTCATTTAAATATACAATTCAACTCATATTCACTATGCAGTGCATTCGGAATGTATTCAGACCTCTTCACTTTTTCAACATTTTGTTACGCTAGTCTTTTCTAAACTCGAACAAACTACTTGTTTTACTCATCAATCTACGCACAATAACCATAATAACAAAACAAAAACTGTTTTTTAGAAATGTTTGCTAATTTATGAAGAAAAAAAAACCTGAAATACCTTATTTACATAAGTATTCAGACCCTTTGCTATGAGACTCGAATCTGAGCTCAGGTGCATCCTGTTTCCATTGATCTTCCTTGTGAGGTTCCAACGACTTTATTGGAGTCCATCTGTGGTAAATTAAATGGATTGATCTTGATTTGGAAAGGCACACACCTGTCTATATAAGGTCCCACAGTTGACTGTGCATGTCAGAGCAAAAACCAAGCCATGAGATTGAAGGAATTGTCCGTAGAGCTCCGAGACAGGATTGTGTCGAGGTACAGATCTGGGGAAGGGTACCAAAAAGTTTCAGCAGCATTGATGGTCCCTGCGAACACAGTGGCCTCCATCATTTTTAAATGGAAGAAGTTGGGAACCACCAAGGCTCTTCCTAGAGCTGTCTGCCCAGGCTAAACTGAGCAATCGGGAGAGAAGTGCCTTGGTCAGGGAGGAGACCAAGAACCCAATGGTAACTCTGACAGAGCTCCAGAGTTCCTCTGGGAAGATGGGAAAACCTTCCAGAAGGACAACCATCTCTGCAGCACTCCACTAATCAGCCCTTTATAGTAGAGTAGCCAGATGGAATCCACTCCTCAGTAAAAGGCACATGACAACCCACTTAGAGTTTGCCAAAAGGCACCTAAAGGACTCTCAGATCATGAGAACAAAAAGTCTCTGGTCTGATGAAACCAATATTGAACTCTTTGGCCTGAATGCCAAGCGTCACATCTGGAGGAAAGCTGGCACCATCCCTATGGTGAAGTATGGTGGTGGCAGCATCATGCTGTGGGTATGTTTTTCAGTGGCAGGGACTGGGAGACTAGTCAGGATCGAGGGAAAGTTGAACGGAGCAAAGTACAGAGGGATCCTTAATGAAAACCTGCTCCAGAGCGCTCAGGAACTCAGACTGGGGTGAAGGTTCACCTTCCAACAGGACAACAACCCTAAGAACACAGCCAAGACAAGGCAGGAGTGGCTTCGGGACAAGTCTCAGAATGTCCTTGAGTGGCCCGGCCAGAGCCTAGACTTGAAGCCGATCGAACATCTCTGGAGAGAACCTAAAAGAGCTGTGCAGCAAAGCTCCCCATCCAACCTGACAGAGCTTGAGAGGATCTTCAAAGAAGAATGAGAGAAACTCCCAAATACAGGTATGCCAAACTTATAGCGTGGTACCCAAGAAGACAAGCGGCTGTAATCGCTGCCAAAGGTGTGTCAATAAAGTACTGAGTAAAGGGTCTGAATACTTATGTAAATGTGATATTTAAGTTTTTTATTTGTAATACATTTGCAAAAATGTGTAAAAACCTGTTTTTGCTTTCTCATTATGGGGTATTGTGTGTAGATTGATGAGGGGAAAAAACGGTTAAATCCATTTTAGAATAAGGCTGTAACATCACAAAATGTGGAAAAGGTGAAGCAGTCTGAATACTTTCCGAATGCACTGTGTATGACCCATGTGGGAGTCAAACCCACATGCTTTATGTTGCCAAAACCATGCTCCAACACATTGAGCCATTAATCAACTCTTGCAGCTGGCCTTCTTGTTTGCTCTACCACAATTGAATCCACAAAAATGCAAAAATGTAATTTTAATACCAAGGACTGTAGGATAAAACAATAAAATGTGTGAAACAGTCACACAACAAAAGTTCTTACCCCCAAAAAGTAGCAACACCCCAACAATGGGATTTGTAAGTTGCCTTATTGTTCTCTGCGTTCAGGAGAGGAGTGGTCCTTGCCACCAAACATGGGCTGTATGAGATGAGTATGCCCGATGACGACCAGCACTCTTTGAAGATCCTGAGGGTGAAGAGTGGCGACTTGGGTCAGCTGATGTGTGTGGCCTCCAACAAGTTTGGCAGCGACTCCTGCATCTTTAGTGTGGAAATGGCAGGTGAGTGTAATAATGATGGATTATGATAATGATTTGGATTTTTGGATATATCACTAATAACAGGCACTCAAAGAACTTTCCAATGTTTTGAAAGGGGAAACTCATATAATTAACAACAGTTATGGCCATTAAAAAGTTAGCTACTCTTTCAAAATGCCTTTCTGCAGCAAGGTACATTGTAAGGACATTTAGTTTGCGTCGTGTTTCCTTGCAATGATACTTTAAGTATCGAGATACTGAGTATTGTGAAAAATCAAACACATTCTCGTGTTCCCTATCTGTAGCACCGCCAACCTTTGAGACAATCATGGAGGATGTGGATGTGCACATGGGAGATACGCCTCGTCTGGCTGTGGTCGTGGAGGGCAAGCCCATTCCCGACATCATGTGGTTTAAGGTGCATAAATTGAGACACAAACATATGAGCGTTTTATATCATTGGAACCCTTTATTAATTTCACCCTCATGCCTTGTAGTTACTCAATAGCTAACAAGATTGATAACCAGAATGTAGGTACTCAGCTGGTAAGAAGGTACATAAACAATGACTGAATTGTAGTGAGAGGAAACTGTCCACATTATGTTTCAAATAAGTTTCTAATATAGTAAGTGCGTAATTACAAGTAACATTGACATTCTATGTAATCATTTTACTATATGCATGTTTATTGTTATGAAGAAAAAAAATATTACATTCAGAGTGACTTATTGTGACTTGGTTTCAGGATGATATATTGTTGTGTGAGAGTAGTCACATCACCTTTGTGTATGACGACAACGAATGCTCCCTCGTGGTGCTCAACACAAGTCCGGAAGATTCAGGAGTGTATACCTGCACAGCCAAGAACCTGGCTGGCTCTGTGTCCTGTAAGGCTGAGCTCACCGTGCACACAGGTAAGCCTCTCCGTACTCTTTAATCAAATATGCTTTCCAGTGTTGACGCAAAGGCGTAGTCGTGTAAGCAAATTAATTAAAGGGACATTTCACTCCAAAATTAAAGTTTGTCCAATGTTTTCAGACCTCAAAAGTAGATGAATTACGAGATATGTCCACAACCTAGGCCATCAGTTGTGTCGATCCAGCAATATAACTTAATCCCCAAGTGAAAGGGTGCTTATCTTTTCCATTTATTTGAGGTGGAGACAGCCGGATCTACATAACCGATGTCAAAGGACGTGGATTCATTTTGAGGTCTGAAAACATTAGATAAACTTTAATTTTTGGAGTGAAATGTCCATTCAGCATTGCTTATGCAGATTTCTCTGAAACTGACCCACTGCTCGCACCTCATACTACTCACCAAGGACACGTATTAGTCAGATTGTTGAGATGCAGCTACAGTACGCAGAGGCTGATGTAAATTAAAGGTTGGGAATGTGATTAACTCAGGCCCAGAATACTATGACATATCGGCCTGTAATTAGGCTGCATTGTAATTGTGTGTCCTCACTTTTACGTTGCCTTGCAGTTAGAGAAGACAAGGAGGATTCAATGGAGGACGAGGAGACCATTCTCAGGAAGATGCGCCGGCTGACTGACTACTATGACATCCACAAGGAAATCGGGAGGTGAGGCACCAGTTTGTAAAGAAAGCTAGGAAGAAGAAATATATATACACATACATATACATACACTGAGTGTACAGAACATTAGGAACACCTGCTCTTTCCACGACATAGACTGACCAGGTGAATCGAGGTGAAAGCTATGATCCCTTATTGTCACTTAAATCCACTTCAATCAGTGTAGATGAAGGGGAGGAGACATGTTAAAAAACGATTTTTAAGCCATGAGACAGTTGAAACATGAATTTTGGATATGTGCCGTTCACAGGGTGAATGGGCAAGACAAAAGATTAAAGTGACTTTGAACGTGTTATGGTAGCAGGTGCCAGGAGCACCGGTTTGAGTGTGTCAAGAACTGAAACACTGCTGGGTTTTCCTGTGTGTATCAAGAATGGTCCACCACCCAAAGGACATCCAGCCTTCTTGTCACAACTGTGGGAAGCATTGTAGTCAACATGGGCCAGCATCCCTGTGGAACGCTTGATACCTTATAGAGTCCATGCCTCAAAGAATTAAGGCTGTTCTGAGGTGCACAAGAGGGTGCAACTCAAAATTAGGAAGGTGTCCCTAATGTTTTGTGCACTCAGTGTATGTTTACAGTGGGGCAAAAAAGTATTTAGTCAGCCACCAATTGTGCAAGTTCTCCCACTTAAAAAGATGAGAGAGGCCTGTAATTTTCATCATAGGTACACTTCAACTATGACAGACAAAATGAGAAAAAAAATCCAGAAAATCACATTGTAAGATTTTTAATGAATTTATTTGGAAATTATGGTGTAGGTGAGTAGGTGTGGCCATTCTTTTGACTGGCACTACATGTAAATGTAAAACCAACAAATCAATTCCTAATTTTGTATTAATTGTAAGAACTGTTTCCTTATAAATGTTCTAATTATTAAGTAATGCTTATAAATAATGAAATATGTGTTTCTGTTTAGAAATTGTTGGTTAATGCTTTTACATGAAAGTGACTGTAAAATGTTACATCCTAATCAATAACAATATTTTTTTAGAGGAGCTTTCTCCTATGCAAAACGAGTGACGCAGAAAGTGGGGAAAATAGAGTATGCTGCCAAGTTCATATCTGCCCGAGCCAAGAGGAAGGCCTCTGCACTTAGAGAGATGAATCTGCTGTCTGGGTTGGACCACGAGAGAGTCCTGTATTTCCATGATGCCTTTGAGAAGAAGAATGCAGTCATCATTGTCACAGAGATGTATCCTTTTCAGAGTTCATACTCACTGGTGCCTTTTACACAGTATTCCATTTGACTTGAAGAGTGGGGAAAATTGAAGGTATAACAGTCTATATTTTTTGTAGATGCACAGACACACTCACAATCCTGTGTTTGCATATTTGTTTCCGTCATTCATCTCCTGTCATAATTATGAAATATTTCCAGTGTCATAAATCTCCTTGATCAATGCATAAAGATGCAACGAGGAACTTCTGGAGAGGTTTACAAAGAAATCTACAGTGATGGAGTCGGACGTGAGTTGGTTACTGTGTGCTTGGAGGACACTTAATTATGGGATCATGAGTAACAGGGACCCCTATTGTAAGATCCTTGAACTCGTCTTTACCAACTTGGCACCTAGAATTATTATCAAAGGAAGACCAACCAAGTAAATCCACACACTTTTACAGGGATAAGTGGGACCTTGGGTAACACTTGATATGATCAAACCACCCTGTTTCTCTTATTGTATAAGAATGTGTCTCCCATAACATCTTTACAAAACGTAACATAATGACAGTAACATAACCCTTGGTATACCTGCAGATCCGCTCCTGTATGAGACAGCTGTTGGAGGGTGTGGACTACCTTCACCATCAAAATATCGTCCATCTGGATATCAAGGTAAACGTCTTTTTAGTTAAAAGAGTTTTAAGGTCAGGCACCTCAGGCTGAAATAACATTTTTGCATCTACCTATCAATTCTGAGATTTGTTGGTATTTTGGTCCATTTAATGAGTTTTTTCAAAAAGTAAACATAAAAATGCCAAAAATATATATTTTATTTTGTTTATCATACTACTGTCATTAACATTTGAATGAATTTTAACCACTTTAAAATGGACATACATCTGTAATTTCAAAGCTCACTACATTGCATTCCACATAATTCCGAATCCCATTTCACAGAGAATGTTACCTTTATTTCACTAGGCAAGTCAGTTAAAGAACACATTTTTATTTACAATGACGGCCTGCGGGGACAGGGTCTGGGATTAAAAAAATAACAAATAAATTAATTATAGGATAAAACACACATCACGATGAGAGACAACAACACTACATAAAGACAGACCTAAGACGACAACATAGCAAGGCAGCAACACATGACAACACAGCATGGTAGCAACACAAAACATGGTAAAAACATTACTGGGCGCAGACAACAGCACAAAAGTCAAGGTAGAGACAACAATACATCATGCAAAGCAGCCACAACTGTCAGTAAGAGTGTCCATGATTGAGTCTTTGAAGTTTCATTTAATTTTAGTTAACCTTAATTTAACCAGGTAGGCCAGTTGAGAACAAGTTCTCATTTACAACTGCAACTGGGCCAATGTAAAAAAAAGCAGTGCGACAAAAACAACACAGAGTTACACATAAACAAACATACAGTCGATAACACAATATAAAAAGCTATGTACAGTGTGTGCAAATGTAGAAGAGTAGGGAGGTAAGGCAATAAATAAGCAATGGAGGCAAAATAATTACAATTTAGCATTAACACTGAAGTGATAGATGTGCAGATGATGCTGTGCAAGTAGAGATACTGGGGTGTGAAAGAGAGAGGATAAGTAACAATATGGGGATGAGGTTGGGTGTGCTATTTACAGATTGGCTGTGTACAGGTACAGTGATCGGTAAACTGCTCTGACAGCTGATGCTCAAAGTTATAGCGGGAGATATAAGACTCCAACTTCAGTGATTTTTGCAACTCATTCCAGTCATTGGCAGCAGAGAACTGGAAGGAAAGGCGCCCAAAGGAAGTGTTGGCTTTGGGGGTGACCAGTGAAATATACCTGCTGGAGCACGTGCTACGGGTGTTGCTATGGTGACCATTGAGCTGAGATAAGGTGGGGCATTACCTAGCAAAGACTTATAGATGACCTGGAGCAAGTGGGTTTGGCGGTGAATATGTTGCGAGGGCCAGCCAACGAGAGCATACAGGTTGCAGTGGTGGGTAGTATATGGGGCACTGGTGATAAAATGGATGGCACTTTGATAGACTACATCCAATTTGCTCAGTAGAGTGTTGGAGGCTATTTTGTAAATGACATCGCCGAAGTCAAGGATTGGTAAGATAGTCAGTTTTACGAGGGTATGTTTGGCAACATGAGTGAAGGAGGCTTTGTTGCGAAATAGGAAGCCAATTCTAGATTTAATTTTGGATTGGAGATGCATAATGCGAGGAAGGAGAGTTTACAGTCTAACCAGACACCTAGGTATTTGTAGTTGTCTACATATTCTAAGTCAGAACCGTCCAGAGTAGTGATGCTCGTCGCGCGGGCAGGAGCGTGCAGCAATTGGTTGAAGAGCATGCATTTAGCTTTACTTGCATTTAAAAGCAGTTGGAGGCCTCGGAAGGAGTGTTGTATGGCAAAAAAGATCGTTTGGAGGTTTGTTTACACAGTGTCCAAAGAAGGGCCAGATGTATACAGAATGGTGTCGTCTGCATAGGAGGTGGATCAGAGAATCACCAGCAGCAAGAGCGACATCATTGATGTATACAGAGAAAAGAGTTGGCCTGAGAATTGAACCCTGTGGCACCCCCTTAGAGACAGCCAGAGGGCCAGACAACAGGCCCTCCGATTTGACACATTGAACTCTATCTGAGAAGTAGTTTGTGAACCAGGCGAAGCAGTCATTTGAGAAGCCAAGGCTATTGAGTCTGCCGATAATAATGTAGTGATTGACAGAGTCGAAAGCCTTGGCCAGGTCGATGAAGACGGCTGCACAGTATTGTCTTTTATTGATGGCGGTTATGATATCGTTTAGGACCTTGACGTGGCTGAGGTGCACCCATGACCAGCTCGGAAACCAGATTGCATAGCGGAGAAGGTATGGTGGGATTCGAAATGGTCGGTGACCTGTTTGTTAACTTGGCTTTCGAAGATTTTAGAAAGGTAGGGCAGGCTGGATATACTGTAGGTCTATAACAGTTTGGGTCTAGAGTATCTCCCATTTGAAGAGGGGGATGACCACGGCAGCTTTCCAATCTTTGGGGATCTCAGATGATACGATAGAGAGGTTGAATAGGCTAGTAATAGGGGTTACAACAATATTGGCGGATCATTTTAGAAAGAGAGGGTCCAGATTGTCTAGCCCAGCTGATTTGTACGGGTCCAGGTTTTGCAGCTCTTTCAGAACATCTGCTATCTGGAACAGCTGGGAGAAGGTGCTCTTATTCTCCATGGACTTTATATTGTCCCAGAACTTTTTGGAATTAGTGTTACAGGATGCAGATTTCTGTTTGAAAAAGCTAACCATAGCTTTTCTAACTGATTGAGTTTATTGGTTCCTGACTTCCCTGAAAAGTTGCATATCACAGGGGGCTATTCGATGCTAATGCACATTTTTTATTTTAGATAATATTTTATTTGGAAAAATGCACCAAAAATGTCTTTAGTATTTTACAGATACTGTGGAAATATTTAAACAAATATTTATCCTGGAGTGTCTTAAAGAAATAAAATAAAAACTATTTAGGCTGACTTCATCCAGTGGCCAGAAAAATGTATTTGCGTGGTATTCCAAATTTTTATGAGATATCACAAAATGTGCGTATTTTAAATTTTTTCATAAAAAAAAAAAGTTGATTGCGATATAACAGAATATCCCTATTAGGGTGTTGGGCCTGGCCTTAAAGATATCTCACAAAATGTATTCTGGGTAGTACTGTTTCTGTTTGTTTATTGCAAGTGTGCATTTAGACAAGAAATATGTCCCCCTGAATGCATACATTTAGTCAAAAACAAGATTTTGACTATGACCACTGGTCTTTATTCTGAACTCTGACCTTATCTTTGGGTTTCCTCCCTAGCCTGATAACATACTCATGGCAGACCACCATGGTGATCAGATCCGCATCTGTGATTTCGGCAACGCCATAGAGCTCACACCCGACGAGGCTCAATACTGCAAATACGGCACACCAGAATTTGTCGCTCCAGAAATTGTCAACCAAACTCCTGTATCCAAGGCAACTGACATCTGGTAAAAATGCTGGAAGACATTAAAGTGTTTAAAACTTGATTCCCATCACAAATGGATCCTCTCTAATTCTCTTCTTTCTTTTCCCAGGCCGATTGGAGTCATCACATATCTGTGGTAGATACACATTAAATCTGTCTTAAATATGGTGTCTATGCAGTGATTACAAAACCAATCATTGATTCATAAGATGATTAATCACAATTTAAGCATGGAATTATTATGCACATGCACACTACAAGCCAAATGGATAAATAAACACCACATAAGTAATTGTTCATTCCTATTTTAATTACTATTAGAGACCCTGTCAAAAGGCCATATTTGCCCCCTCATGGACCTGTAATAAAATTGGAACATGGGTCTAGAATCAGTGAACAATTAGTGAGAGGAAGAGAAATTAACAGGTGTTTCTGCATTTCAGCTTGACTGGAGTATCTCCGTTTGCTGGAGAAAATGACCGCAGCTCCGTGCTCAACATCAGGAACTACAATGTGGCTTTTGAGGAGAGTATGTTCGCTGAACTGTGCCGTGAAGCCAAGGGATTCATCATCAAACTGCTGGTGGCAGACAGACTGTAAGTGAAACCTATAGATTTTAACATGTTCAGCCAAAACTTGAGATGTCCATGTGCTACTCAGAATGTCATGTCAGCTACATGCATTTGATTTAATTGTCAATGTTCCAGACAATTTTAGTTACGGATGTCAAGATAGGATTTGTCCTTAGGATGTTTCCTCTGTTCTTATACATTTGTGGGCTTCTTAAGACAAACTAGAAATCTAATGTAAAATGGTATCATGTCATCCCTTTAGTAGGCCTGATACACAGGAGTGTCTCCGTCATCCATGGTTCAAGGTGAGGCATGAGAACTTTGACTATGGACTCATGTGTGACGCATAACTTTAGGGCCCTGTTCTACGGAGTAATATATGCTAATCTATTCTGTTTTCATTTTTTCATAAAGACCCTTACCAAGGGGAAGGCCATAAGCACAGAGGCCCTCAAGAAGTTTGTGTCTCGCCGAAAGTGGCAGGTAAGGGATCTGTCAAAGCAACTTTATTATTATTATTATTATTATTATTATTATTATTATTATTATACAATTCAAGCCATGATTTTTATTTTTATCATATTCAGTCTAATATTTGTTTATGTCCATCTTTTCAGCGGTCCCTTATCAGCTACAAATCCAAAATGGTAATGAGGTCCATCCCTGAGTTGCTGAACGACTCATCCAGCCACATCTCCATCGCTGTTCCCCGACACCTCAAAGAGGGCTCACCCCCACCATCATCGTCCTCTGACTCTGACGAAGATATTGACGAGCTGCCCTTCATTCCAATGCCACTCACCATGGAGTTCTCCGGATCAAGAATGTCTCTGAATGAGATCCCGGACGATCAGGAAGGCACAGGCAGGCCAAACGGCCCCATTGACAGACCAGGATCAGCAGTCGCTCATGGCCAACAGAAGATGGTGAGTGAAACCACTGGGAGAGAGAAAGAGGCTGGAGATTCCGCAGGTAAAAGCCACACCAGGAAAAGGTCAACGCTAGAAAATGACAAGGGGTCTTCGGACGAGGAGGCTCCCGCAGAGTTGGTGCAAGTATCTGAGAAGGAAAGAAGGCCCTTGTGCAGAGGCTTGAGCTTAGAGTCAGATAAGCCAAAGGGAGGAACCAGAAGGGGGCCGCTGCGTAGAGGGGGCTCTGCCGACAGTGCGCTGCTACTCCACCTCGTACCAGAAGAGGGTGCAGAAGAGGAAACTCCGGAAAGGGGCCGGCAAGTCCTCAAAAAGACAGTATCCATGGAGCTGCCTAGGAGGAGCACAAGCCCAGGGCCTCTGAGTCAGGAGGACTATGCTCTCAAACTGGAGCTGATGCGGCAGAGGCTACTTCGAGGCGGCTCTGTAGACAAGAAGATGAGCGGCCTGCGAGGACCCCTGCTGGAGACGCTGGGCATGGACGATGGAAAGCAGCGGTTGTCACTGGAACGCTACTCACACGCCCCCCGCTTAGGGGTTCCCCCATTAACCAGGGCAGCTTCCAGCGACCAGCCTGGAGAAGACGAGCCCAAACCCAAATTGCTTCGCAAGAGCGCCTCCTTCAGTCAAGGAGATGCAGAGCCCATTCCTCTGCACAGACGGTCCGGGGAGCCACTGGAGATCCCGCAGATAGAGGAGCGAAGACTCAAGGAGGCCATATCCATGTCTGCTCTCACTGAGCCATTCAAGAATGACTCACGCCCTGTGACTCCCAGGGAACCTTCCCCTAAACTTCCCATACCAAGTCCAGAGCCTGGGGAACAGGAGACAACAACCAAGATGGAGGACAAAAAGATTAAGACTGTGGAATCCATTGGCAAAAAAATGGATGGCGTGTCCACAGACAGTAATGCAGACCAGAGATCGAACACAGGTGGTTTCTCAAAGAAGAACATGAGCTTGTCAGAAGAAGCAATGATTGAACCAGAGTACGTGGATCTGAGGGAGCCTATCCCTACTTGGAGGGAGCCTAGCCCTCATGTGAGGGTTCTTACATTAGAGGAACCAATGGAAGAAGAGAAAGAAGAGATTGAGGAAAAAGAGACTGTTCCTGTAGATGATCCGAAAGCTAGAGAAGTTGAAGAAATACACAAAGAAGTACAAAAAGAAGTCAAAGAAGAAGAAGTGAAGGCACCAGTAAAATCTTCTGAGATGGTCATTACTACAAGCTCCATAAGGGTCACGCCAGCACCAGCATTTTCAAGAGCAGCAGATAATGTTGTGACTCCCTTTCCACCTACGTACGTCGCTCCCTCTTCACCTGCCCTTACTGTACTCCCAGACGGTAGGACCTCTGCGTACGCTAGCATAATGCAAACCATCATGGTCCCCTCGCTTCAGCCCCTAGTTAGCCCCCCATTAGCAGACTCCACCCCTGTAGTTGTTCCAGTCCTTGCTCAAGCCCCATTTCCAGCACCAACATTAATACCCACATCTACAACTGTCCCTGACCCATCAAAGCCAGTAACTCTGCTATCTACACCAGGGGAACACCCTGCTGTCTTTTCAAGGGTGGCATCCCCCGAGCCCAAGGAAATGAGTCCACCCAGGGTTTCCCCATGCCCCACACCCCAACATGAGCTCTCGCCAGGGGGACTAAACCTCCAGGACATTGCCTCAGAGGAAATATTCAAGGCACGCTTCAAAAAGCGTGACTCTTCCGTCATTCGAGGCCTGAAGCTTCTCAACTGGTCAAAGCCTGAGGAGAAACAAGTAGCCTCTTTGGACTCTGCCGAGTCAGGCGAAGATGTATACCGCCCTGGGCCCGTTGGAGCACCGCTTGAGTTTGTCCCTAGGAGACTGGAGGAGAAGTCCAAGTCGGTGCAGGATCTCCGCGAGGCCCAGAAGGATCAAGGTTTTATGAGAAGGCTCTCCATGCGCCTCAAGAGGACTCCGTCAGCCGAGCGCAAGATAGAAAAGCCAAATGAGGAAGAACCGGTGGCTCCCAGGCGCCGGCTCTCCTGGGCTCTCCCCGGCCGAAGAGGATCCCATTCTCAGGAGAGAAAGGAAGTGGAGATGATGAGGATGGATGGGGGAATGGAAGCCGAGGTGGAACAGGAGGTCAAGGAGCCAAAGAAGCCAAACGAGTCGCCAGTCATGGCCATGCGCAGGAAGATCGAGTCGACGGTGTCCGGAATATCCATGAGGATCCGCAGTGCCTCGGAGGAGAGGAAGGTAGCGGCAGAGGAGAGGGAAGCCAACAAGCCAGAGAGCAAGAAGACACCCCTGTTCTCTATTCTGCGCAGGTCGACTTCCGAGGGACGTAGCCTAAAGAATATGGCTGGACCCAGTGTCCCTCAGAACCAGCTGGGCTCTCAGTCAGGCACCGGAGCTTCCTCAGATTCCCTGGAGTCCATGTCCAGCGTCAAGTTGGAGACAGCATCAAAGGGTACGAGACTTCTACCAACATATAAATAACATTTCTTTAGAATGAACATGTTCCCCCTACACCTGAAAAGGTCATATGATTCATTTGAAGATGATTACTGAGCAGAATTAGACAAAACCAAACGTTACCAATTAACGCGTGTATTATCACTGTACAGAGACAATGTCACTATTCTGGAGTGGTACTAAAAATGTAATAAGAATCATACATTTTAACAATTATGCAAACCCTCCCACCCCCTTCCCCAACCAAACCTGTGTTCTTGCACACTGAGATACAAAAAAAGTTAATCTTAGTAAACATGCTTCCCTATGTGTGCTACCATCCCCTTTTTCTTTGTTACTATTTCTGTTGATTTAACTTTGTTATGTTTGTTCCCTCTGGTAGGGGCAGAGGGCGAACGTAGGTCCCGATGGGACCGTTGGGGCCTAACCAGAGGCAGCAAGAGAGACAAGACGGTCTCGCAGCCTGATATTCCAACGGCTATTGCCAGAGAAAATGGCTCCCTACGCTCTCGCTCCTACTCCAGACTGGCATCTGGTAATACTTAACGTCCCTCATTCCTTAAAGAGATTGTTCATCCAAATTTCCAGACCTGGTAATCTCAATTACATTTCAAAATAAGTATTCAGATATATTTTATTTGAAATGAAAAGTAGTTGAATATAAGTAGTGAAAATACTCAAATACACTTCCATTCATTTAACCCATGTAATTGAAAATATATTGTATTTGAAATAAATATTTGAAAATACTTTCAAATACAATTTGCTAGACTATTTGGTTAAAAAAAAAACATTCAAAAGTTTTGGGCTTTGTATTCGAAAAGCATTTAAAATACCAGATACTCAAACACACATGTATTTGAACCCAGGTCAGCAAAATTACAACATTTCATATTTGTTTCCTTACCCTAAAAGCACTCACTGGACAGGAAGAAACCGCAATCCATCATCATGTATCAAATTACCGGAGGGTTATGAGAATATTCAATCAACGTTCCACCAAACAATTTATTTTCAATCTCTTTTCTATTTTTAAATTAAATATACCTTTTGGTAACCCGCCTCACTCAATGTGACACGGATCCGCTATTTTTTTAGACCTTAGCTACTAGCTATTTAGTCATTGTTAGCCACTGCTAGCGGCCTTTACCTTCTGCACAGGCACCAACCGTTTTTTTTTAGCCTGGATAATACCTACCAGCCTCAGACAGTTTTTCTCCAAACCTTGGACCATTACTCCTGATCATCACAGCTGGCTAGCTGCCACCGAGTGACCCAGCCTGAAGCTAGCCCTGGCCACATCCTGGCCTACTCTGTGATCACCTGGCTACCCAGCCGAAGCCTCCCGGACACAGCAAGAATCCACTACTCCACCGGATACTTGCCGTAAGCTCTGGACCTTTGCAGCAGATCATCGCTGTTAGCTAGCTGCTACCGAGTGGCTAACGCCCCTGCCCCGAAGCTAGCACCAGTTAGCCGCAATCAAGGCGCTTCTCCCGGTTAGCAAACAAAATTACTACAACTACAACACCTCTTTCGCCATCTGGCCCGGACCCTTTGTCGACACGGCGCCCCGCCGTACCACCACGACTGGTCCGCAAACGTAATTCCATCCTCTGTTCCCTCAACCGGCCATTGCCGGACGTCGGAGCTGACGCTTCTCCTTACCCGGCCTGCTAACTTTAAACGCTGTGTCTCCCGCGGGCTAGCGTAGTAACGACTACCCTGCGGCTTCCCTGTTCCATCTATTGCTGTTCACTGCTGGACTGTTCAGTTATCACGGTACTCCATTTGGATATTTTTTTTTCGTTTATCTGTCGGCCCTATCCCCGAACTCAGGCCCTGTGTGTAGTTAACCAACCCACTCTGCCCATTCATCGCCATTTTACCTGTTGTTGTTCTTTTAGCTGATTAGCTGTTGTTGTCTTATTCATTGTTGTCTTCGCTAGCTCTCCCAATCAACACCTGTGATTGCTTTGTGCATTGCTTTATATCTCTCTCAAATGTCAATATGCCTTCTATACTGTTGTTCAGGATAGTTATCATTGTTTTAGTTTACAGTGGAGCCCCTAGTCCCACTCTACATGCCTTAGATTCATCCTTTGTCCCACCCCCCACACATGTGACGACCTCACCCAGTATAACCAGTACGTCCAGAGATGCAACCTCTCTTATCATCACTCAGTGCCTGGGCTTACCTACACTGTACCCACACCCCACCATACCCCTGTCTGCACATTATGCCCTGAAACTATTCTACCATGCCCAGAAATCTGCTCCTTTTATTCTCTGTCCCCAATGCATTAGGCGACCAGTTTTGATAGTCTTTAGCCGTACCCTCATCCTACTCCTCCTCTGTTACTCGGGTGATGTGGAGGCACTTTCATTTGTTGACTTCTGTAATCGAAAAAGCCTTGGTTTCATGCATGTTAACATCAGAAGCCTCCTCCCTAAGTTTTTTTTTTTTAACCAACCCTGCCAACCCTGATGTCCTTGCCATGTCTGAATCCTGGCTTAGGAAAGCCACCAAAAATTCTGAGATTTCCATACCCAACTACAACATTTTCCGTCAAGATAGAACTGCTAAAGGGGGAGGAGTTGCAATCTACTGCAGAGAAAGCTTGCAAAGTTCTGTCATACTTTCCAAGTCTATGCCCAAGCAGTTCGAGCTTCTAATTTAAAAAATACATTTCTCCAGAAATAAGTCTCTCACTGTTGCCGCCTGTTATACACCCCCCTCAGCTCCCAGCTGTGCCCTGGACACCAAAGGTGAATTGATTGCCCCCCATCTATCTTCAGAGTTTGTTCTGTTAGGTGACCTAAACTGGGATATGCTTAACCTAACCTGTCCTACAATCTAAGCTAGATGCCCTCAATCTCACACAAATCATCAAGGAACCCACCAGGGACAACCCTAAATCTGTAAACATGGGCACCCTCATAGATATTATCCTGACCAACTTGCCCTCCAAATACACCTCTGCTGTTTTCAACCAGGATCTCAGTGATCACTGCCTCATTGCCTGCATCCACTATGGGCCCGCGGTGAAACGGCCACCCCTCCTCACTGTCAAACGCTCCCTAAAATACTTCTGCGAGCAGGCCTTTTTAATCGACCTGGCCCGGGTATCCTGGAAGGATATTCACCTCACTTGGTCGTTCTTTAAAAGTAATTTCCTCGCCATCTTAAATAAGCATGCCCCTTTCAAAAAAATTTAGAACAGATATAGCCCTGGGTTCACTCCAGACCTGACTACCCTTGACCAGCACAAAAAACATCCTGTGGCAGACTGCAATAGCATCGACTAGTCCCCTCAATATGCAACTGTTCAGGGAAGTCAGGAACCAACACACACAGCCAGTCAGGAAAGCAAAGGCTAGCTTTTTCAAACAGAAAATTGCATCCTGTAGCTCTAACTCCAAAAAGTTTTGGGACACTGTAAAGTCCATGGAGAACAAGGGCACCTCCTCCCAGCTGCCCACTGAAGCTAGGAAACACTGTCACCACCGATACATCTACGATAATTGAGAATTTCAATAAGCATTTCTCTACGGCTGGCCATGCTTTCCACCTGGCTACCCCAAGCCTGGCCAACAGCTCTGCACCCCCCGCAGCAACTGGCCCAAGCCTCCACAGCTTCTCCATCACCCAAATCCAGATAGCAGATGTTCTGAAAGAGCTGCAAAACCTGGACCCGTACAAATCAGCTGGGCTAGACAATCTGGACCCTCTCTTTCAAAAATGATCCCCCGCCATTGCTGCAACCCCTATTACCAGTCTGTTCAACCTCTTTTTCGTATCGTCCGAGATCCCTAAAGATTGGAAAGCTGTCTTCAAAGGGGGTGACACTCTAGACTCAAACTGTTATGGACGTATATACATCCTGCCCTGCCTCTCTAAAGTCTTTGAAAGCCAAGTTAATAAACAGATCACTGACCATGTCGAACCCCACCGTACCTTCTCTGCTGTGCATTCCGAGCTGGTCACGGGTGCACCTCAGCCACGCTCAAGGTCCTAAACGATATCATAACCGCCATCGACCTGGCCAAGGCTTTCGACTGTCAATCATCACATTCTTATCGGCAGACTCAATAGCCTTGGATTCTCACTTGACTGCCTCGCCTGGTTCACCAACTACTTCGCAGACAGAGTTCAGTGTGACAAATCGGAGGACCTGTTGTCCGGACCTCTGGCAGTCTCTATGGGGGTACCACAGGGTTCAATTCTCGGGCCGACTCGGTTCTCTGTAAATGTCAATGATGTCGCTCTTGCTGCTGGTGATTCCCTGATCCACCTCTACGCAGACGACACCATTCTGTATACATCTGGCCCTTCTTTGGACACTGTTAACTAACTTCCAAACAAGCTTCAATGCCATACAACACTCCTTCAGTGGCCTCCAACTGCTCTTAAATGCTAGTAAAACTAAATACATGCTTTTCAACCGTTCGCTGCCCGCCCGCCTGACTGGCATCACTACCCTGGACGGTTCTGATCTAGAATATGTGGACAACTACAAATACCTGGTGTCTGGCTAGACTGTAAACTCTCCTTCCAGACTCATATTTAACATCTCCAATGCAAAATAAAATCTAGAATCAGCATTTTATTTCGCAACAAAGCCTCCTTCACTCACGCCGCCAAACTTACCCTAGTAAAACTGACTTTCCTACCGATCCTTGACTTCGGCGAAGTCATCTACAAAATAGCATCCAATACTTTACTCAGCAAACTGGATGCAGTCTATCACAGTGCCATCCGTCTTGTTACCATAGCCCCTTATACCACCCACAACTGCGACCTGTATGCTCTAGTCGGCTGTCCCTCGCTACATATTCGTCGCCAGACCCACAGGCTCAAGGTCATCTATAAGTCTATGCTAGGTAAAGCTCTGCCTTATCTCATCTCACTCGTCACGATAACAACACCCACCCGTAGCACAAGCTCCAGCAGGTATGTCTCACTGGTCATCCCCAAAGACAACATCTACTTTGGTCACCTTTCCTTCCAGTTCTCTGCTGCCAGTAACTGGAACAAATTGCAAAATTGCTGAAGCTAGAGACATATATTTCCCTTACTAACTTTAAACATCAGCTATCTGAGCAGCTAACCGATCGCTGCAGCTGTACATAGTCCATCTGGAAATAGCCCACCCAATCTACCTACCTCATACCCATATTGTTTTTATTTACTTTTCTGCTCTTTCGCAGACCAGTATCTCTACTTGCACATAATCATCTGCTCATTTATCACTCCAGTGTTAATCTGCTAAATTGTAATTACTTCGCTACTATGGCCTATTTATTGCCTACCTCCTCACGCCATTTGCACACACTGTCTATAGACTTGTATATAGACGTTTTTTTCTATTGTGTTATTGACTGTACGCTTGTGTATTCCCGTAACGATTTTCGTCCTCCTCTTCTGAGGAGTAGGAAGGATCGGACCAATGCGCAGTGTTGTACGTGTTCATGATTTATTTAACGGAACACTGAAATACAAACTAAAATGGGGAAAACAGGCTACCTAAGTATGATTCTCAATCAACGAGTGACAGCTGCCTCTGATTGAGAACCATACCAGGCAAAACACAGAAACATAGAAAAAAGAACACCCACCCCAACTCACGCCTGACTAAACTAACACAAAGACATAATAAAGGAACTAAGGTCAGAACGTGACAGTCCCCCCCCCCCCACCCCCAAAGGTGCGGAAAACCTAAACCTATAGGGGAGGGTCTGGGTGGGCGTCTGTCCGCGGTGGCGGCTCTGGCGCATGATATGGACCCTACTCCACCATAGTCTTTGCCCGCTTCTTTGCCCGCTTCAGTGGCGCCTTTAGAGCGGCGCCCCTTGCCGCCGACCTTGGACTGGGGACCCTTGCAGCGGGTCCCAAATAGATGGGAGACTCCGGCAGCGAAAGACGGCTCTGGCAGGTCCTGACTGACGGGCGGCTCTGGCAGCTCCTGACTGACGGGCGGCTCTGGTAGCTCCTGACTGACGGGCGGCTCTGGCAGCTCCTGACTGACGGGCGGCTCTGGCAGCTCCTGACTGACGGGCGGCTCTGGCAGCTCCTGACTGACGGGCGGCTCTGGCAGCTCCTGACTGACGGGCGGCTCTGGCAGCTCCTGACTGACGGGCGGCTCTGGCAGCTCCTGACTGACGGGCGGCTCTGGCAGCTCCTGACTGAGGTGCGGCTCTGGCAGCTCCTGACTGAGGTGCGGCTCTGGCAGCTCCTGACAGACGGCCGGTGCGTGGGGCTGCCGCCAGAGGCCTGGTGTGTGGAGGAGGCACCGGATGGACGGACCGTGGAGGCGCACTGGAGGTCTCGAGCACCGAGCCTGCACAACCTGTCCTGGCTGGATACTCCCTGTAGCCCGGCCAGTGCTGCGGGGTGGAAGAGACAGCACTGGGCTGTGCTGGTGAACCGGGGACACCGTGTGTAGGGCTGGTGCCATATACCCCGGGCCGAGGAGACGCACTGGAGACCAGATGTGCTGAGCCGGCACAGTCTCAACTGGGAACCGATGCCCACTCTAGCCTGGGCCGATACGAGGCGCTGCGATGTAAGCGCACTGGGCTATGCCTGTGCACTGGGGACACTGTGCGCCTCACGGCATAACACGGTGCCTGCCCAGTCAACCTCTCTCCACGCTAAGCACAGGGAGTTGGCTCAGTTCTCCTACATAACTTAGCCACACTCCCTGTGTGCCTCCGCCCTCCCAATACATTTTTGGGGCTGCCTTGCCAGCTGCTTTCGAGTTGCCAACTCCATTCTCATGTAACCCTCCTCACACTGCTCCAGAGAATCACAGATGGGCTCCGGCACTCTCCCTGGGTCGACCGACCACCTTTCTACCTCCTCCCAAGTTGTCACATGGTCCAGATCTCGCTGCTTCTCGTTACCACGCTGCTTGGTCCTTTGGTGGTGGGTGATTCTGTAACGGTTGTCGTCTGGAGAAAGAGAGGAGGACCAAAGCGCAGCGTGGTACGTGTTCATGATTTATTTAACGGAACACTGAAATACAAAACTACAACGTGAATAAACTAAAAAACCGAAACAGTCCTGTAAGGTGCAGAAAACACTAAACATAAAATAATCACCCACAACTAAAATGGGGAAAACAGGCAACCTAATTATGATTCTCAATCAGAAACAACGATCGACAGCTGCCTCTGATTGAGAACCACACCAGGCCAAACACAGAAATACAACATAGAAAAAAGAACATAGACTACCCACCCCAACTCATGCCTTTACCAAACTAACACAAAGACATAATAAAGGAACTAAGGTCAGAACGTGACAATTCCATATGTAACTCTGTGTTGTTGTTTGTGTCACACTGCTTTGCTTTATCTTGGCCAGGTCGCAAGTTGTAAATTAGAACTTGTTCTCAACTAGCTTACCTGGTTAAATGAAGGTGGAACATTAATATCTTATGTTTTGAGAACATGGCAACCATATTCTGTGTATGGTTGGTAGGACGTTAATGGAATATTCTCCTAACCCTCCGAGAACTGGACACATGAATGTTCTTGCAACGTTCCCATTAAACGTATTTAGAACATTCATATTTTAAGTACTGAGAACATTGTTAAGCACGTTCTGGCTAAGTCATATTTGACATTAAGAGAATGTGTCTCATGGAAACATTCCTTGCACATCAATGGAACATTCCAATAAAACTTTTTATTTAAATACCTGAGACTCTTAAACTTCTTAGGGATCAAATCCCGTTACCGGGATCAATTTGACAACATGCGGTGAAATGGCAGAGCGCTAAATTCAAATTAAATTACTATAAATATTAAACTTTCATGAAATCACACATGCAATACACCAAATGAAAGCTACACTTGTTGTTAATCCAGCCAATGTGTCAGATTTCAAAAAGGCTTTACGGCGAAAGCAAACCATGCTATTATCTGAGGACAGCACCCCATCAAACAAACACAGACAATCATAATTCAACCCGCCAGGCCCGACACGAAACCCAGATATAACGATATAATTCATGCCTTACCTGTGACAAGCTTTTTCTGTTGGCACTCCAATATGTCCCATAAACATCATAAAAGGTCCTTTTGTTCGATTAATTCTGTCGTTATATCCAAAATGTCCATTTATTTGGCGCGTTTGATCCAGAAAAACCCTGGTTCCAACTCGCGCAACATGGGAAAGATTAACAGAGCAAAGTACAGTTCCTTGATGAAAATCTACGCCAGAATATTTGGGTCCTCAGACTGGGGCGAAGGTTTACCTTTCAACAGGACAATGACAAAGCACACATCCAGTGGCTTCGGGACAAGTCTCTGAATGTCCTTGTGTGCCCAGCCAGAGCCCAGACTTAAATCCGATCGAACATCTCTGGAGAGACCTGAAAATAGCTGTGCAGCAACGCTCCCCATCCAACCTGACAGCGCTTGAGAGGACCTGCTCAGAAGAATGAAAAGAAAACTCCCCAAATACTGGTGTGCCAAGCTTGTAGTGTCATAACCAAGAAGACTCAATGCTGTAATCGCTGCCATAGGTGCTTCAACAAAGTACTGAGTATATGATCTGAATACTTATGTAAATGTTATGTTTTTTTTATACATATGCAAAAATGTCTAAAAACCTGTTTTTCCTTTGTCATTATGGAGTATTGTGTGTAGATTGATGAGAAAAAGGGGTCTGAATACTTTCCGAATGCACTGTAGCTTGTCAGTCTAAACAGCATGTTGATACTCACAGTTGTTGAAAGAGTCTAATTAGCAAACAGTGAAAGACATATCAAGCGAAATTTTATTTTTATGTGGTCCACAGAAATGCCCATTTTTTAACTTCTTAAACCCATTCCCAATTTGTCTCTCCTCCAGACTTCCCTCCCGTGTTCCACATCAAGTTGAGGGACCACGTCCTGCTAGAGGGAGATCCCATCACCCTTAGCTGCCTCCCTGCTGGCAGCCCCCACCCACACATCTCCTGGATGAAAGGTAATAACTTCATATACGAGCAGAATGTAATATCAACCCCTGTAGTATCTTCAGAAAGCATTCAGACTACTTGACTTTTTACACATTTTGCTAAATTAGAGCCTTCATCTAAATTGTATTTTGTTTTAATTCCCCTAATCAATCTACACATAAATACCCCATAAAACTGAAATAGTACATTTAAATAAGTATTCAGAACCTTTACTCGGTGCTTTGAAGCACCGAGTAAAGCAATCTTCTTGAGTATGACGCTACAGGCTTTGCACACATGTATTTGGGGAGTTTCTCCCATTCTTCTCTGCAGATCCTCTCAAGCTCTGTCAGGTTGGATGGGGAGCATTAATGCACAGCTATTTTCAGGTCTCGCCAGAGATGTTCGATCAGGTTTAAGTCTGGGCTCTGGCTGGGCCAGTCCAGGACATTCAGAGACTTGTCCCAACGCCACTCCTGCATTGCCTTAGCTGAGTGCTTAGGGTCGTTGTCCTGTTGGAAGGTAAGCCTTCACCCCAGTCTGAGGTCCTGAGCGCTCTGAAGAGGGTTTTCATCAAGGATCTCTCTGTACTTTGCTCCGTTCATCTTTGCCTCAATCTTGACTAGTCTCCCAATCCCTGCCGCTAAAAAAACATTTCCACGGGATGATTCTGCCAACACCATGCTTCACCATAGGGATGGTGCCAGGTTTCCTCCAGACCTGACACTTGGGATTCAGGCCAAAGAGTTCAGTCTTGGTTTCATCAGACCAGAGACATTTGTTTCTCATGGTCTGAGAGTCCTGAGGTGCCTCTGGACAAACTCCTAGTACGCTGTCATGTGCCTTTTACTGAGTAGTAGCTTTTATCTGGCCACTCTACCATAAATGCCTGTTTGGTGGATTGCTGCAGAGATGGTTGTCCTTCTGGAAGGTTCTCCCATCTCCACAGAGGAACTCTGGAGCTCTGTCAGAGTGACCATTGGGTTCTTGGTCACCTCCCTGATCAAGGCTCTTCTCCCCCGGTTGCTCAATTTGGCCGAGTGGCTAGCTCTAGGTAGAGTCTTGGTGGCTCCAAACTTATGGAGGCGACTGTGTTCATGGGGAACTTCAATGATGCAAAAATGTTTTGGTACCCTTCCCCAGATCTGTGCCTCGATGCAATCCTGTCTCGGAGCTACTCTGACATGCATTGTCAACTGTGGGACCATATATAGGCATGTATGTGCCTTTCCAAATATTGTCCTATCAATTGAATTTACCACAGGTGGACTCCAATCAGGTTGTAGAAATATCTCAAGGATGATCAATGAAAACAGGATTTACCTGAGCTCAATTTCAAGTCTCATAGCAAAGGGTCTGACTACTTACAGTATGCGAATAAGGTATTTCTGTTTTTATTTATTTTATTAATTTTAAAATAAGGCTGTAACGTAACAATATGTGGAAAAGGTTAAAGGGTCTGAATACTTTCCGAATGCATTGTAAATGCATCATATTGCATTATAACTGTTGGCTTTAACCTTTCTAAGATATCGGTTCCCATTTGGGACTCTACCCTCCCACGTTCAGATGGAACGGTGGCGCATGGAACGCAAAAATATTCTTAGAAATATTTAACCTCCACACATTAACAAGTCCAATAGCTCAAATGAAAGATAAACACCTTGTTCATCTAGCCAGCAAGTCAGATTCGGCGAAAACATAGCACATATATATGTCAAACCACCACCAGACACAGCTCATTTAAATAGCCAAAACATGCAATCAACAAACGCAGGATTAAAAAATAAATCGTTCACTAACCTTTTGAAAATCTTAATCAGATGACAGTAATAGGACATGTTACACAGTACATTTTTTTTTTTCAATAATATGCCATTTATATCCATAAATGTCAATTTACAGTGAGTTCACGTTCAGAAATTACTCAAAAATGTCCGCAGGAAATCTAGGTAGCGCGGCAAGATAACGTAAATAGACATCATAAACTTTGACTAAATATACATGTTCTACATATAGTTAGAAAGATACACTGCTTCTTTATGCAACCGCTTTGTTAGATTTATTTTTAACGTTACAGAAATCGCACACTATTCAATATGCTGAGACGGCGCTCAGATACAAGCTACATTTCTCCGTAATGTTGGAGTCAACAGAAACACAGATTTCAGCATAAATATTCCCTTACCTTCGATGGTCTTCGTTCAGAATGTTCTGGAAGGCTTCATACTTACCCAATACATCGTTTGGTTTCAAGTCTTGCGTCTTTGTATTAGCTACTGCTAATAACATCAGTTGAAATGCACCCAAAATGTCCTCTGGTCCGGAAAAGTTGCGCATCAAAACTTCAAAATTACATATTATATGTCGACTAAACAGGTCAAACTAAGTGCAGAAGCAAGCTTTATGATGTTTTAGACACACAAAACAAACTTCAATTCAATCGGCCATCGTCTGCCCTTCTCTTGAGTGCTGGAACAAAGGAATGGCTGGGACCAATTCGCGCCACAACGCACAACCTATTTTCTCGTGGCACGCACTAATTTCACTCCCATAGGGTCAATTCTGGCGGGATTTGAACGATTTAAAGCTCTACTGAAAGAGGACATCTAGCGGAAGACATAGAAAGTCCCCAGAATCATAACTGGTTGGGAAGGGTGGGGGCGATGACGTCAAAGTTGCTCCAACTTTTCATGACCACAGAAACTAGTTTGGAAGAATGCCTGCCCTGTGAGTTCTGCTATACTTACAGACATAATTCCAACGGTTTTAGAAGCTTTAGAGTGTTTTCTATCCAATAATAATTATTATATGCATATATTAGCAATTTTTGACAGATTTTTTTTTCAGTTTACTAGGGGTACCCAATCTCTCCAAAGGGGGCATATGTCTGCCATATCCTTAGTGTACCTTTTCCTCCCATTTCAGATAAGAAGCCTCTGCAGATTGATGCCAGAATGAACATGATCTCCTGTCCGGATGGCAGGCAGCTGCTGATGATCATGACAACCACTAAGAAGGATGCAGGGCTATACGAGTGTGTAGCTACCAACCCTCTGGCTTCGGTCTCCAGCTCCTGTACTCTCTCCCTTGCTCGTAAGTGTCACACACCTCAGAGAGGGAAATAGAGGGAGAGAGAGAATTTTAGTTATTTTTTTGTTGGTTTTCTAAATTACAGATTTTCCTGCTCTATTATTTAGGTTTGGATAGACTCCTTGGCCAACTCAGTTGTTCGAAATAACCTATTCTAGCGCAAATTCCTTTCTAATTCTGTCACGTCAGAAAATGATACCCAATGAATTACCATCAACTTGATATTGATCTATCTTTAGACCAAATCTCTTGCAACTGAAAATCTTTTTTATTTAGGCCTAATCATTTGAAACACTTTTAGTAGTTTTGAATGAACAGGACTGAGTTGTACCTATACCTCTCTGCCCTTCTAGGGCTGCCCAATCATCCTGGGACTCCTGAGGTTCCCCAGCGCTATAAGAACACTGCCCTGGTCCTCTGGAGGCCATCAGACACTACAGCCCCCTGCACCTACTCTCTGGAGAGAAAAGCAGAGGGTGAGTCATGGTGTCACATACACTCACGGATATCACTTCATTCATATCTTTTCAAAGTCTGAACTTAAAGCCATACTGTCCAAATTCAGTTGTACGCCAAATGTACACATTCCAACACATTATTGCTCTGCTGCAGTCATTAGCAATATTGCAGTGTTCTGTTCAATCACTGATAGAAATACATTTACATTTAAAATTGTAATAATTTTATCAAGGCACAAGGCGAGACCCAAATGCAGACGCAGGAGGCAGATGGTTGGAGTCTTACAATGTTTATTCATCCAAAAGGAGTAGGCAAGAGAATTTTTGTGGACAGGCAAAAAGGTCAAAACCAGATCAGAGCCCAGGAGGTACAGAGTGGCAGAGAGGCTTGTAGTTAAATAGTCAGGCAGGCGGGTACAAAGTCCAGAAACAGGTAAGGGTCAAAACCGGGAGGACTAGAAAAAGAAGAATGCAAAAAGCAGTAGAACGGGAAAAAAGCTGGTTGACTTGGAAACATACCAGAGGAACTGGCACAGAGAGACAGGAAACACAGGGATAAATACACTGGGAAAATAAGCCACACCTGGAGGGGGTGGAGACAATCAGAAGGACAGATGAAACAGATCAGGCCGTGACACATTTAGCAGACACTCTTATTCAGAGCGACTTACAGTTAGTTTAATCATCTTGATAGCTAGGTGGGGTTAAGTGCAAGGGGGCTCAAGTGCAAGGGGGGGTCAAGTGCAAGTGCTGGTAAAATTTTTACATTTTGTATTTAAGGTGAGGAGGTGGATTGTTTAAGATACTGTTTGAAGAGGTAGGGTTTCAGATGTTTTCAGGAGATGGGTAGGGACTCTGTTCTAGTTTCAGGGGGTAGCTGGCTCCACCATTGGGGTGCCAGGACAGAGAAGAGCTTGGACTGGGCTGAGCAGGAGCTGCCCCTTCCGTAGGGGGGGAGGGCCAAGAGACGTGAGATGGCTGAACGAAGTGCTCGGGTTGGGTTGTAGGGTTTGAGCATAGCATGAAGGTAGGGAGGCGCTGTTCCTCCTGCTGTTCCATAGGTAAGCAACATGGACTTGTAGTGGAAGCGATCTTCGACTGAAAGCCAGCGGAGTGTGCAGAGGAGCTGGGTGACACGAGATACATTTTTTTTAATGCAGCTCTGTTATGCCAATGATTCATTCAAAATAACTGCCTTCCGGTACCTTTTTCTTTGACGATTGATTTAAATGTGTCTTTCTAAATGAAATATAAACATGAACACGTAAATGTATGTCTATGGTCTTTCTCCCCCAGGTGAGAGTAACTGGCTCATCGTGGCCACTGGAGTGGCTGACTGTTACTACAATGTGGTAGACTTGCCAGGAAGGGGCACCTTCAGGTTTAGAGTGGCGTGTGTGAACAAGGCAGGCCAAGGACCCTACAGTAACCTCTCAGAGTTAGTGTGCCTGGACGCCTCAGGTATGTGCTACTTTCTACTATGAAGACCTTACTATGAAGACCTAACGGTAATACAGTATGTCATTATTATCATACATTTATTTTCCAATTGGTTTAAATGTTTGCACACATGTATGATGTACTAGGCACCTGGAGATTGACAAACTCTCTAAACTCTGTAAACTCCTATACTTTCTCCATCAAATATGAATGTTTCCTAGCAAAGTCTTTTTCAGAGAATTCTACAAGAGGGCTCACTCTCGTAATACTAAGAACTGTATTATTCTGAATCAACAGCACCAACCAAATCCAGTGGATCAGTCGTTGTGAAGACAGTCCATGCAGCACCGGTTGTCAAAACGTCAGCAATTACCGTCCCCTCCATGAAGCCTGTGCCTAGTAAAGTGCCGACCCCAGCCCCATCTTTCTCCCCATCCACACAGACCCCATCCCCCTCCGCTGCTGCTCCTGCTCCTGCTGTACCAGCGGCCAAGTCTATTGCTTCTATCCCCGCTTTTAAACCTGTTGATTCCAAACACTCAGTCCCTCAGACCCTAACCAGCGCTGCCTCTGCCCCCATTGTTACTAATGTGGCCCCATCCCATCGGGCCATCCCTGAGATCCAAATCCCATCTCCAGTTCAGTCCGCTCCTGCCCCGGCTAAAGCCAAGACCACCATCAATATCAACGTCACGAAAACAGCACAGTCTCAACTGGGAACCGTAACCAAGCTCGCTCCTCCTATCGTTCTCCCCAAACCCCAGAGTCCCATCAATATCGTCTCGCCCATGACTAAGACCCCGCCCCCACCTGTGGCCCCTCCCACAGCCATCGGCAAACCCATTTCGTCTGTGCCCATGTATGCGCCAATACCGGCTACCACGGCACGCGACATCCCACCATCCCCCTCCACCCCCATCTCACCCCCGGTGGTGCTGGTTTCCAGCATGAGTCCTGTAGGGGATGGTGGGGTTACACCCACACGTATGACACCGTCTGGGCGGATGACCCCCTCCGGCACCCTGTCAGGACGCAAGACGCCCTTGGGGGGACGCCCAGGTGAGAGTTCCCTGCGCCAGGGAGTGCCCCAGAAACCGTACACCTTCATGGATGAGAAGGCCAGGTAAAGAATGTAAAAAGTAATGTCCACAATGTTCCCACAGTGTTATGCTCAGGGATATTTTAGACACAGCATTTCCCTCTAGACTGTCTATCCATAACTGTGTTATTACACTGAACAAAAATGCAACATGCAACAATTTAAAAGATTTTACTGAGTTACTGTTCATTTAAGGAAATCAATAAATTGAAATAAATGAATTAGGCCGTGATCTATGGATTTCACATGACTGGGAATACAGATATGCCTCTGTTGGTCACAGATACAATACATGACCAAAAGTATGTGAACACCTGCTCGTCGAACATCTCATTCCAAAATCATGGGCATTAATATGGAGTTGGTCTCCCCTTTGCTGCTATAACAGCCTCCACTCTTCTGGGAAGGCTTTCCACTAAATGTTGGAACATTGCTGCAGGGACTTTCTTCCATTCAGCCACAAGAGCATTATTTAGGTCGGGCACTGATGTTGGGCGATTAGGCGTGGCTCGCAGCCGGCGTTCCAATTCATCCCAAAGTTGTTCGATGAGGTTGTGGTCAGGGCTCTGTGCAGGCTATTCAAGTTCTTCCACACCAATCTCAACAAAACATTTCTGTATAGACCTTGCTTGGTGCAAGGGGGCATTGTCATGCTGAAATAGGAAAGGGCCTTCCCCAAACTGTTGCCCCAATGTTGGAAGCACAGAATCGTCTAGAATGTCATTGTATGCTGTAGCATTAAGATTTCCCTTCAATGGACCTAAGGGGCCTAGCCCGAACCATGAAAAACAGCCCCAGACCATTATTCCTCCTGAACCAAACTTTACAGTTGACACTATGCATTCGGGCAGGTAGCTTTCTCCTCATCCACCAAACCCAGATTCATCTGTCGGACTGCCAGATGGTGAAGCGTGATTCATCACGCCAAAGAATGTGTTTCCACTGCTCCAGATTCCAATGGCGGCAAGCTTTACACCACTCCAACTGACGCTTGGCGATCTTAGACTCGTGTTAGGCTGGCCGGCCACGGAAACCCGTTTCATTAATCTCCCGACGAACCGTTCTTGTGCTGACGTTGCTTCTTGTTTGACAGTTTGTGCAGAAATTCTTCAGTTGTGCCATCCCACAGTTTCATCAGCTGTCTGGGTGGCTGGTCTCAGACGATCCCACAGGTGAAGGAGCCAAATGTGGACGTCCTGGGCTGGCATGGTTACGCGTGGTCTGCAGTTGTGAGGCCGGTTTGGCGTACTGCCAAATTCTTTAAAAAGACGTTTGAGGTGATGGTAGAGAAAGTAATGTCCTGCCTGCCAATTCCACGCCCTCTCAAAACTTTAGACATCTGTGGCATTGTGTTGTGTGACAAAACTACACATTTTAGAGTGGCCTTTTATTGTCCCCAGCATAATACATTTTAGCACAGAATCTGAAAAAAAAAGTTTTCTAGGATTATTTTATTTCATGAAACATGGGACGGACACTTTACATGTTGCATTTATATTTTTGGTCAGTATATTATTATTATCAAACACTATTATTATTATTTATTATATAATGCATTTCCCTGGAAATCTACCTCTAATTCAATGTCTAATTCTGTTAGAATTACTTTTGAGTCTGTTGTAATGTTGATACATTTAGAGAGACATCATACAGTCTATTATAAGCCTTATTTTACAACATTTGAATGGTTTGTATACAGTTATACTTGATGGCTTTTTTTGAATTGTCAACTCAAGGTTGTCTCTTTGTTTGTCTTTAAGGGGCCGCTTTGGCGTGATCCGAGAGTGTAGAGAGAACGCCACGGGCAACCTGTTCATGGCTAAGATTGTGCCCTACGAGGCAGACAATAAACAGACAGTGCTGCAGGAGTACGACATCCTCAAGTCCCTCCACCACGACAAGATCATGGCTCTGCATGAGGCTTATGTCACGCCCCGCTACCTAGTGCTCATCTCGGAGTGCTGCAGTGGAAAAGAGCTCCTCTACAGCCTCATCGACAGGTCAGACAGCACAAATTCGTATGTGTACCAACTAATGGAAATAACTATCTTATTTCTGTTATATGATTTTGTATGTAATGATTACTTTTGCTCTGTATAGTATCCCTGGGCCAGGGTTGGGGTCCATTCCATTAGATTTCTCCTTTGAAAATCTATTTATCTTCAAGGACATCTTTGGAAATGAGTGTTTCTATTAATGCTTTAAAGGGCTATAGTTAAAGGGATGCAATGCAAATCTTGTGGTATTCTTTTTTTACCCAAGTCAAATCAAAAGAAATTGGATTTCAGTTTACTTTCTCAATTGATGGAATTGACCTCAACACTTTCATCCTTTGTTGTACCCCTAGATTCCGCTACTCAGAGGATGACGTGGTGGGCTACATCGTTCAGGTCCTGCAGGGTTTGGATTACCTGCACAACCGCCGCATCCTGCACTTAGACGTCAAGCCGGAGAACATCATCATCACCTACATGAACGTAGTGAAGATCATTGACTTTGGCAGCGCCCAGACCTTTAACCCACTCTTCCTCAAGCAGTTCAGCCCACCTGTTGGAACTCTGGAGTATATGTGTAAGTCATGAGAATGATCTAAATCAGTGTCTCTCAACCCAATCCTAAGGGTTGAAACTGAAAAATGGTGAAAAATGTTGTTCTTGCCTGGCGCTAACATACCTGATTCAACTTATCAATCAAATATGTATAATAGGGAGGAATCCTTGTGTATAATAATATGTATTAATGTGTTTTTAAACCTGGGCAATCTGAACAGGGAATTTCAAGCATATCAAAATGTGTTCTGTGCAGAAAATGCTCTGTAGCCAATCGGTCTGTCTCTGTGGCACAATGTAGACACAGACGGTAAGGGATGGCTCATAATACCATGTACAGATGAACCGACTGAGGGATGAACAGATTGTGATAGATGAATCTTTGATCAATTAATCATGTGTTAATACCAGATACAGTATGTGAACACACGCTAGTTGTGCAACTTTGTGTCCTGAATGCCTCAAAGTTCTCACACTAACCTTTCCCTAACCTGTTCTCTTTTTCCTAACCTTTCCCTAAAGCGCCTGAGATGTTGAAAGGGGATGTGGTGGGCCCTCCGGCTGACATTTGGAGTGTAGGCGTGTTGACCTTCATCATGTGAGTATGGCCAAAGCTTTGGGTCAATGTCATTTGAACTCATTTGAAATGTAAGCCAAATCCCAGTTCATTCAAGTACCATTCATGAGTTGCAATTTGTCCCTATACAGTTCTGTAAGTTCAATTTTTTATTTTTATGAATGAATCCATTTTTGCAGCCATCTACACAGTGTAAGAGATGGGCACCTGCTTTACATAAATAAAATCAAACTTTAACGTTCATCTGAATGTCTCAACACACACATTGTTACACATTAATATTTGACTGTGTTAATTTGTTTATTTTAAGTGCTCTGTCCTGTATGTTTATTTCAAACCTATTTAAAACCCATTTCAAACGTTTTCAGGCTAAGCGGAAGGTCGCCCTTCATGGATTATGATCCACAGGAGGCTGAAGCCAGAATCCTGGCAGCCAAGTTTGACTTGGGCAAACTCTACCAGAATGTGTCTCAAAGTGCCTCTCTGTTTTTAAAGAAGATCCTGTGTAGCTACCCTTGGTAAGTGCAGCTGATAATTAATACCAATTAAGTGCTCTTTTCTTTAGATGAATTGGTCCATTGATTATATTATCTACTGTCTGCACTGACCCTGGTTGTAACCTCCGTTTCAGGGCCCGTCCTTCCATCAAGGACTGCTACAACAACTCATGGCTCCAGGATGCCTACCTGATGCGGCTGCGGCGGCAGACCCTCACCTTCACCACCACGCGCCTCAAGGAATACCTGGACGAACAGCAGAGCCTGCGGGTGGGGGTGGCCACCAAGCACAAGGTCCTTCTCCGGTCATACCAGAGCTCGACCCAGTCACCCACCAGCCCTATACCCCCTTTGCCCATGACACCGGTCACACAGTGAGCACGGCTTCATATGTCAAATGCATGAAGGCAGGAGCTGTTGCCTGAGAGGAAGTACGCAATCTAAACGAGGCAGGTCTTAGGACCGAGCTCCCTAACTTGGTGAGATGAGGTGTGACTTTGACCTTTTCATCCAAATGGACATAAAATCACAAAATCCAGCACTGGTTCTGAATATTGAGGACCTAACCTCTCTGCCTCCACCAGAAAGTCCCTATACTAAGCCTACAGGAAGCCCCACATTTTTTGTCTTGCAATGAGACAATCCCGCGATGGTTCTTTGTGTATTTCATGGGGTGATACATGTTTCTCAAGGACTGGATGCCAGCTCAAAGTTCCAAACCTCTGCTCTCTTTTTTTATGTTAACAATCTCAAAAAGTTTTCATCTGATCCTCTTGTATCCTCTTGTATCCATGTACACCAGATATCTTCTCGAAACATCTAGTGCATGTGTGATTTTATCTTTCCCTAGGATAATGACATTTGTGGAGATTACGTCTCTTCTAAGCAATTTTTTATGAACAAAGCGACACTACTGATAACATCTTTAACCCATGATTTTGGGTGCTACGGTATGCACACCATAGTGCTCAGTGTCATTTTCTATCTCTGATCATCAGAATGTTCTTGAAAACACAAGACGGAATAAATGCATTTTTATTTTTTATTTAGTCAGTTAAGAACAAATTCTTATTTTCAATGACGGCCTGGGAACAGTGGGTTAACTGCCTGTTCAGGGGCAGAACGACAGATTTGTACCTTGTCAGTTCGGGGGTTTGAACTCGCAACCTTCCGGTTACTAGTCCAACGCTCTAACCACTAGGCTACCCTGCCGCCGCATTGAGAAGTAATTGTTAGCTAAATGGTCGAGGCAAGATCAGCAAGAGCTACCAGAACAGTGAACAACCAATCAATGCAACCCAAATCAAGGAATAGGACACCATCTGCCTGAAAATATTCTTAAAGGCATTCTGATTTGGCCCGTTGAGTCTTTGTCATTATATATTACTATGTCAATGGCTACATGTTCCTATAGTTCCCATAATTCATGGACATTGCAGAGGATTTGTGTATACCAAGTCTGTGTATACAAAGGCTGCCTTGAACTCCAGTACCTTAGATTCACATTAGCTGAGGGTGTCTTGAGTCACAGGGTATAATGTGGAAGGGTCATGCTGTAGCTTACAAGTGCCCTTACTAGAGTTCAGATTGAACATTTTGACAAATTACATTTGCAAAATGTGAATGGTTAGAGGGAGTGATGAGTGGCTTAATCTACAGTTAAACAGGGCCTCTTTGACTGTAAGAATGTAAATTAGTACACAGATAATACAAGTTCCCACTTTTAAATTAGGATGATGCTTGGAGAAAGAATGTATCTTTGTTTTGGGGTTATTGCCATATTTGAAAAATAAACGTGTGTAGGTGCATGTCAGTCACATCCATGCAGATGAAGAAAGTGTGAACGTTTCATAAACATTTGAGAATTTAGTTATTTGATTCTGTTTTAATATCTTCATCATCCAACATCGAAACGGTTTAACAAAAGAGATTTAATATTATAGATACAATATATATTTATTGTGGTATAGTCATGAAGTGATGCGGCAAATGAGTGTCATGAAGTTGATTTTACTTTACATTGTATTTCAGTTTTTAAATCAGCAGTTTGTTAACAATTAAGTATTTCAGCAGGATTCTTGTAGTTGAATACCATTGTCAAGTATGATATTAGTTTGATGCCTGCCCTGTGCGTCATATCATGCAGTTTTGTATACAATTATGATATGCCCAATTTCTTGGATGACAGGAGTACTTGGGGTAAATCTACAAAATGGATTAAGAATACATTTCAATGGATTGTGAAGACCGTATTAACATTTAAAAAGAGAGAGAGTGAATATTGATGTATGAAGACAAAGAAGGAACGTGCAAGACACCTCCAGTACGTTAAGAAGTAAAGTAATTGCAAATTATTTTGGAATGGAACTGTTTGCAAGGTTGGTAATGATAAAGTTAATAGTTTTGTACCAAAGTAAGATACCTTGAATTATTGCAGTGTCCCATGTAATGCACATTGAAACACAAGCATTTGCTTTGTATGTTGAGAATCAATATTAGCTTTAATTAAATATTTTATTCGGGGGAGGGGGGGAGTATTATGATACTGGATGGCTTTGTGTGTGTGTGTGTGCGCGTTTATTTATTTATTCATTGATTGAGCAATTCAGCTTGGGCCTAGATTAAATCAGATCAAGCGTTAAGCGGTGATAGCCGACACCCTAGCTGATGTTTTGGCAGTGTCGGAGGTGAAACTGCATTGGAGCTGTCAAATCATTGTCCCGAAAACACACCCATGAGAAAGTGTATGCTATATAAGTGATAATGCCCTAGAAGCTGGTATTTAGAGGATATATTGACATGGGTGTTGTTAGGCCCAAGACAAAGTCAAGGGCCGGCAAACCGTGCCAATATATCCTCCAAACACCGGCTTTGAGTGCATTATCACTTTTATACAACAGGTTACCAACATACTCAAATAATGATTCAGATTTTTCATTAAAAACCTTATTTCGATGATTGTATTCATACTATTTCATCCTTCCTCAAGATATAGTCCCGACACAAATCTATGGTTGTTATCCAAGCCGGCTGGTCGTTCGTTCTATCGGTTCAGTTGCCAGAGACGGGACCCAGTCGTTCCGTGTTTTTGTTCTGTATCTACGGACGCGACCCAGTTATTCGTTCTAAATATTCCGTTGCCATCCTGGCTGGCAACGTTCTTATCCCTTGCTTGATAGCTAGCCAACTACGGCTAACTTAGTCACCTCAAAAAGTGCAGCCAGAATAACAGCAAATTAGCCGCATTTGCATTTGTTTAAGCTGTTTTCTAGTGACAGTTATCTGGATACATCCATAACAATGAGCTAATGAGGCATGATTTTGCCTGGCATAGAAAATATACTCTCTCGTTAGGACACTGTTGTTCAGAGGAGCTAGCCAACAACAAGGCTAACACAATCACTTCAAACTGAAGTTGGAAAGACTGCAAACTAGCTGCTCTTCGTTTCATTTGACCTTTTAACAATTTACATTTCTTTGTATATATCCATAAACATTTTCTCAGATGATTTGTGATTTCGACTGGCTGAGAAACGCTGTCTGCATGCTGTATCGTCCCGACTCCCGACACGTTCATTACTATGGGACAGCTGGAGATCGAATTTGAATATTGAAACTAAATGTTAGTCTAAAAGAAATGTGAGATAATGTCGAGATAATGACTCTCAAATTGAAAAACATTAAATTAAATAATGAGGATTTCGATCAGCCTAATCAAGGTATAGATTACAACTGACATTCCAGTGTTATAAGTTGTAAACAAGGCTGCATGAGATTTCTCGTAATGCAACTCTGTGCAGCCAATGGCAATGTCCACTTTAGGTATAATGCTAGGAGCCACTTGTGGATTTGACAGCTCTAATGCAGTTCCACCTCTGACACCGCCAAAACAACCGCTATGATTGAATAGAGCCCTTGATTCGGCTCTTAACCTTCTTTGTTCTGTGGAATCTCTCTGAATCTGGCATGAAATAGCTACGAATAATAATAAAGAACATACATCTTAAACCCATTAATTTCAGTTTGTGTTATTTCAATTGAGCTTTGAGTTATGTCTTTGTTGATCACATTTAAAAAGCACTCATTTGAACAAAAATATTTCATTTTATTTGGAATGTTTACATAATGAATTTGAGTTTGGGGGGCAAAAATGATTACATATTAAAGCTTTAAACCTCACTAAAAGCTTCACTCATACATAAATTATACTTAAACCCAAAATGGTTCTCCAGTAGATTATTAAGAAAGTATCATCCTTTGTTCAAAAATGGCCATTTTGACTTTATAGAGATTACAACTTCTCATTTCAGACTAATTGAAAAATAAAATGTTGTATAAAGTTTTGCCCTTTCTTAAACAAGCCTTACAAAGCTGGTTACAATTTCATTTTCATCCTCCAGAAAATATATAAAAAAATATATGTGATAAATGATGAATACATTTGCATAACACAACCAACCAACAGTAACTCCTGTTCAGGCTATCCTATCCAATCAATCAGCCAGTCGTTATGATATGGGGGGTAGTTTAATGTTAGCACACAGTTAAGCACCACTCTGCCAGGATGCACTTCCACACTCCATCCCCAGGTGGCAGCACCAACTGAGTCCAAGCGCTTAGCCAAGCCTTTATTTGCACACAGGTGTGAGTAATTAGGATTGAGGTCGACTTCCTCATATGAAATCGTTAAGCACTGTATGAATTTAAGACTTTCCAAGCTGATGAAACGAGATGTATGTTAGGAGAAGTACAATATGATCATAAGGGGACATAGAATTCAGATGAGGAATGGAGGGGATGCAGAGGAGGCCGAAGAGAGAGGAGGAGGGTGAGCTTGAGTCGGCTAAACATTTTCAGGAAAAAAGGGAGATGGTTTAATGAAGAAGAATGGTAGAAAGTGTAAGCAGAGTGAGCTGTATGCCAGATCGAGGTCTGGAGGAGGGCATATAAGTGAATGAGGGCGAATTATCAGAGGTGACAGGTGTGGTGAAGTCCTTGGAGACAGGTTTGCACCGGTGGTCAGGATAAAGATGAGTCTGTGACGGTAGAAGTGACATTTTTGGAGAAAGTGGACCACTGCATTTTGGCTGATCCATTTGTGATTTCAGGGTGGGTGAAAATGAGTTGGATGCTGTGGAATCGGTGATGGTAACCCAAAAGTGGACTTGTGATAATTGTTTGTGTTTCTGCTGGTCAAAGGGAGCTGGCGCTTTGCGCCAAACGAATTGGGGCAAGAGAGGTGAATTGTTTTGCTCTCAAGAAAAGGGCATCATTGAAAGGTGAGATTACTGGGATAGCGCTAAATCTTAAAGTGGACCAACTGAAGGGAAAGATTTCCGGTGTTTGTGATGCTCGTCATTTGGTGCGACGCAGGCAGGGTGGCGTGAGTGGTGAAACAGATGAGTCATTGTCTGTTCTTTTAAGTTTTGCTGTTGAGTCTCTGACCAACAAAGTGATGTTAGGATATTTCAGTTATCCCGTACGAGCTTATATGCCGAATATACTACTATACGATGTTACAGGTGTCAAGCTTCTGGGTATGTGGCAGCAGTGTGTAGGGAGGTTCCTGGTGTTTAAGGCACTGCATCGCAGTGCTAGAGGCGTTACTACAGACCCAGGTTCATTCCTGGGATGTTCTAAAAGAAAAAGAACCGCACACCTATTAAGACGAGGTGCTGGCTAGCGGAGTAGGAAACTTAAAAATAAAAGAGCCGCACACGCTAGGAGCTCAGATGCAAAAATGTTATTACCAACGTTTCAACAGCCAAGCTGTCTTCATCAGGGTATAATCACAAACACTGCGGGATGACTCGTTTATATAGTGTCAAAAGACACAGGTGTCTGTAATCATGGCCAAGAGTGGCCTAATATCATTGGTTGTATGCTGTTCTTTGTATGACATTTTAATATTTGATTATTAACCAATGATATTAGGCCACTCTTGGCCATGATTAGACACCTGTGTCTTTTGACACTATATAAACGAGTCATCCCGCAGTGTTTGTGATTATACCCTGATGAAGACAGCTTGGCTGTCGAAACGTTGGTAATTAAATTTTTGCATCTGAGCTAGAGTGTGCGGCTCTCTTTTATTTTCAAGTTCATTCCTGGGATGTGCCACAACTGGCCGTGGCCAGGAGTCCCATAGTAAGAGACACAATTGGCCCAGCATCGTCCAGGGTAAGGGAGGGTTTGGCCGGGAGGGCTTCACTTGGCTCATCATGCCTTAGCGACTCATTGAGGCGGGCCGGGTGCCTGCAGGCTGACCCTGGTCGCAAGTTGAACAGTGTTTCTTCATACACATTGGTGCAGCTGGCTTCCGGGTTAAGCTGGAGGATGTTAAGGAGCGAGGTTAGGTGGGTCTTGTTTCAGAGGACGCATGACTCTACCTTCACCTCTACTGAGCCCGTTGGGGAGTTGCAGCGATGAGATAAGATCAAAAAAGGGGGGGTAATATACTCAAAATAATAATGATACTTTTTAAAAATTACAACTACATTGAGAGCATCTTGACTTGCTGCATCACTGCTCGGTATGGCCACTGTTTGGCATCCGACTGCAAGGCGCTACAGAGGGTAGTGTGTACGGCCCAATATATCACTGGGGCCGATTTCCCTGCCATCCAGGACCTCTCACCTGGTATAGGTGGTGTCAGAGGAAGGCCCTAAAAATTGTCAGATTACAGCCACCGAACTCATAGACTGTTCTCACACAGCAAGGCAGAAGCCAACAGGACCCTGAACAGCTTCTACCCTCAAGCTATAAGACTGATAACTAATAGCTACCTGGAATATTTGCATTGACCTTTTTTGCACTAACCTCTTTTGACTCATCACATAAACTACTGTTTATTATCTACCTCAACCCCTGCACATCAACGCTAGTGCAGTAGTGAGTGCATTCATTTTCTTATTTGTTCATACTTGTCCCCCATGGGAATTGAACCGACAACCCTGGCATTGCAAGTTCCATGCTCTACCAACTGAACCACTCAGGACAGAAAATATAAATGTTCCTATTTATTCCTTGTTATTTTTCAATTTTTCCTCTCTGCATTATTGGGAAGGGCCTATAAGTAAACATTTCACTGTTTGTCAACACATGTTCATTATGTCAAATACAATTTGATTTGATTTAACAAGTGAGGTAATAAGGGATCATAACTTTCACCTCGATTCACCTATCAGTCTGTCATGGAAAGTGCAGATGTTCCTAATGTTCTGTACACTCAGTGTACGTCACAGTGCTTCTATAGCTATATACACCATGATACTGCCTATTTCATTTATTCATTTAGCAAACATAAAGCTCATAATCCAGTGTATTTTTCAGTCAACACACCTATATTTCAGCTTTAATTAGCTTTAAAACAGCAACATTTTCTCTTAGCAACATTGCAAAAATATTTTGAATAGCATGATATTAGCTACATCTTTCTCTTTACCCCGTGACAAAATGTGTAAAATGATATATATATATATATATATATATATATATATATATATATATATATATATATGGGGCCCAACTAATTTTCTGCAAGCCCACCTACCAACGAATTTCTAACTATGCCACTGATTACTAACCTCCATTCTCCTTCGTTAGTCGGTTTCAAGGCTACCCCTGTCGGCTGCTCCTGATCTACAAAATGTACTACCAACATCCAGTTTTCAAGAAACTGTAACAATGCGTCTCTCGAACATCTCGTTATGTCAAGGCAGCATATCGTATTTTTGATCGCTAGAAATAGCCTACTGCTTGGAGGAAAAGCATAAATATTATTCAATAATGTTGTCTACTGTTAAATATCCATTGTGTTATGATCCGCTTACTGTACATATATGTATGAATTGATGAAAAAATAAACATGGGAAATTGTTTTTTGTGGCATTATCGGATATTACAAAATATATAAACTTTTGTCGCTTTAAGACTGGGCTGCCTTGAAACCGTCAAGTTCCATGTTTGTATTGAGAAATTGAAGGTTCTGAACTGAACTCCATATTGAAACAAAGTTGTCAACTAGAATCTCACCCTTTTATTTCTTTATTTTAACATTTTATTTCATATGCACCGATGTTTTCAAGATATTAGCTTTAGAATAGGGGCTATTTTACTTAATTTTCCTGCGGTGAGTGGCAAAATATAAATAATATTTTCTATATTTAAACTTCCTTGAGCTATTATACATAGTCAACATTATAAACGGCTGTTTTTCTTTATTTATGGAACAAATGGACATCTCTTCCTCAATCACGCAAGTAACGAGGGATGAAGAGGATAACTATAGTCTGCGCGACGAAGGTGAGTTTGGAAAAGTTTTCAAGAAGGGTTCTGTTGCGCATGACAAAGTGAATATACATACACAAGACAGGATGGTGTTTAGATGGTCAAGGCCAGAACTAAATAAATAAATCAATTTTAAATTTAAACGGAATATGTAGAGACCCCTGTAATATTGCACAACTATAAACAATTGCTTGAAACTATTGTAATTTACAGTCAAACTTTTGACTAATCGAAACTATCATTGTGAAGCCATATAGCTCGCCTACGACATGGCCCACTGAAAGGCCTAAATTATTATTGAGGGCTAATAACTTTTTGTTTGGCATAGCATCTTGTATTTATAAAAGGATGTAGTTGAAATTATTGAGTCAACGTAGGAAATCACAACCGAGTTTTTGAAAGCGTTGGGGGAAGAGGCGGGGCCGAAATGACTTGAATGACGTTCCCAATGTTTTTGATTTGTGACTTGGACAATCCGACCAAATTCACATAGCAATGTTATAGATCTGTCATTCTCATTGAAAGCAAACATAAGAAGTGGTAGATCTGTTCTATGTGTGCTATTTCTATGCGTCCTGTTCTTAAATTTAGTTTTTGCATCTTTTATTTTCAGTTTTGTACACCAGCTTCAAACCACTGAAAATACATTATTTTTGGTTATGGAAAATATATTTCACAGCGGTTTAGATGGTACAAGGATTCTGTACACTATACTTGCATGTTGAACTGAAATTAGGCAAACTATTAGAATTTTAGAAACTAGGAAATGGCAGGGTGATTTTGGCGTAGTGCAACATGTAAAGTGTTGGTCCCATGTTTCATGAGCTGAAATAAAAGATCCCAGAAATGTTCCACATGCACAAAAAGCTTATTTCGCTCACATTTTGTGCCCAAATGTGTTTACATCCCAGTCACTGAGCATTTCTCCTTTGCCAAGATAATCCATCCACCTGACAGGTGTGGCATATCAAGAAGCTGATTAAACAGCATGATCATTACACAGGTGTCCCTTGTGCTAGGGACAATAAAAGGTCACTCTAAAATGTGCAGTGAGAGTTTTAAGGCAGCGGGCAATTGGCATGCAGAATGCAGAGCTGTTGCCAGAGAATTGAATGTAAATTTTACTACCATAAGCCGCTTCCAATTTTTTGCAGTATGTCCAACCGGCCTCACAACCATAGACCACGTGTATGGTGTCGTGTGGGCAAGCGGTTTGCTGATGTCAGTGTTGTGAACAGAGTGCCCCTTGGTGGAGGTGGTGTTATGGTATGGGCAGGCATGAGCTACGGACAATGAATACAATTGCGTTTTATCGATGGCAGTTTGAATGCACAGAAATACAGTGACAAAATATTGAGGCCATTGTGAGGCCCATTTTCTTTAAGTTATATGTGACCAATAGATGCATATCTGTATTCCCAGTCGTGTGAAATACATAGATTAGGGCCTAATTTATTTATTTCAATCGAATGATTTCCTCATATGAACTGTAACTCAGTACAATCTTTGAAATTGTTGCATGTTGCTTTTATATGTTTGTTCAGTATATGTTGGACACCAATTCAAATTGAGTAGTTGTCCTCCAAGAGACATCAAGCTACTCATGTTCAGGCTGTCCCACTACTACACTACCATTGGTCGACTGCCAGGTGTCTGTTCACAGGTCACGCACCAAGCCCCGAAAACGTGCAAGTGCACGCTTCCCCAACATGAGACCACTGCAGTGATCCCACCGCTGCCACCAATGTAGCGGAAGACAAAACTGCAACAGAGACTCGAACCATGATGCAGAATAAGGCATCTAACAGTCTGTGCCACATAAGCCCCAGCCTCTGGGCAGAGTCAGTAGTCAAAGCTCACAGGCCTGACAGAGGCTATACTCCCTCCACTGATCTGTATTTCTATAAACAGGAAAGTGTTGTTATTATTATTCCGACAAAAAATGTTGTGCTCTGCATTTACTTTTATGCTCTGTGGTCATCTCTTATTCTCTGCATTGAAGTGTGGCTTGTTATGTAAATGCAGCAAAAAAAGAAACCCTTTTCAAGACACTGTCTTTCAAAGATAATTAGTAAAAATCCAAATAACTTCACAGAACTTCATTGTAAAGGGTTTAAACACGGTTTCCCATGCTTGTTCAATGAACCATAAACAATTAACGAACATGTACCTGTGGAACGGTCGCTAAGACACGGTAGGCAATTAAGGTCACAGTTATGAAAATATAGGACATGAAAGAGGCCGTACTACTGACTCTGAAAAACACCAAAAGAAAGATGCCCAGGGTCGCTGCTCATCTGCTTGAACGTGCCTTAGGCATGCTGCTAGGAGGCATGAGACTGCAGATGTGGCCGGGGCAATACATTGCAATGTCCATACTGTGAGACGCCTAAGACAATGCTACAAGGAGACAGGACGGACAGCTGATCGTCCTCGCAGTGGCAGATCACGTGTAACAACACCTGCACAGGATCAGTACATCCGAACATCACACCTGCGGGACAGGTACAGGATGGCAACAACAACTGCCTGAGTTACAAGATGTCTTTTGGTGGAGACGTTGATATTTATAGTAAATAATTAATGTGCTTTTGGTTTCCTACTCTTCAGCATAGGCTAGTCTTTAATGTTGCATTAATGTGGGCTGATCAACAGTATGTTAATTATAATTATGTGTACAGTTCTGCTGCCAAGCCCTACACACATCCTGTTGGAGCAATGTACATTTAAACTGGTTACAGCGGGGGACTGTTTAAGAAGATGCAGCGCTGCAGAACATTGTCTAGACATTTATATCTGCACATTCAGTATGTTTCAGTGTGTGCAGGTTTTTGTTCCAACAAACACTACCACCTGACTGATTCAGCTAATTGTCAAGACCTTATTTTGATGAATTTGGTGTTTTAATTCTGAATCTGATTTTTGTTTTGGGGCTGCTGGTGCTGAGTTGGTCTCTATTCTTGTGCACTGCTCACACAACTTAAAACACCTGCTATACCCTGAGTGTACAAAATATTCCTAATATTGAGTTGCACCCCTTTTTGCCCTCAGACCAGCCTCAATTCATTGGGCATGGACTCTACAAGGTGTTGAAAGCATTCCACAGGGATGTTGACTCCAATGCTTCCCATAGTTGTGTCAAGTTGGCTCCGTCCTTTTGGTTGTGCATTATTCTTGATACATTCGGGAAACTGTTGAGCGTAAAAAACCCAGCAGCGTTACAGTTCTTGACACAATCAAACCGGTGTGCCTGGCACCTACTACCATACCCCGTTCAAAGGCACTTAAATATTTTGTCTTGCCCATTCACACTCTGAATGGCACACAAACACAGCCCATGTCTCAATTGGGTCAAGGCTTAACAATCTTTCTTTAACCTGTCTCTTCCCCTTCATCTACACTTATTGAAGTGGATTTAACAAGTGACATCTGACATGTACGCTAACAGTCATTATAGTGAGTCTGTTCCTACACCCTCTTGTGGATCATTTGAGCTCCGGGTGCACCAAGGGCTGCATGGCTGCCTCTCTGTGTTCACTTTGTTGTGAAATACAATCTAGATAGAGGTGGCGTATACTCCAAGATGGCTCTGAGTGCCTTCTCTCGTCTTCTATTGGTTTACTTCCTCTTGGCTAAAGGTTGTGTGGCTGTGGCTGTATTCCAGGAGAGAGGGGCCAAGCTAGAGGAAAGGGGGTTCTTGCTGGGCCCTGTCACTTCACACAACTTTTAACCAAGTGTGAAGACGTCTCAGATAGTGGTGTGATCTGTAAACCTTGCAGAAAATCAAATACAGGCACCTTTAAAACTACGGGCACACTTGATAAAGATGAGCAAAAAGACTATATAAAATAAATTATACAAATACTGAGCTATAGAACTAACAAAAAAAACAGAAACCACTGGTTCGATCAGCCATTCCTATGGACAAAATGAATGGAGAAAGAAAAGCGTTTGGGATAAACATTGAAAATAAATTCTGAGGTTAACAGAAGCTTAGGAGATCTTATATATTTTGTGCTATGAGATGATATTAGTCACTTAACATGACCTTAAGGAATTATAAAGCCTTTGTGTGCTTTTTTTATTATAGAAATGCTTAAAAATTCACAAAATATTACGTAAACTGATGAAGATTATCTCATAGAACAAGATATCCTAAGCCTGTGTTTACGACAGACCTTATTTTCGACGTTTATACAAAAACTCTACAAAAAAACACCTTTTCCCATAGGATTTGTCCGACGAAACATGGGGGAGTTAGTGCCTACAAAAAGACGCCAGTACTATTGCTCTCTATTGCATACTCAAAAAATGGGAAAATTAATATAAATCAAATAAAAATCTAAAATCTTTTTGAGAAAGTTGGCAGAATCACACATTCGCTATACAATGTAACAACTCGTTTTCGGAAGAATGGGGGACTTTTTTTATATTTTAATTGAACCTTTATTTTACTAGGCAAGTCAGTTAAGAACAAATTCTTATTTACAATGACAGCCTACCTGGGAACAGTGAGTTAACTGCCTTGTTCAGGGGCAGAATGACAGATTTTTACCTTGTCTGCTCGGGGATTCGATCCAGCAAACTTTCGGTTACTGGCCCAACGCTCTAACCTGATAGTAGGCTCCCAGCTGCCCCTCAAACCACTAGACTACCTGCAGAGATCGTGAGACAAAACAACCCGGGCAAAGGACTACTAAGAACAAAGAGAAAAAGGGGAAGGAAAGACAGTGGTTGAGGAGGAATAAAACAAAGATTCACGCTTCCTGCTCTCCAATGTCCAATCACTTAAGGGATTTTGTACACTCATATGTTTACATCCCTGTTACTGAGCATTTCTCCTTTGCCAAGATAATCCATCCACCTGATAGGTGTGGCGTATCAAGAAGCTCATTAAACAGCATGATCATTACACAGGTGCAGCTTGTGTTGGGGACAATAAAAGGCAACTCTAAAATGTGCAGTTTTGTCACACAACACAATGCCACAGATGTCTCAAGTTTTGAGGGACCATACAATTGGCATGCCGACTGCAGGAATGTCCACCAGAGCTGTTGCCAGAGAATTTAATGTGCATTTATCTACCATAAGCCACCTCCAACATCATTTTAGAGAATTTATTAGTATGTCCAACCGGCCTCACAATCGCAGCTCAGGACCTTCACATCTGGCTTCTTCGCCTGCCGGATAGTCTGACACCAGGCACCTGGACAGCTGATGATACTGAGGAGCATTTATGTCTGTAATAAAGCCCTTTTGTGGGTAAAAACTCATTCTGATTGGCTGGGCCTGGCTCCCCAGAGGGCATATGCCCTCCCAAACCCACCCATGGCTGCACCCCTGCCCAGTCATGTGAAATCTATAGATTAGGGCCTAATGAATTTACTTCAATGGACTGATTTCCTTTATATGAACTGTAACTCAGAAAGATAGTTGAAATTGTTGCATGTTGTGTTTATATTTTTGTTCAGTATATATGAATATGACCTTTTCCAAAACTTGGCTGTCGGAGGCTGTGCCCGACTCTGAAGTCACCGCTGACGGATTCACTATTACCCGTATGAACAGAGACAGTGAGGCTACTGTTAAGGAGCATGGAGTCTGTGTGCTGATCAATGACCGATGGTGTAAAACTACAATTGTCATGAGAGAAAAAAATGCCCTCTTGATATAGATTGATATAGATGTACTGTTCGTGTCACTGTGCCCGTTCTACCTCCCCTGTGAATTACTCCACCTTTTTCTTACAGTTGTTTATATCCATACAAGAGCCAACATTGTCAATGCAGTTGGTCAAACATGGTCTCCGACCAACTTAGTTACTCAAAAAGGAGGTGGTGGAAAAGCAAATACAGGCGCGGGACAATGACAGTATTGCTAAATTGCAAGAATGCTTTGATTGTGCTACCTGGAGTGTATTTGAAGAATCCTCAGCTGATCTGAACCGAGATGATGGCTGTAATATCTGTGATATCTGCCTATATTGAATGTGTTTGCCTCCGGGGATCCACTGAAACTGAACAAGTTCTTCACCCGCTTTGAAGCAGGTGGCGCACACGGTCCCCCGGCCTGTCAAGAGGAGGACGTCATGGCAACCAACAGTGCGCTTGTCATCAATGAGGAAGTCATACAACGAGCACAAAAAGAGCCCAGTGCCTGATAAATTAAGTGGTCATGTCCTGAAACACTGTTCCACTCAGCTAAGCGGTGTCTTTTGCTCTTTTCCAGCGGTCCCTGGATACATTGAATTTACAATCTTTGTGGAAAAAATGTATTGTCCCTGTCCCAAAAACTTCTCATCCGTCTGCACCAAATGACACTGTCGCTCTTACCTCTCTCTTGATTAAATCTCTTGAAAAGATCATTAAGGCCTATATAATCAACACCACCGAACACTATCCACTATCGGCATATCTATTTTTTATGGCCATCAAAATGTCAGCTATTAAAATCAGATCCAACGATAGTATCAAGGGCCTAGAATAATATAATAATAATAATATGGTCTGATGGTGAAGTGGACATGCTCGGTATTCATATCCCGAAATAAATAAATGATCTCACTCCAATAAATGTTAATAGAAAGCCATGAAAAGGAAAATACCTGTCTATTTGTGGAAAAATTACCCAGATTATCTCTTTAGTCATATCCCAGTTTACCTATTTGCTTGTGGCCTTGCCTACATCTAGCGACTTGTTTTTTTAATTAAATGAGCAAAAAATATTCCATTTTAATTAAAATGATTCAATATTTAAACATTAGACCTCTCACTAAAGGCTTCAGTCATTTAAAAGTTACATTTAAATCCAAACAGGTTCTCTAGCAGATTAGTAGGAATGTCTCATCACATGTTCAATAATGTACCTTTTCCCTTCATTCAGATTACAACCTCCCACTTTAGGTTATTTGAAAATGAAATGCTTTCCAAAATATTTTTTTTTTAACAAGCCATAGAAAGTTGGTTGCAATTTCAGTTTAATCCACCAGAAAAGACAGAACAAATATTACAATAAATATTATGGTTAACAAAATGAAAATGAATAACAAAATATAGATTTTGGGAAAACATGCTTAAAAAAGGTATAATATTATATCATACATATTCTATTATACCAGTCATAAATGGGACTGGTGGTGTTATATCACACATGCAGCTAACATAAATATATGGAAACGTCTGCTCTACTCAAAATTACAACCAACTAATTACAGCATTACCACTAAAATGGAAAAGGCAAGTGGAAAGGGGAGAAAGTAAAAAACTTGTGATGAATACAAAAATTATACCAGTTTCATTTAAATACATTTTTACAGCTGTGCCATATAGATTGCAAAATAGTTGGGAAGAGATTTTCGATGTACCGATTCCATGGCACATGGTTTATGAAATGATACACAAAACAATGCTGAAGTCAAAACGTTGTTTTATATTTAAATTAATCTACAAAATGTTTGTTTTATATGTGTATTTTATATACGGTGCATTCGGAAATTATTCAGCCCCCTTGACTTTTTCCACATTTTATTACGTTAAAGCCTTGTTCTAAAATGGTTTAAACATTTTTCCTCATCAATCTAAACATAATAACCCATAATGACAAAGTGCAAATTTATAAAAAAATAAATGTAAAAAATAAATATTCAGGTCCTTTGCTATGTGACTCGAAATTGAGGTGCATCCTGTTTTCATTGATCATCCATGTTTCTACAACTTGATTGGAGTCCACCTGTGGTAAATTCAATTGATTGGACATGATTTGGAAAGGCCAACTCCTGTCTATATAAGGTCCCACAGTTGACAATGCATGTCATAGCAAAAACCAAGCCATGAGGTTGAAGGAATTGTCTTTAGTGCTGCGAGACAGGATTGTGTCAAGGCACAGATCTGGGGAACTTACGGGCGAGTCCGCGACCCATAAAACTCCCAGCTGCGCCAGAATCGACTAGCACCTTATGCTGGAGAGAGGGAAAAAACGCAGGGGGAAAAAAAAAACATGTGACCAACAGGGAGCTCTGGGTGAGTTTGGTGCTTTTACCTGGGGTGGCCGACAAGTGTTCCGCCTGCCATCTCGACTCCCAGACGGACTCCTCCAGCACCGTTCCGAAGTGTGTCCTCTCCGGCATCAGTAGGTGCAGGAGGAGCCTCCTCCTCCGGTCCCCCTAGATGCAGCTCCTCCCAACTCCATCAGAGTTGGAGCGGGGGGGCTGGGAGGTGGAACTGACAGGACCCCCTCTGAACGCCCGCTGGCAGCTAGCAGGTTGTCCAGTCGGATCGACATGTCTATAAGCTCGTCGAGGGAGAGTGTGGTGTCCAGACAAGCTAGCTCCCTGAGAACGTCCTCCCGGAGGCTGCATCGGCAGAGGTCCATCAGGGCCCTGTCATTCCACCCCGCACCAGCAGCCAAAGTCTGAAACTCCAAGGCGAATCCCTGCGCGTTCCTCGTCTCCTGTCTGAGGTGGAACAGTCGCTCACCCGCCGCTCGGCCCTACGGAGGGTGGTCGAACACGACCCGAAAACGGAGGGTGAACTCTGGGTAGTGGTCCCGAGCCGAGTCTGGGCCATTCCAGACAGCGTTGGCCCATTCCAGGGCTCCACCCGTCAAACAGGAGACGAGGAGGCTCACACTTTACTCACCCGAGGGAGTTGGATGAACGGTAGCCAGGTAGAGCACAAGCTGGAGCAAAAAACCCTGGCACCCAGCCGCCGCTCCATCGTACTCCCTCGGGGGTGCGAGACGCAACGCGCCGGGAACATGACGTTGGAGGAGTGGGTTGCATCGTCTGTGGGGGAGCTGGGGTGGATGTCGGGAGACCACTCCTCTCCCATCCCTCCATCCTCTCCATCATCATGTCGCCGAACCGATCTGATGGAGGAAGGCTGTGTGATGGAGGACGCACTCCTCCATCGATGGAAGACGGGTGGTCGCTGCCCCTGCTGACTCCATTGCAAGTGTGCGGGCTTCTGTCACGGCTTCTATAAGTAGTGGGTGGAGGAGTCAGGCGCAGAGAGCAGGGTAGTTCAAAAGATGTGGATTTTTATTTTCCAAAAAAAACTGAGAGACGGTCACGCCACACACACAAATGCGCGTAAAGACCCAGTCCAAACAAACAGGACGAAACTGATCGGAAAAATGAATACCACAAAATAATCACACACCATAAACAGAAAAACAAGCACGCACAAAAGCTAGTGGGCCTACTGGGTTTAAATAGCCCACAACCAAAACCTAAACACGAAACAGGTGCAACTAATCAGACACAACTAAATGAAACAGAAAAGGGGATCTGTGGCAGCTATTAGGCCGGCGACCGCCAAGCGCTGCGGCGGGATTCGTGACACCATGACATAATTTTCTGGAATTTTCCAAGCTGTTTAAAGGCACATTCAACTTAGTGTATGTAAACTTCTGACCCACTGGAGTTGTGATCCAGTGAATTATAAGTGAAATAGTCTGTCTGTAAACAATTGTTGGAAAAATGACTTGTGTCATGCACACCGTAGATGTCCTAACTGACTATCTTTTGTTAACATGAAATGTGTGTAGTGGTTGAAAAACTAGTTTTAATGACTCCAACCTAAGTGTATGTAAACTTCTGACTTCAACTGTATTTAGTACCCATTGTCTGATTTTATGAAAGTCAACAACCATTTGTCTCTTTTAATTTTGTAAGTTCTTGACCTTTCCCCATAGTCATTGATGACAAAGGGATTTAAATTTGTGAAACAGGAAGCCATGTAATGCCAAAATACAGTTCCTTAAAGTTAGATTAACTTTTAAAAAAAGTAGATTGTCAATGCAGATAATCTTTTATGATTTTATTCATAAGGTTATTCATGGGTGCTAATAATTGTTATACGTCTTTTTGGGGGGGAAGTATTATTATAATAATCTCTTTCTCTGAGAAATTGTGTTAGAATGAATAATATTGTTTTCCACTTTTTTGCATACAATATAGCTTGGTATTGATTTCATGCAGTCTTTTTGCTAATCTATATCAAGGGAGGCAATAATTTTGGAAGTGACTAAGTTGTAGAGATGTGTATTGAAAATACAAAAATATCTAATTTAAGTATTCACACTTCTGAGTCAATACTTTGTAGAAGCACATTGGCAATGATTACAGCTGTGAGTCTTTATGGGTAAGTCTCTAAGAGCTTTCCACACCTGGATTGTGCAACATTTGCCCATTTATTATTTTCTAAATTCTTCAACCTCTGTCAAATTGGTTGTTGATCATTACTAGACAACCATTTTCAGGTATTTCCATAGATGTTTAAGTTGATTTCAGTCTAAACTGGAACTAGGCCACTCAGGAACATTCACTGTCTTCTTGGTAAGCAACTCAGGTGTAGATTTGGCCTTGTGTTTTAGGTTATTGTTCTGCTGAAAGGTGAATTAATCTCCCGAGTGTCTGGTGGAAAGCAGACTGAACCACGTTTCTCCCAGTGACTCAACCAAGGTTTGCTTCTAGGATTTTGCCTGTGCTTAGCTCCATTACATTTTTTTATCATGAAATAGTCCCCTGTTCTTAACAATTACGAATATATTTTTTGGGGGCAGTATAACTTTAGTGCCTTGTTGCAAACAGGATGCATGTTTTGGAATATTTTTATTCAGTGTGTCAACTAGGTTAGTATCGTGGCGTAACTACAATGTTGTTGATCCATCTTCAATTTTCTCCTAACACAGCCTTTAAACTCTGTAACTGTTTTAAAATCACCATTGGCCTCATGGTGAAATCCCTGAGTGGTTTCTTTCCTCTCCGGCAACTGAGTTAGGAAGGGCACCTTCATTTTTGTAGTGACTGGGTGTAATGATACACCATCCAAAGTGTAATTAATAACTTCACCATGCTCAATGGGATATTCAATGTCTGTTTTTTTCTACCCATCTGCATTGGAAAACCTCCCTGGTCTTTGTGGTTGAATCTATGTTTGAAATTCACTGCTTGACTGTGGAACCTAACAGATCATTGTTAGGTTGATAATTGATAATTGTGTGTGTGGGGTCATTCAAAAATCATGTTAAACACTATTATTGCACACAGAGTGAGTCAATGCAACTTATTATGTGACTTGTTAAGCTAAGTTTTACTCCTGAACTTATTTAGGCTTGCCATAACGATGTGGTTTCGAAAAACATAATTCCAATTTGACATTATGGGGGTATTGACCAATTAAAAAAAAAAATAATTCAGGCATTAAAAGGTCATCGGGTGTTAATACTTTCTGACGTCACTGTAATGCACCTCAACATAGGTCTTACCACAACTCAGGTCTAATGACACTGAAGCTGCCATCCCGTGCTCCAGATTGCGTGAAAAAAAGGGTCGGACTCTAACAGTGTATCTTGTGTTGAGGCGATAAAGTCAGACTCGGAGTGGGCCTATCTCTGTCTGGATTGAAATAGAAGCAGAGGCATGCCTGAAAGAGACCCTAGATAAGCCACTTTTAACTCAGTAGGCTAAAACTTGCTGACCTGGCCCTCGTACCACTCCCCCCTTGTAAAAGCTGTAACCTCATTATCAGTGGCTTAGCCTCCTGAGAGACTGGGTGTAAGCAATGGAATAGAGGGGTCGCACTGTACAGTATGCAGGGGTGCCGTATGGAGGGGGGGGGGGGGGGGTAGAACGATTCTAAGGGCCTGTGACTGAAACAATATTAGAATATTAGGTAAACATTTTTCAACATTAAAGTAATAAACTATCATCAGTAATATTTTATTGACAACTTCCCTTTTTCAGGACCCTGTCTTTCAAAGATCATTCGTAAAAATCCAAATAACTTCACAGATCTTCATTGTAAAGGGTTTAAACACTGTTTCCCATGCTTGTTCAATAAACCATAAACAATTAATGAACATGCACCTGTGAAACGGTCGTTAAGACACTAACAGCTTACAGACGGTAGGCAATTAAGGTCACAGTTATGAAAACTTAGGACACTAAAGAGGCTTTTCTACTGACTCTGAAAAACACCAAAAGAAAGATGCCCAGGTCCCTGCACTTCTGCGTGAACATGCCTTAAGCATGCTGCAAGGAGGCATGAGGACTGCAGATGTGGCCAGGGCAATAAATTGCAATGTCCATACTGTGAGATGCCTGAGACAGGATGGACAGCTGATCGTCCTCGCAGTGGCAGACCACGTGTAACAACACCTGCACAGGATCGGTACATCTGAACATCACACCTGTGGGACAGGTACAGGATGGCAACAACAGCTGCCTGAGTTACATCAGGAATGCACAATTCATCCATCATGGCTCAGACTGTCCGCAATAGGCTGAGAGAGGCTGGACTGAGGGCTTGTAGCCCTGTTGTAAGGCAGGTCCTCACTAGACATCACCGGCAACAACGTTGCCTATGGGCACAAACCCACACAAAGCTTGCTGAAAATAAATGCAGTTGACAGTAAGATGACGTTTCTTTTTTTGCTGAGTCTACTAATAAAACAAATGGTTTCTTTTCTTGTTTCTGCAGAGCTGTCTCCCCATCCCCATACCCCTGAACCAGCCCTACTCCCAACTGAAGAAGGATGTGAGCAGCATTGTGTTGAATGACATATCAGTTGGCATAATTGCAGGTACTGCAATGCATTGGGGACAGGAATGTGATTCTCCAGTCACTTGACACAGAGGTAGCCAATATCAGAGCATTAAAGGAAGAGATGCAGGCTCTTAGAGATGGATGGGAGTCTCTCCTGTCTAAGGCAACACTGATTGCTACGCAACTGGATGTTGTACCTCAATTTAGCAACGAACACAGCCTCCAGAGGAAAAGGAAGAAATTCCATGATGAAACCTCTCAATAGGAGACAGCTCAGGACAGTTCAGCAACGGTGGGTGTTTCAGAACACAGTCTTTTTACTGCTATGGACAACATCATAAGTGACTTGGACACTAGGTTCCACACCACTGCAAAAATTGTAGAATAATTTTCTGCTGTTCTGAAAGTTGGGCAGATTAGTGAGGATAAAGTCCCTTCAGTGTGCCAACCACTGATCATTAAGTATTCCAGAGATCTTACACCTGAGCTTCAAAATTAAGTAAGATACCTGAACACTGTATATGCTGCCAGTTGTCCCCTCTTGGTCCCCTGAATGCAATTTGTAAGATGCAGCTGCAAAGCATTTTTGGAGAAGTGTGTATTGCTTTACGTATATTTTGCACACTGCCTGTGACTGTTGCTGGTGGCGAGAGAGCTTTCAGTGAGCTAATACTGATCAACTATTGGAGGTCCCCTATGTCCCAGGACAGGCTTTGCAGTCTTGCCATGCTGTCCATTGAAAGTCAGTTAGCTAGAAAGCTGGACTTTAAAGACTTGATCAATTACTTTGCTAGCAAGAAGGCTCGGCGCTGGGCCCTTGGTGAGTAAGGCTGAGCAAGGGCCAGTGATAACTGTTAAATGGCATGGCTATGGATATTGGATCACTACACACATGATGCCCATAGGCTGACTGAGACTGAGAACAAGATATATCTCAAGGTAATGGCTGGATTGCCATAAAATGTGTTGTGCACAGTCAAGACGCCAAGTGAAAGAAACCTATTGATTTGTTGACCACTTGACCTTTCCTCTAGTGCCACCATCAGGCCTTTTCATGTCGATTTCCATTTTGTTTTCCATTTTTCATTTCCACTTTTACATCTGCTTATTTTCTAGTCGGTATGTATATTTTGTTCAAAAATCCGCTGCTGATTTTATTATTTTGTTTGTTATATCATTCTATAGATGATAAGGTTAATTTAATTGAAGAGGTTAATGTATATTTAAATTATGTTTATTTATGCATTAACGTTAAGAGAATTTTACATTCAAGAATTGTACCATTAAAATTAAATTTAGACTGTAAAAGATGGCCTTTAGCACTTTTCTTATAGAGGGTATCAGTCTTCCATCAAATAATGAATTCCGCTGCATGCATGTCTGCACAGTGTTATATTTTCACAGCTCACTGTCAGTAAATATCGTACAGTAAATATTGGACTACAAGAGAGTTGCAAGCCTGCAAAGGTAGTTATTTAAAGCTTTGATTGGGTCGATTGGGTTCTGGAGGTGTGTGGTTACAGCAATTGCACATGGTTTGTATGGCATGTGGCGGTGGGGCCCAATGTGATACATTTTCATGGGGCCCAAAATCCCTGGTGGCGCCCCTGACAGTATGTGTCAAGTTCCAGCCTCAAGTTCATATAACTGAAATATCTGAAGGGTCTCTGTTTTTCTTTAATGAACTGAACCACTAATTTAGTGGTTAAATATTATGGTACTACTGACCAATTGAAATACATTTTAGCTGCACCGGGTAAACACAAAGCCTAGCCATTTCTTCCCGGCTGCTATACCAACACAAAAAGGTTTTGTTTTGCCCCTCCGTTTATGGCCTGGAGTGAGTGCGCGCTAGGCTATATATACAAAGAATCCCATCATTAACCACTGTCAGCAGCTGCTCGTGGTGTGCTATTTAAAGTGCTCTAATGTGTAATATCAGAAGAGCTAACATGGAAGGCAGCATGATGTTTCTTCCCACCCATGCGTTCACCTGCCCTGTTCCTTCACATGTTTTCTCACAAACCTCATGACTTGTAAAGCCTCTAGCAAGTATGCACCCTGCGTAGGTGTATTCCCATGTGGCTCAGTCCAGTTTCAGCTCCAATTGAAAGACGTCTTCAGTTCAACATGAATTGGTGTGTGAAGTGGGTCGGTGAAATGTGATCAGTCTGCCATTGAACAAAGTAATATGGTGTTTGTTTTTTTAATTACTTTGGGTCAGTTCATTTTTTTTGCCGTTATGAAATGGGTGTGATTTGAAGTTGAAGCTGACCTAATTCATAGAAATCACAGAACATTGTTCTCTCAGGAGCCCCTTGGAAACAAGATGATTTTAAAAAGGATTTTATCTACCAAATGATTAAACATATTTATAAATAAATAGATAATAATGTAGTTTGCTGGCTGTTATGCGGTGACAATCTGTTCTATTAACAGAGCTGTGAAAAACAAACAACTGGCTTCATGAGATGGTGGCAATAATTACAGTATGAAATATAATGCATGCCGTGCATACAGTATAAATGTCACGCCCTGACCTTAGAGAGACTTATTTCTCTGTTTTCAGTTAGGTCAGGGTGTGATAAGGGTGGGCATTCTAGGTTTTCTATTTCTTCATTGTTTTTACCATGTGTGGTTCCCAATCAGAGGCAGCTGTTTATCGTTGTCTCTTATTGGGGATCATATATACGTTGGTATTTTCAGTTTGGGTTTTGTGGGGAATTATTTTCTGTTTAGCTGTTTTGTTGCCTGACAGAACTGAACGCCTACCACGATGCACCTTGGTCTCCTTCTTCAACCCATGAGAGTTGTTACAGAACTCACCACCACAAAAAGGCCAAGCAGCGTGGTCAGGAGGAATGGACGTGGGAGGACATCCTGAATGGTAAAGGATCCTGGACGTGGGAGGAGATCCTGGCTGGGAAGGCGGAGGCAGACGGAGGCAGCAAGGAGGGAGCAACTATACAAGGGGTCATGTCTAGCACGGAAGCCCGAGAGGCAGCTCCCCCCAAAAAATGGCGGGGTGGCACAAGGGGAGATTGGCGGAGTCAGGGGTTAGACCTGAGCCAACTCCCCGTGCTTATCGTGGGGAGTGTGTGACCGGTCGGGCACCGTGTTATGCGGTGATGTGCACCATGTCTCCAGTGCTCAGTCACAGCCCGGTGCGCTATATTCCAGCTCCCTGCATTGGCCAGGCTAGAGTGGGCATCCAGCCAGGACGGATGGTGCCGGCTCAGCGCTCCTGGCCTCCAGTGTATCTCTTCGGCCCAGGATATCTTGCTCCGGCTCTGCGCACTGTGTCTCCGGTGCGTCTGCACAGCCCAGTGCGTCCTGTGCTAGCACCTCGCATTTGCCAGGCGAAAGTAACCATCCAGCCAGGACGGGTTGTGCCAGCTCTAAACTTGAGACCGCCAGTGCTACTCCACGGCCCAGTGTATCCGGTCCCTGCTCCACGCACCAGGCTTCCAGTGCATCTCCCCAGTCCGGTGAGACCTGTTCCGGTTCCACGTACCAAGCCTCCAGTATGTCTCCCCAGCCTGGTAAGCCCTGTGGCAGCTCCACACACCAGTCTTCCAGTATGTCTCCTCAGTCCGGTGAGACCTCCTCCGGCTCCACACATGAAGCATCCAGTGATAATCCATGGCACGAAGCCTCCAGTCATGATGCATGGCACGAAGCCTCCAGTGATGATCCATGGCACGAAGCCTCCAGTGATGATCCATGGCACGAAGCCTCCAGTGATGATCCATGGCACAAAGCCTCCAGTGATGATCCATGGCACGAAGCCTCCAGTGATGATCCATGGCACGAAGCCTCCAGTGATGATCCATGGCACGAAGCCTCCAGTGATGATCCATGGCACAAAGCCTCCAGTGATGATCCATGGCACGAAGCCTCCAGACATGATCCATGGCACGAAGCCTATAGTGATGATCCATGGCACGAAGCCTATAGTGATGATCCATGGCACGAAGCCTCTAGTGATGATCCATGGAACGAAGCCTCCAGTGATGATCCCATGGCACGTAGCCTCCAGTGATGATCCCATGGCACGTAGCCTCCAGTGATGATCCATGGCACGGTGCCTGCAGTGAGGATCCAGGGAAAGGAGCCTGCAGCGACGGTCCCCAGTCCGGAGCCTGCAGCGACGGTCCCCAGTCAAGAGCTTGCAACGACAATCTACGGTCCGGGGGTCGCGGCGACGATCCCTGTACCGGAGGCGCCACCGAAGTGGGGGGAGCCGGAAGCGGAGCGGGGTCTGTGTCCCGCACCAGAGCCCCCACCGAGAGTAGATGCCCACCTGGACCCTCCCCTATAGGTTCAGGTTTGCGGTTGGAGTCCGCACCTTTGGGGGTGGGGGGAGGGGATACTGTCACGCCCTGACCTTAGAGAGCCTTTTATTTCTCTGTTTTTGGTTAGGTCAGGGTGTGATTAGGGTGGGCACTCTAAATTTTCTATTTCTTTGTTGTTTTTGCCATGTGTGGTACCCAACAGAGGCAGCTGTCTATTGTTTTCTCTAATTGGGGATCATATATACGTTGGTATTTTCAGATCGGATTTTGTGGGGAGTTATTTTCTGTTTTGTTGCCTGACAGAACTGTGAGCTTTCGTTTTTCTACTTTGTTATTTTGTTGCAGTGTTGCAGTTTTTTGTTGCGGTGTTGCAGTTGCAGTTTTATTAAAAATCATGAACGCCTACAACGCTGCACCTTGGTCTCCTTCTTCAACCCACGAGAGTTGTTACAATACCACGACAATTGTGAGCTGCAATATTAAATATAAACTCTACATAGATTTTTCTATCTGATTTTCATGACTACATCACAGTGGCTATCGGTCGGATGAGTCTTAATGTACAATAGTGATTTTTTTAAATTTATCTTAAACTCTTAAATGTAGTCAGTAGGGTGGATGAATACATACAAAAGAAAATAGACACATTTCAGACATTACTTACTGTATATTTATGTTTCTTGTAAGATTATTTTAAAAAAATTGGGGCTGAAAGATTCCACCCGATGATTCAAAATCGTAGGAAATCAGCTGTAATTCAAACTAAGCATAGAAAATGTAAACTAATGAAAAGATAAGGGTGTGGAAATTAATACTGTTTTTTAAACTGCTTGTCATAACTATCAACATGACTATCTCCTTAACTTATTTATTTGAAATATTATTTCTTATACACTACTTGTGTGATTCATTTGACAGATGTATTTTGTTAGTTCCTGTAACTTTAGTTTTGCCTAACTATTTCTATAACTGAGGTGGGCATCTGACTTTGTTACGTAAGCCATGGCTATAACTTTCTGCCACCAATTGTGAAACAACCACTCTGAGGTAACATAAGGACAGCTGAATACTATCTGAATGCTTTCTCTTTTAGATATCCCCTGCCCATGTCGTTTCCTCGAAGAAGCCCCGCAATCATGGCATTTTGAAAGTCTCTTCTGCTGCCTCTGTCACAAAGAAACAGAGCAAATCCCAGTCAACAACAATGCCCCCTTATTGGTGGAAGAAAATGGGACCATTTCAAAGTAAGCTGTCTTCGTCCTTACATCTCTCTCTCCCTCTTGCCCTTGCTTGTGATATCACATATCTCTCCCTCACTCTCTCTATGGTCATTTAAGCATCTTGTGGTCAACATGATTGAGAGCCACTTGATCAGTACACATGTTTTCTTTGCACAATGTCCTTTCATGTTCTCTGGTCAATACATTTTTGCAGTTCTGCCTTAAAAGTAAATATTTTACTGCCTATAAATCAAAAAAGATATACAATTAAATCAGCACAGACTGTAACGCATTATCAGAACACAGTCATTCTTTGTCTGTGTTAAGGTGAATCACTTTACAGCAGGGATGGGTAACTTTGATGGGGGTGGGAGATCAAAAATTGTTAAATATTTTTGCGGCCCCCTTCTTGACGGTGGAGAGAAAAATTCCCATTTTTAGAGTTGATTTCCTGGGTCTCACTTTATTTGGAAAGTCTGGATTGGATAGTCCGGATTTTTCCATATGTAGATGTAGATCATCATACTACCAACAAACTATATGTTGATAAGCAACTGCTTGCTAAGGTTACAGGGATAGGGTTAGGTTTAAAACAGGGATGGGCAACTGCAAGGCCCTCGGATCAATCCCCCCCCCTAAAAAAGATACATTTTTGAATTTAGTCGGGGTCTCAACTTCCTGTTTCAAATTAGAATAGTAGAACACACAAGGTACAATTTGGATATTTGGTTGTGCATCAGCAGTTTATTTCTTGTTACTCAATTAGCCCATGTCAACATTTTGATTGGTAAGTTAGTCTAGTTGATTGGTAAGTTAGCCAGTAATCTAAACTTGTAGTGGTCGAATTACCACCCGGCGGGCCCTCATTGATTTTGTTTGTCAGTCTCACTCAGATATCATATTAAAAACTGCAAACATTTCTCTCTACCCTATGGCAAAATGTGTAGAATTTCACATATTTTGTGGTAAAACAGCTAATTTCCCTCTCCGACCCCATGGCCAAATTAGTAGAATTGCATGAATTTAGTTGTAGAAATTTCTACATCTTCTCACCGCCCCATGGCAAAATGTGTAGAATTGCATGAAATTTGTCATACAAATGCTAAATCTTCTTTCCGTCCCATAGCAAAATGTGTAGAATTGCATTGCCGCCAGTTGCCCATCCCTGCTTTAAAGCATTCCCTGCTGAACAGGAAATGATAAAAGGCAATTCCATTTTTTGGGCAGATGACAAAGCCGCCCATGACTTTATGTGAACACTTAACAAACAACATGGCAGTTAACTTGCTACGATTAGGTAACGACGCATCTCGGGTGTCAGTTTCAGATTTATGCCTTACTTCAGCTTTTTACAGTGATTTGATATTCCAGGAGTTATTTGTCACGTCTCTTGAAGCCCCAAAATAAATTGCTAGGTCTCATGGAGAGGGGGCCATGTGCTAGTCTCAGTGTGGTTGTGACCTGTCAAGTCAATGTGTACTCTGCTGATGGTGTCTCAGGCGGGCTGTGGACTGTGAATACCCCCAGCAGTTCAAGCCACCATTACCAAAGGAGCAGTCTGTGAGATGCCAGCCCTCTGGACTGTGTCGCTTCCCTAGAGAAAACAAGTCTCTCTCTCTATGCTCGGAAAAGTGCAAAACCTCTGAACACTACAAACCTATTCGAGAACGTCAGCTCCCTTTGTGCCTGAAAAGGCACTCTGATCAAAGCACATCTTTTTACACATTTCCCAAAAGCAAGCATGCCTGCTGAACACTGCGAGGTGTCTGAACTAATTGAAACCATGGAATCAAGTGAGCCTTCTGCACAATCTGCTGAACCCTGCATCATTTCGGACAAAATAAATAACTTGTTGGACTATACTGGACACCAGAAGGTCAATGGACAAATGGATCCCGCTGTGCAGATTGTCGATCATTACAGCATGAATGGAGAACATGCAGAAGAGAGCAAACCTTTTGTGCATTATAATGGACATTCAGGGGGGTATGAGCAATGCATCAACAAGCCTTGTGAGGACTATCCTGTTCTCCACAAGCACACTAATCAGTATAAGTCTTCTGAGTTAAGCAAATCATTTGAAGAATGTTCTCAAAATTGTGAGTGCTTTGACTTCAGCAAGTCCTCTGAGCACTATGCTAATGACTGTCTAGCTTCTGTATTTAGCCAACACTGTGAACATTTCACAGAATGCTTCCAGTCATCTGAACAATGCAAGTCTTCTGATCAACACTGTAAGTCCTTTGAGTCAAGCGAACCTGCTGAGAACTCTGAGTTTTTAGCACAATGTAAGATATCTGACTTCATACCTGACATCTCTGAATCCAATGAATCAAAAATATCATTTGAGCACTATACTGGAATTTGTGAGTATTCAGAAAAATACAATCATATTGATGACGCAACAGAATATAATGAGACTACAAAGCCAATTGATGAGGATTTAAAGCCCTCTCAGCCAACATTTCAACAAATTGAAATCTGTGGCCTTTTTGACTCTGAGTTTTGCATAATATTAGAACCTATACATTCTTCAGATTTTAACATGCCTTCTCAACACTATGCTGAACAAGATTCTCCCAATGAAAGTATACATGTCTCTGAAGTTCATGAACCTTCTGAGCAAACTCTGCTTGCTGAACAAAGCAATCATCAATCTATTGACTATGATATGCCCTCTGGGCACTGTGAACTGCAAAACACTTTCTATGAGCAAAGAGAGACAAGTGTACAGTGTGAACTCTCTGAGGGATGTAATTATTGTGAGAGCTATCCTTGTCAACATAAAAGCACAAATGACAAATGCTATGAGCCTAGCAGTTCATTTTATTATGAGGAAGACAAGTCTTCTGAGTGCTCATCCATTGAAACAAGGTCTTTTGAATCTTTGATTTATGACAGTATAAATTTAGACCCATTAACTGATTCAGCTGAATTCTATGAAGCGTTGGTGGAAGAAGGAGCACAGGACAAATCCAGTTCAGATATATGGGAATCATTTGATAATTGTACAGTTGTGGTAGAATGTGAGGAAAGCAATGCTGATGAAGACAAACCTCACTCGGATGCAGTCGATGGATTCTTTGACTTATTTGATAAAGAGGATACTTACACTTTTGCCCAAAGGCGACCTTATACCTCCTGTTTTGAAGGGGGAGGGGTGCATGAGTTGTTTTTTGAACAACGCAAAACTCATGTGTCCATTATGAATGAGGAAGAAACACAAATGCCCTGCGCCAAAAAAGGGCTTGAAGTTTTTAGTCAAGAAGTGGAGGAAGTTGATGAATCTTATGATGCTTGTGCTGATGATGGACAATTTAATGTAGACTGTGCTGATGATGAGACATCCGCCTCTGGATCCTTTGCAGATGAGGAATCATGTGAATCTTGTTTTGAAGAAGCCACAGCTTATGAAGTTGAGTTTTATGAAGCTTTTGTAGCAGAAGACAATGCTATTGAGGCTGAGGCCTATGAGCCCTTTGTTGAGGATGAGGAACTTTGCATTGCTGAAAATGAAGCTGGTGACGCTCAGGCCAATGGACCCTTAGTTGATGAGGACAACACGTACGACGAACACAGTGCAGAGGAAGCATCTCATGGATCATCTTCTGACGTGTCTTCTGTTGAAGATGATGAAGTATCTGAGGGCCAAAATGATCAAACTTATGAACCATGCTTTGAAGAAGAGGAAACTTGTGATGAAGAATACCAGACAATATGCGTCGCAGAAGACGAATTATACAAACAAAATGCTGAAGACAAAGTTTATGGATCCTATGGGCCGTGTGATAAAGATTGCAATGCATATGGCTGTGAACATACACAATTCTCTACCGAAGGAGAAGATAATGCAGTATGCACTGAGGCCTGTGAACCAAGTGCTGAAGAGCACCATGAATATCAAAGTGAAGCCAATGAATCTAATGTTAATCAAGAAGCTAATGGATTCTGTACTGAAGAAGACTCTCATGATCAGTGTAATGAAGAAATGGATTATGACAGCACTCCTGAGACACATTTGAAAGATGAAGTCTGCACTGAAGAGAGAAAGAATGGTGCTCCATGTGCTGAGGAGAGTGAATCCCCTGAATCATTTGAGGTTATAACCAAAGACACCGCATTATGCACTGAAGGAAGCAAACCAGCTATGCCGGATGGTATTGAATTCAATGGGGATCAAACGGATTCCTCCACAACCTCTTCCGAAGAGATAGATGAGCGAAGCAAGTCATCTGAATTGTGTGAGCAACTAAACACACCATATCTGTCTCAGAACTGGGAAGAACACAATGGTGTCTCAGAGCATCTCCAACACCCAGAGTCAGAGGACCTTTCAGAGCAGTTGTCTGAGAAAACAAGCCTCCCTCTTGATGGTGCTGAACTTAGTAAAGACTCCATAGACTGCGAGCCACTTGCACATCACGCCGAACAAACAGAGCCCTCTGAACAAAGTGAGCTGGATGAGAAAATGCAGTTGCATGAATTTTTTAAGATTGTGGCCTCTGAACAAATAAGTGAGGAGTCTGAGGAGGAGCTGAGTGACGATGAGTCCTTTGAGTCCTGTGAATGCGAGTACTGCGTCCCGCCTAGAGAACAGGTATTACAAGGTCTTTGCATCGTGCTTGAAATACGCTGGAATCGCTGTGAAACGCACTTAACTTGATCAACGCTCCGCTTTCAAATTTCAGAAGTGTGGAATATGAACGTTTCGCATGGAGTGACAACAAACTGAAATTTACCAGAGAAAATAGTGAAATGTGTTTGTCTAAGTATTAGGCCTATTTTTTAACAGAACTAAAATAGAGGAGGATATGGCTGCACATAAGATTCTTATTGCTTTGCACAGCAGATGATATAACTATAAAGATACGATCTACTCTCCTCCTGACCTGGTTATTTACTCTGCTGGGGCAAAGAAATTTGAATTGCACAGTGTTTATATGATGCTTATTTGGTCATCACATTTCCTCTTGCTAGTAGAGTCGGTTTCACAGTGTTGCTGCCTTGCTATGTTGTTGTCTTAGGTCTCTCTTTATGTAGTGTTGTCTCTCTTGTCGTGATGTGTGTTTTGTCCTATATTCATATTTTATTTATATTTTATTAATCCCAGCCTCCGTCTCCACAGGAGGCCTTTTGCTTTTTGGTAAACCGTCATTGTAAATAAGAATTTGTTATATAAATGTTATATAAAAATAAAATAGAAATGGACCACTTGATAAGGGAATGGTTAACTCATAGTCAGTCCACAGACCCATGACAGTCCATAGTCACATTGATATTTACTTTTCCATCTGAACACCAGCTGTTGGGAAATAGCTTTCTTATGCCCCCTTATGGGCATGCTCTTCTATAATTAAAATTATCTCAAACTCACAAGCAAACGTTTTACCAGTGTGTTTTCTCACTACAAATTCATGAGGTAATGTTATTAATCATCAGTTTAATTCATGACCCACACACACACACACTATTTAATGTGTTTTGGCATCATGCCACAGTGTTGTCTTCATTAGCACAAACATATAAAAATAATCCAATTTGCATCAATGAATATGATGGCATCATTTGGCTGTTCATTGACCTAACGTCTAACTATTTGTTTTCAGGTCCCGGCAAAACCTCTGCTACCTCAAATCAAGTCAAAAGACTCAGGGAAGATCTGTGTGGTGATTGATTTGGATGAAACATTAGTGCACAGTTCATTCAAGGTAAGCTGACGTGAACCCGCTCTTTGAGGACAAACGCTAACAGAGAATACTTGATTGATTTCCACTCTCTCTTTCATACTAATTAGTAAAGCGCTCTGAATAGAATGTGGACAAAAACAAACAATACCTCACAAAGATGGGGTGCAATGAACTGAACTAAATAGTGTGTAAATGACATACAGGTGTGTGAACAGGTGATGAGAATTCAGGTGATTGGGATCTGGAGAGTGAGCTGCGTTCAGGGGATCTATGTGTGATCTGGAAAGTGGGCTGGAAAGTGAGCTGCGTTCAGGGGATGTGAGTTTGAGAGTGTGAGTTGGAAGCAGACGTTAGAGTGATCAGATTTATTTGGAATGTTAATTGATGTTAATTAATGTTTATTTTTGTAATCAACCGCAGTTACCATTAAATTCGCTTCTAGCGAGTATTCTTATCTATGCTACTCGGTATATCCACAATTGGCTGCATAATGGGTATAATGTGCTCTTCCCTACGACAGGTGGTCTTGGCCATCTAATCAGTCTGTCCCAAAGAATGTCACAAGATAGGCCACAGGTTTAAACTGTCAATGAAAGTGGCAGCATTTTATTGAAGGCGAGTCACAAGGTGTAGTGTGTTTTTAATGGGATTGATTGTCCAAAAAGGTAACGAACGGAGGGGTACGTATAGTAAATTAAAGATGTTTATTCTCAGATATATATATTTAATGTACTATTCTCTGAGAGATATACAGTTTGTCCTGTGTCTCTGTGTTTTATTTACGAGTGACTTCAGATTGGCATCAACCCTGTGCTCACTGACAAGGATGTCTGGGTGGCTACTACGGTCATGTTAGTGGTGGAATCACTGACATATGTTAAATGGATTTGAAATGATTTTGCTATCTATGCATGTGAACCAATTATCATGGGGTAGCTAGTGATGTGAACACGTCTGGTGTGCTGGAAGATCTTCCACAGAGCAAAAGAAAGTGTCTCTCCAAAATTAGCTGGCATCAAATTCTGACTTGGTGTCAGATGTGGCATGCAGTCAAAAATTGTCAAGTAAAACCTTGAAAGCATTCGAACTAGTCACATATGTATTTAAGAAAACCCATGCATATACAGTGCCTTCAGAAAGTGTTCATACCCCTTGACTTATTCCACATTTTGTTGTCTTACATCCTGAATTCAAAATGGATTAAAAATATGTTTTTCTCTCACCCATCGACACACAGTAATGCCCCATATTGCCAGTGAAAACATGTTTCTAGACATTTGATGACAGCTTTGCACACTCTTGGCATTCTCTCAACCAGCTTCACTTGGAATGTTTTCCCAACAGTCTTGAAGGAGTTCCCACATATGCTGAGCACTTGTTGGCTGCTTTTCCTTCACTCTGCGGTCCAACTTATCTCCTTCCAACTCAATTGGGTTGAGGTAGGGTGATTGTGGATGCCAGGTCACCTGATGCAGCACTCTGTCACTCTCCTTCTTGGTGAAATAGCCCTTGCACAGCCTGGAAGTGTGTTGGGTTATTGTCCTGTTGAAAAACAAATGATAGTCCCACTAAGCGCAAACCAGATGGGATGGTATATTGCTGCAGAATTCTGTGGTAGTGTAAGGGGTGTGTAACTGGTGGCAGGGAAGTCAGACGCAGGAGAGCAGAACTAGGTAATAGCCGGAGCAGTTTAATTCCAAAACCAACGACATCAAGAAAATAACAAATGGGGTACAAAAACCGACGCGCACCAGTCAACATGTGCACTTACATCTCTCCTCCGGACCATACCCCTCCCAGTCCACGAGGTACTGAAGGCCCCTCGCCCAACGCCTCAAATCCAGTATGGAATTAACAGAGTACGCCAGGGCCCCCTCGATGTCCAGAGGGTGCGGAGGAACCTCCCGCACCTCAGAATCCTGGAGCGGGCCAGCCACCACTAGCCAGAGGAGAGACACATGGAATGAGGGGTTAATACGGTAAACGGGGGGAAGCTGTAACCTGTAACCTCACCTCGTTCAGTCTCCTCAGGACTTTAAATGGCCCCACAAACCGCGGACCCAGCTTCCGGCAGGGCAGGCGGAGTGGCAGGTTCGGGTCGAGAGCCAAACCCGGTCACCCGGTGCGAACACCGGGGCCTCACTGTGGTGACGGTCTACGCCGGCTTTCTGGCGCCAGAACCGGCTGATACCCCAGTACGCACTGGAAGGGGGAGAGGTTAGTGAAGGAGTGACGGAGCGAGTACTGGGCCACTTCCTGGTTTACTCTCTCCACTTGTCCGTTACTCTCGTGGTGAAAACCTGAGGTAAGGTTGATCGAGACCCCCTAACGTTCCATGAACGCCCTCCAGACCCTAGAAGTGAATTGGGGATCCTGATCAGATACTATGTCCTCAGGCACCCCGGAGTGCCGGAAGACGTGTGTAAACAAGGCCTCCGCAGTCTGTAGGGCCGTAGGGAGACCGGGCAGCGGGAGGAGACGGCAGGACTTAGAGAAACAATCCACAACAAACAGGATCGTGGTGTTTCCCTGTGATGGGGGGACATGGGTCAGGAAATTGATTGACAGGTGTGACAATGGACGCTGTGAAACGGGTAAGGGATGTAGCTTACCTCTGGGCAGGTGCCTAGGAGCTTTATACTTGGTGCACACCAAGCAGGAGGAAACATAAACTCTCACGTCCTTAGCCAAGTGGGCCACCAGTACTTCCCACTCAGACAGCACACCGTCTGACCGATGCCTGGATGACCAGAGGAGGGTGATGTGTGGGCCCAATAGATCAGCCGGTCACGGACAGCAGACGAAACATACAGACACCCAGCGGGACACTGGAGGGGAGCGGGTTCTGCACGCAACGCCTGCTCAATGTCCGTGTCCAGCTCCCACACTACCGGCGCCACCAGGCAGGAGGCCAGGAGTATGGTGGTGGGATCCATGGGCCGCTCCTCTGTGTCATACACCTGGGACAGTGCATCTGCCTTCACGTTCTGGGAACCTGGTCTGTAAGAAAGGGTGAAAACAAAACAAGTGAAAAACATGGCCCACCTTGCCTGGTGAGGGTTCAGTCTCCTCGCCGCCCGGATATACTCCAGATTGCGGCGGTCAGTCCAGATGAGAAAAGGATGTTTAGCCCCCTCAAGCCAATGTCTCCACACCTTCAAAACCTTGATGACAGCTAACAGCTCCCGTTCCCCCACGTCATTGTTTCGCTCCGCCGGGCTGAGCTTCCTCGAAAGGAAGGCACAGGGGCAGAGCTGCGGTGGCGTACCTGAGCGCTGAGAGAGCATGGGTCCTATCCCAGCCTCGGACGCGTCCAACTCCACTATGAATGCCAAAGAGGGATCTGGATTGGCCAGCACGTGAGCCGAGGTAAACAGAGCCCTCAGGTGACCAAAGGCCCTGTCCGCCTCAGCCGACCACTGCAAACATACCGGTCCCCCCTTCAGCAGTGAGGTAATGGGAGCCGCTACCTGACCAAAACACCGGATCAACCTCCGGTAGTAATTGGCAAACCCTAGAAACCGCTGCACCTCCTTTACAGTGGAGACTCGGCCAATTACGCACGGCTGAGATGCGTTCACTCTCCATCTCCACCCATGAGGTGGAAATGCGGTACCCTAGGAAGGAGACGGACTGTTGGAAGAACAGACATTTCTCTGCCTTGGTGTAAAGGTCATACTCCAACAGTCGACCAAGCACCTTGCGCACCAGGGACACATGCTCGGCGCGTGTAGCGGAGTATATCAGAATGTCATCAATATACACCACTACACCCTGCCCGTGCACGTCCCTGAAAATCTTGTCTACAACGGCTTGGAAGACTGATGGAGCATTCATCAACCCGTACAGCATGACGAGGTACTAATAATGCCCTGAGGTCATACTGAAAGCCATTTTCCACTCGTCTCCCTCCCAGATACGCACCAGGTTGTAAGCATTCCTGAGACCAAGTTTGGTGAAGAAGCTCGCCCCGTGCATTGACTCAATCGCCGTGGCGATAAGAGGTAGTGGGTAACTGTACCTCACAGTTATCTGATTAAGTCCTCGATAGTCAATACACGGGTGCAGACCTCCCTCCTTCTTCACAAAAAATAAACTCGAGGAGGTGGGGGAAGTGGAGGACCGAATGTAGCCCTGACGCAGGGATTCAGAGACATATGTTTCCATAGCCACCATCTCCGCCTGTGACAGAGGATACACGTGACTCCTTGGAAGTGCACCGTCGTTGGGGTGGTAATTGAGTCGCCTTCTTTTTGGAGAAAGTGAGAGCCAAATCGGCATATTCGGGGGGGAATGCGCACGGTAGAGACCTGGTCTGGACTTTCCACCATAGTAGCACCTACGGAAACTCCTAAACACCTCTCCGAGCACTCTCGCGACCACCCCGAGAGCCCTCCATTGCCATGAAACAGTGGGGTTATGACAAGCTAACCAGGGTAGGCCTAGCACCATGGGAAACGCAGGAGAGTCAATGAGAAAGAGACTGATTCTCTCCATGTAACCCCCCCCCCCCCCTGCATCACCATGCCCAAAGGAGCGGTGGCCTAATCAACCCTGGCTAACTCCAGACACAACCCTGACCCTAATGGTTGACTATCAAAGGTGTGAACTGGGAATGGCATAGCTACAGGAACGATGGGGATCCCTAAACTATGGGCAAATGATCTGTCAATAAAATTCCCAGCCGCGCCTGAATCGACGAACACCTTATGCTGGGAATGCGGGAAAGTAACATACAAAAACATGTGTGCAACAGAGGGCTCTGGGTGAGAATGGTGCCTTCTCACCTGGGGTGACACCAGAGTGCCCTGCCTGTTGCCTCGACCCCCCAGAGGAACCAACCCGGCAACGACCGGCAGTGTGACCTCTGCGGCCACAGATGGTGCTGGTCTCCCTGAGGGCAGCACCTCCCAACTCCATGGGCATCGGAGCGGTGTTGCTGGGTTGCCGATCTGGATGTCCGCGGGTAGCCAGCAGGTTATCCAGCTGAATGGACAGGTCCACCAGCTGGTCGAAGATGAGGGTGGTGTCCCTGCAGGCAAACTCTCGACGGATGTCCTCGCGCAAACTGCAGCGATAGTGGTCGATCAGGGCCCTGTCGTTCCATCCCGCTCCGGAGGCCAGGGTCCGAAAGTCCAAAGCGAACTCCTGTGCACTCATCGTCCCCTGCTGCAGGTGGAAAAGACGTTCACCTACCGCTCTGCCCTCGGGTGGATGGGCAAAGACCGCCCGGAAACGACGGGTGAACTCCTCAACGTGGTCCAGCACCGCATCTCCTTCCACCCACACGGCTTTGGCCCACTCCAGGGCTTTCCCCGAGAGGCATGAGACGAGGGCGGACACCCTCTCACGGCCCGAAGGAGCCGGGTGGACGGTTGCCAGGTATAACTCCAACTGCAACAGGAAACCCTGGCAGCGGGTAGCCACCCCATCGTACTCCCCGGGGAGGGTGACGCGAATCCCACTGGAACTGGGTGCAGAGGGAGTGAGTAGTGGAGGCCCCTGTTGTGCTGGTGGAGGTGCTGGATGAACTCTCCGTCTCTCCCAGCGGTCCATAGTTGGACGACGTGGTCCATGGCGGCGTCGAGATGGTGGAGCATCGCTGTGTGTTCCTGGACACTCTCCTCGATCTCCATACCAGGGGCATCTGCTCCTGCTGACTCCATATTCAGGGGTGTGGTATTCTGTACGGGCTGCGTAACTGGTGGCAGGGAAGTCAGACGCAGGACTAGGTAATAGCCGGAGCAGTTTATTTCCAAAACCAACGGCATCAAGTAAATAACAACTTGGGTACAAAACCCAACATGCACCAGTCAACATGTGCACAAGCACCCCAAACAATACCATACAAAGACATGGGGGGAACAGAGAGTTAAATACACAACACGTAATGCGAGAATGAAAACAAGGTGTGTGGGAAAACAAGACAAAACAAATGGAAAATGAAAAATGGATCGGCGATGGCTAGAAGACCGGTGACGTCGACCCCCGAACACCTCCGGAACAAGGAGAGGAACCAACTTCAGCAGAAGTCGTGACAGGTAGCCATGCTGGTTAAGTGTGCCTTGAATTCTAAATAAATCACTGACAGTGTCACAAGCAATGCACCCACACACCATCACACCTTCTCCTCCATGCTTCACGGTGGGAACCACGCATGCGGAGATCATCCATTCACACACACCGCGTCTCACAAAGACACGGTGGTTTTGAACCAAAAATCTCAAATTTGGACTCATCAGACAAATGGACAGATTTCTAACCGGTCTAATGTCCATTGCTTGTGTTTCTTGGCCCAAGCAATTCTCTTCTTATTATTGTTGCCCTTTAGAAGTGGTTTCTTTGCAGCAATTCGACCATGAAAGCCTTCTTTCACACAGTCTCCTCTGAACAGTTGATGTTGAGATGTGTCTGTTAATTGAAATCTGTGGCTTTCTGCGGCTAGTAACTAATGAACTTATTCTCTGCACCAGAGGTAATTCTGGGTTTTCCTTTCCTGTAGCGGTCCTCATGAGAGCCAGTTTCATCATAGCGCTTGATGGTTTTTGCAACTGCAATTGAAGAAACTTTCAAAGTTCTTGACATTTTCCAGATTGACTGATCTTCATGTCTTTTAGTAATGATGGACTGTCATTTCCCTTTGCTTATTCAATCTGTTCTTGCCTGTAGGGCTATCTTCACCCGATTCAGGAAACTAGGCATATGTCGCAAGTTAAGACTTCACAGGAGAGACGTTTGAATGCGTTTTTTGGGCAGAAATGCCTTCTCGAACATATGACCTTTCATGTTGGCAAACTTGTTTGCCATCTGTAAATACGAATCAAATTGTTAAATTACGAGCCTTGTTGGTTAAGCCACAGAAAAATCAGCATCCTTCCCACTAGCCATGATTGGCTGAAATAATAAGTGGTCTGGACATGCCGAGAGAGGAGTTCGGATTGTTCTACCATATTGAAGGCGTCTGTCTATTTGAGCTTGTCAGTCTGTGTTGGTAATCCTGTTGAATGCGGCTTTTTTCTAAATGTATTGTTTAGTGGAGCTGCATAAGTATTGCTTTCCATTTTCAGGATGATCAAGTTTTGAAATCAGTGGAATTAGAGTATGATAGCTAAAGAGATTGAGAAAACAGCTGTCTCCGGGTTACATCTTCAAACTAAGGGCAACCGTGGTATGGCATCCCTGACAGGGAGATGCTTCCATGATGCATGTTGATGTATGCAGGTAAGATAGTCTAGCATTAGCTAGCTACATTTTCATACATTACACATTTCTAATTTTGACAGAAAGTGGTTTAATTTCAAGTTAAAGTGTACTGTTAGCTAGCTAACATTAGTTGGCTGGCTCCCTAGCTGACATTGTTATTTGTTTCCCAGAGCCGTTTGCTTTTCTAGTTAGAGTCTAATGTTAGCTAGCTAACATTGGACCTGGCTAGTTAGCTCCCAGCACTGTGGCATTGTTGCCACTTTGTTCATTGTTTTTAACTAGCTAACGTTAGCTGGCTGGCTCATTAGCTAACGTTATGTGACGTGTGTGATCTTAAATGTTGTTTACCTAGCTAGGTTCATTGTTAAAGTGTACTGTTAGCTCGCTAGCTAGCTAAAGTTAGCTGGCAAGCTCCCTAGCGGAGGTTATTATTCGTTTCCCAGAGCTGTTTGCCTTTGTAGTTAGTGGTGTTGGCATGTTATTATTTGTTTCCCAGAGCTGTTTGCTTTTCTAGTTTGCAGTGTTGGCACTTTGTTCATTGTTGTTTAACTAGCTAACCTTTGCTGGCTGGCTCGTTAGCTAACGTTACGTGACATCTGTACAACATCCGTTGAATATGGCCAGTGTCATTAAACGTCTGCAAAAAAGCATAATTAAATTGTTGCCAGCAAAGCTGATTAGGCTGTTTTCATGTTATCCAAAGGTAAACAAATCATCGGCCAGAGCGTCAAGTGTGCGCTCTGAGAGCGAAACAAGATGGGAGGGGATAAAGCTTAAGAGGGTGTGAATGCTGAATGGGTGTAGACAAAGAAGAGCTCTTCACTAGATACCAAAACATTCATAGGTGATTTTCTCAAAAGTGAGTTTACAAGTTGATCATCTTTTCAAAGCATATTTACGTTCCCATTGTTCCTCAAATGCAGTGTATGATATACCATTTTGTAGCTCTGAGGCTCTTCTTTTGTCCAATGTAAAAAACACCATTTCACATTTTGCTACATAAGACCGAATCCAGGTTGTGAGTCACAAATAAAATAAATCCCTTTAATGAGTAGGTGTGTCCAAACTTTTGACTGGTACTGTATATATTTTTATTCTGTACAGGCTTCCTTTTCACTCTGTCAATTAGGTTAGCATTGTGGAGTAACTACAATGTTGTTGATCCATCTTCTGTTTTCCCCTATCACCGCCATTAAACTCTGTAACTGTTTTAACGTCACCTTTGGCCTCATGGTAAAATCCCTGAACTGTTTCCTTCCTCTCCGGCAACTGAGTTAGGAAGGACGTCTGGATCTTTTTAGTGACTGGGTGCAATGACACAAAATCCAAAGTGTAATTAATAACTTCACCTTGCTCAAAGGGATGTTAAATGTCAGCTTTTTTTTTTACCAATAGATGCCTTTCTTTGTGAGGCATAGGAAAACCTCTCTGGTCTTTGTGGTTGAATCTGTGTTTGAAATTCACTGCTCGACTGATTGACCTTAGGTTCAGAGATGAGGTCATTCAAAAATCATGTTAAACACTATTATTGCAACTTATTATGTGACTTGCTAAGCAAATTTGTACTCCTGAACTTATTTATGTTTGCCGTAACGAAGGGGTTGAATACTTATTGAATCAAGACATTTCAGCTTAATTTGTAATTCCACTTTGACATTATAGGGTATTGTGTAGGCCAGTGACAAAAAAAATCTAAATGTAATTAATTTCACACAACAAAATGTGGAAAAAGTCAAGGGTTGTGAATACTTTCTGAAGGCACTGTATACGTATGTAATGTATGTAATGCATGTTATGCTCGGCTCAACATTACTTCATAGACTATGAATAGACTATGAATTTAGGTCATGGTGTCCTGCATAGCACGTACTCGTGACTAACCTAACATTTGAGAGACTTGTTTTAGGTAGAAGACCCATCTAAATAAATCATACTTTTATAGGTGTTGTCAAATACATTATATTTCAGTGTCTCGAATGGAAACATATTACTTACATACTGTTATTTCTGAAGTCGCTGAAGGTGAGCATTTTATTTTTGCTTTACAGTCTTTACAAGCTTGTAAAGCACATTTAATTCAAACATATTTTTTTTACATAAAAAAACCCCCACAAACTAGAGTTAATGTGTTCTGTACAAGCTTGTAAAGCACATGTTTAATGTCTTAATTCAAACACACTGTTCCGTACTTGTTTCTTAAATGGAATCTTCTTGCTCCCAACAGCCTGTGAACAATGCGGATTTTATCATTCCAGTGGAAATTGATGGAACACTTCACCAGGTAAGTGCGACTGTTTTCACTTTCAATTCTTAGCCTTTTTCACAGGTTCTCTCCTTCATAGCGCCACAATGAAAGGAGCAGTAATGTGGCCATGACCTCAAATAAAATTCTAGAATCTAATCTCCATGAAATCCACGCTATGTTGGAATGCCTCTCCTTCGTTTTGAAAGTGTTTAATTAGTTCAAACCTTTTATCCACCACTGTTTACTCGGTGACTGTTTGTGCTGTAGCGCCGGTGCACAAGGCTAGCTATCTGACAGAGCTTTGGCCTTCTCTGTTGACGGATCCTAGCAGCAGGTGGCTATTTCTGTGGGCTAATGAAACAAGGAAGTATGTTTGGCTTCTTAAATCACTGGGCCCATCAATCTCAGTCCCTAGCGCAGATTCTGCCCAGTCCATATGAGATCACATCGGAGATTGCAGGAACTGCTGTAGTTTTTCCTAGTTTAAAGGCTAACTCCAGACAGAAGACAGAAGAACACTCCTGTTTTATACCCCAGGCCTGGGTCTGTTTCAAGTAATCCAGGATAGGCTTGTTTAAGTGGGCACAGCCTATTCGGGATGACTTGGTTCAGGAACAAGGCCGATAGCGTCATGTTCTTTTGAGAAATGGATGTGAGCAGAAATTGAGTGAAAGTTCTATATTGACAGGCATATCTTTCAATATACAGATAATAGGCTGCACCTAGAGTTGCAAAGGTAGGGTATATTACTGTAAACTTTTGAAGGATTTGGGGAAATTTTACAAGATTACTGGTGGTCTTTTGGGTACTTCAGATTATCACAGGTGTCTGTAATTATCTATGGCCCTCTGTGTGGCTTTATCACATGTACAATATATAAAATAATCAAATAAGATGATCAAAAAAATTATTACAAAGCTGTAAAGCATTATGCTTATTATAAACCAGGGATGGCCAACTTTGATGGGGGTGGGGGCCACAACAAATCTGAACTCTAATTCGACCTTAATTACTATTAGTTTAGATAGCTGGCCACTAGACTAATTTACCAATCTAAAAATGTTAGCTGAAATGGGCTAATTGAGTGAATATCAGTGACTCATCAGTAACAAGAGAAACTGTTTTTATGCACAACCAAATTTCGAAATTGCACCTTGTGTATTCTACTATTCTACCTCGCAGCATTAAGTTGAGACCTTGATTGAATGTAAATTGATCTGAGGGACGGAAATTGATCTGAGGGTCGGGCCGCTAAGTTGCCCATTCCTGATTATAAAAAATACACTTAGTGATAACATTTGTGTTCAATATGAGGGTTTCAGCATGAAATATCCTTTATATATTTTTTAATACACTTATTTTTTTATTTACTATGTCAATATGTCATTGTTGTCAATGTGTTGGTGCCAAACTGGTGGCATTTGTGAAAAAATCAAAAGTTTGAAAAGTTGCTGAGTTAATTGAAAATAACGCCATTGTTGATAAGATGCTTTTTTTCATTAATTAGGTTATTTTTTCTTGAACCATATGCTTTATCCACTAGAAACTCATGGAAAATATGGACCGATATAAAAAATGAATACCATACAGAGCAAAAATATAAACGCAACATGTCAAGTGTCGGTCCCATGTTTCATGAACTGAAATAAAAGATCACAGAAAGGTTCCATATGCACAAAAAGTGTATTTTTCTAAAATATTTTGCACAAATTTGTTTACATCCCTGTTAGAGATCAAATCCCCTTTTGCCAAGATAATCCATCCACCTGACAGGTGTGGCATATCAAGAAGCTGATTAACAGCATGGTCATTACATAGGTGCACCTTGTGTTGAGGACAATAAAAGGCCACTAAAATGTGCAGTTTTGTCACACAACACAATGCCACAGATGTCTCAAGTTTTGAAGGAGCGTGCAATTGGCATGCAGAATGCAGGAATGTCCACCACAGCTGTTGCCAGAGAATTCAATTTTCATTTCTCTGCCGTAAGCTGCCTTCAATGTCGTTTTAGAGAATTTGGCAGTACGTCCAGCCGGCCTCACAACCGCAGACCTTGTGTAGCCACGACAGCCCAGGACCTCCACATCCGGCTTCTTCACATGCAGGATCGTCTGAGCCCAGCCACCCAGACAGCTGATGAAACTGAGGAGTATTTCCCTCTGTAATAAAGGCCTTTTGTGGGGAAAAACTGTCTGATTGGCTGGGCCTGGCTCCCCAGTGGGTGGGCCTTTGCCCTCCCAGGTCCACCCATGGCTGCGCCTCTGCCCAGTAGTGTGGAATCCATAGATTAGGGCCTCATGCATTTATTTGAATTTACTGTTTTCCTTATATGAACTGTAACTGGGTAAAATCATTGAAATTGTTGCGTTTACATTTTTGTTCAGTGTGCATATATATGAATAATATGATTCTGGTAACTTTGATAAATTACCAGTAGCTTGCAACCCTAGCTGCACCTGATTAACTATTCCACATGGACATTTAGGGTAATATGTGGCATTTATGATTGTTAATTTCTAATGAAGTCTGATATGCTGTAAAAAGGTGTTAACCTCTCTTTCAGTCTCTCCCCTCTATCTTTTTATGTCCCATCCCATTAACCTCAATATCATCTGGCATCCCATAGCAGCAAAGCTGGACACGCAAAGCAAGGTGTAGCCAAAAGTCACAGATGAGGGGGAGTAGGCGCATTTCTCGCTCAACAATTATTTAAGATCTTATATTTAAAAAAGTTGTTTAAAGCATTAACATCTTTGGCAAAAATAAATATATGTAAACTTTTTGTAAATAATCCAGAGTATTTCCATATGTCTTGTTTTTATTACCTCAGGTGTACGTGTTGAAGCGACCCAATGTGGATGAGTATCTCAAAAGAATGGGGGAGTTGTTTGAGTGTGTTCTGTTCACTGCCAGTTTATCCAAGGTGAATTCATTCAACTAAATGTGGATTGTCATATCTAAAGGTTTTATTAAATTAAAGGTTGACAGGATCTAACAAGTACTAGCCTTAAAGGGAAGTTCATGATTTTACAATGTTGACGTCAGATGGTCCTCACCCTGAAAGTAGTCAATGGGCCAGGAGGAACTGTAATCCATGGTTTGGTTTTCTTTAAACAGCCACTACAAGCTTCAGCTAACTTTAGTCACCGCTAGCTAAAAATCAATGAAAGTGATGGGGCCATCTAAAATACTAAACTTTCCCTTTAAGACTGTGACATGTTTGACATGTTATGTTTCGAATTCTTAGAAACTTTGCCCTGCCATTCTAATCTGTTATTCATCCATACACACATATTTCATAATACATGTGTACACACACACACACATCTTTCTGTGACATAACATCAGGGACGATGTTGTGTGTGTTTTCCTTTTGTGCCAGTATGCCGATCCAGTCTCCGACCTGCTGGATAAATGGGGTGCCTTCCGACACCGTCTCTTCCGGGAGTCCTGCGTGTTCCACCAAGGAAACTATGTTAAAGACCTGAGTCGGCTGGGCAGGGACCTCAACAAAGTCATCATTGTAGACAACTCCCCAGCGTCCTACATCTTCCACCCTGATAATGCTGTATGGCATTCCTACTTCTATCTACCTGTATACTATAATCCTAAACTCTCAATTCAATCAATTGCAGATAAAGGAAAACTGCACAACAGTAGTATCTGAGGTATCTGAGGTGCTAAAAAAGTGTAATTTCCTCTTTAAGTGTGTTCCATGGCATTGCCATTGAAAGGGATCCTTCAAAGGGGTGTTTACTTACTACTTTCATATTCCCTAGGTTGTTGTTGTTTCCTCCAAGCATGGTTATTTAACAAAGTCCAGAATAATCAGGCTTGATGGAATGTCTTTGAGAATATAGCACTGTTAGAGGATATGGATTTGATCAGTTTCTCAAATGCATGAGAAATCACGGGTTACCTAATAATTATTATTATTATTATTATTATCCAAACTTGATTTATTCATCAAAGTCCTATTGACACAGATGTCTATTTTACAAGGGAGCCCTGATTCACATAATTCATCATAAAAATACAAAGTACATAATAGGGAATAAGTGACACAATTATTACAATCAAAGGCAGGTGTAAGGACCGACGCTGGACAATACAGGAACAGCGTCAGCACACGGGTAACAAAACGACATAGAAACGTTAATGTGGAAGCTGGGAACAGAGCTGGGGGACAGACAGGTATAGGGAAAGAAATAACACAGGTGATTGAGTCTAGGTGAGTCCAAATGTTCACTGAAGCAGGTGTGCGTAATGATGGCGGCAGGAGTGCGTAATGCTGGGGAGCCCGGCGCCCTCAGGCCCAAATGGGATATAGCTGGATCAGGTGTGACAGCTGGAGCATGATAAATACAATTACAGTATAAAAAACATGTACATTCCTCTGTGAACAGGTCATTTCCTAATATCCTGAAATTCCCCAAAGACACTAGTGTGTCCAATTGTAGACTATTCTGAAATGTGTTCCATGTGTATGTGGTGCTTAAAAACTAAATGCTGTTTTACTTCAATTGGTAGCAACTAAACAAATTTAAAGAATGACCTATTCCTGGGAGCGAGTAGGGTATTTCATACTGGCTTGAATGTCAGGAGCGATGTGAGGTGGCATGGTAGTTTTTCCACGAGAGCTTTGTAAATAAACAGAAGGAAATATTGCGTTATCCGCGTTGCCAGTGACGTCCAGAACTTTATCTGATAATGAACACAATTATGTTTTCAAAAACATTCACCTGTAATAAAGCAGAATACGCAATGATAAACAGCATCCAGTGGTTTTAAAGAAGAGGCAGCTGCTCTCATATAGATATCGCCATAACCAAGCGCTGACAGGAAAGTCGACTATCAAGTTACCTACTATCAAGTGAAAGGTACATTATATTTCTGTAGAAGAAGCCCAGTTAAATTCTCAGTTCTTCATTAGCTCATGTGTTTTTGTTTTATGCAGATTTTTAGAATATTTCCATAAACTATCGCAAATTGGATGGAAACCTAGCTACTGATTCAAAATACTTTTGCCAAACAGGAAAGCTTTGATACATGGTGATAGTTGTTTCGGCCGCTAGGGTTGTTTAGGTCGCTTGCATTTCAATGCACCGCTAACTAATACAATCTGTTTCCACTAACATTCCAACATTCTCCAAGCATGCTAGCCAAGATATGTTGGACATTGCTGCATAACTTGATAACAAATGGTAAAACAGTTTGGAGGAAACGATAACCCCCTGGAGAAGTTGAAAGTAACCTAAAACTTAAAGAAGTCTTTAGTGATAGTTTACCTTTTTGAAGTTTTAGCTTATTTTCAACTTTTCTTTTCCAACTATCACTGAACACTTCTTTAAATTAGACAGATTGTTTTCAGTATATATTTGCAGAACAGCATGTGTGATACAGATGTTGCATCTTAATATCAAAATAATCCTGCAGCAACCGGAAATGTGGATTATAATTAATTGACATTTTTGTAAAGGCTGATACCTTTTTCGAATGTGAAAATCAAATGTCAAAGTGGAAATTAAGAACTTCAAAAGCCTTTTTAAATCTCAAATAATATACAAGTTGAAAATGCCTTGCATCGCAGGAAAGTTCCCCTGCAACAGAGTTATCAAATTAAGATCTTATATCTGTATAACTGATGTTCTCTCTGCAAAATGTCTGAAGCTTCCATAGTTGGGTACTCTTAACAAAAATATAAACGCAACATGCAACAATTTCAAAGATTTTACTGAGTTTCAGTTTATTTTAGGAAGTCACTCAATTGAAATGAATTCATTACGCCCTAATCTATGGATTTCACGTGACTGGGAATACATAAACTCAGCAAAAAAAGGAAAGTTCCCTTTTCAGGACCTTGTCTTTCAAAGATAATTCGTTAAAAAAATCAAAAAATCAATTTGTTTCCCATGCTTGTTCAATGAACCAATAAACAATGAATGAACATGCACCTGTGAAACAGTCGTTAAGACACTAACAGCTTACAGACTGTAGGCAATTAAGGTCACAGTTATGAAAACTTAGGACACTAAAGAGGCCTTTCTACTGACTCTGAAAAACACCAAAAGAAAGATGCCCAGGGTCCCTGCTCATCTGCGTGAACTGCGGAGACAGGACGGATAGCTGATCGTCATTGCAGTGGCAGACCATGTGTAACAACACCTGCACAGGATCAGTACATCTGACCATCACACCTGTGGGACAGGTACAGGATGGCAACAACAACTGACCGAGTTACACCAGGAACACACAATCCCTCCATCAGTGCTCAGACTGTCCTCAATAGGTTGAGAGAGGATGGACTGAGGGCTTTTAAGCCTGTTGTAAGGCAGGTCCTCACCAGACCAACAATGTTGCCTATGGGCACAAACCCACCGTCACTGGACCAGACAGGACTGGCAAAAAGTGCTCTTCACTGATGAGTCGCGGTTTTGTCTCACCAGATGTGATGGTCGGATTCGCGTTTATCGGTCAAAGGCATGAGCGTTACACCGAGGCCTGTACTCTGGAGCGGGGTCGATTTGGAGGTAGAGGGTCCGTCATGGTCTGGGGCGGTTTGTCACAGCATCATCGGACTGAGCTTGTTGTCATTGCAGGCAGTCTCAACGCTGTGCATTACAGGGAAGACATCCTCCTCCCTCATGTGGTACCCTTCCTGCAGGCTCATCCTGACATGACCCTCCAGCATGACAATACAACCAGCCATACTGCTCGTTCTGTGCGTGATTTCCTGTAAGACAGGAATGTCAGTGTTCTGCCAATGCCATCAAAGTGCCCGGATCTCATTCCCATTTAGCAGTTGGATCGGATGGTGAGGGCTAGGGCCATTCCCCCCAGACATGTCCAGGAACTTGCAGGTGCCTTGGTGGAAGAGTGGAGTAACATCTCACAGCAAAAACGGGCCAATCTGATGCAGTCCATGAGGAGGAGATGCACTGCAGTACTTAATGCAGCTGGTGGCCACACCAGATACTGACTGTTACTTTTGATTTTGACCCCCCCTTTGTTCAGGGACACATTATTCCATTTATGTTAGTCACATGTCTGCAAAAAATGTATCAGTTTATGTCTCAGTTGTTGAATCTTGTTATGTTCATACAAATATTTACACTAGTTAAGTTTGCTGAAAATGAACACAGTTGACAGTGAGAGGTAATTTCTTTTTTTGCTGAGTTTATATGCATCTCTTGGTCACAGATACCTTTTAAAAAGTAGGGATGTGGAACAGAAAATTAGTCAGTATCTGGTGTGACCACCATTTGCCTATACAGTGCGGCACATCTCCTTCACATAGAGTTAATCAGGCTGTTGATTGTGGCCTGTGGAATGTTGTCCCACTCTTCTTCAAAGGCTGTGAGAAGTTGGTGGATGTTGGCAGGAACTGGAACATGCTGTCGTACACATAGATTCAGGGCATTCCAAACATGCTCAATGGGTGACATGTCTGATTATGCAGACCATAGAAGAACTGGGACATTTTCGGCATCCAGGAATTGTGTACAGATCCTTGCGACATGGGGCTGTCCATTATCATGCTGAAACATGAGGTGATGGCAGCAGATCAATGGCACGACAATGGGCCTCAGGATCTCATCACAGTATCTCTGGGCACTCAAATTGCCATCGATTTAAATAAAATTGTGTTCATTGTCCGTAGCTTATGCAGGCACATACTATATCCCCACCGCCACCATGGGGCACTCTGTTCACAACGTTGACATCAGCAAACCGCTCGCCCACACGACGCCATACACGCTGTCTGCCATCTCTCTGGTACAGTTCAAACCGGATTTCTTCTGTGAAGAGCACAATGGCCAGTGGCCATTGAAGGAGAGCAGTTGCCCACTGAAGTCGGTTACCATGTTGAACTGTAGTCATGTCAAGACCCTGATGAGTACGGCGAGCACGCAGATGAGCTTGCCTGAGACGGTTTCTGACAGTTTGTGCAGAAATGTCATCAGCTATCCGGGTGACTGGTCTCAGACAATCCCGCAGGTGAAGAAGTCGGATATGGAGGTCCTGGGCTGGCGTGGTCACATGTGGTCTGTTACATGTGATCGTGAGGCCGATTGGATGTACTGCCAAATTCTCTAAAACGATGTTGTAGGCTGCTTATCGTAGAGAAACAAACAATCAATTCTCTGGCAACAGCTCTGGTGTACATTCCTGCAGCCAGCATGCCAAATTCAAGCTCCCTCAAAACTTGAGACATCTTTGACATTGTGTTGTGTGCACATTTTAGAGTGGCCTTGTCACACCCTGATCTGTTTCACTTGTCCTTGTGCTTGTCAGAATGCATTGTATGTCTAAAAATGTTTTTCCAGTTGTTCACCTATGGCCTATTCATAAGAATGTGAATTTTCACATTCTTATGAATAGATTAACTTTTTTATTTATGATTTATTTTTAATTCTACATATAACACTACCTGTCAAAAGTTGTCGAACACCTACTCATTCAAGGGTTTTAATTTGAGATGGTTTGGGATGAGTTGGACCGCAGAGTGAAGGAAAAGTAGCCAACAAGTGCTCAGCATATGTGAGAACTCCTTGAAGATTGTTGGAAAAGCATTCCAGGTGAAGCTGGTTGAGAGAATGCCAAGAGTGTGCAAAGCTGTCATCAAGGCAAAGGGTGGCTATTTGAAGAATATATTTTGATTTGTTTAACACTTTTTGGATTACTACATGATTCCATATGTGCTATTTCATAGTTTTGATGTCTTTACTATTATTCTACAATGTAGAAAATAGTTTAAACATTTCAAAAAGGAAAAACCCTTGAATGAGTAGGTGTTCTAGAACTTTTGACCGGTAGTGTGCATATAACTAACTCACTGGTAAACATAGATCTGTGTCATTATTTTGAAACTTTACTTTGTTTATAACTTTTCACACACTCAGGTCCCCGTAACATCCTGGTTCGAAGAAATGGCCGACACAGAGCTACTAGATCTCATCCCATTCTTCGAGAGACTAAGCCAAGTGGAAGATGTCTACGATATTCTCAAGCAGCAGGGGATTGCAATCTAGTGCGTAATTAGACACTGGCGGCAACTTTTCACCACACGGGGGCCATAGAAGAAGCTGGTGGGCAACATGATTCAAGTTTCTTCCCACTAGAAGGACCTGCTAGTGTCTCTCGGACATTGTCGTCCTCCAAATTCCATTCACACAAAACATGATAAAGAGGCCACTCAGTTTGGCACAGAGACGGAACAATGAGGAACTGTTTTATGGCAAACATTGAAAAGAATGGTATCAATTATTTTTTCACATTTGATGTGGTAATCACCTCTTGGTTATGACTTTTCGCCCTGAAGACAAGGTTAAGCGAAGCCCTTTTTCATGGAACGGTGATCATTTACAGTGCCTTGCGAAAGTATTCGGCCCCCTTGAACTTTGCGACCTGAAGAAAAGCAGGCCCAAACCATGATGCTGCCACCACCATGTTTGACAGTGGGGATGGTGTGTTCAGCTGTGTTGCTTTTACGCCAAACATAACGTTTTGCATTGTTGCCAAAAAGTTCAATTTTGGTTTCATCTGACCAGAGCACCTTCTTCCACATGTTTGGTGTGTCTCCCAGGTGGCTTGTGGCAAACTTTAAACAACACTTTTTATGGATATCTTTAAGAAATGGCTTTCTTCTTGCCACTCTTCCATAAAGGCCAGATTTGTGCAATATACGACTGATTGTTGTCCTATGGACAGAGTCTCCCACCTCAGCTGTAGATCTCTGCAGTTCATCCAGAGTGATCATGGGCCTCTTGGCTGCATCTCTGATCAGTCTTCTCCTTGTATGAGCTGAAAGTTTAGAGGGACGGCCAGGTCTTGGTAGATTTGCAGTGGTCTGATACTCCTTCCATTTCAATATTATCGCTTGCACAGTGCTCCTTGGGATGTTTAAAGATTGGGAAATCTTTTTGTATCCAAATCCGGCTTTAAACTTCTTCACAACAGTATCTCGGACCTGCCTGGTGTGTTCCTTGTTCTTCATGATGCTCTCTGCGCTTTTAACGGACCTCTGAGACTATCACAGTGCAGGTGCATTTATACGGAGACTTGATTACACACAGGTGGATTGTATTTATCATCATTAGTCATTTAGGTCAACATTGGATCATTCAGAGATCCTCACTGAACTTCTGGAGAGAGTTTGCTGCACTGAAAGTAAAGGGGCTGAATAATTTTGCACGCCCACTTTTTCAGTTTTTGATTTGTTAAAAAAGTTTGAAATATCCAATAAATGTCGTTCCACTTCATGATTGTGTCCCACTTGTTGTTGATTCTTCACAAAAAAATACAGTTTTATATCTTTATGTTTGAAGCCTGAAATGTGGCAAAAGGTCGCAAAGTTCAAGGGGGCCGAATACTTTCGCAAGGCACTGTAAATGTCCTTTTCGCAACCTATTTGGTGAATATGATATACAAAACAAAGGGGTTTCATCTTGAGATCAAGATAACTCAACCCATTCCCACGTTTTAATATATTTTACCTAAAATGCCTAAGTAAGGGCATACTTAACAACAATCATTCAAAGATTATTGTTTCCTAAAATATCCTGCTGTACCACAAGTATATTGTTGTAAAAAATGTCATCCCCTTTTAACTGAACATTATATCATGTGTTTTTTGCAACATGAGATACTATTTCTGGAAATTATTCACTACAGTGTGTGTGTGTGTGTGTGTGTGTGTGTGTGTGTGTGTGTGTGTGTGTGTGTGTGTGTGTGTGTGTGTGTCAAGGATGTATGATTATGACAAAGGATGGACTATGTAGCAACACACAGAAAGCATGCATTCAGATGAAGAGGTTTGAGTTTGGTCAGTGTTTAGTTATGCTGTCTGTTAGTAATCATGCTTAAAATACTGGAATCACATCAGTCAAGGATTATGATGACCCATTTATCCATTATATCAGATAAGTGTTTACACCCTGTTTGAAATGTATTACAGGCACAAAATACCTTAATCATAATTTGTCAATCATTCACTTAAGTACATTATCAACTGAAGGGTCCTTTGTCCTGGAGCCTTTTCATGAGGATGTAACATTACAGAACGTTCAGATATCAATGTATCATGTGGAACAGAAACTATTGTCTGTCAGATAGAATATAGAATTGTGTCAGCTCAATTCATTATATTTCTATCTGCACCATTCAGCGAGTTTCACCTCCCTGAATACACCTCTGAATAGGCAATAGCCTACATGTACAGTGCATACGGAAAGGATTCAGACTCCTTGACTTTTTCCACATTTTGTTACGTTACTGCCTTATTCTATAATTTATTAATTGATTAATTTTGATTTAAAAAAATCCTCAACAATCCACACACAATACCGCATAATGACAAAGCAAATACATTTTTTTAAACATTTTTGCAAATGTATTAAAAATAAATAACAGAAGTACCTTATTTACATAATTATTCAGACCCTTTTCTATGAGACTCGAAATTGAGCTCAGATGCCAGGGCCTTGGTCAGGGAGTTAACCCTGACAGAGCTCCAGTTCCTCTGTGGAGATGGGAGAATCTTCCAGAAGGACAACCATCTCTGCAGCACTCCACCAATTAAACTTTCATGGTAGAGTGGCCAGATGGAAGCCACTCCGCAGTAAAAGGCACATGACAGCGGGCTTGGAGTTTGCACACACTCTAGCAGGGATTTTGGCCCACTCCTCTACACAGACCTTCTCCAGATCCTTCAGGTGTCGGGGCTGTCACTGGGCAATACGGACTTTCAGCTCCCTCCAAAGATTTTCTATTGTGTTTCGGGTCGTTGTCATGCTGGAAGACCCAGCCACGACCCAACTTCAATGCTCTTACTGAGGGAAGGAGGTTGTTGGCCAAGATCTCATGTCCCCATCCATCCTCCCCTCAATACGGTGCAGTCGTCCTGTCCCCTTTGCAGAAAAGCATCCCCAAAGAATGATGTTTCCACCTCCATGCTTCACGGTTGGGATGGTGTTCTTGGGGTTGTACTCATCCTTCTTCTTCCTCCAAACACGGCGAGTGGAGTTTAGACCAAAAAGCTATATTTTTGTCTCATCAGACCACATGACCTTCTCCCATTCCTCCTCTGGATCATCCAGATGGTCATTGGCAAACTTCAGACGTGCCTGCAAATGCGGTGGCTTGAGCAGGGGGACCTTGCGTGCGATGCAGGATTTTAATCCATGACGGCGTAGTGTGTTACTAATGGTTTTCTTTGAGACTGTGGTCCCAGCTCTCTTCAGGTCATTTACCAGGTCCTGCCGTGTAGTTCTTGGCTGATCCCTCCCCTTCCTCATGATCATTGATGCCCCACGAGGTGAGATCTTGCATGGAGCCCCAGACTGAGCGTGATTGACCATCATCTTGAACTTCTTCCATATTCTAATAATTGCGCCAACAGTTGTTGCCTTCTCACCAAGCTGCTTGCCTATTGTCCTGTTGTAGCCCATCCCAGCCTTGTGCAGGTCTACAATTTTATCCCTGATGTCCTTACACAGCTCTCTGGTCTTGGCCATTGTGGAGAGGTTGGAGTCTGTTTGATTGAGTGTGTGGACAGGTGTCTTTTATACAGGTAACGAGTTCAAACAGGTGCAGTTAATACAGCTAATGAGTGGAGAACAGGAGGGCTTCTTGAAGAAAAACTAACAGGTCTGTGAGAGCCGGAATTCTTACTGGTTGGTCGGTGATCAAATACTTATGTCATGCAATAAAATACAAATGATTTTCTTAAAATTCATACAATGTGATTTTCTGGATTTTTGTTTTAGATTCCGTCTCTCACAATTGAAGTGTACTTATGATAAAAAAAATGACCTCTACATGCTTTGTAAGTAGGAAAACCTGAAAAATCGGCAGTGTGTCAAATACCTGTTCTCCCCACTGTAGTTGTTTGAAAACTTTTTTAAACCATGTTTATTTTACCTATGTTAAAGATGTCATGTTTTATTTCGTAGATGAATTGATATTGACTTAATAAAATGTGCTAACTTTTAATAATCCATATGCTGGAGTTGTATGTGTGAAATTTGGTTTTAACAAGCAAAATGTATGCTACTGTTCTTTCAAGTACTTGAACTAGACTTTTTTATATGCAATATCATATTGCAAGTCTAATGTGGTGCTCATTTAACCTATACAGTCAGTTTAGTGGGTTGCCTTTTCATAGCTCCTTGTAATCATGCCTTGTAAGGATCTTAATGTTCTTCAAGACACTTCCTGACGTGTTTGCTTGTGCATGTACGTGACTACGTCTCTGTGCATGCGGATCTGCGTTACCTTAAAAATACAATTCAGCAATAATTTGACAAGATCTACGTCTTTAAATACAAAAATTATTTTAATGACTATAATCATTTGCTGTTCGTTTTTTTTACTGCATGCAACAAGAGCGTTAACATCCATGTACTGTAAAGAAACTGAAACTGCTAATTAATTATAAGAAAGAACTATAAAACGATTTGTACTTTCCACACAATAAAGCATGATTTGTCGAAAGAGGTAATATCTCCGTACAATGAATGATGCATACACTAATAGAGTGATTTATTCAATTGCAGGGGGTGTTGAAAACAAATTAAATGAAAAAGAAAATGGAATATGGAACTGACTAAATATTAGGAAGCTATTCTCATTGTTTTGCACTCTCAGTGCAAGTACCCATTATGGGCCAAATTTTGAAATAGGATCCCAGTGGTTTTTCAGACATTTGCAATAGAACATTTATTCATATTTATGGAAGATTTGCAAGCAGATTCCACTCAAACACAGATCTCAAGTCTGGATTAATTGCCTAGTCTGCAATCATTTGCATTCTCCAACTGTACTTTAGGGCATATTTTTATATTACATTACATTTTATGGATTGAGCACATGCTCTTATTCAGAGAGACAATTGAGTCGTCAACTCTGTACTTACTGTATGTTGGTTGACAATTGAATGTACCCACAGCCTTTGAAGATAACATTGTTTCTAGGCATTGTTTCAAGTGAGTGGGGCATTGGGAATAATTACACAAATATGTCAATTGCTTATTGTTATCTTTGACACAAACTAGTGACTGCCTTTTTAAAGACACAAAAATATCTTAAAATTGTAACCTTTACCATTCCAATTTCACATTCAAATATGAACACAAACATATTGGTGGATAAGATATCGATCCATCTCATTCTGATGTGGATACTGCATCAAGATGATACCATGTGTTGTTGAAGATGAAGAGTATGTTATGTACAGTATGTTCTATTCAAGCAACAACGCTAAACAGGTTTCCGCAATAAGACAAATATTTGTCTTCATGTATGCATTGCAAAATGCATGTTTTGTATGATGATATTAGTGTCAACAGACAGTAGATATCTTGTATTTCATTATTTGAACATGTTGAAACTTATATCCCTCTATAGTGTTGATTCATACTATATCGAGTGATGGAATGTACTGGGAAACATCTTATGTTTGCTAATTCAATAATATCTTGGGCATGACATTTGTTTTTGTTTTATTTTTGTCTTATCTTGAAATAGAGTAATACACAATGGTTGATTGAGTAGGGAAAGACGATATACTGTATTTGAATGCAACTTCATAAATACTATAATGTAGGTTCAATTGAATTGCGGATAACCAGTGAACCTCAGTTAGCTATAGTAGCTAACTATAGTAGCTATAATAGCCTCAAGTGTTCCACTGAGTGTTCCGTTGATTGAAGAATCGCAATGTTGCGTTTCTGGGGTTGAAAACTCTGGGGTTCTAGTCAATGACGATAGCTAGCAGTAACTAGCAGGCACATTGAGCAGGCAGGCGACGTTAGCTAAATAAGCTGCGAATCAAATCAAATCAAATCAAATTTTATTTGTCACATACACATGGTTAGCATGGTTAGAGCGACAATGCAGTAATAACCAACGAGTAATCTAACTAACAATTCCAAAACTACTACCTTATACACACAAGTGTAAAGGGATAAAGAATATGTACATAAAAATATATATGACACTTTGTCAGCGATTACAGCTGTGAGTCTTTCTGGGTAAGTCTCTATAAGAGCTTTCCACACCTGGATTGTGCAACATTTTCCCATTATTATTTTCAAAATTATTCAAGCCCTGTCAAATTGGTTGTTTATCATTGCTAGACAACCATTTTCAGGTCTTGCCATAGATTTTCAAGTGGATTTTAGTCAAAACCATAACTCGGCCACTCAGGAACATTCATTGTCTTCTTGGTAAGTAACTCCTGTGTAGATTTGGACTTGTGTTTCGGGCTATTGTCCTGCTGAAAGGTGAATTTATCTCCCAGTGTCTGGTGGAAAGCAGACTGAACCAGGTATACCTCTAGGATTTATTTTCTGTGTTAGCTCCATTCCGTTTCTTTTTTATCCTAAAACAATCCCCAGTCCTTAATGATCACAAACATATCCATAACATGATGCAGTCACCACTATGCTTAAAAATATGGTGAGTGGGACTCAGTGATGCATTGTATTTGCCCCAAACATAACACTTTGTATTCAGGACAAAAAGTTTATTGCTTTGCCACATTTTTTGCAGTATTACTTTAATGCCTTGTTGCAAACAGGATGCATGTTTTGAAATATTATGAACAGTCTTCCTTCTTTTCAGTCTGTCAATTAGGTTAGTATTGTGGAGTAACTACAGTGTTGTTGATCCATCCTCAGTGTTCTCCTATCACAGCCATTCAACTCTGTAACTGTTTTAAAGTCCCCATTGGCCCCATGGAGAAATCCCTGAACGGTTTCCTTTCTCTCCGGCAACTGAGTTAGGAAGGACACCTGTATCTTTATAGTGACTGGATGTATTAATACACCATCCAAAGTGTAATTCATAACTTTACCAAGGTGAAAGGGATATTCAATGTTATTTTTGTTCCCCATCTACCAATAGATGCCCTTCTTTGCGAGTCATTGGAAAATCTCCCTGGTTTTTGTGGTTGAATCTGTGTTTGAAATTCACTGCTCTGAGTTTACAGATAATTTTATCTGAGTTTACAGATAATTTTATCTGAATTTACAGATAATTTGTTTGTGTGGTGTACAGACACGAGGTAGTAATTATAATATCATGTTAAACACTATGCTATTTTACTTGTTAAGCATATATTTACTCCGGAACTTTTTTAGACTTGCCATAACAAAGGGGTTGAAAACTTATTGACTCAAGACATTTCAGCTATTCATTTTTAATTAATTTGTACAAAATTTGAAAAACATAATTCCACTTTGACATATTGTGTGTAAGCCAGTGACAAACAATCTCAATGTACTGCATTTTAAATTCAGGCTGCAAAATGTGGAAAAAGTCAAGGGGTGTGAATGTAACAGTATAACTTTAGACCGTCCCCTCGCCCATACCCGGGCGCGAACCAGGGACCCTCTGCACACATCAACAACAGTCACACTCGAAGCATCGTTACCCATCGCTCCACAAAAGCCGCGGCCCTTGCAGGGCAAGGGGAACTACTACTTCAAGGTCTCAGAGCAAGTGACGTCACCGATTGAAACTGTATTTAGCGCGCACCGCTAACTAAGCTAGCCGTTTCACATCCGTTACATGAATACTTTCTGAAGGCAGTGTAGGCTGTTTTCAACCAGATAAGTTGGTTTCTTCATTCAGTTGCTCTTTAACTTAGTTTGAGATCCAAGCTGATTTATACAGTACAGTATGAATAATTTGAAAAGTGTAAATCCTAACTCATTAACTTAAAATATTTCATTCCTGTCTTTTGTTTATACTTTACAAGCCAAACTACAAGACAAATTTGGGAGCACCATACTTACACACTCGCTGCATGACGGCAATGGTACAGTAGCCTGTATTTATAGTGTTAAGTTTGGTAAGATAATTCAATTATTTACCGGGATGACATTTTCATCCAATTGTCATCCTCGGTGTCAGAACCCTTGGTTTGCTCCTAGCAGCACTCAGTAGGTTTGGTTTGCGCCAGCAGAACTCGGCTAGGCAAAGGGACCGCCTGTGCTCGCAAACTCCCTAATAAAGACCTTTGCTTGAAAAACTACGAAAAAGGGGCAATATTACTGTTGTTTGTCCCTCTCGGGCCACCATAGCAACAACGTAGACAGAAAGAATTCCTGAAAATAGTCTGAATTAATCTAAAACCTGTCTTTAATTTTGACGTTTTTGCAGAAGAAGTCTTAGTCGCAGAATTTTAAATCTAACTAAGATGTTTGGTGCAGTATTTCTCAAGTGAAGATATGTGCATGAAAACTAGGCGTCTCTCATTGAGACATCAAATTAGAGGTCTTCACGGATCCACCGGTACCCAAATATCCGGGACCGGATCCAGAATTCTAAATAATGTCACAGGTCTGGGTCGGATCTGATATGATTGTCATGGGTCTCAGGTATGTGTAATTTTAACTGACTTGTCTGGAAGGGCCCATGAAGATCCAAACGTGACTGCTGCAGTAGAGAGAGATAATTTATGCTGCTGCTCTTGCTTTTCATGAGAGTGGAGCGTGGCGCATGTAGCGTGTTGTTGGCCAATCAAGAGTCATCAAAGCGGCAATAGGCTACAATCACAGAGCCTTTGTGTGTGGCAAAAGTTGCAAGATCTCTAATCAATGGATGATGTAATTAAAATGACAGAATTATATGTTTGAGAAGGATAGGCTACAATGACCAAGAGCCAACAGGTAGGCTGCTACATAATATTCTGAATGGAGTTGTTGTTATTTGTAGCTGTAGGATTAGAAAGTGCATACACTGCAGCCTCAGTTCGCATAGCTAGCTTAACTAGTTTCTCCCGGTTTGATGCAGTCAAGACAGGTACTACCTGTGTAACGCTTGTCGTCTGGGGAAGGAGAGGAGGACCAAGGAGCAGCGTGGTAAGTGTTCATATTATTTTATGAAATATGCAACACTAGACAAAACGACAAACAGTCCTGAAAGGTGAAACAAAAACCCTAAACAGGAAACAACCACCCACAAAACCAAATGGAAAACAGGCTACCTAAATATGGTTCTCAATCAGGGACAACGATTGACAGCTGCCTCTGATTGAGAACCATACCAGGCCAAACACAGAAATAAAAAATCATAGACAAACTAACATAGACAACCCACCCCACTCACGCCCTGACCATACTAAAACAAAAGACAAAACAAAGGAACTAAGGTCAGAACGTGACAACCTAATCATATTTGATGACAAATAACCTAGCTATGGCAGCTATTTTTTTTATTTACATTTTTATTTTATTTTATTATGAACACAACAAATACAAAAAAACAGATATACATTTTCAATATGTTAAATACTTTTATGGTGCGTATTGCTTTTTTGTTTTTACATTTACTGATCATTTCAAAATAATATTTTAATTCTATCTTAAATAATGTGAAAAGGGGATTGTTCTCTACCCACTTAATTTTATGGACAAAGAATCTGCCATGAAAGATAAACAAATGAACAATATAAGTTCAATCAGGGTCCGTATCATTTGGTTCAAAATAAAACATAATATCAGAGTCTTTCAAATTAACGTTAATTGTTGTTTATTTTAAAATAAAATCTTCTAACACACCAACATCTTCTGACATAAGAGCAGTCCCAAAATAAATGGTCAAGAGTCTCTGGGTCACAATCACAAAATACACATTTGTTATCAATAGCTATTTTAAATCTGTGTATAATAAAGGTCTTTACAGGGTAGATTCTATGAATGAGTGTGTATGATACTTCTTTCACCTTATTAGATATACAATATTTACCAGATAACAACAAAACTTTGTTCCTGTTCACTTGTCCTAGGGCTGCATTCCAGTACATTTTAGCAGAGGGAATAGTAACATATTGACATAGTTTCCTTATATACATGTTATTACATTTATAGTTTAAAATGTCAATTCCTTCTAGTTGTATTGAGGCTACAAAATCCTCAACAGTTGCACTTGGAGTACTGTTATATTCTCCTAAAAGAAGAATAGCTTGCACCTTTAGGGACAGCTCTAACAACAATGTGATACTCCTCAGGAGTGAATGTAACATTGTGTGTTCTAATAAATTCTGGATAATCACATAGTTGTCCATCATTATTCAATAATTGTTTAACCCAAATAATGTTGTCAAACCAGTTCTGGAAAAACAAAGAGTTTTTTTTGTATTTTATGTCTTTATTATGCCAGATTGTATACCTATGAGGGGAAAAATTGTGTTTGTACATGAGGTTCCAAGTTAGAAGTACTTGTTTATGAAAGTTTGCAAGCTTAATAGGGATTTTACCCATATCAAAGTTGCATTTGAGTAAGAATTCTAGACCACCAATTTGTTGTTTCACCTGTCCTTGTGCTTGTCTCCACCCCCCTCCAGGTGTCGCTCATCTTCCCTACTATCCCCTGTGCATTCATTCCTGTTCTGTTTGTCTGTTGCCAGTTTGTCTTGTCTCATTCAAGCCTACCAGCGTGTTTTTCATATTCCTGTTTTCTTGAGCTCCTATTTTCTAGTTATCCCGGTTTTGATGATTCTGCCTGCCCTAACCCTGAACCTGCCTGCCGTTCTGTACCTTTTGATACTGCCCTGTATTACTGACCTCTGCCTACCCTTGACCTGTCATTTGCTGTTTTATAAATATATGTATGTTATTCAAACTTTCTGGGTCTTATCCTGAGTCGTGATGCAGTGGACATCCTAGAGCAAAACAATCAACATGTACGTCTTCTTGAGAGTTACTGTATATATTAGTGTGTTACCCAAACTGTTGTGACGTGTCATGACGTGGCCCTTTCTCGGTGTAGATCATGGCTCCCCCCTTTCTCAATCTCTCTCCTAACCCAGGTTTATTACCTTTGGTCGTAAATACCGGGCAGAAACCACCATGCAGTGTTGAGGGAGAGAGTTTCCCAGAACAGAGACTTGGCCAAACTTCTAATCCCCAAAATGGGAGAATTAAACAATATTGCTACTTTTAAGAATGTGGTAATAGTCTGTGGACAGTTAAGGGACAGTTATGCCGAGTTGTTTCTTTTGAGGATCTCATGCAGAACAGGAATCACAAATAACGGTATCTCTTAAAGTGTACATTTCCCAGCTGTCAGGTTTACATTTAAATATTGTGAAAAGTATGTGATTAAAAAAACTATTTTGAAAATATGTCATGTGATATTAACCTTTTAAATGAGAGTATGGATTTTCATATAAAGATTAACTAGTCAGTGGCCACACCCCCGTGAGCCCTGACATCACATTAGGCGTCATGGACTGCCCTTTTCTGCTGTTATGTATAAAACCCACTCCTGGTGAAATTCACATCAGACTAAGCAAACCCCAGCGTGAGCTGAGGTTGCAAATGTTTGAATTTCTGAGACCAAAACATCCTGGGTGACGCTGGTGTGTGAAGTGGTTTAAACTACAACTTTACCAAAGGACAAGACTATTCCACATGGAGCATTGGCTACATGGATGGAAATGGTTCAACTCTGAGACTATCAATCCCCACAGAATAAGAGCAAATCTTAGACATATGATTACTAGTCTGCAGCTAGAAATCACGTACAGTGGGGCAAAAAAAGTATTTAGTCAGCCACCAATTGTGCAAGTTCTCCCACTTAAAAAGATGAGAGAGGCCTGTAATTTTCATCATAGGTACACTTCAACTATGACAGACAAAATGAGAAAAAAAATCCAGAAAATCACATTGTAGGATTTTTTATGAATTTATTTGCAAATTATGGTGGAGTATAAGTATTTGGTCAATAACAAAAGTTTATCTCAATACTTTGTTATGTACCCTTTGTTGGCAATGACAGAGGTCAAACGTTTTCTGTAAGTCTTCACAAGGTTTTCACACACTGTTGCTGTTATTTTGGCCCATTCCTCCATGCAGATCTCCTCTAGAGCAGTGATGTTTTGGGGCTGTTGCTGGGCAACACGGACTTTCAACTCCCTCCAAAGATTTTCTATGGGGTTGAGATCTGGAGACTGGCTAGGCCACTCCAGGACCTTGAAATGCTTCAACTCCTTTGTTGCCCGGGCGGTGTGTTTGGGATCATTGTCATGCTGAAAGACCCAGCCACGTTTCATCTTAAATGCCCTTGCTGATGGAAGGAGGTTTTCACTCAAAATCTCACGATACATGGCCCCATTAATTTTGTCCTTTACACGGATCAGTCGTCCTGGTCCCTTTGCAGAAAAACAGCCCAAAAGCATGATGTTTCCACCCTCTACCGACTTCAGACGAGTATCGTAGAACACCATCATGTTCCTGAGAGTCTCAGTTTTCCATAGAGGGGTTATAGTAGTTTGTAGGCCAAATCTTTCGGATGCTACAGACGATTTTGTGAGAAGACCGATTTTCGGGATGTCTCATGTTCTGAAAAAAAACGCTCTAGCTCTGTACCTTTCACTGCAGATGTGGAAGTGCAACATTGGCAAATGCGCTGGATTGAGACGCATCCAATGCAAAAAAAACGGATATCTCCAGCTTAAACTGACAGATGTTTATGGGGATTTTTGTATTATGCTAATTCGATTTCTGAGGGACATCGACTCTAGTGGTTTAAGACGTTTTTTATATTGAGAAGTGCCTCATTTCTCAATGGTGCGTAAAGTGGTAATGGCATCTTTACTTCACAATTGCATGTATCCAAAACCAGAACCTCTCAACATTTTATCTAGGAATGGACTCCCCATGCTTGAGATTGTGTCGCACAAGCTTTCCACTTGTTTTTTTGAAGGTTTACTAGCTTGATGAACCTAGCTTGTGTTGAAAGAGACTCGATAGTGGCTTGCGAAAGTATTCATCCCCTTTTTCCTATTTTGTTGCCTTACAACCTGGAATTAAAATATATTTTGGGGGGGTTTGTATCATTTGATTTTCACAACATGCCAACCACTTTTCTGTTTTCAATTTTTTTGAATTTTTTGAAACAAGTTATTTTTTTCAATTCACTTCACCAATTTGGACTATTTTGTGTTTGTCCATTACATGAAGTCCAAATAAAAATCTATTTAAATTACAGGTTGTAATGCAACAAAATATGAGAAATTCCAAGGGGGATAAATACTTTCGCAAGGTACTGTACATTCGAAAGCTGGGATTCAAAATCATCCATAAGGCAGTGGGGTTCTCCGTTAAACCAGTCGCTTCCCCTGTACCTTTTAGCAGCTCATTGTTTTGCTCATGGACTTGGTCAAGCAGCACACATGAGAACATGTTTTGTGTTTTTGGCAGGACCCAGAAGTCTGAGAATTCTTCTATGATGTGAGCTTGGTAAGGCTTTCATTTCTCAGGTGTGGATAGGAATCCACCTTGCATAGTTTGTTCTGTCCAGTGCAAAGAACCAGGGTGCCAAAGCCTGTTTCAAAGTAAAGACCAAAATCTCTAGTTCTGTGTGAACTGAAAACAATCATCACAAGTCTCTCAAATTCAAGAACAATACCCCAGAACTGGAAGGTTGGATACCTCTGACTTGTGTATGCTTTCCATGTACAGTGCCTTGCGAAAGTATTCGGCCCCCTTGAACTTTGCGACCTTTTGCCACATTTCAGGCTTCAAACATAAAGATATAAAACTGTATTTTTTTGTGAAGAATCAACAACAAGTGGGACACAATCATGAAGTGGAACAACATTTATTGGATATTTCAAACTTTTTTAACAAATCAAAAACTGAAAAATTGGGCGTGCAAAATTATTCAGCCCCCTTAAGTTAATACTTTGTAGCGCCACCTTTTGCTGCGATTCCATTGTAGATTTTGCTTTATGTTTTGGATCATTGTCTTGTTGGAAGACAAATATCAGTCCCAGTCTCAGGTCTTTTGCAGACTCCATCAGGTTTTCTTCCAGAATGGTCCTGTATTTGGCTCCATCCATCTTCCCATCAATTTTAACCATCTTCCCTGTCCCTGCTGAAGAAAAGCAGGCCCAAACCATGATGCTGCCACCACCATGTTTGACAGTGGGGATGGTGTGTTCAGCTGTGTTGCTTTTACGCCAAACATAACGTTTTGCATTGTTGCCAAAAAGTTCAATTTTGGTTTCATCTGACCAGAGCACCTTCTTCCACATGTTTGGTGTGTCTCCCAGGTGGCTTGTGGCAAACTTTAAACAACACTTTTTATGGATATCTTTAAGAAATGGCTTTCTTCTTGCCACTCTTCCATAAAGGCCAGATTTGTGCAATATACGACTGATTGTTGTCCTATGGACAGAGTCTCCCACCTCAGCTGTAGATCTCTGCAGTTCATCCAGAGTGATCATGGGTCTCTTGGCTGCATCTCTGATCAGTCTTCTCCTTGTATGAGCTGAAAGTTTAGAGGGACGGCCAGGTCTTGGTAGATTTGCAGTGGTCTGATACTCCTTCCATTTCAATATTATCGCTTGCACAGTGCTCCTTGGGATGTTTAAAGCTTGGGAAATCTTTATGCATCCAAATCCGGCTTTAAACTTCTTCACAACAGTATCTCGGACCTGCCTGGTGTGTTCCTTGTTCTTCTTGATGCTCTCTGCGCTTTTAACGGACCTCTGAGACTATCACAGTGCAGGTGCATTTATACGGAGACTTGATTACACACAGGTGGATTGTATTTATCATCATTAGTCATTTAGGTCAACATTGGATCATTCAGAGATCCTCACTGAACTTCTGGAGAGAGTTTGCTGCACTGAAAGTAAAGGGGCTGAATAATTTTGCACGCCCAATTTTTCAGTTTTTGATTTGTTAAAAAAGTTTGAAATATCCAATAAATGTCGTTCCACTTCATGATTGTGTCCCACTTGTTGTTGATTCTTCACAAAAAAATACAGTTTTATATCTTTATGTTTGAAGCCTGAAATGTGGCAAAAGGTCGCAAAGTTCAAGGGGGCCGAATACTTTCGCAAGGCACTGTAACAACATAAGTGCATGTGGACTCCAACAGCCGAGCATCTTTACGGAGTTTGGAAGCAAAGTAACTTGGTGACTGTGCCTTGTTTTAGTCAAGTGTGCTGACTTCAAGAATGAGTTTACAAGGCAGAGGATCCAATCTGAGCTATCCAAAAATGATCCGTTTGTGTTCCATAGCTTCCATAGCTAGCTAGTCTCATCGCTGCAACTCCCGTACGGACTCGGGAGAGGTGAAGGTCGAGAGCCGTGTGTCCTCCGAAACACAACCCAACCAAGCCACACTGCTTCTTGACACAATGCCCACTTAACCCGGAAGCTAGCCTCACCAATGTGTTAGAGTAAACACTGTACACTTGGCGACCGTGTCAGCATGCACTGCGCCTGGCCCTCCACAGGAGTCACTAGTGCGTGATGGGACAAGGACGTCCATGCCGGCCAAACCCTTCCCTAACCCGGATGACGCTGGGCCAATTGTGCGCCGCCCCATAGCCGGCTGCGACAGAGCCTGGACTCGAACCCAGAATCTCTAGTGGCACCACTGCGTTCCTCTGGAGGCCCGTTTCATCACTTTTTTAATGCCAGGGCCGTGGACTATTTAAAAAATAAATAATTCAAGAAGCATTTAACATCTTGTAGTAAAATCATTGTGTAAAATCAGGTAAGCTGGTTATACTCTTTTTGTCCATTTTCTGAGCAAAACCTGTCAACCCTGTTTTTTGTTTAAGTTTGCATTCAATTGCCCCTATTGCACACAAGCTTTCATTCCCCCTGTCACTGTCACGTTCTGACCTTAGTTCTTTAATGTCTTTATGTCTTTGTTTTAGTATGGTCAGGGCGTGAGTTGGGTGGGTTGTCTATGTTCCTTTTTCTATGATTTGGGATTTCTGTGTTTGGCCTGGTATGGTTCTCAATCAGAGGCAGCTGTTTATCGTTGTCCCTGATTGAGAACCATATTTAGGTAGCCTGGTTTCACTTTTGAGTTGTGGGTGATTATTTTCCGTGTTAGTGTTTGTTACCACACAGGACCGTTTCATTTGTTTCACTTTGTTATTTTGTATTTTTGTTGTGTTCAGTTTGTCTTATTAAAATGGACACTTACCACGCTGCAAATTGGTCTGACCTCTCTTACTCCTCACCAGAGGAAGACAACGAACGTTACAGTCACAAGGTGAGATATGGCTGATTTATGATGAAATCATCAACCCTGTTACGGTCAACCCAGTTACGGTCAACCCTGTTACTTTAATTGACACATTTTTATAGTAATTTACTTACCATAAAAACATGTTTGTTATGAAGTTGAACATGTTCTATTTATGACAGAAATAATTCATTTTTTTTTACCAAATTACAATACCCATAAGGCACTCTAGTCATGGAAAGACCCACCAATGTTTTTTTTTTTGTTTTGTTTTTTTCCCCAAGCTGACAGGGCTTGGGCAGAAATAGGCCTATGGTTTGTAATAAGTTATTACAATATGACTGAAAACATATCAACTAAAGTACTTGTCACGCCCTGACCATAGAGAGCTTTTTATTCTCTATGTTGGTTGGGTCGGGGTGTGACTTGGGTGGGTCATCTAGGTGTTTGTGTGTCTATGCTGGCCTGTTATGGTTCCCAATCAGAGGCAGATGCCTCTGATTGGGGATCATATTTAGGCCGCCATTTCCCCTTTGTGCTTTGTGGGATCTTGTCTAGGTATAGTTGCCTGTGAGCACTACGCTGAGCTTCACGATTCGTTTTGTTGTTTTTGTTCTTTTAGTTTTCTATTCCAAAATAAAGGATGGAAACATACAACGCTGCATCTTGGTCCTCTCATTTCAACGATCGTGACAGTATTGTTGTTGGTTATCTGAAGAAAAACATTTTTGTTAGATTTTCTTTACATCAGACATCCATGATAATAATATAAAACACATAATTTAAATGTTACATCTTCATGTACACTAATTTATAGGATGTGTCTATCTGAATAAATCAGATATTTGAGATATACAAACTATGACATAAGGGGACAACGAGCGAATAAGAGACAATAAGTTAGGAAGGACATAGTCAACATAACTATTTGTTTAGCATTTTTTTAAATGTACAGTGACAGAATTCAGAACATGGGCCGTTCTTACAGTATTCTCCCCGTACACCAAGTCAGAACCGTAGGATAAATAAATGGGGCATATAAGCAGACAATAAAAGCTCTTACAATTTTCGATGATTGCATTTCTCTAAAACAGGCTATAGGCCACATGTTCACCACCAAGTCAGAACAGTAGTCTAAGTTATGAGGGGTAAAGGGACCAAATTGTTAGGGTGAGGCACATGGGCTACTTTCAGCTTACTACACAACATACACTTAGTATTACTTTCTTAGATACCGTGTACATATCTCCCTGGCATATTACGTCATTTATACAGCAGCATAGAAGATGTTTTGGACTCGTTGTGCTGTGCTCACTTGAACAGGAAGGTGGCACGGTAGTCCTTCTTGTGGGCAAATTTTGGCATCAAACTTTGCCATCAAAGTCTGGCATTCTCTGGATTTGTGATGCTTTCAAGACAACTTGGAACTCTGAAAAAAGCAGGGTTGAATCATCACGTCAGGGATCTTCAGGTCAGAGCTCTAGAAAGAGGCCCGAGTTCCCGACTTGGAATTCAGAGTTGAATGACTGTTCAAAACATATTTTCCCAGTCGGAACTCGTTTTTTTCCAGAGTTCCCAATTGTTTTAAACTTACTGAAGCCTGGGATTTCCCTGTTCCGAGTTTGCAGTTGTTTTGAACGTGCACATACATCCCGCTGGATTGACTGCATGGCCAATGTATAAAAATGTTTTCTGGCCCATGGTGTGGAATGTGAATGTTAATCCTTTTAAGCTTGGAAAAGAGACCTTTAAACCCAGACTTGGGCCACACACCCACTCCACTGAATATCAGGCCAGTGATTGCTTTGCAATGCTTGCAGTTAGCCACTCATTCCTTCCAAACCACTCATTGTTGAATTTGCGATTTCCAACTTGTTGTGTAATGTTGATGTCCAATGGCCAATGAGCACCAATACGTTTTCTCTATAATTTCTCTACGTATGACTGAAAAGGATTTGCCAGCAGATTGTCAACTTGATTCATGATGACTGCTTTTCTAGCTTGCTAGCTAAGATTTTGAATGTAGGATGTTGACATGATCAGTCCAATCAAAACTACAGTGGGTTGTTACACATCAAAAAGCACAAGAAAGAGGATTTGGACACCCACCATCTCAGATTGTTCAGAAATTGTTTCTGTTGTTATAAACAGATAAGATTAGCATTCTTGCAATGTTATTTTTTTAAAGTATAATTTAATCTTTGAGAAATTAAGCAAAATTATCCCATGCAAATTGGCCTCTTTAAATTATAGCAACATTTTCTAACAGTGTGTCAGACGTGAGGAATCCAAAGAAATTGTCAAGAGTCCCATGGACCTCCACACCAATCTCACCACAACAATTAGTGTATAGTATCAGTTCTCAATGTCTAACAAGTAGTATGGAGTTTGCATCTCTGAGTATTGTTTGTTCATTTTATGTAATGTATTCTCAGTGAATTTGGTGTTTTTCCCCCCTTTTCAGAGAAATTACTAATTTAAATTGTTAGGTTTATGTCCTATCCTACATTATGATATTACCACATTCTGACCACTAGATGGTACTGTTCTAGGTGATATATTTTTTAATGAATCCCCCCCACCTCAGTGTTAGAGTAAAGGGATAATTCACCCAAATTGCAAAATTACATATTGGTTTCCATACCCTAATGGACAAGGTATTTAAACACTTAAAAAATGTTTTAACCTTTATTTAACTATGCAAGTCGGTTAAGAAAAAATAGTATTTACAATGACGGCCTACACTGGCCAAACCCGGACGATGCTGGGCCAATTGTGCACCGCCCTATGGGACTCCCAATCAAGGCCGATTGGAATACAGCCTGGATTCGAACCAGGGTGTCTGTAGTGATGCCTCAAGCACTGAGATGCCTTAGACCGTTGCGTCAATCCATGCGTTGGTTTTCTTGTCCACGGTTTCAAATTAGAACTTTTTAAGCATTTGAAACAGTGTCCAGGAAAACAAAACCAAACCAGGGGTGTTTGTTATACCTTGTGCATACATGGTAAGCAAACCTCTCTCCATTAAAAAATCACATAAAAGTAGGAACACCACAATCTAGTGGTCAACACCTGGTCATATCAGGATGTAGGAGGGAACATAAACCATAACTTCAATTACTAATTTCCCTGAACAGGGTGAAAAACATAACCAAATTCAGAGGATGAAGAATAGGATGAAGAAACAATACTCTGAGCTGCTGCTCCATACTACTTGTCAGATAGAGATAACTGATACTGTATACTAATTGTTGGGGTGGGATTGGAGTGGGGTGCATTGGGTCTGAGGGGGTCCTTTGGTAATTTATTTGGATTCATCACGTCTTACTCATTGTTAGAAAAAAAGTTTGGTCCAAATTGGATGTTATGTACTATATTTATTGAATATTATGTGAATAGTACACATACAAATTACCAATTTGGGTGCAATCAATTAGCTTAACTTATCAGAGATCTACAGTTCCTTGTGAAAGTATTCACCCCCTTGGCATTTTTCCTATTTTGTTGCCTTACAACCTGGAATTAAATAGGTTTGTATCATTTGATTTACACAAAATGCTTTGAACACTTTGAAGATGCAAAATATTTTTAATTGTTAAACAAACAAGATATAAGACCAAAAAACTGAACTTGAGTGTGCATAACTATGCACCCCCCAAGTCAATATTTTGTAGAGCCAACTTTTGCAGAAATTACAGCTGCATGTCTCTTGAGATATGTCTCCATAAGCTTGGCACATCTAGCTACTGGGATTTTCGCCCATTTTTCAAGGCAAAACTGTTCCAGCTCCTTCAAGTTGGATGGGTTCCGCTGGTGTAGAGCAATCTTTAATTCATACCACAGATTCTCAATTGGATTTAGGTCTGGGCTTTGACTAGGCCTTTCCAAGACATTTAAATGTTTCCCCTTAAACCACTCGAGTGTTGCTTTAGCAGTATGCTTAGGGTCATTGTCCTGGTGGAAGGTGAATCTCCGTTCCAGTCTCTAATCTCTGGAAGACAAACAGATTTCCCTCAACAATTTCCTTGTATTTCCCAGTACCTGCCAATGGAAAAACATCCCCACAGCATGATGCTGCCACCACCATGCTTCACCGTGGGGATGAGGTTCTCAGAGTGATGAGAGGTGTTGGGTTTGCGCCAGACATTTTCCTTGATGGCCAAAAAGCTACATTTTAGTCTCATCTGACGAGAGTATCTTCTTCCATATGTTTGGGGAGTCTCCCATATGCCTTTTGGCGAACACCAAACGTGTTTGCTTATTTTTTTCTTTAAGCAATGTTTTTTTCTGGCCGCTCTTTCATAAAGCCCAGCTCTGTGGAGTGTACGGCTTAAAGTGGTCCTATGGACAGATACTCCAGTCTCCGCTGTGGAGCTTTGCAGCTCCTTCAGGGTTATCTTCGGTCTCTTTGTTGCCTCTCTGATTAATGCCCTCCTTGCCTGGTCCGTGAGTTTTGGTGGGCGGCTCTCTTTTGGCAGGTTTGTTGTGGTGCCATATTCTTTCCATTTTTTTATAAAGGATTTAATGGTGCTCTGTGGGATGTTCAAAGTTTCAGATATTTTTTTATAACCCAACCCTGATCTGTACTTCTCCACAACTTTGTCCCTGGCCTGTTTGGAGAGCTCATTGGTCTTCATGCTGCCTCTTGCTTGGTGGTGCAGACTCGGGGGTCTTTCAGATCATACTGAGATCATACTGAGATCATACTGACATCATACTGAGCTCATGTGACAGATCATGTGACACTTAGATTGCACACAGGTGGGCTTTATTTGATTAATTATGTGACTTCTGAAGGTAATTGGTTGCACCAGATCTTATTTAGGGGCTTCATAGCCATCATTTTTCCGTTTGATATTTTTTTGAATATTTTTAAACAAGTTATTTTTTTCATTTCACTTCAACAATTCGGACTATTTTGTCCATTACATGAAATCCAAATAAAATAAATTTAAATTGCAGTGTAATTACATTTCTACAAAATGTTGCAGGAATGCTAATCTTATATTATTCTAACAATTTAAATTATTTTAGAACAATCCGAGATTGTGGGTGTCATAGCTTGCTGAAATGACATGGAACAACCCATATGCCAAAATTGGTATTTTCAGAGAAAACAACAAAGTTATTTGAATGAAAACACAACATTTTTAACATGCTTTACTTTTGTTCGAGCGCAGATGGATGTGATTCTACTGTTAAATTGTGTTTTATCAAAATGTACACACAATGTAATAGGGACATCAAAGGTAGGCCTTATCATTGGAATGCGAACTACAATGCCCGTTTGACCACAAATTAGGCTACTTCTTCTTTCACCTTGAACTTGACATTTACAGACAAGTCTAAGATTGGTGTAAACAATGCTGCGGTAAAAAAATATAATTATATTACAAACGCACCATGCAGTGATATGCCGCGGAACTCTTTAGGACCCAGAAGGATTCCCCTTTGTCAGATTATGTGGGACACTGGTCTCTCCCACAATTTCTCTCTGTAACTAGCAGAGAGCCGCGCATCAGCTGTTCACGCCTTGGCAGTCGTGGTGGACCAGGGAAACTGGGAAAAGTTTTGAATTTATTTGGCCAGAAATCTTGTGGCCATTCAACTTGGTCACTACCAAAACAAAGATGAAAATGAGGTATTTTGCATCCATTTACGTTCTTGGGGGATGTATATAAATCCAATAGCATTCTTAATTTAATGCACAATGTGCTACCTCGTTGCAGGTGTTCCTCATGGTTGGAGACACTAGTTTGCTCTGTCCTGGTTCTTCTGACCCCCGCAGCATCGCAATGGCCAGGTAAGCGCAACATTTCGAAAAACATGGATACTTAACTGTTTAACGTTACAACAAGTTGTAGACATCAAGACATCTTTAGCTCTTGAACCGTTATAATGTAAATAAACGTATGTACACCTTGGTTATGTAGAGACACTACTTATAAAACGGTGAAATGTTGAAATACAATACACTTAGGCCTAAATTAAAGGTTTTACATTGTGAAGTTGTAACGTTGCTTTCAATGATAACACTATTGGAAGGATGACACAGGCTAATGCAAAGTGGGAGATGTCTGTCATTACAGTATGTATGGTAAATTAATTACGTTTTGTACAGCTAATTGGGAAATGTTGTTTCCTAAAGAAACTGTGCTATAATATTACCAGTTTCAGCTATTGGAAACATTGCTTGTATTTGGGATGCGCATGTCAGGGTTTCTGAGTGTGGACTGTGGGTTACTTTCTTTGTCAAGAGTTATTGTATGTCGCTATCTTACATCAGTGGAGAAAATAGTTGTAGGTGTCAGCCTACTTATTCATAAACAACCTTAGGGTCTATGTTTGATTTCATTTGACCATCCCTGCACTTTTTTTTCTTCGGGAAAATGTGTTCAGTTTGTGTAAATTGACTTTCAATGATTTCTATATTTCATTTCATATGCTCTTAGGCAAACATAATGGTCAAGGTAATGATGCAATTTGTTTCTATTGCTATTTTGTGAATTATGTTGAAACGCTTTGAACTTTTTAGTAGCGTCTGTGTTAGTTGCGCAGTGAAAGTGTTAACTAACATTGTCCCATGTTGTCTGAATAATCACGCTGTAATACATAATTAATTGGTATATACATCCTGACACTTTGGATTGCAAAATCATGTAAATGTTCCTTACAAACCCGAAATGTTGAATAAAATTACAATTGAACTTTACTGCTTTTATGTGCAGTTTGTCCTTTAACCACTTTACATTTTGCACACAATATCCACAGGAAAGTATTGTTTAGCTGACTTTATTGAGAGCAGGTAGGTTTGTCACTGCCAGCTGAATGCAAGCAAAGTTTGGTCTGTGGTTCGGTTACGCTTGGCTATTGTTTACATATTGTGCTAGTGTTTACGCAGTGTGTGTCAGTAAATTGAAAATACAAGCAGACAGAACCATATACCTACCGGCTCTCTAAAAAGTTGAGTAAACAATCTCCTGTGGATATTTTTGTCTTAGTGGCAGAAGAACAAACTGCACACAACTGGTAGAGTATGTTTAAATGTAATGTCTTTTTATTAAACATTCTGGCTTGTAAGGAACATTTACACAATTTGATTAATCACACAAAGAACCATGGATAGCATGGTATCACCAGCTAACACTATGTGTTGGTTGATTGACATCACACACCCAATAAAAATGTAGTTGTCATTGAGACCTATTGAATGTCAATAATCGGGTCAGACTGCAAAGAAGCCAATACCATTCATCTGAACTTCCACGTTGACTGCACAGAATGGCTTTGGTCTGTTGACAGGGGCTTTCTCAAGTCCAAAGTCTAACCTCAGAACTCAAATTCCTTTAGCTTTTTGTCCAGTGTTGCTTCTTATCTATCCGGAGATTGGGATGGGTACTCTTGAGTGTGCTAAAGACCTGCAGGGCACACTAGTCTTGAGAAAGTAGAATTTCAGAAAGGGACACACCTATTCTGATACTAAATTATTCATCTCTGAACCTCACTGCGGCCCTATATTTAATTTAGTCAAAGTTCTGTCCATTGGATTGTGCAGCTGTCAGATGGAGAGCAGGGAGGAAATTGAGAAGTCTACATGAATATTTGATTGATGGCCATCGCTGTGGTTGCCTTCACATTAACTTAACAGCACAGTCATGCCAAAGACTCTAAAAATGGACCTGATGCCTCTGCTTGGCAGCACATACTCCAGAAACACTCACATTCCAGTTGAACGTACAATGTTACTGACAATGTCTTTGAGTTTCCAGTGCCGTGATGGAGGAAAGTTTGATGAATCCTGTACGTCTTTGTCTCTGTTTGGAAATGATAGCGTTAAATGTGAATGTCTCCTAGGTTGAGACATGAGGAATCCCCTTTGTCATGTGATGCTTTCTCTGCTCCCGGTGTGGCTATACCTGCAGGCTGTGTTGAAGCAGAGGAGGACAACAGCTGTAAGGGGATACCCTGCCAGCACATTTAATGAATGAATTTGATGATGCATTAAAAAAATCACTGCAAATAGGGCTTCCACCTGTCATATGCAGGGGGTCAGAGCCATTGAGATAAACAAAATCCTCATCAGTAGAAGCATCGGTAATAATTAAACCTTAAGCCAAAGTCTGGAATTTGATAGCGTCAAGAAAGTATTATGACACTCCAAGAGTCAACAGTAGGCAACAGGGTCTGGTTTCAATAACTGACTCTTTTGTCAACTCTGGTTAGTGTGAAAAATTGTTCCGGGTGGGTTCTCTTCAGACAGACAGCTCTCCCAACAAATCACAAGGCAGATTTTTTGGGGTTATGTATTATGTACTATATTTATTGAATATTATGTGAATATTTTAAATAAAAATTACCAATTTGGGTGCAATCAATTTGCTTAATTTATCAGATATCTACAGTGCCTTGTGAAAGTATTCACCCCCTTGGCATTTTTCCTATTTTGTTGCCTTACAACCTGGAATTAAAATTGTTTTTTGGGGGGGTTTGTATAATTTGATTTACACTACATGCCTACCACTTTGAAGATGCAACATATTTTTTTATTGTGAAACAAACAAGAAATAAGACAAACTTAACTTGTGTGCATAACTATTCAAACCCCCCCCCCCAAGTCAATTCTTTGTAGAGCCACCTTTTACAGAAATTACAGCTGCAAGTCTCTTGGTATGTCTCTATAAGCTTGGCACATCTAGCCACTGGGATTTGTGCCCATTTTTCAAGGCAAAACTGTTCCAGCTCCTTCAAGTTGGATGGGTTCCGCTGGTGTAGAGCAATGTAAGTCATACCACAGATTCTCAATTGGATTTAGGTCTGGGCGTTGACTAGGCCATTCCAAGACATTTAAATGTTTCCCCTTAAACCACTCGTGGTGCTTTAGCAGTATGCTTACGGTCATTGTCCTGTTGGAAGGTGAACCTCCATCCCAGTCTCAAATCTCTGGAAGACAAACAGGTTTCCCTCAAGAATTTCCCTGTATTTAGTGCCATCCATCATTCATTCAATTCTGACCAGTTTCCCAGTCCCTGCCACCATGCTGTTCTCGGGGTGATGAGAGGTGTTGGGTTTAAGCCAGACGTAGCGTTTTCCTTGATGGACAAAAAGCTCAATTGTAGTCTCATCTGACCAGAGTACCTTCTTCCATATGTTTGGGGAGTCTCCCATATGCCTTTTGGCGAACACCAAACATGTTTGCTTATTTTCTTCTTTAAGCATTGGCTATTTTCTTGCCACTCTTCTGTAAAGCCCAGCTCTGTGGAGTGTACGGCTTAAAGTGGTCCTATGGACAGATTCTCCAATCTCCGCTGTGGAGCTTTACAGCTCCTTCAGGGTTATCGTTGGTCTCTTTGTTGCCTCACTGATTAATGCCCTCCTTGCCTGGTCCGTGAGTTTTGGTGGGTGGCCCTCTCTTGGCAGGTTTGTTGTGGTGCCATATTCTTTCAATTAAAAATAAAAAGGATATAATGGCGCTCCATGAGATGTTCAAAGTTTCAGATTTTTTTATTTTTATAACCCAACCCTGATCTGTACTTCTCCACATGTGTCCCTGGCCTGTTTGAAGAGCTCCTTGGTTTTCATGGTGCCGCTTGCTTAGTGGTGTGGCAGACTCTGGGGTCGTTCAGAACAGGTGTGTGTTTTTACTGAGATCATGTGAAAGATCATGTGACACTTAGATTGCACACAGGTGGACTTTATTTAATTAATTATGTGACTTCTGAAGGTAATTGGTTGCTCCAGATCTAATTTAGGGGCTTTATAGCAAAGGGGGTGAATACATATGCACGCACCACTTTTCTGTTTACTTTTTGTAGTTTTTTTAAACAAGTCATTTTTAAATTTATTTTATTACTATTTTGTGTATGTCCATTACATGAAATTCAAATAAAAATACATTTCAATTACAGGTTGTAATGCAACCATATAGGAAAAACAACAAGGGGGATCAATACTTTTGCAATGCACTGTACATGACCAAAAGTATGTGGACACCTACCCTTCAAACATCTCATACCAAAATCCTGGGCATTAATATGGAGTTGGTCCCCCCCTTTGTTGCTATAACAGCTTGCACTGTTCTGAGAAGGCTTTCCTCTAGATGTTGGAACTAGGGTTGCACATTTTGGGGAATATTCAGAGGTGGAAACTTTCCGCTGCAATTAACAGGAATATATGGGAATATATGGGAATTAACGGGAATATATGAGTATTAACGAAAATGTATGCAAATGAATATTAATACAATTTAAATGTATTGTTTTTTGCATTGGATATATTTACCATATCATATGGAAACAAACATTTCACCTTTATCATAAGTAAACATAATTGCAAGTTATGAAATCCTTCCAATAGAAATAAAAACAACTATTTAGTTACGAATTGAACTTGAAATGAGTTGACTCTTCACAAGGTATGATTTCACTGATCAACAAAAGCAAGGGAATATTGAATCATCCCCAATGATCTATCGCATCTCACAAAAACGTTTTAAACATAAAATATAATCTATAAAATGATAGTCTGGAAACTAAAGCTTTGGTTGTCTTCCTCTCAGACTTCCATATCTTCTACCTGGACCTCCTCAAAGTCCACCTCTTTTGAACATCAGACTCTGTGGCCTCATCTTCACTGTCACTTTCCAACCTTGTTGAGGATGGCTCGTTGTCAGGCTCAAAAAGCCTCAAATTTGCCTGGTTGGCCACCAATCTTTCAACACTTGGCCTGCCTGTTGCGTGCTTTGGTGTGTGTCTTCCCAAACAAGGACCAGTTGCGCTCTGAGCTGGCTGATGTTGGTGGGATTTGGAGGATGATGGAGGCAACAGGGGAAAGAGCCTCAGATCCACAAAGTCCTTTCCACCAGGTGGCTGATGAGATACAGTGCCTTGCGAAAGTATTCGGCCCCCTTTAACTTTGCAACCTTTTGCCACATTTCAGGCTTCAAACATAAAGATAAAAAATGTATTTTTTTGTGAAGAATCAACAACAAGTGGGACACAATCATGAAGTGGAACGACATTTATTGGATATTTCAAACTTTTTTAACAAATCAAAAACTGAAAAATTGGGCGTGCAAAATTATTCAGCCCCCTTAAGTTAATACTTTGTAGCGCCACATTTTGCTGCGATTACAGCTGTAAGTCGCTTGGGGTATGTCTCTATCAGTTTTTCACATCGAGAGACTGACATTTTTTCCCATTGCTCCTTGCAAAACAGCTCGAGCTCAGTGAGGTTGGATGGAGAGCATTTGTGAACAGCAGTTTTCAGTTCTTTCCATAGATTCTCGATTGGATTCAGGTCTGGACTTTGACTTGGCCATTCTAACACCTGGATATGTTTATTTTTGAACCATTCCATTGTAGATTTTGCTTTATGTTTTTGATCATTGTCTTGTTGGAAGACAAATCTCCGTCCCAGTCTCAGGTCTTTTGCAGACTCCATCAGGTTTTCTTCCAGAATGGTCCTGTATTTGGCTCCATCCATCTTCCCATCAATTTTAACCATCTTCCCTGTCCCTGCTGAAGAAAAGCAGGCCCAAACCATGATGCTGCCACCACCATGTTTGACAGTGGGGATGGTGTGTTCAGCTGTGTTGCTTTTACGCCAAACATAACGTTTTGCATTGTTGCCAAAAAGTTCAATTTTGGTTTCATCTGACCAGAGCACCTTCTTCCACATGTTTGGAGTGTCTCCCAGGTGGCTTGTGGCAAAATTTAAACAACACTTTTTATGGATATCTTTAAGAAATGGCTTTCTTCTTGCCACTCTTCCATAAAGGCCAGATTTGTGCAATATACGACTGATTGTTGTCCTATGGACAGAGTCTCCCACCTCAGCTGTAGATCTCTGCAGTTCATCCAGAGTGATCATGGGGCTCTTGGCTGCATCTCTGATCAGTCTTCTCCTTGTATGAGCTGAAAGTTTAGAGGGACGGCCAGGTCTTGGTAGATTTGCAGTGGTCTGATACTCCTTCCATTTCAATATTATCGCTTGCACAGTGCTCCTTGGGATGTTTAAAGCTTGGGAAATATTTTTGTATCCAAATCCGGCTTTAAACTTCTTCACAACAGTATCTCGGACCTGCCTGGTGTGTTCCTTGTTCTTCATGATGCTCTCTGCGCTTTTAACGGACCTCTGAGACTATCACAGTGCAGGTGCATTTATACGGAGACTTGATTACACACAGGTGGATTGTATTTATCATCATTAGTCATTTAGGTCAACATTGGATCATTCAGAGATCCTCACTGAACTTCTGGAGAGTTTGCTGCACTGAAAGTAAAGGGGCTGAATAATTTTGCACGCCCAATTTTTCAGTTTTGGATTTGTTAAGAAAGTTTGAAATATCCAATAAATGTCGTTCCACTTCATGATTGTGTCCCACTTGTTGTTGATTCTTCACAAAAAAATACAGTTTTATATCTTTATGTTTGAAGCCTGAAATGTGGCAAAAGGTCGCAAAGTTCAAGGGGGCCGAATACTTTCGCAAGGCACTGTATGTTGGCACGACTGCCATGTTGCATCTCCATCCCAAAGCCCTTGCTTGGAAGTGTACTTTGCCAGACTGCTAAGAAACTTGCCCTCTTCCAGGCCAAGGTGGCGAGACACAGTAGTGATGATACCATAGGCCTTGTTGATCTCTGCACCAAACATGATGCTCTTGCCAGCATACTTGGGGTAAAACATGTACGCTGCAGCGTGTATGGGCTTCAGGCAGAAGTCTTCACGCTTTTTGATGTATTTCAGAACTGCAGTTTCCTCTGCTTGGCGCAAGAGTGAAGTGGGCAGGGCAGTAATGATTTCTTCTCTTACATCTATCTGCAAGCAGAGTCTGAACATCAGACAGGATGGCATTGTCCCCATTAGTCCGTGCAATGGCTACTGCTATAGTTTTCAGGAGTTTCAGGCTGCTTATCACTCTCTCCTAAAATACATCATCCAGGAGGATCCTCTTGATGGGGCTGTCCATATCGGCAGGCTGAGATATGGCCATTTCCTGGAGAGACTCCTTCCCCCTCCAGGAGACTGTGAAACATGATGACAATTCCACCCCAACGGGTGTTGCTGGGCAGCTTCAATGTGCTGCTATAACTTGATGACCCTTCACATATCTAACCATTTCATAGGCTCTCTTGTAGAGTGTATCCATTGTTTTCAGTGCCATGATGTCCTTGAGGAGTAGATTCAATGCATGAGAGCACAGCAAATGGGTGTGATGTGAGGGTAGGACTGCTCCACTTTAGACCAAGCAGACTTCATGTTCGCAGCATTGTCTGTCACCAGTGCAAATACCTTTGGTGGTCCAAGGTAATTGATGATTTCCTTCAGCTCATCTGCAATTTAGAGACCGGTGTGTCTGTTGTCCCTTGTGTCTGTGCTATTGTAGAATACTGGTTGAGGGGTGGAGATGTAGTTAATTATTCCTTGCCCACGAATATTCTACCACCCATCAGAGATGATTGGAATACAGTCTGCCTTCTCTGATTTGCTTGACCTTCACTTTAACTCTGAACTCTGCATCCAGCAAATTAGTAGATAAAGCATGTCTGGTTGGAGGGTTGTATGCTGGGCGAAGAACATTCAGAAATCTCTTCCAATACACATTGCCTGTGAGCATCACAGGTGAACCAGTTGCATACACAGCTCGAGCAAGACATTGCTCCATTGAGTCAAAAAAAACTTCTGATTCCAGGAGGACGATGACCTGTTGTGATCGATCAGGTGTCTAATTCATCAATTTCACCTCGAATAGAGACTTTTGTCAGATGTTATGAGCGCTGAGGGAATGCACTTAGTCAGATGATTCAGCATCTTTGTTGCTTTCTTCATATATGATTTGGCAGAGTATTTGCAAATTTACACAGCTTTTCCTTCTACATTAGCTGCAGTGAAAGGTCTCCACACATCAGATAGTGCCCGTGGCATTTTCCTGTAAAGATTAGAATAAATAAAATGTGTTAAAATAAACCCAAATACAATTCCATGTACAGATAAATAGTTAAGCAGTTATATTAAACAACTCATTTTGTAAGATGCATGTTTTAAAATGAAGTTTACATACAGTGGGGCAAAAAAGTATTTAGTCAGCCACCAATTGTGCAAGTTCTCCCACTTAAAAAGATGAGGCCTTTAATTTTCATCATAGGTACACTTCAACTATGACAGAGTTGACATGAGATAAACATGATAGGTTTTTGCATGTTTTTAAGCTATACATTGTTTGAAAAGAATGGAGTAAAACAAACTTCTATACACATGAACTAAGCTGGTATATTCTTCAAGAATCAATGGTTATAAATACTTACTATATATTTTGGGGGATTTTTACAGTATGTGGCCATTGCAGATTGTACCTCGAAATGGACGTTATTTTCCCTTGAACAAAACAAATATTTCAACGGCACCACGGTTGAGCTGTATTTGCCCACTCTGTATACTGCTTGGCCATGGATAAGCACTCTGTCAAGAACATAATCTTCTACTGCAGCCAGAGAGGAAGAAACACAGAACAACTAGTTTAAACAACAACATGTTCCAGACTTTTTTCTGACACCAAGAAGCAGTGCACCACAATTACTACTATGGTAAACTATAGGATTAAGTGTGACATTTTGGCAGATTTTTTTTTTGTTATGTGAGAGGGAAGGGACACGGAATTGTGAAAGCCACCGGAAGATGTTCAGATTTATGGGTTGGGTGTGTGTGGGCTGTGTTGTTATTAGGGAGGTTATGTGTTGCTTGATGGGGTAAATTACTGTTCATTACTAACTCAGAAATATATCTCAAACGTCCTTATTTTTAACATATCAACTAGCATATCAAGATCCGGATATGGACCTCAGCCAAGAGAAGCTTCTCTGCAATCAATATAGCTTAATATCTTGCTTAGCATATGTGTTTTCTTAGCACGTTCAATTTTATTGGTGCATATCACCAAAAACTCCAAATATACAATAGAAATGGTCTGTATTCGCTAGAATATCAAAAACATGTAAAGTACAGTTATCCCCTGATATGAACCCTTTTCGCCCAGTGTTTGATTCCGTAAAAGAACCCTGGATCTCACCCCAATATCGCCAACGATTTATATATACACTAGATGACTGACGGGGTGCTGTTGTGAAGCCACCGTGCCTCCATCTTGGCACTACACCACCATTGTAAAAAATATTTGGGAAGCTAAACAAATTCATTTATTCATGTCTACATTTAGTTTTTGACACGTTTATTCTATTACAGACACCGTAATGCATACTTATAATTCAGTGTGTTAAACATTTTCCTTAAATTATACGTTTTAGAAAATTACACTGAACGCAACATGTACAACGGCAAGAAAAGGTATATGAACCCTTTGGAGTGACCTGTATTTCTGCATAAATTGGTCATAAAATGTGATCTTCATCGAAGTCACATCAATAGACAGTCTGCTAAACCTAACACCCAAACAATTCTACGTTTTCATGTCTTTATTGAACACACTGTGTAAACATTCACCGTGCAGGGTGCAAAAAGTATGCGAACCCTTTAATAACTGGTTGACTATCCTTTGGCAGCCATAACCTCAACCAAACGTTGTCTTTAGTTGCGGATCAGACCTGCACAACGGTCAGGAGGAATTTTGGACCATTCCTCTTTACAAAACTGTTTCTGTTCAGCAATATTCTAGGGATGTCTGGTGTGAACCAGTCTCTTGAGGTCATGCCACAGCATCTCAATTGGGTTAATGTCAGGACTCTGACTGGGCCACTCCAGAAGGCGTATTTTCTTCTGTTGAAGCCATTCTGTTGTTGATTTACTTCTGTGTTTTGGGTCGTTCTCTGGTTGCATCACCCAACTTCTGTTGAGCTTCAATTTGCGGACAGATAGCCTTACATTCTCCTGCAAAATGTCTTGATAAACTTGGGAATTCATTTTTCTATCAATGATAGGGCCTGGAAAGTTTGCTGAGGCAGCAAAGCAGCCCCAAACCTTGATGCTCCCTCCACCATATTTTACAGTTGGGATGAGGTTTTGATGTTGGTGTGCTGTGCCATTTTTTTCAACACACATAGTGTTGTATGTTCCTTCCAAACAACACCACTTTAGTTTAATCTGTCCACAGAATATTTTGGAACATCCAGGTGCACTTTTGGAAACGACGTTCAGCAATGTTTTTTTTGGACGGCAGTGGCTTCTTCCGTGGTGCCCTCCCATGAACACCATTCTTGTTTAGTGCTTTACGTATCGTAGAGTCGTCAACAGAGATGTTAGCATGTTCCAGAGATTCCAGAGAAGTCTTTAGCTGACACTCTAGGATTCTTCTTAACCTCTGAGCATTCTGCTCTGTGCTCTTGCAGTTGTCGTTGCAGGACGTCCAATCCTAGGGAGAGTAGCAACAGTGCTGAACTCCATTTATAGACAATTTGTTTTACTGTGGACTGATGAACATCAAGGCTTTTAGAGATACATTTTGTAACCCTTTACAGCTTTATGCTAGTCAACAATTCTAAATCTTAGTTCTTCAGACATCTCTTTTGTTTGAGACGTTTCACATCAGGCAATGCTTCTTGTGAATAGCCAACTCAAATTTTGTGAGTGAGTTTTTTATAGAGCAAGGCAGCTCTAACCAACATTTCCAGTCTCGTCTCATTGATTGGACTCCAGGTTAGCTGACTCCTGACTCCAATTAGCTTTAGGAGAAGTCATTAGCCTAGGTGTTCAGATACTTTTTCCAACCTACACTTTGAATGTTTAAATGATGTATTCAATATAGACAAGAAAAATATACGGCCCTTTTTCAGGACCCTGTCTTTCAAAGAGAATTTGTAAAAATCCAAATAATTTCACTGATCTTCATTGTAAAGGGTTTTAACACTGTTTCCCATGCTTGTTCAATGAGCCATAAACAATTAATGAACATGCACCTGTGGAACGGTCGTTAAGACACTAACAGCTTACAGACTGTAGGCAATTAAGGTCACAGTTATGAATACTTAGGACACTAAAGAGGCCTTTCTACTGACTCTGGAAAAATGCCAAAAGAAAGATGCCCAGGGTCGTTGCTCATCTGCGTGAACTTGCCTTAGGCATGCTGCAAGGAGGCACGAGGACTGCAGATGTGGCCAGGGCAATACATTGCAATGTCCATACTGTGAGACGTCTAAGTCGGTGTTACAGGGAGACAGGACGGACTGCTGATCGTCCTCGCAGTGGCAGACTGTGTAACAATGCCTGCACAGGATCGGTACATCCGAACATCACACCTGCGGTACAGGATGGCAACAGCAACTGCCCGAGTTACACCAGGACACGCACAATCCCTCTATCAGTGCTCAGACTGTCCGCAATAGGCTGGGAGAGGCTAGATTGAGGGCTTGTAGTCCTGTTGTAAGGCAGGACATCACCGGCAACAACGTCATCTATGGGCACAAACCCACCGTCGCTGGCAAATCTGATGCAGTCCATGAGGAGGAGATGCACTGCAGTACTTAATGCAGCTGGTGGCCACACCAGATACTGACTGTTACTTTTGATTTTGATCGCCCGTTTATTCAGCGACACATTCTATTTCTGTTAATCACATTTCTGTGGAACTTGTTCAGTTTGTCTCAGTTGTTGAATCTGGTTATGTTCATCCAAATATTTACATGTTAAGTTTGCTGAAGTCAAATGCAGTTGAGAGTGAGAGGATGTTTTCTTTTTTTGCTGAGTTTACATTAATTTGTGTGTTATTAGTTTAAGCACACTGTGTTTGCTTATTGTTGTGACTTCGATTAAGAACAGATCAAATTTTATGACCAATTTATGCAGAAGTTCTGGTAATTCCAAAAGGTTCACATACTTTTTCTTGCCAGTGTAAACACAACATAAAAAAAAATGTTGGTCCCAAATTTCATGAGTTGAAATAAAATTACCCAGAAATGTTCCACAAAAAGCTTATTTCTCTCAAATTTTGTGCACAAATTTGTTTACAACCGTTGATCATATTTAAATGAACCCTCCGAACTCAAAGTGGATGTATAATAACTCGACACATGTAGAGTGTTATTAAAGCAGAAACTGCCCCCCCCCCCCCAAAATTAATTGCATCAAAGCATGGTGAGGAGGGCTTGGAGGTCTTTGTTCAAATGTGCGTTCTCTAGCTATAGTCTTCTGTCAAGTGCTTCCCCTACAGTTGTTGTAAAGCTAAGGAGAGTAGGTTCTTGCAAATATAACTTTTTGTTTGGCTGAATGTGTTTTCTAGTAAGTTACCTTTTTCTATTCCATAGGAGAAATTCAAGTTACAAGTTTTTAAACTGCATGAGCGATCAATTGGTGGCGAGACAGAAAACAACTTCAGTTTAGTTTCCCTAGATATCTTTTTTCTCAGGCGGGGCATTTAACCCCGTGATGGGACATCCATGGCTGCCCAACACTACAATAACAATTGGAACCATTATTATTTTGGCTTGAGGGCAAATGCGTTTGGTGGGTTGCGTTCCCTGGAGACATGGTTGGGGAAACATTATCACTCAAGGATTTTTTTCAGCTGTGGTTGCAAAAAGTGTGGGGGTCCTCTTGGCTAATTTCTTGCAAATCTACTAGGGCTGGGAATTGCCAGGGACATCGCCATACAATATTATCATGATAATTACAGTGCATTCAGAAATTATTCAGACCCCTTCCTTTTTCCCACATTTTGTTACTTTACAGCCTTATTAAATAAATAAAACATCTCATCAATCTACACACAATACCCCATAATGACAAAGCAAAAACAGGTTTTTAGAAATGTTTACAAATGTGTGTGTGGTGTGTGTATGTGTATATGTATGAAAATATGTGTGGTACATGATTTGGAAAGGCACACACCTGTCTATATATGGTAATTTCAGAGCAAAAACCAAGCCATGAGGTCAACGGAATTGTCCGTAGCGCTCCGAGACAAGATTGCGTCGAGGCACAGATCTGGGGAATGGTACCAAAACATTTCTGCAACATTGAAGGTCACCAAGAACACAGTGGCCTCCATCATTCTTAAATAGAAGAAGTTTGGAATCACCAAGACTCTGGCCGCCTGGTAAACTGAGCAATCGATGGAAAAGGGCCTTGGTCAAGGAGGTGACCAAGAACCCGATGGTCACTCTGACAGACCTCTAGAGGTCCTCTGTAAAGATGGGAGAACCTTCCAGAAGGACAACCATCTCGGCAGCACTCCACCAATCAGGCCTTTATGGTAGAGTGGCCAGATGGAAGCCACTCCTCAGTAAAAGGCTCATGACAGCCAGCTTGGAGTTTGCTAAAAGGCACCCGAAGGACTCTCAGACCATGAGAAACAAGATTCTCTTGTCTGATGAAACCAAGATTGAACTGTTTGGCCTGAATGCCAAGCGTCATGTCTGGAGGAAACCTGGCACCATCCCTACGGTGAAGCATGGTGGTGGCAGCATCATGCTGTGGGAATGTATTTCAGCGGCAGGGACTGGGAGACTAGTCAGGATCGAGGGAAAGATGAACGAAGCAAAGTACAGAGAGATCCTTGATGAAAACCTGCACCAGAGCGATCAGTGCTGGAAGTCCCGCCTCTCCCATCTCATTATTGTTTTTTAGGACCATTCACCCACGTTGGTGATTGAAAGATGACCTGAGGTCCACACTCCAGTTGGTGGTGTTAATGCACTTTATAGATGGTTGCCCACTGCCATAGAAAGTCTGAAGGAGAGATTACTAGAAATGGACTCTGTTTACCCTTTTATCTGTGGTTTAATTGTCGAAGTAGAGGACCTTGTGCATTTCAGGTAGAATAACAACCCAATGTTTATATCCCAGGATAAATTAGCTAGCAACTGCAAGCTAGCGAGCTAAATTGCCATAACTGTTTAATGCTTTTTAACCTGTCCCCAAATTAGTATATTTGGTTCAGAGTTCGTTGTTGATATTTCAACCTGCCTGTCCCGATCGCGTCTAGTGTGGATGGACAAAATCAGCATGTGCTCACGTGGACGAGCGGTGTGTTCAGCATGTTATGCCAGCTAAATAAGGATGAATTTAGTACTTGCCATGTCAATAAAAATACATGCTGGCATCTTGGGAGCACTATTAAAAGAAAAGACCCCACAGTTTGATACTTCAGTTTGCAACGTTGACCCCATAAATGTTTTTTTATTTTTTTACTTTCATAGGGCTAATTGTTGATTAAACATGTTTTATAGAATCCCATAAAGATGTTAAACTGAAGGCCCCTCTCAAATATCTGCTTTGAAATATCAGACATTGGTTTCTGATGTGCCCTCAGAAAAGGAGCTGGTGTTTCCCATTGTTCTGTATTTGCTATCTGTCCTCTTCCCTTTCAGGGCGAGGTAGTCTACAAAACATCCTTTTGAATCATGCTGGCAGCTGTTTTTTAAATATTTTTTACGTGTCGTCTCCGCTGACTGTTTCAGGCGCTCTCGCCCCGACTATCATACCAGCCCAATCTCAAAATGCTGCTTTGACAGTTACAAAACACATAGGGAAACAATAATTACTGCTTTTGTTCTAAATGGTGGATTTGTTCGGTGCACCTAGCCATCTCCAGTGCTAATAGCACACTGAGCCACCTTAACTCTCCGTAAGTCTTTCCGGTTCCATGTGAAACCCTCACTTATTTGTTCCTCTTCTTTCACAGCCATAATGTAAATGACAGCGATCAGAACTTGAAACTTCACTCAGGAAATGACAGGACTACCCATACGGTGTTTCCCAGAACAATATATTCACTTCAGACGTGAATGCCATGTTCCCTGGAGCAATTTCCAAGGCGGCAAACACCCTAAGAAATCAAAGTTTAAACTGTTTTGCTATGGGATTTACAAGTATGGACGAGCAGGTCCTCAGCATGTCAGTACAGTTGTGTCGAGAGTTTTGGTGTTAGTTGACTCTTTCATATCCCAGTTCTATGACGATTCAGGAGAAAATAGCAATATTTTAGGCTATGTTTGCATAATCATGATCCCTTCATGGGCGGCAGGTAGCCTAGCGGTTAGCGCGTTTGGCCAGTAACCAAGAGGTTGCTACTTTGAATCCCTGAGCTGACAAGATGAAAATGAATCTTTGCTGTTGAGCAGTTAATTGCTCCAAGTTCACGGTGGCCATGAACCAACTCTCCGAGGATGTCTCAGGGGGAGTTTGCATGTGCAAAAACACATCCAATTCACACATGCGTGTTAGTACACAATTGTACTTGGGCCAAGCTTCCTGCCATCCAGGACCTATATAATAGTCAGACTCCAGTCACGCAAGTCCTAGATGGTTATCTCTGCTACCGCATGGCAAGGTACTGGTGCGCCGAGTCTAGAACCGAAAGGCTCCTTAACAGCTTCTACCCCCAAGCCATAAGACTGAAAAACAATTAATCAACTGGCCACTGGACTATTTACATTGTCAAGTAATTATTTTAGTCAAAGTATGATATAATTGGACCTGAAGTGCCAAATCCGACCTGCCCACTTTGTGCAAGTCCGAACTTTGTGCAAGTCCGAATTGCCCACTTCGTGCAAATCTGAGTGAATGCGATGTCTATTCCTATGAAATTACATTTCAAATTTACAGCCTACCTTTTTTTGTTTCAGGGCTAAATTTTATTTTAATGTCAACACCCACCAGCATGGCATTGTTTATTACATCAGAACCGCTGCAAAGTGATGACTAAGATGCGCCAAACAGCCTTTTGTACAAGAAAATATCAATCCAATTGATAATTTCTCAATTTTCACATTTTGTTTTAGCTAGTCTGTATTGAAAAAAATTCCCTAAATCAATGCTTATGAAAAATCCAGCTCTGTAACCAGCCATAGCTAATGCTTTGAATATAGTGTATAAAAAAATGCATTTTGAAAATCAATTCAAAATGCAATTACAATAACAAATTAAGTTAGCTAAATGTAGGCTACAATAAGCAACCGACAGGTAGGCTGTTAAATCTGTTGTAGACCAGGACGGGGTGCGCAGCAAAATGGCTTCAGCTAGCCTAGCTAGCTATCTTAGCTTGCTACTTTACATCAATTTGTTGCAGTGAAGACAGGCACTGCCAGGTGGGATGATAGGTAACCTATGGCAGTTACAAGTTTGCCTAACTAGGACAAGTCAGTGGCTACTTTTTCCTCTCCATCCCGTGTCACACACACCTCTGGCCCCTGCCCATCCCCCGCTCTGCTGTATGCGCACCGTCTCTCCCATGTCGTGCAGGCTGCACAGCAAACGAGTGTCCCAAGTTTAAACAAAGTTACAGAAAACGGATATCTGGAGAAAAGTCTAATTCGAATAGTGAAATGTATTTAAAATGCCCATCCCTAGGCTATGCCCCTCCTCCTCTTATCTGACTGACCATCAAGATGGGCATTCTTTTCAAAATATCCCAAATTCCTCCCATTCATCCATCTTTCAGGAGCATCAGTCTCCGTAGATGGTTCTCTGGTCTCGCTCACAAGTCTCACGCATGGGGGAGTGAAAGACAGTTTTCCCCTGGGTAGGGGAGATTAACATCAAGTGCACTGGGACAGAAAGGGGATTTGTCGAGTCCTTTAACTCGTCCTCTGGTCTCTTGACGGATGCCCGAAATGGGGGTTGTGGGTTGGAATTGAGTGAAACACATTTTTTTTCTTCTCAAATGTTAACAAAAACCAAAAGGTGTTGAGGATTCACCTCCCTTTTTAGAATTGATTATCAATGGACCATATTGGCTACAAGGTGCTTCAAGGAGGCACAGGGACGGGATTGGAAGGGCTCCTCTTTCATGAAAAGCCAGTTTCAGGACATGATGCCAAAGAGACAATGAATGCCCCTGCACAGAGGCTGCTAATGTCTAGTTTGTGAAACAAGAGTGGGGTGTACAATGAAGGAAGCCCTCTATTCACTTGGGCCGGCGTGAGCCAGATGGCGCAGTGCCATTCGTTGAGATACGCAGAGAGGATGAGAAGTGAAAAGGACTTATGCCAACCGTAGGGTCGTTAAAGCATTTCGAGAGCCAGTGAAAGATTTGCAGGGCCATTTTTTTGACCCTAGCTAGTGGCATTATCCATGATGCATGAGTGGGAGCTCCAGCAGTCTGGACATGTCAGCATTACCCTCTCTCTTTATTGGCCTATTGGTGGAAACATCCAATGATGCTCCATTTGGTGCCCCGTCGGTAACAAGCGAACAGAGGCGAATCGTGTGGTTTCACAATGAGTTTCCAGCCACATATATATATATATATATTTCTATCCCATATAGAACCCAACATTTTCGTTTACGTTTTAGTCATTTAGCAGACGTTCTATCCAGAGCCCCTTACAGAAGCAATTATGGTTAAGTGCCTTGCTCAAGGGCACACCAACAGATTGTTTACCTAGTCGGCTTGGGAATTCAAAACAGCGACCTTTCTCTTCCTCCCCTACTAAGTGAAAGAATTACCTGGCAATGCCGTACCACGCCTCGGGCAGAGGATAGCTGTCGACATTATCAGGTGCTATGCATGAAATTGTCTTTTTGTGACGGCAAACATCTCCCGCTCAGTCCATAATAAATCTTTGCCTGCCCCAGAATGTCTGCCTGCCTTTTACCTTGAAATTCAATGCTTCCTTCTTAATTTCACACTAGGGTTGGGCGATGTCAACCTTTGTCCTATCGTGATTATGTACCAATAAGAATTGTGATATACGATGCTATTGCCCCAAGCACGACATCGAGTGCAACTGGACCATGTCGAAAGATAATGTTGAAAGCCCAGGCAGAGGCTAAGTGCAGTCAATAGCAAATATTTCCTAATATTCCTTTCCGGCGGAGGGGCTGAACGTGTGTGTGTGTGTGTGTGTGTGTTTTTGTTAGGGTTGGACAGCATCCATGCTTTTTATACTGTCATACAGTTTCTGTATCATGACGCACTAAACAATTTAGACAACAGATCTTGATTCAGGAGGGGATTGAATGCATAGAATTAGGAATTAAAAATACTAAGAGTAATTTAATAGGATCTCTATTTAAATGTCTCTGCTGTAACCAAGAGGCTTGATCTTGAGATCGTACCACTTAGCTAGCAAGTTAACCAACCAAATGCATAGCTATAATTTGACATCTTAGATTTCTTATTTATACTTAGGTATAAGAAGTGGCGTAGCGCACGTGCTAACAGAATTGTAAATCATACCTTCTGTATTTCGAAATACACCGGTATATGGTATATCGCCCAAGCCTAGTCTGTGTCACGCGCACATGATGGTGCAGTGACTGTCTGATGAGGAACGGGCTGTCTTACCGTAGTGAGCTAGGTTAAAGGCCTACATCATAGGCTGTATAGAAGCAGTCTACTGCCCAGAACTGGATAATAATTTCTTTAGTTGCTTCATAAAATAATATAAAAATAAATAGTTTGTTCTATTGCTCATAAATCTGTGATTAACAATAGGCTGTAGACTTTCTTATTTTTGAAAGCCACAATAACTTTGGGACAACATTTTCATGGGCTATAATGTTTAGGAAATAAGCTACTGTTCATAACTTTTTAAGTTGTCTTAAAACTTTTATGAGAGGCCTAGTAGGATAGGCTATTGGCCCTTTTGGTTTTCAACCTTGCAGGTATTTTCCAAACCCATATGGATCATTTATTTCTTAAAAAGCTTGATTAAACTTGTCATTAGATTTTTCTATAGGCTGTTTTTGTTTGTTCTCTCTCATTATTACTCGTATGGCGACCTGACGTGTCTAGGTTATTAAAATAACTTTTTGAGACGGAACTCCGTTACATTCGTTGTTTGATCGGCGGAAAGACATGCATAAAACGATGACTCGTAGCCTTCAGTCATATTCATAGCCTATCAATGGAGAGAGAGAAGGGAATATAGGCTACATTTTTTTCCCACAATAGTTAAGGCGTGTCCGTTAATAAAAATAAATAGTTTTAGGCTATAGCCTAATGCCCATGCATCTGACAGAGTGAGACAGAGAAACAATATTTTCTGACTGGACATATATTGTGCTTCTTTGGTGGAATTAAATTCCTACATTCCTTTCGTGTTCTGTAGGCTATATAGCATATTTGTTGAAATACGCTATAGCTAATAGGAATAGGCAAATTACTCGGAATGTCACTTGTGCACTACAAGACAATTCAAATAGGCTAAACCATTGTCTGTCATATAATGTCGTCACCATCAACCATGGCTGTCAATAATCGTCAGTAGACGATGCTATCATAACATTGCCCTTTCTATGTCACACAAACTAAAAAGCAGTCCAAATATTCAGTCCAACTTAGTTATGCTATATTATACTCCTTAGAGCTGTATAATGTCTATCACCCATGGCTGATAAGATAATTCAGTGATTCAAGTCACATTTCCCTACTTTTTACAAAAAGATAACATAGCAAGTGTGGATATGTAGTGCCTTCAGAAAGTATTCACACCCCTTACAAAGTGGGATTAAAATAGATGTAATTGTCTTTTTTTGTCATCGATCTATAGAAAATACTCTGTCAATGTGAAATAAATTCTATTTTTTAATTAATGGAATATAAAACGCTACACCCGCAATAACGTCTGCTAAACACATGTATGTGACGAATAAAATTTGATTTAATTTTCCCGTTATTCTTTATTCAAAATTATTATTAAATTATTCAAGCTCTGTCAAGTTGGTAGTTGATCATTGTCAGACAGACATTTTCAAGTCTTGCCATAGATTATCAAGCCAATTTAGGTCAAAATTGTAAATAGGCCTCTCGGGAACATTCAATGTCGTCTTGGTAAGCAACTCCAGTGGTATATTTGCTCTGAACATAACACTTTGTTGATCCATCCTCAGTCTCCTATCACAGCGATTAAACTCTAACTGTTTTATATCACCATTGGCCTCATGGTGAAATCCCTGAGCGGTTTCCTTCCTCTCTGGCAACTCAGTTAGGAAGGGCGTCTGTATCTTTAGTCACTGTGTATTGATACACCATTCTCAAATGGATATCCAATGTAGTATTGCCATCATAATCAAGCTGCAGATGTCAGTTCTACATTCCCACCTGTACCCCAACAAATCTACCTTCTCAGAGTCTTAGATATTGCCAGTGACTACCAGTCTCTGAGTTCGCTCTCCCCTGAGATCAAGAGTAGCCACTATTTTCAAAAGTCCCTCATGGATTAACATGCCTTTGCCCACAGGGGGACAATGAGAAGCTGGCACCCTTCCTCAGTCTTGGACCGGACTAATTTAGGGCCTGATTTTTCTTCCTGATGAATGCTCCTTTTGTCCCTCATTTTTCCTCCTGTGTACCCGGGCCTCTGGTTTAGCCACAGGCCGAACGCCATCTCCTTCAAGCAATTTTCCTCTCATTACAGTTTATTAAAATATATAATTTGAATGTAGTCTTAATTTTGGCTCGTGGGCTATTTTTGAAGGTGTGCCGACGCTATGGGGGCTGTCTTCCATCAACACTCTAAGGACACTGACTTTTTTGTGTTGCTTGAATATGTGAGAAAAAGGTCACGGTACGCCCATAAATCCACAAGTATTAGATGTCTTTGACAGTCCGTAACCAGACAACAACAATTATCACATAGTAATGAGCAATGGCACTCACTGTGCCCTAGAATGTGGTGCCAGCTTTTAGCCAGCCGCAGATTCATGGACTCTTGAGATTTTTCCTCTCAAATACATTTTCATTGGGCGAACTGAAAAAATATAATCTCTTTCTTTCACTCATGTCTTTCGTTGGTTTCTCACTTTGGGATCTGTATTGTGCCTGAGCCCTCTTACACAAACTATGGTTTGCTCTGATGAAAATAGCTTTTTTTTTTCTTCGTCATGGTCAAATCTACTGTCAAAGTCCTGATATGCATTGACATGATCTTGACATTCAGAGCAAAGCTGAAATGCAACACTCAAGTGAGGGCCTCGCTATTTCTAAGCATTGCAAAAGGACAAAGAGCTGGGCTGACCATGGAGTTATCTAACAGACAGTGTTTCCCTCAGACCTGGGCAGCACTCGAAATTAGATTTGCATGCACATTCTTTCCCGACGAATCCTTCCCCCCCCTTCAATGAAGAATCTTATTTGCTTTTGCATTCAAAAGCATCAAGCACAAACCATTTATCCCCGAAGTTGGATAATGTGCATATCTGTGTGTGCTTTTGCTAGCCGCTTTGTAAATGTTAGACTTGCACAGGCAGGTAGAATATGTGCATACTTAATGAGTGTCTTTTTGTATTTGTCTTATGGCATAATCAAAGCACACGTGACATTTGGTAATGGGTGATGCAGTAACTAAGGCTTTTGTTTAAATCTTTCTACCACATTCCGGTACTTTCAATCAGGGATATCTTAAGAGACGCTTGCTTACCATATGCACAGAGTCTAACTCAAAACCTTCAATTTTGCAACAGAACATGTCATTGCCTGTCATTTATGTTAGTTTCAAAGGTCATTGGCTTTTTGTGTGATGCAATCTTTACAAGATTAAGTCAAACGGCTGTAGTTAAAGTAAGTAAAGGAGGCCAGAATGCAGAGCAAACAGGGCTCTAATCTCAGTGTCATAATTAGAAGGGTTGGAAATTACAGACAGACCCTTTAGCCTGTATGTGTTTTCTTAATTTCACCTAACAGTATTTCATCTGAACATATTATATACAGTTGAAGTCGGAAGTTTGCATACACCTTAGCCAAAATAATTTAAACTCAGTTTTTCCCAATTCCTGACATTTAATCGTAGTAAAAATTCCCTGTTTTAGGTCAGTGAGGATCACCACTTTTATTTTAAGAATGTGAAATGTCAGAATAATAGTAGAGAGAAGGATTTATTTCAGCTTTTATTTCTTTCAGCACATTCCCAGTGGGTCAGAAGTTTACATGCACTCAATTAGTATTTGGTAGCATTGCCTTTAAATTGTTTAACTTGGGTCAAACGTTTCTGGTAGCCTTCCACAAGCTTCCCACAATAAGTTGGGTGAATTTTGTCCCATTCCTCCTGACAGAGCTGGTGTAACTGAATCAGATTTGTAGGCCTCCTTTAACGCTCACACACTTTCAGTTCTGCCCACAAATTTACTATGTGATTGAGGTCAGGGCTTTGTGATGGCCACTCCAATACCTTGACTTTGTTGTCCTTAAGCCATTTTGCCACAACTTTGCTTGGGGTCATTGTCCATTTGGAAGACCCATTTGCGACCAAGCTTTAACTTCCTGACTGATGTCTTGAGATGTTGCTTCAATATATCCACATAATTTCCCTAACTCATGATGCCATCAATTTTGTGAGGTTCACAAGTCCCTCATACAACAAAGCACCCCCACAACATGATTCTGCCACTCCCGTGCTTCACGGTTGGGATGGTGTTCTTTGGCTTGCAAGCCTCCCCCTTTTTCCTCCAAATATAACGATGGTCATTATGGCCAAACCAGTTATATATTTTTTCATCAGACTAGAGGACATTTCTCCAAAAAGTACATGTCCCCATGTGCTGCTGCAAACCTTAGTCTGGCTTTTTTATGGCGGTTTTGGAACAGTGGCTTCTTCCTTGCTGAGCAGCCTTTCAGGTTATGTCGATATAGGTCTCGTTTGACTGTGGATATAGATACTTTTGTACCTGCTTCGTCCAGCATCTTCATCAGGTCCTTTGCTGTTGTTCTGGGATTGATTTTCACTTTATGCACCAAAGTACATTCATCTCTAGGAGACAGAACACCTCTCCTTCCTGAGCAGTATGACGGCTGCGTGGTCTTGGCAGATTTCTTTTGATTTTCCCATGATGTCAAGCAAGGAGACACTGAGTTTGAAGGTAGGCCTTGAAATACATCCACAGGTACACCTCCAATAGACTCAATTGATGTCAATTAGCCTAACAGAAGCTTCTAAAGCCATGACATAATTTTCTGGAATTTTCCAATCAGTTTAAAGGGACAGTCAACTTAGTGTATGTATACTTCTGACCCACTGGAATTGTGATTCAGTGAATTATAAGTGAAATTATATGTCTGTAAACAATTTTGAGAAATTACTTGTGTCATGCACAAAGTAGATGTCGTAACCGACTTGCCAACTATAGTTTGTTAACCTCTCTGGGATATGTGGGATGCTAGCGTCCCACCTGGCCAAAAGCCAGGGGAAATGCAGAGCGCCAAATTCAAATAAATTACTATAAAAATCAAACTTTCATTAAATCACACATGCAAGATAGCAAATTAAAGCTACACTTGTTGTGAATCCAGCCAACATGTCAGATTTCAAAACGTATTTTTGTCGAAAGCAAACGATACTGTTTTCTGAGGATAGCAACATAGTAAACAAAGAGAGAAACCATATTTCAACCCTGCAGTAGCGACACAAAACGCAGAAATAAAAATATAATTCATGCCTTACCTTTGACGAGCTTCTTTTGTTGGCACTCCAATATGTCCCATAAACATCACAAATGGTCCTTTTGTTCAATTAATTCCATCGATATATATATATATATATATTTATTTATTTATTTATTTGGCGCGTTTGATCCAGAACAACACCGGTTCCAAATTGCTCAACGTGACTACAAAATATCTCAAAAGTTACCTGGAGACTTTGCCAAAACATTTCAAACTACTTTTGTAATACAACTTTGGGTATTTTTTTACGTAAAAATTCAATAAAATTGAAGATACAGGAAGAAAACAAACTGAAGCATGCTTTCTGGTCACGCGCCTCTATCTAACAGTACACTCCAATTGACCCTCGTTCAAGATTGCCGTACTTCTTCATTACACAAAGGAATAACCTCAACCAATTTCTAAACGCTGTTGACATCCAGTCGAACTGCAATAGGAAGGAACTGCAAGAAGAATAGGAACTGCAAGAAGGTCCCTTAGAAATCTGGATTCCCAATGAAAACCCATTGAAAAGAGTGACCTCAAAAAAAAAAATACTAATCTGAATGGTTTGTCCTCAGGGTTTCGCCTACTAAATAAGTTCTGTTATACTCACAGACATGATTCAAACAGTTTTAGAAACTTCAGAGTGTTTTCTATCCAAACATACTAATAATATGCATATCTTATCTTCTGGGAATTTGTTGTATTTTGGCATGCATTTCATCCGGACGTGAAAATACTGCCCCCTGTCACCAAGAAGTTAACAAGACATTTGTGGAGTGGTTGAAAAACAAGTTTTAATGACTCCAACCAAAGTGTATGTAAACTTCTGACTTCAACTGTAGTTCACCTTTCTGTTTCATCTCCCAATTACAACTTTTAAAAAGACAATGTGGCAGACTGGATGTGTCAATGTGTCTACAGTTTTGCTTTTGTCTGAGCAAGGGGTCGTCATTACTTGCATTCTGTCTTTTAGTGCCGTTCTGTTATTAGGCACATTCAGTATAAACATTGTAGTACTAAATATTTATGAATGCCAAATAGCAAACCATTTTAGTTGACAAAGTTGTTATTGGTTTTGAGCTTAACCAAATATGCTAAGAGGTCCAATGTTAAGATGAAGAAACTTCTTAGTTTTCTGTTACACAGCTAAACTCTCAGATTTCTGGGTGTGTGGCATTGAAAAATCTATTTCAAATGAGCTGAATCATTTGGTGAGTTTCGCCTTAACCACTGAATTTATATTATTGACAGCTGCAATGGTAGTCTTAAAGGGAGTTTACCCAAATAACAAAATTCCTTACCCTGAAAGCAGTGTATGGACAAGAAGAGACTTCAATCCACACTTTGTGTTTTAACCAAGCCACTGTCATCAACCACTAGTGCTGAGCTATTAGTGCTTTTTGAGGTCGGTTTGATTATAATTTTTTTTTTAAATGTTTTCGGTTTAGATTATTTAGTTTTTTTTTTTTTAGCTTTTATAGGAAAAATCCAAAGCCCAGGATAGTGAACATAGCCAAAACATTGAAAATATTATATTGTTACTGTCAGGTCCACATTGGGTAGACATCAATAGAAAAATATGAAATTACTATGAAATAATAATAATATATTTCAGTTTTTTATATTACTTAGGTTTTTATTTGATTACTATTTTTAATTCCTTAAAATAATCATCTCATCTCTGCTCAGGCAGTAGCAGTCAGCCAGCCAAGCCATCTTATGTGCTCCCCCATACTGTACTGTCTTCAGTTATCCTATTTAGCTCGCCTGCTTAAGTATGCTGCAGAGCTTTTAGACAATCATTGTACTAGTTCTTCAAAGTAGATAAAATATACTTTTACAAACTGTCCTCGTCCCTCTCGTAGTGTTTTGTACATTCCTCTCTCTGTGTGCAGGGGTAAAAGTGTATCCGTATCTGTGCCCTAACAATGAGTATCGTGGTCTCAAAGGGGGGAAGGCAGACGACAATTAGGTTGTTTAATAACCAAACCAGCACCCCCCCTCCCTCCCCACTCTCAGCACTACCAACCACTAACTGAAGTACTAAATATATATATATATATATATATATATATTTTTTACATGTATCTGATATTAGCATGTTTTATATTATGCCTAAATTACCTCTGAACGTATTTATATAGCTCAATCTCGTTGTTCTAGGAAGCCTCTGAAAGCGGACTTAATAGTTGAGTTGAGTTAACTATCTGATGCCTATCAATTGTCAAATATTAAAATACCTGGTAATTGATTGCAGTTGTATATGAGTGTACATGGGTTATCATTCATCATAGAACATAACAGGAAATACAGGTCCCCTGACCACGCTGGGCCAATTGTGGGCCGCCCAATCACGGCCGGTTGTGACACAGCCTCTAGAACTGAGACGCAGTGCCTTAGACCGCTCTGCCACTAGACCGCTCTGCCACCCCCCCCCCCCCCCCCCCATCATTGTAAATAAGAATTTGTTCATAACTGACTAGTTAAATAAAGGTTAAATAAAAATGTCATCTTTAGCCTAAAACTGCATTGCTTCCCAATGAGTGTTAGTGGAGGACCACACACCATATCCGCTCGTGAGTAAATTTCACAACCCAGACGACTTTTATCTGCAACAAGTAATTTTGATGGAAACATCTTTGGTGGGAAAATCCACATTGTTTTTATGCAGATTCTTTTAAATATTTGCATGAAAATCTGTTGCCAATTGGAGGGAAACCTAGTTACAACCATTCATTGACATTCATCACATTAGTGAAATAAGTCTAAACCACTTTTTCTCACTGCCAGTGGAATTCTGTGGTCTGGTTGCGCAGCGCGGCCTCACCTTGTCAGGTGGCAGGGATTAGCAGTGTAATTAGAACGCTCTTCTCAAAGTGACAATGGCTGGGTCTGTTTCCGCTGCTATCTGCTTAGGTGTTCAGCTGAGCTGCCCCACAAACCACAACCCCTGTACAGTGCAATGTCCCTAATGCACCATTGTCAAGGAAAATGAACTCTGATTATGAACATTTCTTTTTCCTCGTCCGGGAGTTCAAGACGTTTATGGGAATAATAGGATCTTCTTGTCCCATTTTAATAATTGTTTTGCACTAAATGATTCAGCATTTTGTGACTAGCATAGAGCCTCTCACTCTTTCTTCTCTGGAAGTATAAACTTGGAAGCTTACCTCTCTGAAAGGCCCCTTAGTCTCTATATTTGAATCAGCCTTTTTTTCCTTGTTGCCAAGGCCGTGGTGAGTCTGTATTTTTTAACAGAAGCTGAGTAAGGGATGGGCAACAGTGGGTCCAGTTGGGGGTGTGTGGAGAGGGTTCAAGTGTACAAGATGTGTGAACCTTGTTGATGGTCCTCCTCCTGTTCAGTGTTCCCCTGCTCCAATTGTTGGTCCATTTTGATTGTTCTTGTCACAGTATCATCCTACATTGGGTTTTTCTGTCCTTTAGGTACGCCATGGATGACTGTTCAAAGCCACCCATTAAACAAAGTCAAATTTTTTGTTAGGTCTGTCCTCTTCACCTGTTATGAATGTTGTTTTAGATTACTACTTTGGCAGACCATTGTATATTTAACCTGACGTCTGATGAACGCTTGCAGACATGATTTATTATATGCAGTAACGTAAAACATTTTTGTTTTCATCAACTCAAGAGTGACGTTGCCCTCCATAGATTATTTTGCTGTTAGACAATGCCCTCGTAGAGGATGTGTTGAGAAATTGGTTCTATGAAGACCCCATAAAATATTTAAGGTAGCCAGTCTTCATTACTTGTGTGGAATTCACCCCCTGCGAGTTTATGGTCGCCGAGTCTTTGTAGGTGGGATCTCGATGGAAATCCCTTAGTGTATTTGTAGCCCATTACACAAGGTTTTAATGAAGATTGTTACTCTTGTACCACTCTGGTTACAATGCATGATTAACCTAAAATCATGGGTTTGGTTGAGTGAACAAGACAAGGTGGTTTGTTATATGCTCCATCCGAGTAGGATAGTTGGCAGATGGGGACATTTTGGGGATTTTTCTTGGGACATTTCTTGGTCTGTTTAATCACTGCTAAGCTACTGTGCCTTTTTAACACGGGTACATTTCCACAATTTCCAACTCCCAAGACATTGGATAAGTCTCCACTTGCCCACTACCTCACACAAAATCCATCTCACATAAAGACATCACTCTTTGGAATTTGTTGGGGTGAATCTCCATGGAAGCATTTACCACAATGTGATCCGAATTGCTCTGCAACAAGATCACGTTGACCGATAACAATGGTAAGCTGATATTCCTTGAGCCCTGTCTAGAAAGCATGGCCCAAGGGGAAAGAAGGAATTCCCTAGCCTTGCAGTCTATCCTCCCTTCTCAGTTAAACTCCTCCAACCCCTACAGTCTCTTGCCTTTAGGCTGACTGCCAGCGTCACAGGCCATCGAGATCACAAAAGGGGATGTGGAGGAACTCTCCCTAAAGGCATGTTTTGGTTCGGTTGGCGCCTAGCCAAAAACCAAATGAGTGTGCTCACATACCTTAGACTTTTGCTTGGTAAAACCTTTGCTTGAAAACTTAAAAAAAGTGACAGTAGTACTGTTTGTCCATCTTGAGACGCCATAGCCAGTATACACTTAATCTAGGATAACTCAAGAAATCTGTCATTAATTTTTGTGTTTGCAGAGGAGATCTAACTAGGATGTTTAGTGCAGTATTTCTCAGGTGAAAAAAATAGCATGAAAACGAGTCGTCTGTGGTTGAATGACAACAAACACTTAATTGAAGAATCCCTACTTTTGACCAATCACTGACAAAGGGGCATAGACTTCTGCTTCCGAATTCAGGCTTGCCGTGCGAAAATATGTTTTTGTGCATGAACAGCTTGGAAAAAAACTTGCCGAAGGCCAGAAGAATCAAAAACATCACTAAATATTATCATAATATATGCACCAACTATTTTGGATGGGGGCGGGGGGGACTGGCTGCTTTCCAAGAGATTTATACCTCATTGGCAAATCACAGTTATGTGAAAGTACACTGGCAGCAAATTGCTTCTTAATTAACTCAGCAGAGAGGATATCGGGCCGGTGGTAGCAAGGGGGAGGGCGATTGGAGATGTTGACTCCGATCAGTGTGTGGGGAGGAGGGGGACGTCTGGCTGTTAGCAGACGACTGTAGGGGGAATGCGATACATTTACAGTGAGGGCACTGCCTTTACCATATCAGATTCAGCAGGAGGCTCTGGTGCATAAGTGTCCATTTTATCTAAAGTTTTCAAGTAGGCTGTTAATACTTGATACTCCGATAGTAACTGTGATTTCTCTCAAAGCGCACTAAATACCAAAAAGCAGCGATGACACCCCATGAGTGATGGCCTCTGTAGGGGTACTATTTCAAAGTTGGCCGTGTGCTCCATATTGACTTACAGGGAGTATAATGGCATGCACTACTTTAAAAAAAATTGTATTCTGCTTAGGTTAGTTCATTCTGAAGTGAGTCTAGACTACCACGAGGCTTAAAGCACAACAGTTCAAGCAGCCATGGAATAAGTATGTGTACGTAGCTTACCTGCTGGTTTCAAACTTAAAATAGGGTATATTGCATATGATATGGGTAATCCATGTATAGTGCAGCACTTGCATGTTTTTTGTCATGTCATTCATGGACTGTCGTTATTGTTAGTGGAGTTATGGTTTTGTTCTATAAAGTAGAGGTCGACCGATTTTAATTAGGGCTGATTTTTCAAGTTTTCATACAGATTATGGCCGATTACATTGCACTCCACGAGGAAACTACGTGGCAGGCTGACCACCTGTAATGCGAGTGCAGCAAGGAGCCAAGGTAAGTTGCTAGCTAGTATTAAACTTATCTTATAAAAAACAATCAATCTTCACATAATCACTAGTTAACTACACATGGTTGATGATATTACAAGGTTAACTAGCTTGTCCTGCGTTGCATATAATCAATGCGGTGCCTGTTAATTTATCATCGAATCACGGCCTACTTCGGCAAATGGGGGATCAAATCAAATGTATTTGTAAAACCCTTCTTACATCAGCTGATATCTGAAAGTGCTGTACAGAAACCCAGCCTAAAACCTCAAACAGCAAGCAATGCAGGTGTAGAAGCACGGTGGCTAGGAAAAACTCCCTAGAAAGGCCAGAACCTAGAGAAGAACCAGGCTATGAGGGGTGGCCAGTCCTCTTCTGGCTGTGCCAGGTGGAGATTATAATAGAACATGGCCAAGATGTTCAAATGTTCATAAATGACCAGCAGGGTCAAATAATAATAATATGATTTAACAAAAGCGCATTTGCGAAAAGAGCACAATCGTTGCACAAATGTACCTAACCATAAACATCAATGCCTGCCTTAAAATCAATACACAGAAGTATATATTTTTTAAACCTGCATATTTAGTTAAAATAAATTCATGTTAGCAGATGATATTAACTAGGGAAATTGTCACTTCTCTTGCGTTCATTGCACGCAGAGTCAGCAACAGTTTGGGCCCGGCTCGCGAACTAATTTGCCAGAATTTTACATAATTTTGACATAATATTGAAGGTTGTGCAATGTAACAGCAATATTTAGACTCAGTGTTGCCGCCCGTTCAATAAAATATTGAACGGTTCCATATTTCACTGGAAGAATAAACGTTTTGTTTTCAAAATGATCGTTTCCGGATTTGACCATATTAATGACCAACGGCTCATATTTATGTGTTTATTATATTATAATTAAGTCTATGATTTGATAGAGCAGTCTGTCTGAGCGGTGGTTGGTGGCAGAAGGCTCGTAAGCATTCATTCAAACTTTACTGCGTTTGCCAGCAGCTCTTAGCAATGCTTGCTTCAATGCTGTTTATGACTTCAAGCCTATCAACTCCTGAGATTAGGCTGGCAAAACTAAAGGGCCTTTTAGAAAATCCAATAGTCAAAGGTATATGAAATACAAATGGTATAGAGAGATAGTCGACAAGTCATAATTCCTATAACTACAACCTAAAACTTAACTGGGAATCTTGAAGAATTGGGAATATTAAACCACCCGTTTTCACATGTTCTCATGTTCTGAGCAAGGAACTTAAACGTTAGCTTTTTTACATGGCACTTTTACGTTCTTCTCCAACACTGTGTTTTTGCATTATTTAAACCAAATTGAGCATGTTTCATTATTTGGGAATAAATATATTTTATTTATGTATTATAATAAGTTCAAATAAGTGTTCATTGTTAATTCAGTACTGGTGTAATTGTCATTATTACAAATATATTTATACAAATCATCCGATTTAATCGGTATCGGCTATTTTTGGTCCTGCAATAGTCCATATTGGTATCGGTGTTGAAAAATCCTAATTGGTTGACCTCTACTATTAAGTGCCACATCAGAATTGAACACAATTGTAATCAGAATTCGACAATCTTGCAGACAAATCAGAGATTACCAAATTAATCCATGTATTTTCCGGGTCCCATTGAAATAATTGTCTTTGAACGCCCCCCCCCCCCCCCCCAATATCAAAATGTCTCTTGTGCCGCATGCTTCTGTTGTTTTAGCTTTATACAGTGCCTTGTGAAAGTATTCGGCCCCCTTGAACTTTGCGACCTTTTGCCACATTTCAGGCTTCAAACATAAAGATATAAAACTGTATTTTTTTGTGAAGAATCAACAACAAGTGGGACACAATCATGAAGTGGAACGACATTTATTGGATATTTCAAACTTTTTTAACAAATCAAAAACTGAAAAATTGGGCGTGCAAAATTATTCAGCCCCTTTACTTTCAGTGCAACAAACTCTCTCCAGAAGTTCAGTGAGAATCTCTGAATTATCCAATGTTGACCTAAATGACTAATGATGATAAATACAATCCACCTGTGTGTAATCAAGTCTCCGTATAAATGCACCTGCACTGTGATAGTCTCAGAGGTCCGTTAAAAGCGCAGAGAGCATCATGAAGAACAAGGAACACACCAGGCAGGTCCGAGATACTGTTGTGAAGAAGTTTAAAGCCGGATTTGGATACAAAAAGATTTCCCAAGCTTTAAACATCCCAAGGAGCACTGTGCAAGCGATAATATTGAAATGGAAGGAGTATCAGACCACTGCAAATCTACCAAGACCTGGCCGTCCCTCTAAACTTTCAGCTCATACAAGGAGAAGACTGATCAGAGATGCAGCCAAGAGGCCCATGATCACTCTGGATGAACTGCAGAGATCTACAGCTGAGGTGGGAGACTCTGTCCATAGGACAACAATCAGTCGTATATTGCACAAATCTGGCCTTTATGGAAGAGTGGCAAGAAGAAAGCCATTTCTTAAAGATATCCATAAAAAGTGTTGTTTAATGTTTGCCACAAGCCACCTGGGAGACACACCAAACATGTGGAAGAAGGTGCTCTGGTCAGATGAAACCAAAATTGAACTTTTTGGCAACAATGCAAAACGTTATGTTTGGCGTAAAAGCAACACAGCTGAACACACCATCCCCACTGTCAAACATGGTGATGGCAGCATCATGGTTTGGGCCTGCTTTTCTTCAGCAGGGACAGGGAAGATGGTTAAAATTGATGGGAAGATGGATGGAGCCAAATACAGGACCATTCTGGAAGAAAACCTGATGGAGTCTGCAAAAGACCTGAGACTGGGACGGAGATTTGTCTTCCAACAAGACAATGATCCAAAACATAAAGCAAAATCTACAATGGAATGGTTCAAAAATAAACATATCCAGGTGTTAGAATGGCCAAGTCAAAGTCCAGACCTGAATCCAATCGAGAATCTGTGGAAAGAACTGAAAACTGCTGTTCACAAATGTTCTCCATACAACCTCACTGAGCTCGAGCTGTTTTGCAAGGAGGAATGGGAAAAAATGTCAGTCTCTCGATGTGCAAAACTGATAGAGACATACCCCAAGCGACATACAGCTGTAATCGCAGCAAAAGGTGGCGCTACAAAGTATTAACTTAAGGGGGCTGAATAATTTTGCACGCCCAATTTTTCAGTTTTTGATTTGTTAAAAAAGTTTGAAATATCCAATAAATGTCGTTCCACTTCATGATTGTGTCCCACTAGTTGTTGATTCTTCACAAAAAAATACAGTTTTATATCTTTATGTTTGAAGCCTGAAATGTGGCAAAAGGTCGCAAAGTTCAAGGGGGCCGAATACTTTCGCAAGGCACTGTATGTATTCCCCAATGAATGTCGCCATTCTTGGTGGTGGAGGGAAAAAATAGGCCCCTCACACCCTTCTTCGCTTTTTACTCTATCCCTGTTCACCTTCCTCTGCCCCAAAATCTCTGCACAGAGTGATGAACAAGTCCCTTTATCTCCTCTTGATTCATCTCTGCTACCCTCCACTGAATTCCAATGGCCGTTAGCGTAGTGGCTAAAGTCCAGGCAAGAGGTCAGGCTGAAAGGCCGCTGCTAGGCCCACTAACCTCCCACACATCCAGTAGGGTCTCCTTAGTGAAGGGCCTGCGAGGAACGCTTCACACTAGACAATAGAGCCTGGGCTCAACTCTCTCACCACCAAGCTGGGCCCACTCAAGGAAGGGAGGAAGAGACTCTAATAAAGAGACTAAACTTAAGTGTCAGCGCATGGATTGTGTCTGGGTGGGTGGGCGCCCGCACATATTTTGCGGCCTATGTTGACCCCTTCTCTGCCATGTCACATCTTTGATGTTTGGGATGAAAGGATACCTTCCATACCATAAGCAATAGCTTCAGTCGGTTAAGGTACATTTCGTGTCCCCCACGCACCTGGACCCTTCCATTTACATGCAGGTTTGTCATAAAACATTACGCTGCAGGGATAGAGAGAGGGAGAAAGGCAACTGGTATTTGCTCAGCTAAGTGTTCCCCACCCAGAGCCTGAAAACCAATTATGTATCTCCAAGAAAAATAGCCTTGTTAAAATTTTTGGGCTAGGCTACTGTATATTGTCAGGTGACGCTTCTTATGACGCTTCTAGAGTCAACCAATGAAGGCATTTTATAAGATGTAATGCTTGCAATTGGCACATACATTTGTATTTTTGACTAATTAAATGTATACTTTTAGCCTGTGAATAATCTCCCATTGAGAGCCAAGGCAAACAATTCAGGAGATGTTGGCTTCTTTTAACAAATCTCATCACGGAAGAGGATGTTAATATTATTTCAGTATCCCGAGCTCTGAGTGTGTTGGCCTTATGTGGATATATTTATTTGAATTCCATACGTTAGCATTGGCGATAAGCATCCTCCATAAAAGGCACATTTCTCCAAGTTTACCTGGTTTATTTACCATGGCATCACTACGTTTGCAGTTTGCACTACCAAAGTTGGGAGAATTGTTTTTTACTATGACTTTTCCTAAATGGGTATGCATTTGTTGTGACACAATTCAAAGTAATATATTGCATTATCATGACTGAGTACCTACCAATTTAGAAAAATTGTTTTAATATTTCACTGACACATTTAAAAACTAAATGTAAATGCTTAAATGAAAAATTCTCATGTTTGCCATTTCATTTCCTTGTGACAGCATGAATTGTGACAAAGAAAATGAATTCTCAATTGCAATTGAGAATTCATTTTCCATACTCTGGTTTGACTGTCAACATTCAGATGCTCAATCTGAATATTTTGTTTCCTCATTACTTCTTTGCGTTGTTGTTTTCAATGTGTTAGACCAGTCAATCAAATACAGTGGGCAGGGTTTTGGTAACATGAGGTGGAAGAGGTTGGGCTTGCTAGCAATGTTCCCTCTAAGCTGCACACGTCCACGGCCGTGCACTTTCTCCAGGACTGACTCATATAAGAAATACCATGCCGCGCAGAGACGCAAGAGATTGAACTGTCCTGAGTTCGCTCCATTAGTTTGCACTATAGAGATGAATCTGAAAAATGTCAAGAACTTTTCTTCATGTGCAAAAAAATAAAAATACATCATGGTCTATGATGAAACTGGCTCTCATGAAAAGTGCAACAGGAACAGAAGACCCAGAGTTACTTCTGCTGCAGAGGATAAGTACATTACAGTTACCAGCCTCAGAAATTGCAGCCCAAATAAATGCTTCACAGAGGTCAAGTAACAGACACATCTCAACATTAACTGTTTAGAGGAGACTGTGTGAATCAGGCCTTCATGGTTGAATTGCTGCAAAGAAACCACTACTAAAGGACACCAATAATAAGAAGAGACTTGCTTGGGCTAAGAAGCAATGGACATTAGACCGGTGGAAATCTGTCCTTTTTGGTCTGATGAGTCCAAATTTGAGATTTTTGGTTCCAACCTCTGTCTTTGTGAGACACAGAGTAGGTGAACAGATGATCTCTGCATGTGTGGTTACCACCGAGAAGCATGGAGGTGGGGGGGTGCTTTGCTGGTGACACTGTCTGTGATTTATTTAGAATTCAAGGTACACTTAACCAGCATGGCTACAACAGCATTCTGCAGCGATACACCATCCCAGTGGTTTGCGCTTAGTGGGACTATCATTTTGTTTTTCAACAGGAAAATGACCCAACACATCTAATCATTCAAGGGTTTTTCCTTTATGTTGTTTACTATTTTATACACTGAAGAAGAATAGTAAAGACTTCAAAACGAATGAAATAACACAAGGAATCATGTAGTATCCAAAAAAGTTTTAAACAAATCAAAATATATTTTAGATTCTTCAAAGTAGCCACCCTTTGCCTTGATGACAGCTTTGCACACTCCTGGCATTGTCTCAACCAGCTTCACCTGGAATGCTTTTCCAACAGTCTTGAAGGGGTTCCCACATATGCTGAGCGCTCCCAAACCATTTCAATTGGGTTGAGGTTGGGTGATTGTGGAGGCCAGGCCATCTGATGCAGCAGCACTTCATCACTCTCAATCACACAGGCATCTCTCTAAACACAAGAATCTAACAACAAGTCCTCCAGCCATAATCAAAGTGAAATGAAAGCTCCGATCTCCCTCCAGTGGCTGGATCATCATCCTAAATGTATGGGAACAACAAAACGTAAAATCGTCAGCCTTTGCTGAAACAGTTTAAGATATCTCTCGCTATGGCACAGTAAAGACTGAGTCCACGAGCAGACCCTAACCCGTAGGCGGCACTGGTGTGTATTCCCAGATAAAATTATCCGCATCCAAAACTGAGGAGAGCCAAATCTTCTCACCGGAAGGGAGTCATGACATCCCTGTAGCCGGCGCACTGCTTTGCCGGACCGGGCGCGTAATCCTCATAGACACCGAAGGGATGTCCTTTATGTAACAGGTTACCCCTCATTTGAGCCTCATGCAGGATAAGATCCTTGGTCTTTAAACTGTGACAACAGATGATTACTGTGCGAGGACGTTAGCCCGATCCAGGCATGGGGACAAGTACCCAATCTAGCTGTGGATCTGAAGCCAAAACTTCCAATCGCATTCTTTCCCTCAGTAGCTTGGCGAATAAGTTGGTGGGGCGAGAACCAGCTTCCACCCCCTCTGCAGACCAACAATGTGAAGGTTATGACGTCTGGACCATCCCTATAAGTCTAACAATGACAAGCCACCGGTGACCAACAACTTTTGATGGAAAATTACTGAGGGTTATTGCGGACGATATTGCCACTCCTATTTGCCATAACTTAAATTTAAGCCTACTAGAAAGCCTAATAGAAAGCGTGTGCCCTCAGGCTTGGCGTCAGTCAAAAGTCATACCGCTACCTAAGAATAGAAAAGCTCTCTTTATTGGCTCAAATAACTGACCAAATAACTGACCAATCAGCCTGTTACCTACCCTTAGTAATGTTTTCTAAAAAATAGTTTGATCAGATACAATGCTATTTTACAGAAATAAACTAATTGACAGACTTTCAGCAAGCACAGCACTTACACAAATGACTGATGATTGACTGAGAGAAATTGATCATAAGAAGATTGGGGGGCTGTTTTGTTAAACTTCAGTGCAGGTTTTGACATTATCGATCCGTGTCTCCTGCTGGAAAAACTTGTTATGGCTTTACACCCCCTGCTATATTGTGAATATTTTGTTATCTTTCTAACAGAACACAGAGGGTGTTTTTTTTAATGGAAGCCTCCAAAATAATCCAGGTAGAATCACGAATTCCCCAGGGAAGCTGTCTAGGCCCCTTTGTTTTTTCAATGTTTTCTAACGACATGCCACTGGTTTTGAGTAAAGTCAGTGTGTCTATGTATGCGGATGACTCAAAACTATACACATCAGCTACTACAGCGGCTGAAATGACTGCAACACTTAACAAAGAGCTGCAGTTAGTTTCAGAATGGGTGGCAAGGAATAAGTTAATCCTATATATATATATATATATATATATATTTTTTTAAAACAGCATTGTATTTGGGACAAATCATTCACCGAACAACTAAATATTGTAATAAATAATGTGGTAATTGAGCAAGTTGAGGTGACCTAACTGCTTGGAGTAACCCTAGATTGTAAACTGTCATGGTCAAAACATTGACACAACATTAAGATGGGGAGAAGTCTGTCCATAACAAAGCACTGCTCTACCTTCTTAACAGCAATATCAACAAGGCAGGTCCTGCAGGCCCTAGTTGTCGCACGTGGACTACTGTTCAGTCAATGTGGGATAAAGAGGGACTAAGGAAAATTGCAATTGGCTCAGAACAGGGCAGCATGGCTGGCCCTTGGATGTACACAGAGAGCAATTATTAATAAAATCTATGTCAATCTCTCCTGGCTCAAAGTGGAGGAGAGATTGACTTCATCACTACTTGTATTTACTTAACCTTTATTTAACTAGGCAAGTCTGCTATGAACAAATTCATATTTACAATAACGGCCTAACCCGGACAACTCTGGGCCAATTGTGCGCCAACCTATGGGACTCCGAATCACAGATGTGATACAGTCCAGAATCGAACCAGGGTTTGTAGTGCTGCCTCTAGCACTGAACTATTTGTGAGAGGTATGTTGAAAGCACCGAGCGGTCAGTTTTTAAACGACTAGCACACAACTGACACCCATGCATACCCGACAAGACATGCCACCAGAGGTCTCTTCACTGTTCCCAAGTCCAGAACAAATTATGGGAGGAGCACAGTACTAAAGAGAGCCATGACTACATGAAAATCTATTCCATATCAGGTAACTGCTGCAAGCAGTAGAATAAGATTTTAAAACAGATAAAAGTACACCTTATGGAACAGCGGGGACTGTGAAGCAACACAAACATAGGCGCATACACAAATATAACATATGCACTATACACTAACGTACCCATGCATTTTGTGTTGTACATACAGTATGTGGTAGTGGATTAGAGGCCTGAGGGCACACACATAGTGTGTTGTGAAATATCTTATGAATGTATTCTATTTTAAAAATTGTATAACTGCATTTTCCGGACCCCAGAAGAAGTAGCTGCTGCCTTGGCAGAGTAATAAATACAAATAAGTTGACCACTTTCACGGAAATCCTCGGCACACTCTCCTGCAAGGAAGTACATAGCTTCTCTAACACGTCGATCGTACCGGAGTTTAATTCAGAAGCCTTCTCAAGATCCACAATACTCTGGCCCTGGGAAGTAACCATTCAATTTGTGTGTCCAGTTGAACAATAGCATCCTTGAAATCCTCAGCTATAGCATCATAATAATTCTCCCACAGCCAGGGTAAGTTATGAAAGCGTCACGTTATTACATGTTCCTGCCGTCATGTTTGTCTCGTTGTTTGGTGGGGAGGAGGACTCCGATGAGGATTTCTTGTCCTTTATTTGCCTATTACTCAACATGTTAACATAAAAAGTTACACTATTGTATTAAAAAGAGAATTGTGGTGCAAAAAGTGTGGTACGGTAGGTTAAATTGGATTGTTTTGTAAAAAGAACTAAGACATCTGGGTCAGCAGTATGAACTCAGACTTTTATCACGTCCACATGTAACTGAACTAAATGACTATCGCCTAGTAGCATTCACTTCTGTCGTCATGAAGTGCTTTGAGACTAGTTAAGGATCATATCACCTCTACCTTACCTGACACCCTAGACCCACTTCAATTTGCTTACTGCCCCAATAGATCCACAGACGATGCAATCGCCATCCCACTCCACACTTCCCTATCCCATCTGGACAAGAGGAATACCTATGTAAGAATGCTGTTCATTGACTATAGCTCAGCATTCAACACCATAGTACCCTCCAAGATCATCATTAAGCTTGAGGCCCTGTACAACTGGGTCCAGGACTACCTTGACGGACCGCCTCCAGGTGGTGAAGGTAGGAAACAACACCTCCACTTCGCTGATCCGCAACACTGGGGCCCCACAAGGGTGTGTGATCAGCCCCCACCTGTACTCCCTGTTCACCCATGACTGTGGCCATACACTCCTCCAACTCAATCATCAAGGTTGCAGACAACGCAACAGTAGTAGGCTTGGTTACCAGCAATGACGAGACAGCCTACAGGGAGGAGATGAGGGCTCAGGGAGTGTGGTGCCAGGAAATGTACCTCTCACTCAGCGTCAACAAAACAAATGAGATGACTGGACCACAATGGAGAAGGTGGAACGCTTAAATTTCCTCAGCGTTACACATCACGGACAAACTGAAATGATCCACCCACACAGACAGTGTGGTGAAGAAGGTGAAACAGCGCCTCAACATCAGGAGGCTGAAAAAATGTAGCTTGGAACCTAAAATCCTGACAAACTTTTACAGATGCACAATTGAGAGCATCCTGCCGTGCTGTATCACCGCCTGGTACAGCAACTGCACTGCCCACAACTGCAGAGTTCTCTAGAGGGTGGTGTGGTCTGCCCAACGCATCACCGGGGGCAAACTACCTGCCCTCCAGGATACCTACGGCACCCGATGTCACAGGAAGACCAAAAATATTATCGAAGACAACAACCAACCGAGCCACTGCTTGTTCACACTACTGTCATCCAGAAGGCGAGGTCAGAACAGGTTAGAGGTCAACCGATTAATCGGCATGGCCGATTTAATTTGGGCAGATTTTTCAAGTTTTCATAACAATCTGTAATCTATATTTTTGGTTGCAGATTATGGCCGATTACATTGCGTTCCACGGAAACTGCGTGAAAGGCTGACCACCTGTTACGCGAGTGCAGCAAGGAGCCAAGGTAGTTGCTAACTAGCATTAAACGTAACTTGTAAAAAAAAACAATCAATCTTCACATAACCCCTAGTTAACTACACATGGTTGATGATATTTATAGGTTACCTAGCTTGTCCTGTGTTGCATATAATCAATGCGGTGCCTGTTAATTTATCATCGAATCATCGAGTCATTATTGCATTTTTTTATTTTCAGATTAATCGTTATCGGCTTTTTTTGGTTCGGTGTTCAAAAATCATCATCGGTCGACCTCTAGTACAGGTGCATCAAAGCTGGGACCGAGAGACTGAAAATCACCATCCATCTCAAGGTCATCGGACTGTTAAATAGCCATCACTAGCACAGAGGCTGCTGCCTAAATAAATGGACTTGAAATCACTGGCCACATTAATAAATGGAACTCTAGTCACTTTTATAATGTTAAAAAAAAGTTGCATTACTTATCTTGTGTATATGCTGTATTATATTCTACTGTATCTTAGTCTATGCCGCTCTGACATTGCTCGTCCATATATTCCATTCCTTTTACTTAGATTTGTGTGTGTTGTTGTGAAATAGTTAGATATTTCTGCACTGAGTTGGAAACACAAGCATTTTGTTACACCCGCAGTAACATCTGCTAAACACGTGTATGTGACACATAAATGTGATTTGATTAGCTAGGACCCCAGTGCGTTCAACAGCCGCTGAACGAGTCTGCTGACAGGGATTTCACCCGGTGTGTGGATCTGGTCAATGTGCACAGTCGCCTTGCGGTAGGCTCTACCGCACAGTGAGGCAGCAGCGGGCCCTGTAGACCAGCAAATCAAAGGTAGAGAGTCTACCTGGCGTTAGGAAGCACATCTACAGTGCATTTGGAAAGTTTTCAGACCCCTTGACTTTTTCCACATTTTGTTACATTACATCCTTATTCTGAAATTGATTGAATCTTTTTTTCCCTCATAAATCTACACACAATACCACATAATACCCCATAATAACTTTATTTTTTTTTTAATGTTTGCACAGTTATTTACGTAAGTATTGAGACCCTTTGGTACTTGGGAATATATTTCCTAAATTAAACACATTTATATTTGATTCCTTGTCCAATGCTCCAGTCATTATAGGCTTGTTATATATATATTTTTAATCTAACTATATTTATAGTGCAAAAAAAATCACAACACCCTTCATAGTGGTATCCCAGAAGAGTCGATGCTGAAACATGCTTAATGTTTTTTGAGCCATCATGCATGAGCACATGCATAAATATTTTAAACCCTATGTTATTGGTGTACCACCACTCTCACTCTTGCCTCCCCTTGTAAGGTTTGGCCTCAACAGGTTTAAACATTTTGGTGCTAGAAGCCCTAACTCTGGGAGCCTTTGCAACCCACCTAGGACAACACATATATTTGGGAAAACACTGCACTCGGTGTCAAAGGGAGTCTCCTAAAAGGGCAGAAATATTGCCCAGTAATGACCTCATTGGATAGAAAAGGGCACAGCTCCCACGACCATGAGAAAATGTGTATTGTTACACTAAAGCTAAGGATTGCTTGGTGTGAAGTGTCTCTAACAAACTGTTTTTTTTAAACCCAACAGTCAGTCAGCTTGGTTCTGGAGCTGTGTTTTAGGTGGGCCAATTGGGAACATTCTCCAGCCCCATAGTTCCTAGCTGACCACACAATTGCAGCCTGGAGACTTCCCTTTTTGTGTTGGCCTGCTTGGGAGCCTCTTTCACATGCGGCACTTTCGTAATACCCAGCCTGAACCAACATGATTGGAATGCTTTTTTTCCTCTTTTTTTTTTTTTTTTTTTGGGTAGAAGGGGTCTTTTGTTCCAACAGGATAATTAAGTTGGAATGTATTCCCTTCAAGGGGGCTTTGGGGCTGGGGATGAGAGGAAAGAGTGTCAGTGAGGGGGAGAGGGGCAGGCAGGGGAGAAAAAGGGGGTCTTATCTGTCCAACACATACTCTGTCCCTTTGAGGAACTCTATGACAACACTCGGTGAAACAAGGTATCTGACGTAAGAAAAGTCCATTGCGCTTGAGACGGTTGCAGCGGTTTTAGCCATTGTCTTACACCAGTCTGCTGCCCCATCTTTGTAACTCTACCAGGACACTAGCATTTCCTAAACCGCAACCTTTGCATGCTTATTGTCCCGTCTTGTATAGAGGCTTTTCTTCCACAAAATAACACAATGAGTTTCCTTTGCTTACAGAGGATTATGTAAATGGGGGGGTTAAATGTGGAAGAAAAACCTCAGCTTTTCCTCTATTAGCCTTTCCAGACCCACCATTACCCTAAACCTAGGGAAAATTCCTTAGAAATAACTTTTTTTGACAATTAACATGAATGATGTTTGGAATATGGGGTGGTAGGTGGATGTTTGATGTTCAGTGTGTGGTGTGGTGTGGTGTAGTGTACCCCCTCCCCCTCCCCCTCCCCTCCCCCCGCTGTCCCCTGTGGCATTTTGTTCCCACTCTCCCAGCCAAGTGTGACTCAGGATATTTCCCCAGAGAAAGTGAGTCATGCTGCAGGGTCGCAGATGGCTGAACCACAGGGTCAGCTGACACCGTGATGGGTCGGTCAGCTTCGCCAATCCTCCTCCTGCCACTGTAGTCCGACTTAACTCGGAAACATGTACCACAGTTATGGTACCTAAACTGAACTGTCAGTTTAGTTTATTAGTCATCACAATCCACTTGGCACATTCTATGCTTGTTTGACATAGATGTGGACCATGTAAGAAAATGTAACAAAGACTAAAAGCAATGACATGTTGCCAGTCACAGCAGAAGGGCCCTATTCAATCAAAAGCAAATCAAGTTTAAATCAAGTACTTCTTTCACTGTTGCCATGCACCAGTCTGGTTTCAGACAGGAAACTGTATTTTTCCCTGTCCTGCATAAACTTCCAGATATAGGTTTTGATTAAATATTTGGTCTGACTCACTTTGCAAGCTGTTACACACTGTACACCAGTAAAACATGCCGTGTTGAAGCCTGTCTGACAGACCAATTCAGGGGTTGTTTATCACTTGGAAGTGCAGTAAAGCTCCTGAAAAGGTCCTCATTTTCAATTGCATGGTCACAAAAGAATGCACCCCGAATGCCACAATCCCAGGGGCCTTTTGACGCTCTAACCACAGAGACCATTTGTTGAGTCTCATTTCACGATTAAGAGGGCAGAAATGGGCCTGGATGGTCATTGGAATGACCCTAGTGACCCTTGTGTTCTCAAAATAGGCCTCCCCTTTGTAATAAGTCCCTGTGCAGAGTTCCTAGGGCCTCCCACAGCATATTATCACAGCATATTTTCTGGCAAACCCGATGGAAAAAGACTACCACTCAAGGAAACTACCACTCAAGGAAACTATCTGTGCTTTCCCTAAAGACATAGAGTAGCCAGCCAAATAGAAAAAGTAACCAGCCAAGGCTTTGAAAAAGTAACCAGAAAAAGTAACTAGTTGTTTTGGATATCGTCTAGATGTAGGATCAGTACTATTTAAGAGAACATTAAACCTTTTTTGAACATTAAACATGCCTTCTCTTGAGATTAGAATCTTATTTACTTTTTTAATTCAAGACATGAATTGTCACTGTTTGTTCTTCAAATTATGTGTACTGAACAGATGTAAATGCCACATGCAACAATTTCAAAGATGTTGCTGAGTTACAGTTCATATAAGGAAACAGTGAATTTAAATACATTAATAATGTTTAATCTATGGATTTCCCATGACTGAGCAATGGCACAGCCATGGGTGGGCTAGGGGAGGGCATATGCCCACCCACTGGGGAGCCAGGCCCTGCCATTCAGAATATTTTTTTACCCCTCAAAATAAGGCTTAATTACAGACAGAAATACCCCACCCCCACCCCACAGGTGAAGAGGCCGAATGTGGAGGTCCTGGGGTGGCGTGGTTTACACGTGGTCTACGGTTGTGAGGCCGAATGGACGTACAACGGTATTGGAGGCAGCTTATGGTAGAGAACTGAACATTCCATTTTCTGGCAACATCTGGTGGACATTCCTGCAGTCGACATGCCAATTGCACACTCCCTCAAAACTTGAGACATCTGTGGCATTGTGTTGTGTGACAAACCTGCTCATTTTAGTGGCCTTTTATTGTCTCCAGCACAAGGTGCAACTTTATAATGATCATGCTGTTTAATCAGCTTCTCAATATGCCACACCTGTCAGTTGGATGGAGTATCTTGACAAAGGATAAAATGCTCACTTACAGGGATAACAAATTTGTGCACAACATTTTAGAGAAATAAGATTTTTGTGCATGTGGAACATTTCTGGGATCTTTTATTTCACCTCATGCGTTTATATTTTTGGTCAGTATATTTTATTAAAACATAAAAATAAAGTAATAGCCCACCCACATTATCTTGAAAAATAAATTTTCTGACATCCACAAACTTTATTTTATGATGTTTCCGGTTTTCAGGGATACAGTATTTTCAATATACCTTCAGTTTCCCCTGAAAGCCAGATGTGGGGACTCCACATGCTACAGTACATTAGGTTACTCGAGTCCTGACATGGGCTTTATATCCTAGAAACATACTAACAAGATCTTTTGGTTTAGTTGTCCCAATGCGATACCACAGACATATAAGTACATGTATGATTTATGAATTTCAAAGGGATATAGAAAATCAACTTTATTCAGTCAGTTCATCACCTTTTTATAAACTAGCCAACAAGTTTGCTGTTCAGTGGTCAAAGTACAGTAACCTATCCACCACGTAGAAAATAAATGAATGTGCCAGAAAACAATAATTAAGCTGTATGGATTTCGACTCATCGTTGCCACTTACATTTGGGACGTGCAAATTCACTGGCAGAGACGACGAAGGAGCATCATGCTCTCTCCCTCCTCCATCGAAAGTTCTTTGACCTCAACCAACCACAGCCAGCACAAATCACACAGGTGCTGGGAGGCAGGACAGGCAGCAGACTGTCGAACCAGCAGAGTTTCCCTGTAATCACTCGCTTTGTGACTGACAGGCGCCTGTCCTATCAGTAGATCGCTAGAAAAGGCATGTCGTTATTCTAGCGGGAGAGGAATCGTTAAAATGTCTGACTAGCGAATTAAAACTTTTTACATGAAAAGTGGAAAATTTAGCAGGCCGAAAATGAACCTGGAACCAGCTGTTGATCTGACGGCCGGCGCTTAGGGAAACCACTGCTATCTACAGTAGATAGTAGACAAACATGTTTCACCAATGTTATATATTAAATATCAACCGCTGTGTCCCAATTATATCAGTAATACATGGACGGGACAGCCACCTGAGTATTCCTACATACCCTGGGAGGCTTTCACCTGCTGTGGCTGAGACAAAAATCATGTTTGGTTAAAACTTGGTGCGCCTCACGTTGGACGACGGCTTGTTGTTCCACGTAATACTCTTGCTTTCAGTACAGTCCTACACCAAATCTTGTTTGTAGCTCTGATTTTCCTCCCTCAAACAGGCCTAACAGAAGTGCCTATCCTATGTAAACTGTCCAGATTATAAGGTATACAACTTTGTACAGCGGTCTCTCGCACGTAAGAAACCCCTAGCGGTAGGGTTTGTGTTCATTAAGGCACACCATAGTCAAAGCTTTTCGCAATGGAAAACGAAAAACAAGCTATTCTAAGTCCAGGTAGTGTTTATCTTTTTTTCTCATTTTGGTGCCTAATGAACATGACCCTTATCCTCTGAAATGTATGCACCACCCAGCCACCTGGATTTCCCCAATCTGTTACTTAGCGTGGGTAAAATAATTCCGATTCAGCTCTCTGCTTGTCCTGACTCATATTCCTGTGCTCGCAGCAGAACTTTATTCACCTTGGCACGATTCATTCATCGTGATTAGTTTGAGAGTCTGTGAAAAACGTTTCAGGGGATATCAACACCCGCCAAGTTAACCACACTTGTCTTTTGAAACGACTTATCATACCTATTTCTCTCATATCAGTACTCCTTTGTCAAACACTTTGGAATATAAAAAAAACACTGTCTGCATTTGTTATTGAATGATTTGACTGTAAAGTGTAACTTTGCTGAGAGGGTTAGGTGGCTCAGTAAAGCAAACAAGATGTGTTTGAGTCATGGAAAGGTATACTAGCAATGAGATGGATGTAATTGTCCCTATTAATGGCTCCTTTAACCCTGTGGAGCATGAAAAAGCAACACTTTTGTAAAGTCGTGTCTGGACATATCAGCTTCGTCTGGATCCATTCCTCAGGGGGAAACGGTTTGTTTGTTTAAGAGCCAAGTCTAGGATGGGCCTATTTTATGATGGCAGCCAAGAACCATTAAAAAATAGTGGCAATTAAGGAAAGGCTTTCTGTGTAAGCGGAAAGAAACGGCACTTGCTATGAGGAGAAGAACGACAATGCAACTACTTAGGTTGAGCCAAGTTATAAATCATCCTAAAAGCGGATATAAAAGCCACCAAGTCTGTGATTGGTTTGATGTCTTATTGTATCTGCCTAATTTCAGTGTTTGCCGAGGGTTAATAAAGTGGAGGCCTACACACACACACAAACACACACACACACACACACACACGCACACACACACTATCTCTGTTCACTTTATGAGGACATTTTATTATAACATGCAGGGCCAGTATCAATTACAAACCAAACGTTGGCCCCCTCATTAGGACGTCACTGTGGTAATGGCTCATTGCACCTGTATTTGAACCCTTCTAATTTCCTATCTTTAACTCAAATGTTGACAGAAGACAATAGTCCACAAACAAGTGGGGGTTAGAACGGTGTGAAAATGATGCCTGTTTCCCAATAATAATCTCTGAGAAATTCCGCTAATTGATTGCACAATAGTTGAGATAAAAAATAAATATATTTTTTTACCCTGTGTTCTCCCCAATTTCGTGGTGTACAATTGGTAGTTAGCCTTGTCTCATCGCTGCCACTCAATACGGACTCATGAGAGGCGAAGATCGAGAGCCTTGCGTCCTCCAACATTTTTGCTTATGGAATATTGATCCACTCCTTTTCAATGGCTGTTCGAAGTTGCTGGATATTGGTGGGAACTGGAACACAGTCGTACACATCAATCCAGAGCATCCCAAACATGCACAATGGGTGACATGTCTGGTGAGAATGCAGAACATGGAGGAACTGTGAGATTTTCAGATTCCAGGAATTGTGTACAGGTCCTTGCGACATGGGGCCGTGCAATGTCATGCTGAAACATGAGGTAATGACTGCAGATGAATGGCACAACAATGGACCTCATCACGGTATTTCTAAGCATTCAAATTGCCATCGATAAAATGCAATGTGTTCGTTATCTGTAGTTTATACCAGAACTGCATCGTCACCATGGGGTACTCTGTTCACAACGCTGACATCAGCAAACCGCTCGCCCCAAGACGTCATACACGCAGTCTGCCCTGTACAGTTAACCTGGAAACATCCATGAAGAACACACTTCTCCAGTGTGCCAGTGGCCATAGAATGTAAGCAGTTGCCCACTGAAATTGGTTACGACGCCAAACTATAGTCAGGTAAAGACCCTGGTGAGGACGATGAGGACGCCTGCAGATGAGCTTCCCTGAGACTGTTTCTGACAGTTTGTGCAGAAATTCTTCGGTTGTGCAAACCCACAGTTTTATTAGCTGTGGGTTTATTAGCTGTCTAGTAACAGTGACTAAGTTCAGGGCAGGTTACTGGGCAGAGAGCGCCTAGTGGTGATTATTTAAGTCTGATAGCCTGGAGTTAAAGCTGCTTTTTAGTCTCTTGTTCCCAGCTTTGATGCATCTGTACAGTCTCCACCTTTTGAGATGGCAGTGGGGTGAACAGTCCATTGCTGAGGTCCTTAATGATCTTCTTGGCATCCCTGTGACATGGGGTGCTGTAAATGTCATTGAGGGCAGTGTGCCTCTGGTGATGTGTTGGGCTGACTGCACCACCCTCTGGAGAGCCCTGCATTTGCGTACGGCGCAGTTGTCGTAATAGGCTGTGATGCAGCCGACAGGATCCTCTCAATGTTCCATCTGTAGTAGTTTGTGATGGACTTGAGGGCCGAGCCAAATTTCTTCAGCCTCCCGAGGATGCTCTCTGACAGGGCTATCCATGTGGTTCAATTCTCATATGAAGACTTTTCCTACAAGCCCAATACTTTGATGGAGTAATGGGCTAATGACCCAGATGTTGTGACAACCTTAATGACAACCCTAATAATATAATACAATTCTAAACCATTGCATGGCAGTCGTATGTTTTTCAAAACATTTATTAGAAAACAGATCTATATAGTGCATTTGGAAAGTATTCAGACCCCTTGACTTTTTCCACATTTTGTTACGTTACAGCATTATTCTAAAATTGATTTTAAAAAATGTCAACATTCCCTCATCAATCTACACACAATACTCCATAATGACAAAGCAAGACCCTACCCTCCCCTGATTGCTCAGTTTTGCTTGGCGCTCAGTTCTAGGAAGAGGCTTGGTGGTTCCAAACTTCCTTTTAAGATTGTTGGAGGCCACTGTGTTCTTGGGGACCTTTTAATGCTGCGTAAATGTTTTGGTACCCTTCTCCAGATCTGTGCCTGGACACAATCCTATATCGGAGCTCTACGGACAATTGGCTGGGTTTTTGCTCTGACATGCACTGTCAACTGTGGGACCTTATATAGACAGGTGTGTACCTTTTCCAAATCATGTCCAATCATTTGAATTTACCTTAGATGGACTCCAATCAAGTTGTAGAAACATCTCATGGATGATCAATGGAAACCGGATGCACCTGAGCTCAAATTCGAGTCTCATAGCAAAGGGTCAAAGTATTTAATTTTTCTATATTTAATTAATTTGCAAAAAAAAATATTATGGAGTATTGTGTGTAGATTGAGGGGGAAAAAAACGATTGAATCCATTTTAGATGGTATATAATGCCTATAATGTTATGTATTCACAGGTAGTGCACTACAAAGGTTGAAGAAGCAATAATCCAAGCAGCAGCTCCATACTATTTGTCAGACATAGAGAGCTGATACTGTATACTAGTTGTTGAGGTGGGATTGGTGTGGGGTGTCCGTGGGTGGCCTTTTGATCATTTTGGTGGGAATGCATGCGGGACAGCTACTCTCCCTCTGGCAGACAGCATTTGTTTCCCATCTTTTCATCATTTTGATGGGCGCCCTTTGTTCCGATATCCTCCTCAGAATTGCACGTCCAACCCCACCCCACATTCTCTTTCCTTTTCTGCTGGTCTTGTATGGGAAAATACCCTGTAAAAGTAACAGGCTATTCTGTTTTTTTCTTTCCCAAGATAAATAAATGCGCTTCAAATCCTGAGGGGACAAACATTCTTGTCAGATGCACTTGATGAGTAATAGAAACGGTCGTTGTTGCGGATGGAACATTTGTGAAAGAACATCAAGGTTAAGGCCACATTTTAAGGATGTCAGGCTTGTCTTTTCATACTGGAAATGGGCGCTTTACTCCGTTTTGTCTATATAACTTTGTGGATTTTGTTCAAGTTCATTCCCCTTCGATCCAGATGTTATAATCCCAGAAGTCAACATCTCCTCTTCCTGACATCCGCATCTGATCCGTCTGCTCTTCACTGAGGTGAGAAGGCGGATAACAGGACCTGGGCCCCAGCTGCATTCATACACATCTAAATGACGGCTCATTATCTAGCCATGCCCAAACCCCTCCCCAAGCACACCCCCACCTACCCTTTCTCTTTGAACTATATTGATGACCAAACCACAAAGCCCTATTCTTCTTTCCTGTCTGACTCAGGGTGAGACAGACTACAGTGAGTGCAGTCCATATTTCAGCTAACAGATACTTTGCTCTTGTGAGCAAGACACAATTGATAAGATTCTTGTAAGGCAATAATTGGGAGAGAGAACTTTGCCAGCAGAATGGAGGACATGGCTCGACATTTGCTCCGAGTGCTTATGTATACTACTGCTGGCCTGCTGCACGAGTCAAAGCACAGTTCCTCAAAGCACCCTCCCCTTCCCAGCAAAACAGCTGCTGTCTGCAATGTCCCCCACCCACCTCCACCCCATCACTCCCCCTGCTCCTTTCAATGGAGATTTGGAGCAGGAGAAAGCACTCTTTCAGTTTGCGAGATTGATGGTTGCAGTCAAAGTGATGGCTGTGGATTTGTGGTCTGGGTTCGATGCTGCTAGGGTTGTCAACACCGGGGCAGTCTTAACATTTGGTGGTTACTCCCATATAACCAGAATTAAACCAGACTGACTGCAAATGGGGTTGGGTTGGGATCAAGTGGCTGAGCTTTGCTGTGTGTGTGTGTGTGTGTTTTGACTAGGGTCCCCTGTGACATTGGTCAGTCATTTCATTGCATTGTACAAATCAAATGTATTTATAGAGCCCTTTTTATATCAGCAGATCTCACATATTGCTTACACCGAAACCCAAGCCGAAAATCCTAAAGAGCAAGCAATGCAGATGTAGAAGCACAGTGGTTGGAAGAACTCCATAGAGAGGCAGGAACCTAGGAAGAAACCTAGAGAGGATCTGCGCTTTGAGGGGTGGCTAGTCCTCTTCTGGCTGTGCCCGGTCAAGATTAAAAGAGTACCATTTAAGGCCGGCTCATTCTTCAAGAGGTTCACAGATGACCAGCAGTGTCAAATAATAATCACAATGGTTATAGAGGGTGCAACAGGTCAGCACCTCGAGTAAATGTCAGTTGGCTTTTCATAGCCGAGCATTCAAGAGGTCAAGACAGCAGGAGAGAGAGAGAGAGAATCGAAACAGCAGGTCCAGGACAAGGTAGCACGTCCGGTGAAAAGGTGAGGGTTCCATAGCCGCAGGCAGAAAAGCAGAAACTGGATCAGCAGCATGAGCAGGTGGGATGGGGAAAGCCAGGAGTTCTCTGGGCAGGTAGTCCTGAGGCATGGTCCTAGGGCTCAGGTGCTCTGGGACGGGAGAGAGAGATGGGAGACTTAGAGGGAGCATATGTAAGATCACCCAGGACACTAGATGAGACAGGAGAATTACACCAGATAGGACAGACTGACCCTAGTCCCCCGGCGCACAGACTATTGCAGCATAGAAACTGGCGACACAACAAGGGGGGTCGTGGCACACAGTGACCCTGTCTGGCGATACCCCCGGACAGGGACAACCAGGCAGGATATAACCCCACCCACTTTGACAAAGCACAGCCCCCACACCACCAGAGGGTTATCAACAGTACACAAACTTAATTCATTGAGACATGGCAGAGTATAGCCCACAAAGAGCTCCCCCACCGCACAAGCCTGAGGTGACGCTAAACTTGACGGCAAGATCACGTCAGTGACTCAACCCACTCAAGTCAGGTATAGCGGAAAAAAAAGCATGGCACGACTTGATAAACCCCTCCTCGGGACGGCATGGGAGACTAGCAAGCCAGTGACTCAGACCCATAACGGTCACTCCAGTGCCTTGCCATTCACCTTCGCATCCTCTGGGCCAGACTACACTCAATCATAAGACTCAACTCTTCAGTGGGTCCTAAGTCGAGACTTAAAGGTCGAGACCAGTTCTAGCCTTAACAGTAAGCCAAAGGCTAGCACTGAAGTAATATGATCAAATGTTTTGCTTCTATTAGCGATATTTACAGTAGCACTAACTTAAGTGTATTTAATGCTATATCTGTGTAGCCGGAGAGCAGAGCATTGCATTAGTCACATCTTGAAGTGACAAAAGCATGGATAAGCTTTTCTGCATGTTTCTACAAAAAGTTTCAGATTTTTTGAAATGTTAAGAAAATTGAAAAAATCTGCTCTTGAAATATTTTTCATATGCTCGTCAAAAAAGATCAGGGTCCAGAGTAACGCGGAGGTCCTTCAGTTTTATTTGTAACGACTGTACACCCATCGAGATTAATTGTCAGATCAAACAGCAGTTCTCTGTTTCTTGGGACCAAGAACCAGCATCTCTGTTTTGTCCGAGTTGTTTAAAAGTAACAAATGTGCCACCATCCACTTCCTTATGTCTGAAACAAAGGCTTTCAGTGTAGGGATTAAACCATGTTTCATCGAAATGTACAGCTTTGTGTCTTCTGCATAGCAGTGAAAGTTGATGTTGTGTTTCCGAAGGACATCCCCAAGAGGTCAAATACATAGTGAAAACAATAGTGGTTCTAAAATGGAAACTTGAAGAACACCGACGTTTACGATAGATTTTTCAAAGAACAAACCATCCATTAGTTGTGTGAAAGCATTTGTTGTGTGAAAGAGACAAATGGTTCAGTCTCACTCTTAGTTGTACAGTTGAAGTCGGAAGTTTACATACACATAGGTTGGAGTTATTAAAGCTCATTTTTCAACCACTCCACACATTTCTTGTAAACAAACTATAGTCTTGGCAAGTCGGTTAGGACATCTACTGTGTGCATGACACAAGTAATTTTTCCAACAATTGTTTACAGACAGATTATTTCACTTATAATTCACTGTATCACAATTCCAGTGGGTCAGAGGTTTACATACACTAAGATGACTGTGCCTTTAAACGGCATGGAAAATCCCAGAAAATTATGTAATGGCTTTAGAAGCTTCTGATAGGCTAATTGACATAATTTGAGTCAATTGGAGGTGTACCTGTGTATGTATTTCAAGGCCTACCTTCAAACTCAGTGTCTCTTTGCTTGACATCATGGGAAAATCAAAAGAAATCAGCCAAGACCTCAGAAAACAAACTGTAGATCTCCACAAGTCTGGTTCATCCTTGGGAGCAATTTCCAAACGCCTGAATGAAGGTACCGTGTTCATCTGTACAAACAATTGTATGCAAGTATAAACACCTTGAGACCACGCAGCCGTCATACCGCTCAGGAAGGAGACACGTTCTAGCCAGACTACGGTTTGCAACTGCACATGGGGACAAAGATTGTACTTTTTGGAGAAATATCCTCTGGTCTGATGAAACAAAAATAAAACTGTTTGGCCATAATGACCATCGTTATGTTTGGAGGAAAACGGGTAAGGCTTCCAAGCCAAAGAACACCATCCCAACTGTGAAACACGGGGAGGCTTGCAAGCCAAAGACACCATCCCAACCGTGAAGCACTTTGCTGCAGGAGGGACTGGTGCACTTCACAAAATAGGTAGGAGAATTATGTGGATATAACAAAGCCCTGACCTCAATCCTATAGAAAATTTGTGGGCAGAACTGAAAAAGCGTGTGAGCGCAAGGAGGCCTCCAAACGTGACTCAGTTACACCAGCTCTGTTGGAAGGAATGGTCCAAAATTCAACCAACTTATTGTTGGAAGCTTGTGGAAGGTTACCCAAAATGTTTTACCCAAGTTAAACAATTTAAAGGCAATGCTACCAAATACTAAAAGAGTGTATGTACATTTCTGACCCACTGGGAATGTAATGAAAGAAATTAAATCTGAATAGATCATTCGCTCTACTATTATTCTGACCTTTCACATTCTTAAAATAAACCGGTGATCCTAACTGACCTAAAACAGGGCATTTTTACGAGGATTAAATGTCAGGAATTGTGAAGAACTGAGTTTAAATGTATTTGGCTAAGGTGTATGTAAAATTCTGACTTCAACTGTAGATGTACTGGTGTAAATGCGAAGGAGACGAGACCTTAATACAACATGAGAAAAATCACCATGCCTCAAAAATCAGACATAAATGCTCATAAAAACAGAAAATAACAAAACCTTGATTGTTGCGATGCTGGTATTTTGGAGTATAGCGCCAAAACAAATTCAAATTAATTCAATATACTACCTAGCCCTACCTATACACTCTTCCTCCCACATCTTCTGTCCCTCACTTACTCCTGCTCACACACAAGTAGCCTATTCCTTCTCAGTTCTTCCTGTGACATCCAAATGTGTGCGTGGTCTGGTCAGTGGTCAAGTAGTCTTTGAAATTGTTGCATGGGTCATTTATTTTTCTTCAGTATTATAATAATAATATATTTTTTGTCAGGTGTTAACATATCATACAAAATGGATGACGTAGTACACAATTTGTTAATGTAGTACACAAGAAACGGGTACCCGATTTGGCTCGTGAGCACAACTTTCAAAACCATTGGCTGAAATTATCTCTGATTTGGGAACTCCCTCTTGTGGTTGAAGTGCCATATTGCGTTGCATCGGTGAACTGGATAGAATTGGTTCTCGTTCAGGTTTTTTTTCTCATCTCAGGTGAGTCGGTATGTACCGCTGTTTGCCAAGAGGATGTATTGTCAAAACATTGGCACTGTTAGAAATGTTTCATGGCCACATGTCTATATATTGTCTAATATGTCTAATATTATGATATGGCAGCTTATTGAAGATAAATTCTTACACATTGTTTGTATCCTAATAAACATTGAAGCACAAATAATGTTAGTTCTTGATCCAGTAAGAGTAATTTCTTTGGAAACCTCATGTCTTTGTTAGATATTTTTGGGGTCTAAATTGGATGTTCATGTACTTTTTTTATTGAATATTATATGAATCCTTTTCTTTAAAATGGCCAATGTTGGTGCAATCAATCATCTTAATTTCTCAGAGATACAATTTATATATTTACAACATAATGTTGCAGGAATTCTAATCTTATGTTTTGAACTACAGAAACGATTTAAGAATCATCTGAGATGGTGGGTGTCAAAATCGTCTCACACACACACATTTGCTCTTATATCCGTTTGGATGAAGGCCCAATTGGTTCAAGGAAAATAGATTATTATAGAGTCAAAGGGCAGGGTTTTCAGCATGACTAATTCAACTCAATTTAACTGACTTGTTATATTCTAAATTGTATGTGTGGCGGCAGGGTAGCCGAGTGGTTAGAGCTTGGACTAGTAACCGGAAGGTTGCGAGTTCAAACCCCCGAGCTGACAAGGTACAATCTGTCATTCTGCCCCTGAACAGGCAGTTAACCCACTGTTCCTAGGCTGTCATTGAAAATAAGAATTTGTTCTTAACTGACTTGCCTAGTTAAATAAAGGTTAAAAAAAACAAAAACATGTTTTACTGTTTGCAGTAATAATCATAGAATTGAATTGTATTCATGTAGATATCCTTCTAATTTGTATTTTCTATCAAACAATCTGAACCAGTGTTTTTTGTTGGGTTACACAGTCAGTGTCACTTAAACACATGACAAATATAACAAGGAAAAAGAAGCACATTCCTGTTTCCGTCACAGCTGTCATGACTTTGTATTATTATACGCAGTGACTTTACTCTTATAGAAACTGGATGGAAACATGGTTTGTTTGGCAAAGTTCACTTTCTCAGGTGGTAACTTGAATTGCAGAGTACAGTTATTACAGTGCTTTCAGAAAGTATTCACACCCCTTGACTTTTTCTACATTTTGTTCTGTTACAGCCTGCATTTAAAATTGATTAAATTGAGCTTTTGTGTCACTAGCCTATACACAATACTCCATAATGTCAGTGGTATTGTGTTTTTTGAAATGTTCACACATTAATTAAAATTGAAAAGCTGAAATGTCTTGAGTCAATAAGTATGGCAAGCCTAAATACGTTCAGGAGTTAAAATGTGCTTAATAAGTCACATATGTTGCATGGACTCACTCTGTGTGCAATAATAGTCTTTAACATTATTTTTTTAATGACTACCTTAGCTCTGTGCCCCACACATACACTTATCTGTAAGGTCCCTCAGTCAAGCAGTGAATTTCAAACACCGATTCAACCACAAAGACCAGGGAGGTTTTCCAATGTCTCACAAACAAGGGCACCTATTGGTAGTTAAAAATGTATATATATTTTTAAAGCAGTTACTGAATATCCCTTTGAGCCTGGTGAAGTTATTAATTGCACTTTGAATGGTGTATAACATTGTACTGTAGTTACTCCACAATACTAACCTAATAGCCTGTACAGAATAAAATATTCCAGAAAATTTTGCAACAACGCACTAAAGTAATACTGTACAAAATGTGGCAAAATAATTCACTTTTTGTCCTGAATACCAAGTGTTACGTTTGGGGCAAATCCAATACAACACATTACTGAATACCATTCTCCATATTGTTAAGCATAGTGGTGGCTGCATCATGTTATGGGTATGCTTGTAATCATTACGGACTGGGGAGTTTTTCAGGATAAAAAAATGAATGGAATGGAAGAAAGCACAGGCAAAATCCTAGAGGAAAACCTAGTTCACTCTGCTTTCCAGCAGACACTGGGAGATGAATTCACCTTTCAGCAGGAAAGTAACCTAAAATTCAAGGCCACGTCTACACTGGAGTTGCTTATGTTCCTGGGTGGCAGTTACAGTTTTGACTTAAATCTACTTGATAAATACATATACTTAACCAATTTGACGGAGCTTGAAGAATTTTGAAAAGAATAATGGGTAAATGTTGTACAATCGAGGTGTGGAAAGCTCTTAGACTTACTCAGAAAGACTCCCAGCTGTTACCGCTGCCAAAGGTGATTCTAATGTGTTGACTGGGTGTGAATACTTATGCAAATGAGATTTCTTTATTAAATTTTCAATGAATTGGCAAACATTTCTAAAGCATCGTATTTTCACTTTATCATTTATTGGGTATTGTGTGTAAATGGATGTGAGGGAAATACATATATCTAATTGAATTCAGGCTGTAACACAGCAAAATGTGGAATTATTCAAGGGGTATGAATACTTTCTGAATGCACTGTAGGTCATATATTGGGCAGCGGAGGGAGCCACTTGCATAAAGATGATTTTCCATCCCCTACTGTGTGACCGGTACCACAGAGGCCCATAAATTGTATCTATGCATCCTGAACTGCCTTTTATTTTGGAAAGGAACATTGTACTAAGTGTATTATTATTTTAACTAGTGATGGACGAACAAATCAATAGTAACATGTTGAACATGTTGACATGATATTACACTGAGCAAAATGTATAAACCCAACATGCAACAATTTTAAAGATTTTACTGAGTTACAGTTCATACAAGTAAATCAGTCAATTTAAATAAATGCATTAGGCCCAAATCTATGGATTTCACATGACTGGGAATACAGATATGCATCTGTTGCTCAAGAATACCTTAAAAAAAAGAAGGGAAAAAAAGAAAGTAGGGCATGGATCAGAAAACCATTCAGTATCTGGTGTGACCACCATTTGCCTCATGCAGCATGACACCTCCTTGGCATAGATTTCATCAGGCTGTTGATTGTGGCCTGTCGAATGATGTCCCATTCCTCTTCAATAGCTGTGCGATGTTGCTATTGGTGGGAACTGGAACATGCTGTCGTCAACATTGATCCAGAGCATCCCAAACATGCTCAATGGGTGACATGTCTGGTGGGTATGCAGGCCATGGAAGAACTGGACCATTTTCAGATTCCAGGAATTGTGAGCAGATCCTTGCGACATGGGGCTGTGCATTATCATGCTGGAACATGAGGTGATGGCAGCAGATGAATGGCACGACAATCAGCCTCAGGATGTCGTCACGGTATCTCTGTGCATTGAAATTGCCGTCGATAAAATTCAATGTGTTTGTTGTCCATGGCTTCAGTCTGCCCATACCAGAACTCTGTTTACAACATTGACTTCAGCAAACCGTTAGCCATACCACACCATACACGCTCACCACACCATACACGCTCGTGTCTGGCATCTGGACATTGAAGGTGAGCATTTGCCCACTGAAGTCGCCGAGCTGCAGTCAGGTCAAGACCCTGGTGAGAACAACGATCACGCAGATGAGCTTCCCTGAGACGGTTTCTGACAGTTTGTGGGGAAATTCTGTGCAAACCCAGAGTTTCATCAGCTGTCCGGGTGGCTGGTCTCAGACGACCCTGCAGGTAAAGAAGCCGAATGTCCACGGCTGCACATGGTCTACACATGGTCTGCGATTGTGAGGGCGGTTGTGCCTGCCAAATTGTCTAAAATTGTTGATTATGGTTGAGAAATTAACACTAAATTTTCTGGCAACAGCTCTGGTGGACATTCCTTCAGTCAGAATGCCAATTGCACGCTCCCTCGAGACATCTGTGGGATTGTGTTGTGTGACAAAACTGCACATTTTAGTGTCCTTTTATTGTCCCCAACACAATGTGCAGCTGTGTAATGAAAATTCTGTTTAATCAGCATCTTGATATGCCAAATCTGTCAGGTGGGTGGATAATACTGCAAATGAGAAATGCTCACTGATAGGGATGTAAATTAATTAATTTACAACATTATAGAGAAAAAAGCTTTTTTTGTATGTAAAATTTCTGGTATGTTTTATTTCATCTCATGAAACATGGGATCAACAGTTAACATGTTGCATTTATATTTTTGTTCAGTGTACAGTACATGTAAAAAGTTTGAACACGCCACTACTCATTCAAGAGATTTTCTTGATTTGTACTATTTTCTACATTGTAGAAGACTAGCGACAACATCAAAACTACAAAATAACACGTATGGAATCATGTAGTAACCAAAAAAGTGTTCAACAATTATAAATACACTGCTCAAAAAAATAAATGGAACACTTAAACAACACAATGTAACTCCTAAGTCAATCACACTTCTGTGAAATCAAACTGTCCACTTAGGAAGCGACACTGATTGACCAATACATTTCACATGCTGTTGTGCAAATGGATTAGACAACAGGTGGAAATTATAGTCAATTAGCAAGACACCCCGAATAAAGGAGTGGTTCTGCAGGTGGTGACCACAGACCACTTCTCAGTTCCTATGCTTCTTGGCTGATGCTTAGGTCACTTTTGAATGCTGGCGGTGCTTTCACTCTAGTGGTAGCATGAGATTGAGTCTACAACCCACACAAGTGGCTCAGGTAGTGCAGCTCATCCAGGATGGCACATCAATGCGAGCTGTGGCAAGAAAGTTTGCTGTGTCTGTCAGCGTAGTGGCCAGAGCATGGAAGCGCTACCAGGAGACAGGCCAGTACATCAGGAGACGTGGAGGAGGCCGTAGGAGGGCAACAACCCAGCAGCAGGACCGCTACCCCTGCCTTTGTGCAAGGAGGAGCAGGAGGAGCACTGCCAGAGCCCTGCAAAATGACCTCCAGCAGGCCACAAATGTGCATGTGTCTGCTCAAACAGTCAGAAACAGACTCCATGAGGGTGGTATGAGGGCCCGACGTCCACAGGTGGGGGTTGTGCTTCCAGCCCAACACCGTGCAGGACCTTTGGCATTTGCCAGAGAACATCAAGATTGTCAAATTCGCCACTGGCGCCCTGTGCTCTTCACAGATGAAAGCAGGTTCACACTGAGCACATGTGACAGACGTAACAGTCTGGAGACGCCGTGGAGAACGTTCTGCTGCCTGCAACATCCTTCTGCATGACCGGTTTGGCGGTGGGTCAGTCATGGTGTGGGGTGTCATTTCTTTGGGGGGCCGCACAGCCCTCCATGTGCTCGCCAGATGTAGCCTGACTGCCATTAGGTACCGAGATGAGATCCTCAGACCCCTTGTGAGACCTTATGCTGGTGCGGTTGGCCCTGGGTTCCTCCTAATGCAAGACAATGCTAGACCTCATGTGGCTGGAGTGTGTCAGCAGTTCCTGCACGTGGAAGGCATTGATGATATGGACTGGCCCGCCCGTTCCCCAGACCTGAATCCAATTGAGCACATCTGGGACATCATTTAGTCCAGGTCTGGGAGGAGATCCCTCAGGAGACCATCCGACACCTCATCGGGAGCATGCCCAGGCGTTGTAGGGAGGTCATACAGGCACGTGGAAGACACACACACTACTGAGCCTCATTTTGACTCGTTTTAAGGATATTACATCAAAGTTGGATCAGCCTGTAGTGTGGTTTTCCACTTTAATTTTGAGTGTGACTCCAAATCCAGACCTCCATGGGATGATAAATTTGATTTCCAATTTTTGTGTGATTTTGTCAGCACATTCAACTATGTAAAGAAAAAAGTATTTAATAAGAATATTTCATTCATTCAGATCTACGATGTGTTATTTTAGTGTTGCCTTGATTTTTTTGAGCAGTGTATATTCATATTTTAGATTATTCAAAGTAGCCGCCCTTTGCCTTGACAGCTTTGCACACACTTTGCATTCTCTCAACCAGCTTCATGAGGAATGCTTTTCCAACAGAAGTTCCCACGTATTTTGAGCACTTGTTGGCTGCTTTTCCTTCACTCTGCGGTCCATCTCATCCCAAACCATCTCAGTTGGGTTGAGGTCGGGTGATTGTTGAGGCCAGGTCATCTTAGGCAGAACTCCATGGTCAAATAGCCCTTATACAGCCTGGAAGTGTGTTGAAAAACAAATGATAGTCCCATTAAGTGTAAACCAGATGGGATGGCGTATCGCTGCAGAATGCTGTGGTAGCCATGCTGGTTAAGTGTGCCTTGAATTCTAAATAAATCACTGACAGTGTCACCAGCAAAGTACCCCCACACCATCACACCACCTTCATGGTGGGAACCACACATGTGGAGAAAATCCATTCACCTTCTCTGAATCTCACATGGACACAGCGGTTGGAATCATAAATCTAAAATTCGGACTCATCATACCAAAGGACAGATTTCCAACAGTCTGTCCATTGCTCAACTTTCTTGGCCCAAGCAAGTCTCTTCTTCTAATTGGTGTCCTTTTTAGTAGTGGTTTCTTTGCAGCAACCTGCCAATCACCATATAAGTTCAAAGATGAAAAAGCCTGGAAGGAGGAGAGATGACTAGAAACGATTCGGTTGACCGTTTTATGTGTGGATTAATTGTCGGAGTAGAGGACCTTGTGCATTTCAGTTAAAATAACAACTCAATGTTTATATCCTAGGACAAATTAGCTAGCATGTGCAAGCTAGCTAGCTAAATTGCCATACATGTTTAATGCTTTTCGACCTGTCCCCAAATTAATGTAATTGGTTCAGAGTTTGTTTTGATATTTTATCCTGCTATCCTATCCTTTGGTGTGGGGGGACAAAATACATTTATGCACGATGGCGCACGCCCGCAGCCGGTTTGGGTTCCATGTTAAAGTATTGATGGGCTGTCGTTTCTCTTTGCTTATTTGAGCTGTTCTTGCCATAATATGGACTTAGTCCTATTTGGTAAAATACCGTCTAATGTACTCCACCCCTACCTTGTCACAACACAACTGATTGGCTCAAAAGTATTAAGATGGAAAGATATTCCACAAATTAACTTTTAAACAAGGCACACCTGTTAAGTGAAATGCCTTCCATGTGACTACCTCATGAAGCTGGTTGAGAGAATGCCAAGAGTGTATAAAGCTGTCATCAAGGCAAAGGGTGGCTACTTTGAAGAAACTCAAATATAAAATCTATTTGGATTTGTTTCCACTTTTTTGGTTACTACATGATTTCATGTGTTTTTTCATAGTATTGATGTCTTCACTATTGTTCAATCATGTAGAAAATAGAAAAAATGACAAAAAAAAACATTGAATGACTAGGTGTGTCCAAACTTTTGACTGGTAGTGTATATTGTGAATCGACCATAAGTTTGAAAAAATCTAGATATGATTCTCGCCCAGCCCTACTTGCTTTTCAGTTGTCGTTCAAAGCACAGTAAAAAGCCTACTAAGCCCAACGACTATACGTGGCTGGCTATGTGAAACACGGGCCTGATTGGCTTGGCCTTGCTCCCAAGTGGGTGATGCTAATGATTTAATTTCAGTTGACTGTTGTCCTTATATGAACTGTAAATACTTAAAATCGTTTAAATTGTTTCATTTTGCATTTATATTTTTGTTCTGTGTGTGTGTGTGTGTGTGTGTGTGTGTGTGTGTGTGTGTGTGTGTGTGTACACACACATATACAGTTGAAGTCGGAAGTTTATATACACCTCAGCTAAATGCATTTAAACTCAGTTTTTCACAATTCCTGACATTTAATCCTGGTAATAATTCCCTGTCTAAGATCAGTTAGGACCACCACTTTATTTTAGGAATGTGAAATGTCAGAATAATAGTCGAGAGAATGATTTATTTCAGCTTTTACTTCTTTCGTCACATTTCCAGTGGGTCAGAAGTTTACATACACTCAATTAGTATTTTGTAGCATTGCCTTTAAATTGTTTAACTTGGGTAAAACGTTTTTGCTAGCCTTCCACAAGCTTCCCACAATAAGTTGGGTGAATTTTGTCCCATTCCTCCTGACAGAGCTGGTGTTACTGAGTCAGGTTTGTAGGCCTCCATGCTCTCACACACTTTTTCAGTTCTGCTCACACATTTTCAATAGGATTGAGGTCAGGGCTTTGTTATGGCCACTCCAATTCTTTGACTTTGTTGTCCTTAAGCCATTTTGCCACAAATTTGGAAGTATGCTTGGGGTCATTGTCCATTTGGAAGACCCATTTGCGACCAGGCTTTAACATCCTGATTGATGTCTTGAGATGTTGCTTCAATATATCCACATAATTTTTTATCCTCGTCGTGCCATCTATTTTGTGAAGTGCACCAGTCCCTCCTGCAGTAAAGCACCCCCACAATATGATGCTGCCACACCCGTGCTTCACGGTTGGGATGGTGTTCTGCTTCTTCTGCTTGCAAGCCTCCCTCTTTTTCCTCCAAACATAACGATGGTCATTATGCCAAACAGTTCTATTTCTGTCTCATCAGAACAGAGGACATTTCTTCAAAAATAAAAATCTTTGTCCCCATGTGCAGTTGCTAACCGTAGTCTGGCTTTTTTATGGTGGTTTTGGAGCAGTGGCTTCTTCCTTGCTGAGCGGCCTAATTATTTAATTTGTTCAAAATAGTTTAACCAGCTTTTTTTGTGTTGCGATAATCACTGATCTGGCTTTCAAGTCGGTCTATGAAAATGACCTTTTTTGTTACAAATCTAACTAGAACCGTGCATAATGCACATCGACTAATAATTACTAACTTCTTGCATTAGGCTATAAAAAAATGTACACTGTTAATGAGAACTATCTCTCAAGCCCACGTGCTAGATTAGCCAGCTAATCTTTCTGTTTAAATTTTAGCTAACTTAGATCTATTTACTAGCTAATGAAGTGGAACTGCAGAATTGTTAACACACCCTTCTGTCTGTCTCCAACTGTTTGAAAAGCATGTTAGCCTGTCCACTTTGTTCAGATGTTGAAATCTAGTGGCCTACCGTATTTCTCCTAATATTTCTCCTAATGTTCAACACGAGAACAAGCAGACCTAAATGCTCAAAATAAAAATAACAGAACCTTGACTCTTGCGATAATGGCATTTGGAATATCCTCCAAAAACGTTCAAAGTAATCTAACTAATTCAATACAGTGCCTTGCGAAAGTATTCGGCCCCCTTGAACTTTGCGACCTTTTGCCACATTTCAGGCTTCAAACATAAAGATATAAAACTGTATTTTTTTGTGAAGAATCAACAACAAGTGGGACATAATCATGAAGTGGAACGACATTTATTGGATATTTCAAACTTTTTTAACAAATCAAAAACTGAAAAATTGGGCGTGCAAAATTATTCAGCCCCTTTACTTTCAGTGCAGCAAACTCTCTCCAGAAGTTCAGTGAGGATCTCTGAATGATCCAATGTTGACCTGAATGACTAATGATGATAAATACAATCCACCTGTGTGTAATCAAGTCTCCGTATAAATGCACCTGCACTGTGATAGTCTCAGAGGTCCGTTAAAAGCGCAGAGAGCACATGGGCACATCAACAGACTTTTCACATAGTCAGATCAGGGATTTGAACCAGCAACTTTTCAGTTACTGACCCAATGCTCTTAACCACTACCCACCACCATAATGTTTGTTATAGCGGCTTGCGAGTAGTTTAAAACGGCCAACGACATCCGCACAAATCCGCGGCAGAAAGAAAAAACATAGTTCCGGTAATCTTGGGAATAACTTTTACATGATTTTTGCTAGAGGCACATGGTTTTCAGTGATGTTGCTAAGACTATAGATGTATTCTGCCTTAAAAAGGTTCCTTGAGGAAACACGCTCTCGCGGTCTCTCTCGCTTTCCCTCAGTCGCTCTCTCTACTGTATCTATTTGACTGGGCTGAGTTTCTATGGGCTACATTCTCCCAGGTTGTTCAGGAATGTAGCGTTGAAGTTGGTGGATGCTGCTTCTGCTTGCCTGAGCAGGACCGCAAGATTCCACAGGGCTGAGCTGGCTCTGGGGTTTGTCTCTACAGGATAGCTTTGTCTAAAGTACGAGGCTTCCGAGAGCAGGCCTGAAAAGATGGCTGTCAAATTAACTCCCCTCCCACACTCCTTGGTTTGAACCTCCTCCAACCTTCCTTGTCCGCCTTTACTCAATCTCCATAAACACATCTCCGACATTTTCTGCCTAAAATGGCTTTGTGACCGTCTCCTTCCTTATCTGCCTAAAATGGCTTTGTGAACTCTGCATTATAGCCTTTTCAAACGTTCCTTCAGGTGCTGCAATAGTGCCCTGTGGAACTTGTGTATACACACACACAAATGATGGAGTCTACAGAATGCTACAGGACAAAGTTTCTCAATCCATTCCTGGGAGGCCCCTCACTGGTTGCACATATTTGCTTTGGCCCAGCACTAACACACCTAATTCAACCAGAATGTGTTGAGTCTCACAGTTATGGATTGAGAAACATGGCTATTGGCACAGCAGTTCTGGATATATTATTTTGAGTGCTGCCATCTGCTGGGAACTTCAGGATTACCACTGATGGTTTCATGACACTAGCTATATTAACATCATTGGTTTTCACGAAGGACATGAGGGGAGTTGAGAGGAAATTGATGTTTTGTCGGTGTACAAGCCTACTCAACAGTTTTGTCAGGTCAGCTGAATGGGGAGTAAGTTGTTGGACAGGGACCAGATACTCCTCCTATCTGTTGTTAAGTTTAAAAACCTCTTAGTATTTTGGTTTCGAGGTGACACATCCCCTGTGTACACAGCAAGAGAAACAATTTAGCCAGTCAGACCTCCAGTGAGAGTTTGCATCTCAACGCCCCCATGCTTTTTCCAATTCCTTTTCTCAAGAGTCAAACTTATGAAAGTTCTGGTAATCGCTGTATTTCTTCAACCCTTTGTGGTTGACCTGCTTTGTGGTTTCCTTTGCGTTTTGTGTGGTAGGTACATTTATTAGATCTTATCACAATATTTGTGTTTATTTCTGGTCTGCTGTTGGCGCATACCTAGATATATGTATTATACTGCCCAGCTGTGACATTACACTATGTATGGCCACAGGGGTTTGCAGACAGTCATATACAGTACTAGTCAAAAGTTTGGACACACCTACTCATTCCAGGGTTTTTATTTATTTAGACTATTTTCTATATTGTAGAATAATAGTGAAGACATCAAAACTATGAAATAACACATGGAATCATGTAGCAACCAAAGAAGTGTTAAACAAATTTAGATATATTTTAGATTCTTCAAAGTAGCCACCTTTTGCCTTGAGAGCTTTGCACACTCTTGGCATTCTCTCAACCAGCTTCATGGTGTAGTCAGCTGGAATGGATTTCAATTAACAGGTGTGCCTTGTTAATTTGTGGAATTTCTTTCCTTAAAATGTGTTTAAGCCAATCAGTTGTGTTGTAACAAGGTATGGGGTGGTATACAAAAGATATTTGGTAAAATACCAACTTTGAAAGTTTCTTAAAGTGCAGTCGCAAAAACCATCAAGCGCTATGATGAAACTGGCTCTCATGAGGACCGCCATAGGAAAGGAAGACCCCGTGTTACCTCTGCTGCAGAGGATAAGTTCATTAGAGTTACCAGCCTCAGAAATTGCAGCCCAAATACATGCTTCACAGAGGTCAAGTAACGGACACATCTCAACATCAACTGTTCAGAGAAGACTGCATGAATCAGGCCTCCATGGTTGAATTGCTGCAAAGAAACCACTACTAAAGGACACCAATAATAAGAAGAGACTTGCTTGGGTCAAAGAACACGAACAATGGCCATTAGACTGTTGGAAATCTGTCCTTTCGTCTGATGAGTCCAAATGTGAGTGTTTCTGGTTCCAAACGTCGTGTCTTTGTGAGACGCAGAGTAGATTAACGGATGATCTCCGCATGTGTGATTCCCACTGTGATGCATGGAGGAGGTGTGGGGGGTGCATTTCTGGTGACACTGATTTATTTAGAATTCAAGACACACTTTACCACAGATTTCTGCAGCGATACACCATCCCATCTGGTTTGTGCTTAGTGGGACTATCATTTGTTTTTCAAGACATCTCCAGGCTGTGTAAGGGCTATTTGAAGAAGAAGGAGAGTGATGGAGTGCTTTATCAGATGACCTGTTCTCCATAATCACCCGACCTCAACCAAATTGAGATGGTTTGGAATGAGTTGGACTGCAGAGTGAAGGAAAAGCAGCCAACAAGTGCTCAGCATACTGTTTGTGATTCTACACCTGCATTGCTTGCTGTTTGGGGGTTTAGGCTGGGTTTCTGTACAGCACTTTGAGATATCAGCTGATCTACGAAGGGCTATATAAATACATTTGATTTGATTTGTATGTGGGTACTCCTTAAAGACCGTTGGAAAAGCATTCCAAGTGGTGGTGGTTGAAAGAATGCCAAGTGTGTGCAATGCTGTCATCAAGGCAAAGGGTGGCTACTTTGAAGAATCTAAAATATATATTTTTTTACTTGTTTAACACTTTTTTGGGTGGTGTACTGCATTATTTAAATGTTTTATTTCATAGTTTTGATGTCTTCACTATTATTCTACAGTGTAGAAAATTGTAAAAAATAAATATAAACCCTTGAATGAGTACGTGTGTCCAAACTTCTGACTGTTACTGTAGTTGTGCGTTTGTGGGATCATGCAAATGTACATACATATGTTTGTGCGTAATTGAGGGAGTGTGTATATGAATGCGTGACAGGAAGTTAAAGTAAACTGAAGTGTGTTTTGTGTGTAGAAGTGAATAGGAATGTGAGTAGGTAAAGTGATCAGTGTGTGTCATTTGATAAGGCTGTGTCTGGAGTCCATATACCGGGGCCTGTTTATTCACCATGGCCCTGGCATTACGGTGACTCCCAGCAAGAGGCCAATGACCCTAGCTAGCTGTAACAACAAGGGAGAAGGTGTGGGATATGAAGGGGGGATGCACACAGGGCTCACATTACAGTTAATATTTTTCATTTTTAACTTTAGCAGTGATACCAGGAAGATGATAAGCATGGAAATAAAACCATTTTCTGCTTCATGTCCCTGTTTTTCCTTTAGTTATCATATTGATGGGCATTCAACTGCCCTTGTCCACTACAATTTACAGTGCCACTCATGATTATTTCTACAGCCACCTCCTCCCGTCGATGCCCCTTGGTTCGATGCCAAGTGCATATCCGCCACAAGATTCCTTCACAGATCCCTGAGACTTAATGGAGAATCACGAGTTCCCACAATGTTTTGGGCTCTGGCCAAAGAAGATATTACTTCCAATAGTTACCACTTGATGTAACAAGCACACTAAGGCCAAGTTGTTGTAGGCTGCTTTTCACAAAGGGTTTCTTAGTTTTGTAGTTAATTTGATACCAAGCTCAGATGTGATTCCTTCCCACAGTAAGCCTATGGGTCTTGTTCAGTGTGCACTAAACTGAAGAAAACAGGGAGGAACCACCTGGATTTGTCCAATAAGAAATACTTATTTTAGGTTTCTGTTGCAAAACGTTTTTAAAGGTTTCCTGTTGCGTGCCCTAATGAACACAACCTAGGCGTTTCTGTCTGCAGGGGGACTTGAGAAGTTCCCCTGCTACATCAAAAGCTAGTATCTTGACTCCTCCAGAATTCAAATGAATAGTATATGTGTATTTTTTTAAGGACAGTCATGTATACTGAACAAAATTATAAACGCAACGAAACACAGATGTTTTTGAGGGAGCGCGCAATTTGCATGCTGACTGCAGTAATGTCCACCAGAGCTGTTGCCAGACTATTGACTGTTAATTTCTCTACCATAAGAATTCCACCAGAGCTGTGCCCCTGCATAGTCATGTGACATCCATAGATTAGGGCCTAATGAATTCATTTCAATTGACCGATTTCCTTATATGAACTGTATATCAGTAAAATCATAGAAGGAAATAAGTAAATTGAAATAAATTCCTTAGGCCCTATTCTATGGAGTTAACATGATTTGGCAGGAGCACAGCCATGGGTGGGCCTGGGAGGACATAGGCCCACCCACTGGGGAGCCAGGCCTAGCCAATCAGGAGTTTTTCCCCACTAAAGGGCTTTATTACGGACACAAATACTCCTTCGTTTCATCAGCTGTCCGGGTGGTTGGTCTCAGACTATCCCGCAGGTGAAGAGGCCAGATGTGGAAGTACTGGACTGGCATGGTTACATGTGGTCTGCGGTTGTGAAGTCGGTTGGACTTACTGCCAAAATCTCTAAAACTATGTTGGAGGCAGCTTATGGTAGAGAAATTGGCAATTGGCAATAGATCTGGTGGACATTCCTCCCTCAACTTGAGACGTGTGGCATTGTGTTGTGTGACAAAACTACACATTTTAGAGTGGCTTTTTATTGTCCACAGCACAAGGTCTACCTGTGTAATAATCATGCGGTTTAATCAGCGTCTTGTTATGCCACATGTCAGGTGGATGGATTACCTTGCCAAAGGAGAAATGCTTAATAACAGGGAAGTAAACAAGTTTGTGCATAAAAAGGTTTTTGTCTGTATGGAACATTTCTGGGATCTTTTATTTCAGCTCATGAACATGGGACCAACACTTTACATGTTACGTTTATATATTTTTGTTCTGTATATGTACCCATCTATGCAGAATTTTCGTATCTTTCTCCCTACTGTTTGATGTGATAGGGTACCGCTGAACCTGTGATCTATGTATTACACTTCATCAAGAGCCATTCAACACATCTTCGTTTGATTTGACATTCCCTTTACCTACAGTATGATTCTTGATTTTATACTGGAACAGGAATTTATGGTTCAGATATCATTAGTTAAAGCAGTGAAGTTTCAAGTTTGAGCATTTAAAAGTTAATGAGCATTTATTTGTAAGTTTTAACCACGACAACTGAAATACTTGGATTTTTACATTGTTAACATGAGGAAAATGGGCCACAAATTAGATAATGATTTGGTTTTATTACTGTAACTCCGTTTTAAAACCTTAAAGTACTAACCTTATCCCAAGGCACCACAGTGAAAAAACAAAAGTATGGTGTCCAAGTTTCTTATAACTGAACTCTGTTGCCTTTGTTAGACATAACAGTGCATACATTACACAATCCTTGCAAATAATTACCCTTTGCAAATGAACATGCCTCATGTCCACGACAGGATGTGGACATGAAAGAAAAATGAGAGCTCTTCACTGTTCGACTGCACTCGAGGTACATTTGTTCCGTGGAGAGATCCTGTGTTGAAAACGCTTGGGCGCTGTCACTCAGAAGGCATCTTACGCGGCATCCGTTTTTAGAATTTATCTCTCAGGGATTTCCAGAAATAAACGTGTTTCCTGATGCGGAGGAGACTCCAGCAGAGCACACACCAAGCTGAGGATATTCATGGCCACCCACTCTTTTCGCCAGACTTCCACCCCTCCCAGACCTATGAAACCTTGCAAACCCTGTGAACTATCACGCATTACATTTCACATTTAAGACACATGTAGGCCCTGCCCATTCATTTCATAGCTGCACTAAAAACACTCTAGTTGTATTTCTCCAGACAACTGCATCCATGCTAAGTCTTTGTTCTACTTAACAGTATAATTCTCTCTTTGGGTATGGTGGGAGGCAGAAGGCTCTGGCATCTGATGCACAGTGACTGGACTTGGAGAGGGAGGGGCACACACACACACAAAGCCGATATCAGAAAAGGGGCAGGATGTGTCTGCATGGTTTGAAAAAAATCTACCACACACACTTTAAAAAAAAGTTTTATAACCGACAGGTCGGATATGAGAGCAACGGAGGAAGCTAGCTCTGTGATCACGATGGGGCGAATGCATAGGACAACACATTAAATCCTCCTTCATCCTAATCTGTGAGAATCAAAGAGGGAGATGGGTGTTGTGGATTGATATGAAGTTGTAACCGGAATGAAGGGGTGGTAACTTGGACTCCACATGGAAGTAATTCAATAGACTGCTTTATCTGAAAGTTGTGACTTGTTCATTTCCTTAGAAAACAGGCAAACAATGGGAGACAAAAGACATTCATTATAACAGTGTTGTGCTAATATCTTCTCTGGTGAGGGAAAATTAGAGTATGAGTTCATTAACCTTTGTTTCCGGTGTCAAGTGATCATTATCCATTTCCAAATCCCCTTCCTTGTCTTAATTACAAACCTCATGTGGCCAGTGGGGATAAACGCACAAGAGCGATTTACCAGTTTAGTTCAATCGCTGGATGTCTGCAGGTTTTCCATGGTTTACAGTAGACTTTTGTTGTTTTACTGAAGACTAAGTGTAGTCGGTCCAGTACATTACCCTAAGCACTGCATGCATTCATTGATTTTCAGCAGAAAAAGGGTCTGCTTTCAGTGCCTGGTTTAGTATGTTATTTTTGTATTTTCTCATTAACTGCTGGCACGCCAAACATATACCTGAAATATTTTTCCTGGGAATGGAGCTCAAATTGACTTAAATGCAGATTAATGGTAGTCCTATTTAATGGGGCAGTGCAGTTAAACTGTGATTTCCTGCTAATTTAAAAATATATTTCCACACTGATGTTGACACAACACTGAAATTGTGAAAATGTTCATTATTCCCCTTTTGTCTTAAGGCTGTTTGAAACAAATGTCTGGAATTTCAGCCTGTTCAGGTGGGATGGAACTTCTGGTTGAGGGAGTGGGCTCGAGACCATCCTATCAGCCAATCAGGGCTGTGTATGTAAATATCTTCACATCTGACTGAGCATTTCAAGGACCAAAGGAGGCTCAGGGAAATAAATCATAAAAAATATATCGTAGTTATTTTCATTAAATAATCCATGATTTATTAGATTAACAGTGATGATTTAAAAGTACAATTACAAAAACTGCATAAGGGCTTTAACAGTTTTACAGTAGCAACCCTGCCTTTTTGTCCTCTTGGAAAAGTTTTGCAATGTTTCCCCTCAGATCCAACAAATGGTCTTTGGCATGTTACAACCAAAGCCTCACTTCCTCGTAGGAAGTGACTGTCATTCTTCCTTTTTCATAAGCAAACTGCTAGTATATCCTGTGCAATGGGGTTACCTCCCTCTCTCCCTCAAGGGGCAAGCAAGCATGCATCCCAAAAGGAGGCCACTGAATCAATATGCATTCCAACATGCTCCAACTTGCTTTTTGAGACTGAACTAAATTAACTTAATTCAGGATGGATGACTGCCCATGTTCGCACAGTAGACTAGCCTGTATCGTATTAGAAGATCATGCTTCAGTAATACTGTTTCACCTTAGACCCTTTTCTTCACAGCCCTTCTAGATAAATGCTTATTTTGGAGAAATAACACAAAACTTGATTATACCAGTAAGTCCCAGACCAAGTTAATTACCTATTTCTTTGACTATTTTTGTTCCCATTAGATACAGTAGAAGCTTTGATAAACAAGACATGACATTCTCTTTGACTGACAGCGATTGTATGACCCTGAATCTCAAAAAAATCATTGTTTGAGGCGAGTGGGGGAGGTGGTGAACAAACTAACATGGAGACTCCAAGACAAGGGGTGAATGGGACCGTCACTGACTCTGAGCTATGCTGAGACACAAGTCACGCCAAGGGATAAAGTTGTCATGCTATTGTGAAGAGATTTCCATTGACAAGACTCCCCAACATAGGACCACTGAAAATGATATGGGGGCCGTGGGCAATGCGTTTGCGGTTGAGTTCCTCTGTCAACAAGCAGAACCTATACACAGCCCCAGCATGTCTTTTTTTTTTTAAAGCCTCGTGCTATTAGAGAGCGACACAGCCCCTCTTCCTTAGATCGCAACGCTCCCATTAGCAGATGTCAAGGGTCTCTGTTAACGTCCCCCACAGGCCATCCTGGAACCAGTCTGAACAAGACAGTGAGACCTAGGATTACTATGTAACCACACGCAGCATGGGGCCCCAGAAGCAGGGGGCCTAGACAGAGTGGAAAATTAATTATGAGGTAGGGCAGGAGACAAAGATTTATGTGAGACTTGGGAGGGAATGGTATGCACAGGGGGTGGGAGAGAGAATAAGTGAAGAATTTTTGTACAAGTTCATCCACCTTCGATCCACCCTGATATGTGTTCCTGATAGAAACCGAGTACACAGAGTTCATTTTGCCAGGCGATATGTTTTGATTGCTCTCAAACTTAATAAAACTCTGGGAAAGTCTCTCTTAAGAAACGATGTGATTACTCATCTCTGGATCATAGAATTTGATTTTGATCTCATGTTCCTAGACAAATGGATTGTTAAATGTATCATTGCATTACTGGCTCTGTCGGATAGCTAATAAGCTATTTTATACTGCTGTTTGGTGAAACGAATGTGCGAATGTGTTTACCGCATTGCTGTATTTTTATCTTTCACACAAATGATAAAGAATGTAATTAATGTCATGTTTGTTTATATCCCTCTATACTTCAGATCAAATGACAGAGGTGGAGAAGAGCAAGACCATAAAACCCTGAACACTCACTCCTCATGCTCCTACTTGTAAATGTAAAGATTCACAGATGGTCAAGGGAGCCCAAGCAGTCCAAATTAAAAGCACGCATCGGTCAGAAAATGGGTTAAAATATTACTAATAGCAGGTTCACTAATGTTTTACTCCGAAAATACCTCTTATCTGTTGACTGAATTGATGCATCCTCTCCTTCGGTTCAGTAGCCCATCAAACCTTTATGCATGTTATCTGACAGTCATATGCAGTTACTGTACAACTGTGTGCACAGTGCTGCTCAGTGCTACAACTGCTCGCACCAACGAGAGGTTGGCCTATCCCTGTTCTAACAGGATACACCTGTGTGACTCCTTCACCATTCACATTATCAAATAATAGGCTTTATTAGTTGAGTGTCAACCAATGTAATTTGCTGGATCAGTGTTACCAAGTACACTGTAGATCATTAATTTTTTACCGGAGTTGGAGACAACTAACGTTCAACTGCTGGTTGGGGTTTTCAATCATTCAGATTTTATTTTGATTATGCACGTTCACAATAACAAATAGTTTTGATAGTTTTGCTTTAAACGGTCAGTGTATTTTTACATAGGGTACAGCAGTCCTTTTTGCGAGCTGCGCATGGTCAGGGCAGTCATTGGTCAGGGTTGGAGAAACTCAATGTAAAAATTCCAAACGGTCTAAACCATTCGCTCTGGAGACTGGGTAAAACATAAATATTGACATAGCACTAGCTCAAAACATTTATCTGCAAAAAGTACAAGTTAATCAGTGGGTGATGGTGATTTCAAATAATAAGTTGGGGGAGACGACAATCATAAATCTGATAGTGGGGTGGAAGATGCTCAGTCTTCCCTTTGGCTCAACTCAGGTGCCTACACACATACACTATGAGACGGCCATTCAGATTAAAGAAGTCATCCCATCAGCAACACATTTTAATGACATTTGTTTAGTTTTTTTTTAAATCCAACCTAATCGCAAAAAATATAAATGCAACATCCAACAATTTCAAAGATTTTACTGAGTTAGTTAATATAAGGAAATCAGTCAATTGAAATAAATTCAATAGGTCCTAATCTGTGGATTTCACATGACTGGAATGCAGATATGCATCTGTTGGTCACAGATAGCTTAAAAAAAGTAAGGGCAAGGATCAGAAAACCAGTCAGTATCTGGTATTTGCCTCATGCAGAGTGACACATCTCCTTCGCATAGAGTTGATCAGGTTGTTGATTGTGGAATGTTGTCCCACTCCTTTTCAATGGCTGTGCGAAGTGGCTGGATATTGGTGAGAACTGGAACAAACGGTTGTTCATGTCAATCCAGTGCATTCCAAACATGCTCAATGCGTGACATGTCTGGTGAGTATGCAGGCCTTGGAACAACTGGGCCATTTTCAGCTTCCAGGAATTGTGTACAGATCCTTGCAACATGGGGCCGTGCATTATCATGCTTAAACATGAGGTGCAGGCAGATGAATGCACAATAATGGACCTCAGGATCCTGTCATGGTATTTCTGTGCATTCAAATCGCCATCGATAAAATTAAATTGTGTTCCTTGTCCGTAGCTTATGCCTGCCCATACCATAACCCCACCGCCACCATGGGGGACTCTGTTCACAACGTTGGCATCAGCAAACCACTTGCCCACACGACGCTATAAACACTGTCTGCTATCTGCCCGGTACAGTTGAAACTGGGATTCATCCGTGAAGTGCACACTTTTCCAGCGTGCCAGTGGCCATCGAAGGTGAGCATTTGCCTACTGAAGGAGGTTAAGATGCCGTACTGCAGTCAGGTCTAGACCCTGTTGAGGACGACGAGCAGCAACTCTGGTGGACATTCCTGCAGTCAGCATGTCAATTGCACACTCCCTCAAAACTTGACTGTGGATGTGTGTTGTGTGATATAACTGCACATTTTAGAGTGGCCTTTAATTGTCCCCAGCAGAAGGTGCACCTCTGTAATGATTATGCTGTTTAATCAGATGTCAGGTGGATGGATTATCTTGGCAAATGAGAAATTAGCACTAACAGGGCTGTAAACAAATTAGTGCACAAAATATGAGAGAAATAAGCTTTTTGTATATATGGACCATTTCTGGAATATTTTATTTCAGCAGCTCAGGAAACATGGTACCAACACTTCACATGTTTCTTTTATATTTTTGTTCAGTATAGATGCGTATCGAATTGTTCATGAATGGAGAAGTGCACATCCTTAGGTCCTGCTACTTTTACCTACTTTAGTTTTTAGGATAGGGTGTTTCTCTTATTATGCTTGTACAAAGGGATTAACTCAGGAGGAACAAATGGCAATTTTCTATAAAACATTGAAAAGCACCAACATTTAAATTGAAAGGCAAGCAAACATTTTTTCTAAAGGTATCACAGCAGAAGATACCCTTTTCACTGCTGTGACAAAAGGAGTGTAGGAGGGAAAGATTAAGAGTGTAACCAATAAGGAAGAGACCTCCCTCTGCCGTCCCCCCTTTGAATTAAGACACTCCTCTTCACTTTTCCCCCTCTGGCTGGTGGGCTGTGTGTGGTGACTCTGCAGAGCACTGGAGGAGAACGGTGCATGTGGAGTGAATCAGTGGCTGTGGGCAAGTCACAGTTCACTCTGGGAGCTTGATCAACGCTGCTGGTGGAGTACTAGTGGGCAGCAGCAGGATGGATTGCAAGATTGGATTCCAGCTGGGTGTCTCTTTTTTACTGGTACTCTTGGTGGGTCATAGTGAGGCGTTGTGGTTTTCCTGGAGCAGTACAGACGGCACCACTGAGGCCCCAACGCTGGACAATGAGGGATCTGGGAACCCTGTGGCTAGCGGGAAATCACCAAAGCCGGACAACGTTGGAGAAGATGGGGCAGAGATCATTGACGTAGCTAGTGGGAAACGTAAGTTTGTACAAACTTGGGACCAGCATTCGAAGGCCACGGAGACCCACAAGCTGACCACTGTGGGGTCACAAGCCAGGAATGAGCGCCCAATTGAAAAGGATTCCCATGGGTCCACGTCGAGGGGAAGTAAACCTGGTAAAGGCACCTCTGCAATATGGGGTCTGGATCTGGTCACTGGGGGTGGTCAGGGGTTGGGAGTGGGTCTGGATTTGGATCTGGTTCTGAATTCGGATGCGGGTCTGAATTTGAATCTGAATTTAGTTCTGAATTTGACTGTCTGAATTCAGCTCCAGGTCTAAAATTGGTTCTGGGTCTCAATTTGTATCTGGATATGGGTCTAGCATTGAATCTGTATCAGGAGCTTCTATGTGGGAGAACCAGGAGGGAAAAGTTATACCTACAGACCACACGGGTTTAGCAGAGAATGTCAGTGTGCTTGCTGGGACAGAGCATGGGACGCTGGGTATTACCCAAGTGGACCTTGCAGAAAGTGCTTTGAACAAGCACCACAGAACAGGGGCATGCTATGGGTTACCCAATAGACAGTCAGCCTGTCCCAGGAGTGAATGTCTCGAGACAACTCGGAGTAGCTATAAAACAATTAACTGTAGCTCTAGTTGGAATGCCAATCATTTTAACTCAACAGAGTACTTTCAGGTACTTTCAGTTTCAACAACTACCACTCTTGCTACTAGTGAGGCGCCTGCCCCAAAATCCCCACGTTGCTTGCTCATAGATTCCCGTTTGCCTTTTTGCAAATCCATGCTTTGCGGTGGCCAACTTTCTCAATCCCAGCAGCGTGGAGGACATCCGGACTGTTCTGGTGGAGTGGGTGTGGCTCTTGCGGTCATGCTGCCACCATAGCCTGGAGTGTTTTTTTCTGTTTGCTGCTAGTGCCCAGGTGCGGTGATAGCCCCCTAGGCCTGCGAGGTCCTGCTGGACAGTCCTTGACGATGCCCAAACTTGACGACGGCCACTCTCTTCCTGATGAGAACGACTGGTATCAGAGCTTGTCAGTTAGTAACAGAAAGGTAATCCCTGGTTAAAATGTATCCCATTTTTTGGAATCCATTTTAAACCAGCAAATACCCCCCACCCCCATCCCCTCCTGTTTGTCTTTACTTTGTCACCCAGTTTTTGTCACCTCAGTAGTCCTTGGACGTTTATCTTGTTTTTTGGGGGTCATCCTGACGCGTGTGTTTTTAAGTGCATAATATGAAGGTACAGGTGACTAACGAGTGTGTTTCCATTTGCCACTCAACCCATTGGCAAAGACAGTGGTGTGAACATAGACTAAACAAACATGGCACTGGTGGTTTTCAGGTGCGGCCTGAACCTGTTGCATGTCAATTTATGTCCAAGTCTTCCGGTTGGCAGGTGACTGATAACTAAAATATATAAGAAAGAAAGTATTAAACACACACCATATCAATGATTCATACTCTGCGTAACCAATCGGACAGGAAAGTTAGATTTTCTGGAGAGCTAGAGGTGGCTTCTAAAGATCGTTTAACATACAATAATGTGATTTAGTTAAGGTGCAAGATAAAGAGACTGCTTTCAAGGTAGAGCGAAAAGAGTATTGACTTAAATGTCAAAGGGGGACATGTTTAGGGCACACCTAGTTTTAGATTATTCAATTAAACCTGAGTAAATTGCTGAAGGTCACAGTTTCATTCCATGTTATATGATTTGTTCCTCCCAAACTTAAAGGGAGTATTTATAGAGTAGTCATTTGTTTCAAGTGCACTTAAAGGAGGGAGCGACACTGCACTGTACCTTCTATACATTCTCTTGGCATGCAATCTTTACACCAACAAGCTGTCACTTATGTGTATTTATGGCATAAATCATTGGAATATTGCTAGCACATTTTACAAGCAGTACTTATGCATGGTAATTTTGTATTGAAAACTATCGCACTTTTCTTGTCTGAATTGCTTGCCGAAGTTTTGATGTGCATTCGGCTCTCTAAATGTTCAAATTAAGCTGTCATGTTACATTGAGCGCATGGGAAGTGATTATTTTGGCTTTGTGGTTTGGCCCTATACATTCAACCAGGGAAAGGGAAACCTAGTCAGTTGCACAACTGAATGCATTCAATCAAAATGTGTCTTCTGCAGCCAACCACTCTGAATTAGAAAGGCGGGAGGGGCTGCCTTAAACGACATCCAAGTCATCAGCTCCCAGGGAGCAGATGTTGTTGAGGGTTAACTGCCTTAAGGGCAAAGTGGCAGATTGTTTCACCTTGCTGGCTTGGTGATTCAAACCTTTCGTTTACTGGTCCAACGCTCTAAACAGCTAGGCTACCTGCCCAACTTTGTGTGTGAACATACTTGCGTGACAGTTTACCTTATTTTAGCTTGGTGACATATTGGCACCATATGTCGTTCAATGGCCTTGAGCATGATAGGGAAAGAAGAATGGTACTGGTAGATAAAAAGATAATTCCCTGTACAACGTAAACCTTATTCAGTCTGCATATAAAAGTTGGAACATTGTTTTCAGCAACAGACTTGTTTTGAATGACACTGACTGAACGTGACATTTTTTTCCCTCTTCTAGTTGGGTAGAAGTAGGGTTGTGCAATAATTAGCCTATGCCTTCAGTGTACCAGGATCGTAGCTTATTATATTGTTAAGTCAGCTCTCAGCCATCACTGATCTCTCTTGCAGCCTCCGATTCCATTAGACTCCACCCTGCTGTTATAGCACAGTGAGAGGGTGAGCTCAGGATTCACTTTTGGCCCGAGCATGTCGTGGCAAAATCTCTAAACCACATATTGTGCTTCAATTTACTTCTCTTTGCCAGGTAGTCATTTGGAAACACATATGGTTATCTTTCTTACGTCAAATTAGTGCATTTTCTTTTATGCACACCTTTTCAAACACTTCAACGGGCTAATTTTTGAAAATGGAAAACATAAATCTTGCTACAGTGTTGGGGAGGAGGGGAGGAGGTGCTGTGGGTATGTTTAAATGTTAAATGAATACCTAATTCGAAAGGAACAAAAGACAAAACATTTTCCCTATAAAGACCTTATAAATGTGACTATGGTTAGGGGTAAGGCATTCCACAGTTTGCAAGAAGTACAGTGCCTTCAAAAAGTGTTCATACTCCATGACTTATTCCACATTTTGTTGTTACAGCCTGAATTCAAAATGGATGAAATATATTTTTCTCACCCATCTACACACAATAGCCCACAATGTCAAAGGGAAAACGTGTGTAAATGTATAAATTAAATAAAGAAATACCTCATTTAAGTATTCACACCCCTGAGTCAATACAAGTTAGAATCACCTGTGGCAGTGATTACAGAATTGAGTATTTCTGTGTAAGCCTCAAAGAGCTTTGCCACCTGGATTGTACAATATTTGCACATTATTCTTTCTAACATTCTACAAGCTCTGTCAAGTTGGCTGTTTATCATTGCTTGACAGTCAACTGTAACTAGGTCCCTCAGAATGATTCAATGTTGTCTTGGCATGCAACTCCTGTGTATTATATATTATTTGTCTCCCAGTGTCTGTTGGAAAGCAGACGGAACCAGGTTTTCCTCAAGGCTTTTGCCTGTGCTTAGCTCTATGCTGTTTATTTTTATCCTAAAAAACTCCCTTGTCCTTGCCGATGACAAGCATACCCATAACATGATGCAGCCACCACCATGCTTGTTGTTGGATTTCCTCAAACATAATGCTTATGCAGGACATAAAGTACATTTCTTTGCCACATTTTTGGCACTTTTACCTTAGTTTCTTATTGCAAACGGGATGCATGTTTTGGAATATTTTCATTCTGTACCGGTTTCCTAATTTTCAATCGGCCATTTAGGTTAGTATTGTGGAGTAACTACAACGTTTTTGATCCATCCTCAGTTTTCTCCAATCACAGCCATTTAAATCCTGTAACTGTTTTAAAGTCACCATTGGCCTCATGGGGAAATCCCTGAGCGGTTTCCTTCCTCTCTGGCAACTTAGTTAGGATGGATGCCTATGTCTTTGTAGTATTATGTTTTTACTCCTGCACTTATTAGGCTTGCAGTAACAAAGGGGTTGGATACTTATTGACTCAAGACATTTCAGTTTGTTATTAATTTGTAAAAATATCTAGAAACATAATTCCACTTGGACATTATGGGGTATTGTGTGTATTGTGTGAATCCTGGCTGTAACACAACCATGTGAAAAACATCAAGGCATAAGTACTTTCTGAAGGCACTGTATGTGTTCTTCATAGGTACCGATTTATGGCTCCAGATAAAGAAGTAAATGTAGTTGTGGAGAGTGATGCATTTTCACCCTGACCAGGGCGGTGTATTTGGGGTTTCAGCAAGTGCTCTCATTCATATCCACAGGCTTTACACTGTCTTTTTACAGCACTGCTGTCTTTAAGGCAGCTTGCTCCACTGACAGGCTTTAGTGGACAAGTTGTCTCTGTTCTGACCCAAAGTGAATCCGTGGAGTCTCAGAAGTGTAGGAATCTCCAACGTGATTCTCTAACATTCTGGATATGTGCCAGCTAGGTGAAATAAAAGTCAGATTACGTTGTTACGTAGCAAAATTTGAAAATGTGTTTTTTTATATTGGATAAAGTAGAGACTCAGAGCTAGACAATAGTATATCATAACCTACAGTGGGAAAGATACACTGCTTTGAAAGTTGATAAACTTGTAACCCAACTTTTGAGAAAATGTCCCTTGAATGTGTTGGTACAGTGCCTTGCGAAAGTATTCGGCCCCCTTGAACTTTGCGACCTTTTGCCACATTTCAAGCTTCAAACATAAAGATATAAAACTGTATTTTTTTGTGAAGAATCAACAACAAGTGGGACACAATCATGAAGTGGAACGACATTTATTGGACATTTCAAACTTTTTTTACAAATCAAAAACTGAAAAATTTGGTGTGCAAAATTATTCAGCCCCTTTACTTTCAGTGCAGCAAACTCTCTCCAGAAGTTCAGTGAGGATCTCTGAATGATCCAATGTTGACCTAAATGACTAATGATGATAAATACAATCCACCTGTGTGTAATCAAGTCTCCGTATAAATGCACCTGCACTGTGATAGTCTCAGAGGTCCGTTAAAAGCGCAGAGAGCATCATGAAGAACAAGGAACACACCAGGCAGGTCTGAGATACTGTTGTGAAGAAGTTTAAAGCCGGATTTGGATACAAAAAGATTTCCCAAGCTTTAAACATCCCAAGGAGCACTGTGCAAGCGATAATATTGAAATGGAAGGAGTATCAGACCACTGCAAATCTACCAAGACCTGGTCGTCCCTCTAAACTTTCAGCTCATACAAGGAGAAGACTGATCAGAGATGAAGCCAAGAGGCCCATGATCACTCTGGATGAACTGCAGAGATCTACAGCTGAGGTGGGAGACTCTGTCCATAGGACAACAATCAGTCGTATATTGCACAAATCTGGCCTTTATGGAAGAGTGGCAAGAAGAAAGCCATTTTTTAAAGATATCCATAAAAAGTGTTGTTTAAAGTTTGCCACAAGCCACCTGGGAGACACACCAAACATGTGGAAGAAGGTGCTCTGGTCAGATGAAACCAAAATTGAACTTTTTGGCAACAATGCAAAACGTTATGTTTGGCATAAAAGCAACACAGCTGAACACACCATCCCCACTGTCAAACCTGGTGGTGGCAGCATCATGGTTTGGGCCTGCTTTTCTTCAGCAGGGACAGGGAAGATGGTTAAAATTGATGGGAAGATGGATGGAGCCAAATACAGGACCATTCTGGAAGAAAACCTGATGGAGTCTGCAAAAGACCTGAGACTGGGACGGAGATTTGTCTTCCAACAAGACAATGATCCAAAACATAAAGCAAAATCTACAATGGAATGGTTCAATAATAAACATATCCAGGTGTTAGAATGGCCAAGTCAAAGTCCAGACCTGAATCCAATTGAGAATCTGTGGAAAGAACTGAAAACTGCTGTTCACAAATGCTCTCCATCCAACCTCACTGAGCTCGAGCTGTTTTGCAAGGAGGAATGGGAAAAAATTTCAGTCTCTCGATGTGCAAAACTGATAGAGACATACCCCAAGCGACTTACAGCTGTAATCGCAGCAAAAGGTGGCGCTGCAAAGTATTAATTTAAGGGGGCTGAATAATTTTGCACGCCCAATTTTTCAGTTTTTGATTTGTTAAAAAAGTTTGAAATATCCAATAAATGTCGTTCCACTTCATGATTGTGTCCCACTTGTTGTTGATTCTTCACAAAAATATACAGTTTTATATCTTTATGTTTGAAGCCTGAAATGTGGCAAAAGGTCGCAAAGTTCAAGGGGGCCGAATACTTTCGCAAGGCACTGTACCTACTGGAGAGCTCTTCTTTGTCTACACCCATTCAGAAGATATGGTCTGGGCAAAAAATCTGGTTGTTAGTTATTTTGGTGATGTTGCTACAGACGCGACCCGGTAGTTAATTATTTTTACGTAGTTGCTAAGCAAACAGGCTGGTCGTCCGTTCTAAACAAAATGGTTGCTACGCAGGCTGGATAACGTTCTACCCAACAAGTCAAACATTGAACCTGGAATGACAGTACACTATTTGCATTTCCATTTATTTGAACTTTTCTTCTATTGGTATTTACTTGGATATGTGTATTAGAATTATGGTGATGCATCATTTCGCTTGGCTCTGAAAAAGTTCTCGGCAGGCAGAGGTCGGAAAGGCAGACAGTGAGGCTTATGTTAACCCCCGCTACACCAAACTAAATGCTAGGCTGGAGGCAAGCTGAAATAATGTGCAAGTTCAAATAAATACAAGAATGTCACTGTATGCTGTAGAGTTAATATGTCCCTTCGTTGGAACTAAGGGGCCTAGCCCGAACCACGAAAAACAGCCCCCGACCACTTTTCCTCCTCCCAAAAACTTTACAGTTGACACTATGAATTTTGGCAGGTAGCATTCTCCTGGCACCCAGATTTGTGAAGCGTGATTCATCACTCAAGAGAACGCTTTTCCACTGCTCCAGACTCCAATGGTAGCAAGTATTACACCACTCCAGCCTAGGCTTGGCATTGCGGATAGTGATCTTAGGCCTGTGTGCGGATGCTCGCCATGGAAACCATTTCATGAAGCTCTCGACGAACAGTTGTTGTCCTGACTGACGTTGCTTCCAAAAGCAGTTTAGTGTTGACAGTAAGTCGGTAGTAAGTGTTGCAACTGATGACAGGCGATTTGTATTCGCTTCAGCACTCGGCTGTCCTGTTCTGTTTGCTTGTGTGGCGTGCCACTTCATGGCTGAGCCGTTGTTGCACGTAGACGCTTCCACTTACAGTTGACTGGGGCAGCTCAAACAGGGCAGAAATTTGACGAACTGACTTGTTGGAAAGGTGGCATCCTTTGACGGTGCAATGTTGAAAGTCACTGATCTCTTCAGTAAGGCCATTCTACTGCCAATATTTGTCTATGGAGATTGCATGGATGTGCGCTCGATTTTATACGGCTGTCAGCAATGGGTGTGAGTGAAATAGTTGAATCCACTAATTTGATGGGTTGTCCGCATACGTTTGTAGTGTACTTTTGGTCATTTTGGTCTTTCCAGAGATATTTATTCAAGCATTGAAAGAACATCCTGCCAAATGTCCCACGGTGTAACATTCCCATGTTGTCCATTTCTGAGTTAATAGGATTAGGAACATTGGCAACATTTCACAAATCCCCAAATATTCCAGAGTCCATTAAAAAAAAAATGCATTCTGCCTTAACGTTTATGTTACTGCTTTGCTCTGTAGAGATTACCGGTAGTGTACTTGAGCAGTATCATGTTACCTGCAAACTGCACAGCTGGAGGTAGTGCATCCTGTCTCATCTTCCTAGTGGCTTTAGTTTTACCTCAGTCCTCGGGGAGCTTCTATGAAGCCTAATTTTAGGATGAGTTTTGAAGATGTTTGATGTCGGACTTTCCGTGCTAGTATTCTTTTTACAACTTTGCATATGAGTTTATTTGCTCTAGAGAGGCAACAACTGATATGATGCAATGTTCTCATGGAGAACATATTTTTAAGAGCATGTAATGTCTTTGGCCGGGTAACCCAATATTTATCGGCATGCCTACGGATCTGGATTTTCTGGAGACCCACTTTGCCGTGGCTAAAGAGAGTGATTTTTGCGCATGTGCAGGATTTATTTTACGTAGCTGCTGTCCACACTAAACCTAATCAAAGTTTATTGGTTGCGTTCACATATTTGCTGATGTTATCACCGGTGCAGCTAAATGCTTATGTTTCTCGCTCCAACAGTGCAATAAATATCTAGCAGTACAATGACAATACACGCATAATCCAAAAGTAAAAAACAAGAAATTAAGAATTATCAGAACGAGCAATGTCTTAATCCGGAATATAATATATACTGAGTTTACAAAAACATTAGGAACACCTTGCTAATATTGAGTTGCACCCCCTTTTGCCCTCAGAACAGCTACAATTCGTTGGGGCATGGACTACAAGGTGTCAAACGCGTTCCACAGGGATGCTGGCCCATGTTGACTCCAATGCTTCCCACAGTTGTCAAGTTAGCTGTAAGTCCTTTGCGTTGTGGACAATTCTTGATACACAGGGGAAATTGTTGAGAGTGAATAACACTGGAGGTAGTGTTGCAGTTGTTGCACACTCAAACCGGTGCTCCTGGCACCTACTACCATACCTCATTCAAAGGCACTTACATATTTTATCTTGCCCATTCACCCTCTCTATGGCACACAGACACAATGTATGTTTCAATTGTCTCAAGGCTTAAAACTCCTTTAACCGGTCTCCTCCCCTTCATCTACACTAATTGAAGTGGATTTAACAGGTGACATCAATAAGGGATCATAGCATTGACCCGGATTCACCTGATCAGACTGCCATGGAAATAGCTCCTAATGTTTTGTAAACTCGGTGTATAAATGGTGTGAAGAGACAGTATATGAAATAGAAAAGGTTTTTACAGTAGTAGTTATATAGGATGAGCTACGAAGAGAATTGGGTAAAAGCGGGTAAAACTGTATGTAGACATTGTTAAAGTGACCAATGTTCTATGTCTATACAGTGCCTTTCGAAAGTATTCAGACCTCTTGACTTTTTTTACATTTTGTTACGTTACAGCCTTATTCTAAAAATTATATATATAAAAAATATATATATATATATATATATATATATATATATATATATATACTCAACAATCTACACACAATACCCCATAATGACAAAGTGAAAATAGGTTTTTAGAAATGTTTGCAAGGTATTCAAAATAAAAAAGATAACTTGTTTACATAAGTATTCAGACCCTTTGCTATGAGACTAGAAATTGAGCTCGGGTGCATCCTGTTTCCATTGATCATCCTTGAGATGTTTCTGCAACTTGATTGAAGTCCACCTTGATTGAAGTCCAACCAAGCCATAAGGTATTGTCCGTAGAGCTCCGAGACAGGATTGTGTCAAGGCACAGATCTGTGGAAGGGTACTAACTCATTTCGGCAGCATTGAAGGTTCCCAAGAACACAGTGGCCTCCATCATTCTTAAATGGAAGAAGTTTGGAACCACCAAAACTCTTCCTAGAGCTGGCCGCCCGGGCCAAACTGAGCAATCATTGAAGGGCTTGTGGGGGTTAACATGTTTAAATGTGACCCCATTCAGGAAACTATGCGCTAAAATATATATTTTTTATATCAAAATGGCAGATATGCCTACTCAAACATGTGCATTTTCATGTGCCTTTAATGTCAAACTTGTATGACATCTGTAAATACGAATAAAATTGTTAAATTACAAGCCTAGTTGGTTTAGCCACAGAAAAAGTGAGCAACCTTCTGCTAGCCATGATTGGCTGAGATAATGAGTGGGCTGGACTTGCTGAGAGATGAGTTTGGATTGGTGAACCATATAGCACGTGTCTGTCTATTGGAGCTGGTCAGTATGTTTAGGTAATTGTGTCGGATGCAGCTTTAAAACATTTTTTTTTTAAATGTATCGCATAGTAAAACTGCATAAACCTAATGTCAAGTTAAAGTGTACTGTTAGCTAGCTAACGTTACCTGGCTGACTTGCTAGCTAACGTTATGTGTATGCTTTCCACCTTCTGGATGACCGAGTTTTGAAATCAGTGGAATTCGAGTATGATAGCTAAAGAGATGGAGAAAACACCAGTCTGCATTACATTGTCAAACTAAGGCAACCATGCATGGCATCAGACAGGAGACACGTCCAAACATGATGTATACTGGTAAGATTTTCAGATATTACACATTTCTAATTTTTACGAAGTAGTTTCATTTCAAGTGTACTGTTAGCTAGCTAACGTTAAGTGTATGATCTTATTCTTTGTATCTCAAACAAATGTGTTGACTAGTTATAGCCATAGAACCTGGTTGGTTAGCTACCTGCAGATTCATGCATGGTAGTAACGTCATAAGTTGTGAATGGTCCATTGTTTAACTAGCTAGCTACATGTTTTAACAAAAGACGGGAACAACAGACAGCAAATAAGTCCTTCTGGAAGTGCACCGAATATGATGCTTTCTAATGCTGAGTTGTTATAAAGCTCACTGATTGGGTTCTCTCCAAGTTATCCTAGATACCCGGTTCTTTCAGAACCCAGGAACATACTCTGGAGGAGCTCCTGACATGCACTACCGGTCAAACGTTTTAGAACAGTTTAATTGATTAATGTACTCTGAAATTAAAGCATGGAAAAAATAAACAATTGGAGACAAAAAAAATAATGGAATTGTTTTTTAAACAAAAAGTTATCTACGTTTTTGAAAGTGGCCACCCATTGCAGACATAACAGCCAAACACACTCATGGCATTCTTTCTACAATGGAAATTACATATTGTTTCGAAAGTTCTACCCACACTTCTACCCAAACCCCTCTTGGGGTTTTTCCTATGTTGTTGCATTACAACCTACAATTTAAATGGATTTTATTTGGATTACATGTAATGGACATACACAAAATACTCAAAAATTTGTGAAGTGAAAAAAATAAAATAAAAAAATAATTGGAGTCTGCAACACCACTAAGCACAGGGCACCACCAAGCAAGCGGCACCATGAAGACCAAGGAGCTCTCCAAACAGGTCAAGAACAAGTACAGATCAGGGTTGGGTTATAAAAAAAATATCTGAAACATTGACCATCCCACAGAGCACCATTTAAATCTATTATTAAAAAATGGAAAGAATATGGCACCACAACAAACCTGCCAAGGGAGGGCCCCCCACCAAAACTCACTGACAAGGCAAGGAGGGCATTAATCAGAGAGGCAACAAAGGAGCTGCAAAGCTTCACAGCGGAGATTTGAGTATCTGTCCATAGGACCACTTTAAGCCATACACTCCACAGAGAAAAAAATAAACAAACGTGTGGTGTTCACCAAAAGGCATGTGGGAGACTCCCCAAACATATGGAAGACTGTACTCTGGTCAGATGAGACAAAAATGTAGCGAAAACGCTATGTCTGGCAATAACCTAACACCTCTCATCACCCCCGAAAACACCATCCCCACAGTGAATCATGGTGGTGTCAGCATCATGCTGTGGGGATGTTTTTCATCGGCATGGACTGGGAAACTGGTCAGATTTGAAGGAATGATGGATGGTGCTAAATACAGGGAAATTATTGAGGGAAACCTGTTTCAGTCTTCCAGAGATTTGAGACTGGGACGGAGGTTCACCTTCCTGCAGGACAATGACCCGAAGCATACTGCTAAAGCAACACTCAAGGTGTTTAATGGGAGACATTTAAATGTCTTGGAATGTCCTAGTCAAAGCCCAGACATCAATCCAATTGAGAATCTGTTGTATGACTTAAAGAGTGCTGTACACCAGTGGAACCCATCCAACTTGAAGAAGCTGGAACAGTTTTGCCTTGAAGAATGGGCAAAAATCCCAATGGCTAGATGTGCCAAGCTTATAGACATATCCCAAGAGACATGCAGCTGTAATTGCTGCAAAAGGTGGCTCTACAAAGTATTGACTTTGAGGGGGTGAATAGTTATGCACCCTCAACTTTTCCCTTTTTCAGTCATATCTTGTTTGTTTCACAATAAAAAATATTTTGCATCTTCAAAGTGGTAGGCATATTGTGTAAATCAAATTATATAAACCCCCCAAAAAATCTATTTTAATTCCAGGTTGTAAGGCAACAAAATATAAAAAATGTCAAGGGGGTGAATACTTTCGCAAGGCACTGTAGGTTGATTTGCTTTCACCCTTCTGCCCAGTTCATCCCAAACCAGCTTGATGAGGTTTAAGTCTGGAGACTGCCATTCAATGATTTGAAGCCTATGGTCTTATGTTCTTCTAAGATAGTTCTGACATTGCCTGGAGGTATGCTTTTGGTCATTATCTTGCTGTAGGACGAACCCCTGACCAGCTAGGCGTACACCGGAGGGGAGGGTCTTGCATTGCGCTGCAAAATGCTGTGGTAGCCATTTTGGTTCAGGGTGCCACTCACTCTGGATCCAGCAAAAGAGCCCCAGACCATCACACTTCCTCCATGTTTGGTGTCACACTGAGGAACCATCCTTTCACCTACTCGACGACGTACAAAACCCCTGCGTGATGAACTGAAGATTTCAATTTTCATCAGTCCGTAAGACTTTCTTCCACTCTTCAGTAGTCTACTGGTGGTGGTGCTTCATGGCCCAGGGAAGCCTATTTTTCTTATTTTGCCATCTTAGCAATGGCTTTCTTACTACCACTTGACCTGTCAACCCTGCATCTCAAAGTTTTCTCTTCACTGTTGAAACAGACTTGCTTACTTCGACCAGTGTTAAGCTGTGCTTGATGCTGTTGCCCTGTGAGCTGCCTATCATGCAAGCTGTTGACTCTCAGAAACGTGTCTTCTGTTTCTGTTGTGGCTTTGGCTTTGTTCCCTCCAGTTTCCAAGTGCCTTTTGATGGTGTAGGAAACTACTCACACTGACACCTTGGCTTTCTTTCAAAGGAAAGACCTACACTTTTAATGGTTTAATGCTCTGTCTTTTGTTAATTGCGTTTTTCTGGCCGTTATGATAGCAAAATACTACTTCCTGTAGTACAATACTGTTCAAATAATGCTTAAGAGGGTGTAGTAACACAGTCTGTTCCAACAACTGCTTTTAGAGGGTTTGTAAGTAATCAACAAAAGTTAGGATACCTTTAGGAGTTGTTAGCGTCAACTTTCAAGGCTTAATTAATAACCCATTCCCTGAAAAGGGCCCTTTTCTCTGAAATGTTCACGACAGTAGCAAAGAGGTGACATGAGAATGGAGAAGCAACTTGCTGGCATTCCACGCCTACCACAAGTAACCAAAGGATCTGTTGTCACTGGTTCAGAAGTAACCTACACCAGAGCTGTGTTCGAATACTCATGCTAACCGCACTAACCATACTATTTGTGACTTGAATTGAGTATATAGTATGGATATAGTTAGTCTGCCAAAAGTTCCCAGATGTTATACTAAATTTGCCAAAATATGAATTAGACACACAGAGGACACTATTTCCATACTTTAGGGCCCATAATGTAATGCTTTAGGAAATGAGCGTGGCTTTACATTGTTTTCAGATTTGAAGAAAATGGCGGAAAATATGCAGCCAAAGTACAACGAGAGCGAATACAAATTCATTGCTTTAACTAATTATGTCAAATGTTGAGCAACGTAATAAAGTAATGACTTTTCAAGTAAGTTACCTTACACGTTATGTTGGCTGACAATTTGTTAGCCACACACTGTCCTTACGAACCACATAGCATAGCGATTTGTTAGCTAGCTACCTGATATTGGTTGGCTACTTATACATCAAACTTTCCAGTATATTAACTATAGGCTATCTAACTAACTACCCAACGTTTATTGACTTGATTATTCGCTCTGGATATCTACTTTGATTACAGAGCACTCTCGTCTGAGTGTACCAAAGTGCAGAATAATGAATTTACGAGCGCTCAACACTCGTTGAATATGGCCTGAGTCAGTAAACGTCAGCAAAAAAGCATGATTAAATTGTTGCCAGCAACACAGTTACCAACGTTCTGGATAACATGAAAACTGCCTAACCAGCTCTGCTAGGATGAGTAAAATGGTCAGAGTGTTCTGGTTTATGTCTGGAAGTAGCTAGCAAGCTAGTCAACATTAGCTTGGGTGCTTGACTGCTGCTGTAAGGTCAGAACGCTCAAATCAACCCTACTCCTCGGCCTGAGCTTCCAGTGTGTGCTCCGAGAGCGAAAAGCTCTAAATTTCCACACAGGCAATCTGACAAAGCTCTGAATTTAAGAGCACACTCCAGATTAAATTTAAGAACACACCCGAAGTCGTAAAATGTCTAACTAGTAATTTGTTATGCTAACTAGCTAGCAAGGGGTTGCTTAGCAACATTCCATAGACAGACGAAGAGCTAGTACACTCAACTGAAAGGATACTGTTCCGTTTCCAGTTTACCAAAATGTAGTATACAGTATGTTAGTATGGGTATTCGAACACCGCTCAGGACTGAATGGCTGGGGTCTTGCCTGAAAAGCGTTTCCTACACTTTCAAGTTGCATTTGTGAATAAGCCAAAATCCATCTGAGAAAAATGAGCACATAGCCTACTTGGACACTTGCAACCCTTTTAATGACTCCACACTCCTTATGAGACCAGAACAAGCACATTCTTGGATGATTTGTTCTGAACATTTAATGGCGCTGCATTGTCATGTAGCTTACTCTTATTTATTTTTTTGTTATTTGGAAAAAATATTTTAGGCCTATTTTTGTCCCAACTTTTTGTGTTTTTGCTGAGCTTTTTCGATCATAAATATGTTTTATAGTGAATTATTGATATTAATGGATGGTGTAAAAACAAATGAAAATACTTTCTTTAAAACAAAAATACATACTGGAAACTAGGTATTGACTGTTTTTAGCTTTCAGCCTTTATTTAACCATATTCATGAATATATATACAATATTCAGGCCATAACTGAACCAACTTCTGTAGATTATATATACAATATTCTGCAAATATGAACAAATGTTGCCTATATACAATATTTGTAGCCATACATGATTTAATGCAAAGCAGTAAACATACACATTTAATAACAGACTCATGAACACAATTAGGTAATAGTTAATGTACACAACATTATTTAGTAACCGACCCATAAACAAATTCACTCAAAAGTCTACAGCTGGCTTCACAGCTTTCCCAGCACTTCACAGCTTCCCCAGTAAACTCAACATTTGTGTAGCCTCACAAGGACAAAAGAGAAGCGGAGGAAGGAGTTTACTTCTACTGTAGTGTTCGCGGTATATATTATGTGAAGGGGCGGCGCTTCAGCAGAATGTGTATGTTTAATGTCTCAAAGTGGTGGGAAAACAGAAATGTGCGGCATTCAATCTTGTGGTCAATAAACGTAGGGGACAAGACAAACGGGGACCATAAACCGCAGCAGGACCTTTTCAGAAGCTGTCCTATTTACTGCCTGATTGGACAAGTCTTTTTAAACTGTCAATGGACGACAAATGCTTATTTTGGGGGTTTGAATGGCGATCCTAGTTAAAATGCCAATCTTGAACCCCTGCACACAGTCCAATGTGTTTCAATAATTTCGAATGACTCACTGTCCTTTAGATGACACAATACCGGTGCATTCACTGACATCAGCAAAGGCATTCCTTTAGCTTTACGTTTGAGAGGGAAAAACCTTTCCATCACACTTCATAAACCTGGTAAAAAGTTGTTCCATTTCTCATTGTTGCAATACGTTTTGTCGTTATTGACTGATTGATTGATTCTACATTGTTTAATAGGCACATCCACCATTTTGTCAGTATCCTGAGTAACAAAGGTCATTTTAGGGATGATGAAAAGAACCCATCTGCAGATGGCCAGGCCTGTGGGTAAAACTCGAACATAGAGCAGTGTTTTACACAAGTGCATAGAGTAGCCAATTTAAATTACTGAAAATGTGTATTGTTAGTTGTTTTGGACATTGTCTAGGCCTATATGATCAGGACTATTTTCTAAGTAAGAGAACATTAAACCTTTTTCACATGTAACCTGTCTTCTCTTGAAATTAGTCTCATTTACAATTTTACTGCAATATAGGAATTGCCACAATGTTTGTTATTCAAATTAAGTATTGTATTAAAAATGAAGTAAATAGGCCACATTATCTTGAAAGATCATTTAAAGCATTTGTTTTTCTAAGTTTCAGTTTTCCCAGTTTTTTTTCAGGTTTTCGCTCTCAAAATCACGCTTTTTAAAATAGAAAAATCACATAATTGAGTGTTCTAATAACAATGCTTAAACCACATCAGGTGACCATTTTTGAGTTCTTTGAAATACAGTGCCTTGCGAAAGTATTCGGCCCCCTTGAACTTTGCGACCTTTTGCCACATTTCAGGCTTCAAACATAAAGATATAAAACTGTATTTTTTTGTGAAGAATCAACAACAAGTGGGACACAATCATGAAGTGGAACGACATTTATTGGATATTTCAACATATCAAAAACTGAAAAATTGGGCGTGCAAAATTATTCAGCCCCCTTAAGTTAATACTTTGTAGCGCCACCTTTTGCTGCGATTACAGCTGTAAGTCGCTTGGGGTATGTCTCTATCAGTTTTGCACATCGAGAGACTGACATTTTTTCCCATTCCTCCTTGCAAAACAGCTCGAGCTCAGTGAGGTTGGATGGAGAGCATTTGTGAACAGCAGTTTTCAGTTCTTTCCACAGATTCTCGATTGGATTCAGGTCTGGACTTTGACTTGGCCATTCTAACACCTGGATATGTTTATTTTTGAACCCTTCCATTGTAGATTTTGCTTTATGTTTTGGATCATTGTCTTGTTGGAAGACAAATCTCCGTCCCAGTCTCAGGTCTTTTGCAGACTCCATCAGGTTCTCTTCCAGAATGGTCCTGTATTTGGCTCCATCCATCTTCCCATCAATTTTAACCATCTTCCCTGTCCCTGCTGAAGAAAAGCAGGCCCAAACCATGATGCTGCCACCACCATGTTTAACAGTGGGGATGGTGTGTTCAGCTGTGTTGCTTTTACGCCAAACATAACGTTTTGCATTGTTGCCAAAAAGTTCAATTTTGGTTTCATCTGACCCGAGCACCTTCTTCCACATGTTTGGTGGGTCTCCCAGGTGGCTTGTGGCAAACTTTAAACAACACTTTTTATGGACATCTTTAAGAAATGGCTTTCTTCTTGCCACTCTTCCATAAAGACCAGATTTGTGCAATATACGACTGATTGTTGTCCTATGGACAGAGTCTCCCACCTCAGCTGTAGATCTCTGCAGTTCATCCAGAGTGATCATGGGCCTCTTGGCTGCATCTCTGATCAGTCTTCTCCTTGTATGAGCTGAAAGTTTAGAGGGACGGCCAGGACTTGGTAGATTTGCAGTGGTCTGATACTCCTTCCATTTCAATATTATCGCTTGCACAGTGCTCCTTGGGATGTTTAAAGCTTGGGAAATGTTTTTGTATCCAAATCCGGCTTTAAACTTCTTCACAACAGTATCTCGGACCTGCCTGGTCCGAATACTTTCGCAAGGCACTGTAGAAATTTAGATTTTTGGGTGTAATTAACCTTTCATTCAAGTGTGCAGCTAGCAAGAGAATGTTTTTGTAGCGCACGTGATGGTAGAGTTTGCTAAACAAATACCCACTGGATTGATGAAAATAATCATTATACAATTCTGCCAGGTGAGCATAGGCTACTTTGTAGTTAACAACATTTAATTGAGAAGGTTTTTGGGAAAGCCTTTCAATCTACCAGAAGACGCTAACAGCAACACGTGGTAGAGATGCTCAATGCACACAGACATGCGTTCTTCTTGCCTCTTCAGAAAGTTGCAGTAAATAGGAATCGCTGATGCATTCTGGTCATGTCTTATGATACATTTGGGCAAGTTAATTCATTTTCAATACATTTAGTTGATTCCCTACTATGGTCAATACATTTTTCCATAGCCTACTGTTGAATTCCTTTTTAATGCCTGGATTCCAGGAGGGCCCAAACTATAATATTTGGATCAGAGTGAGGCTCTCCACTACCAAGCCTTCTTGGCACCACGACACAGCATGACTGGCTTTGTGAAACTCGTGAATGCTTTAGAAAACAAATACATGCGTCAGAAAACACTATTTCCCATTTGAAGTTTCTTCTTTAGCCTTGACAGAGGATTTTTGTATCCCATAATGTTCAATATTTATAGACATATATTGTTTTATATTTTGAATTAGAATTATGATGAAATAGACTACTTGTGCAAGATTATTTGATGATCAGCATGCAATAGAACATTTAGTCTCTCCGAATCACAATTTCTTTGGGTTCTCTGTTTATTTCCCCAAAAATGTATGTACTGAACCCAGTCCAGAGTCACCCGGGGTGACTGAAGAGGGAGCGCAGATATTTGGGGAACCTAGCTGTAGGACTTATTTTGCCCTGACGTGATGACATTTAACTGATGTAATGAAATTAAGGGGAACTGGTGTGTGTGCTGAAGGTTTTGGGAGAAGTCAGGAATTTCATTAGATCAATTCCATAAAATGAATGCATTCATTATTTTCATTCAATTCAGAAATGTATGGAATTTTGAGATGTTTTTTTTCATGTATTAATTCTTAGAATTGATCCTTATGCAGAGTATGCAGTGCATAATTGTTCTACTCTTTACAAAACTACATGCTGATTGAGCTTGTGATCCACAGAAATCCTAATTCTGTGTTGTAATGTGTCATAAGCATACGGTTTAGACTTTACATCTGTACTCGAATGTACGGAACTAGAATCTGTTTGATAAGGCCTCAATGCTCTTAGGAAGTGTTTTCTATACTTGTGCATCTGCTCTAACTGAATCATACAGTGTTAATTAACTCCAATTTCATTTGCGGTACAATGAAGGGTAGTCATCCTCCCTTTTATAGTCACTCCTTCAAAAACGTGATTTTGTGTGAGTGATTCCCATTTCCCCAAAAAATGTGCAGTCACTTGTTTGAATAGACTGGTTTTTATAAACATTTCCCATCAGACTTCCTATTTTCTGTTTAGCTGTGTCACACATTTATTTCTGCCCTGTCTTGTAAGATACTAAAGAGTTACGTCAAATGTATATAGACAACGTAACAAGGTTGTGCCTTGTTACGTTGTCTGAGACTGGCTAGAATGGAATTCCCCTTATCCCATGTTAGTGAGGGAAGTCTACCCCCACACTCAGTCATGTATTCACAGGGGGCTTTGGCTAAAGTACCTCCAGTATCTGTTCAAGGAATTAGGTTTTTATAGGTCCCAGGAGAAGTGTTTTCCCCACCCTTTTTTGGATATGTCAAAGTTGATGTTAGTTTTTATAACCAACTCCATTTTAGGCAGGCAATAGGACTTGGCTTGTTTGAATTAGATCCCTTGAGAAATTCCCCCATATAGGGTTGCTTTTCAAAAGTTAAGAGCTAAATGTAATTTTTTAGCTTTACAAAGTATTCTAGCAAAAACAATTGTTGGGCTGTGTGTCGGTTGCAGTTAACGCCATCCATGTAATGTATTTGTTTGTAATGTTTCCTTGATATCTTATGTCCATTCTCATTTGGAGTTGTGACAGAAGTCTTAGGCAGTTTCCCATGTCAGGTCATATTTCTTTCAAATATTAGGCCAGGAATCATTTATCTTTCATCACGTTAATTAGCATCTCTTCAAGTGACACCGGACACTGGGTTTAATGACGCACATCTAGTATTGCTGCCCCCTTCCCTCCAAAAAGACTCACAAAACACTACTAAGAAAGTGTTGGCAGTCTGTCTTTGACCCGCAGACCTAAACTCACTGTGTCAAACCCCAACAGACTAATAGATCTTTCAAATCCATTCCCGCCATGCAGCCCACCCCTTCATCGCCGTTTCCGGTGTGCTGTGTACTAACTTCCTGTTTCTCTCCTGTAGATGAGAGCAGCGTCTCCCTCCTGCAGCTGATCGGGGACCCTCCCCCGGCTGAGATCACCAAGGTCTATGGCCCCGACAACAGCCCCGGCTACGTGTTCGGTCCCGACGCTAACACGGGCCAGCTGGCACGCGCCCATCTTCCCAGCCCCTTTTATCGGGACTTCTCCCTCCTCTTCAACCTGAAGCCCCAGTCCACCAATGGTGGCGTTATCTTCTCGGTCACAGACCCCTTGCAGCAGATCATGTATGTGGGTGTCAAGCTGTCGCCCGTGAAGGCAAACCGGCAGAACGTAATCTTCTACTATACGGAGCCCGACTCGCAGGAGTCGTACGTGGCGGCCACCTTCCCCGTGCACAATCTGGCTGACCAGTGGAACCGCTTCTCCATCTCCGTGCTGGACGACAAGGTCACCTTCTACATCAACTGCGACGACCAGCCCCAGGTGGTGCGCTTTGAGAGGTCCCCAGACGAGATGGAGTTGGAGTCTGGAGCCGGGGTGTTTGTGGGCCAAGCTGGAGGGGCCGATCCCAATAAGTTCCTGGTATGTATCATGCTATTATTGTATCTTTTGTTATCAGGGTCAGTGCCCATTGTGTTTCAACTTGGTCGATGTGGGAAATGAATACATTTCCTAGATTGATGGACTTGAAATGCAGTTCTACCCCAAACCCTGTCTTATATTTAACTTACAGATGACGGATCTTAATTTGATCCCTCTTTTGTGGCATTAGGAAATTCAAATGAGCCTTGTGAAACCCGCAGTTCTCTTTCTCTTAATGGAGTCATTCGGACCAGTGGGGCCATATTGGTCCATATTCCGTTAGTGTATCCATTGTCACATAATGAATGGTGTGAAAACCAATAATAGGCAACTGTTTGTGATTCCCTGGCTCATTTGGGCCATCAGAGGACATAATAGGGTTTCTAGCGAACCTAAGGTTACGATTGAACTGTCAAATTGTAGTTCAATCCTGGTCTAGGGTGGTCTAGCGGTTAGGGCCCATTGCCTTCAGCGCGCATATAGGCCTACTGTGTCAGTGTGAGTTCAATTCCGGCCTACGCCCTTCTGGCACAAATAACTCAATCCACCCGATTTTACAAGATTTAGTTACACATTTAAAACATGGACAGTCCATCAATATTTTACCCACGATCTTGATAAGAAATTACCATACCAGACTTTGATTTTAGGGCATGGCTTGCCGGCCAAAAATTCTGGATGCTTCCGGAAGCTTTTGTGCATGTGCGGATCATGTTCTGCGCATATTCTCAATACATAGAGAACAGGCTACTCAGATGAATGGTGCTTGTATAATAAAGTTGGGTCAAAGCTGTATCAATGTCTGCAAGATCACATAATGATCACAGTATTCTACCTAACAGAACCGAATATAATAGCATAGTATAACGTTACTGTAAGACAAAAACACCACCACATTTAATCAAGAATTATCATTCTTAAAGCTGCAATAGGTTACGCAACTCAATATTAAGGTGTTCTTAATGTTTTGTACACTGTGTATATCAGTGTCAGGGGCAAGTGGAATCAGAAATGAGACGGATCAGATTTTCTGTTTTGAAGAAGAGAATTGCATGTCCTCACGGCCAAGCTGAGTCCGGCGTGTGAAACGGTAACAGCCGTGCCTGGCTAATATCTAATAATATTTATTATGATAGATGTATTTTATATAGCGCCTTTCATTATACAGATACTCTCATACGCCCACAAACAAAGTACATCCTTTTTTTTTTTTTTTTTTTTTTTTTACAAATGTATGATTTGTATGATATGATTGCCCTCAATTGGCCTGCTTTAAATCAAAATATAAAAGTGGTCTAACCCTGACCATCCACCTTCTTAAACACCAAGTTTAATTATTGGACTTCACAGTGGGGGAGCAATAAGCTCCAGCTGGCCCTCCCTGCCACCCCTTGTAAGTCCTGTAGCTGACCCTTCGACCGTCGCTATGCAGAACCCAGCACAAACTGACAGGTGCCCTTGTAAGCAGAGGGTACAAGCAGACAGAGGCTCTGAGCACTAAGCACCAGTTGACCAGGCCGGTTGGTCTTTATTTATTTTTCAATGCATTGTTATCTAAGGCTGTTGCTCTCTCGTCATGCAGTAGATTGTAAGGTAACACTTTTAGTTTAGGGATCACGTAGTGGGCACCAATTTGCAGTTAAAGTGTGTATAAGTAACTAATTCAACTAGCTCTCACAGTTTAATATCAGAATTAGACGTTCATCCATGTTTCTCAAACGTTAACAACTTTCTATCGCAGGATTCGAACTTGCAAACGTTGGTCCTGGTCGTCCCCTAGATGGGAGACCAGATGCTGCTGAAAGGGGTGTTGGAGGGCCAGTAGGTGGCACTATTTCCTCTGGTTTAAAAAAATAGGATGCAGTCTTTCGGATGGGACGTTAAATGGGTGTCCTGACTCTCTGTGGTCACTAAAGATCCCATGGCACTTCGTAAGAGTAGGGGTGTTAACCCCGGTGTCCTGGCTAAATTCCCAATCTGGCCCTGATACCATCACGTTCACCTAATCATCCCTAGTTTACAATTGGCACATTCATCCCCCCTCCTCTCCCTCTCCTCAACCATTTCAAAGATTTTACTGAGTTTCAGTTCATATCAGGAAATAATTATTTTGAAATGAATGAATTATGCCATAATCTATGGATTTCACAACTGGGAATACAGATATGCATCTGTTGGTCACAGATGGTTTATGGTAGAGAAATGAACATCCGATTCTCAGGTGGACATTCCTCCAGTCAGCATGCCAATTGCACCCTCCCTGAAATCTGTGGCATTGTGTTGAATGACAAAACTGCACATTTTAGTGGCCTTTTATTGTCCCCAGCACAAGGTGCACCTGTGTAATGATCATGCTATTTCATCAGCTTCTCTATATGGCACACCTGTCAGGTGGATGGATTATCTTGGCAAAGGATAAATGCTCAGTAACAGGGATATAAACTATTTTAAGAGAAATACGTTTTTTTGTGCAGAAGGAATATTTTGGGGATCTTTTATTTCAGCTCATGAAACATGGGTTCAACACTTTACATGTTGCGTTTTATATTTTTGTTCAGTATACATTCAAATATATAAAGGCTAAGATGTAACATTTAGAGAATGGACTGGGATAATTGATCTTTGAAAATTTGATTTAAAAAAGTGAAAATGGGAACAGGTATAGCATACTGAAACACAGACGTTGTACATGCCTTTTGACAAATAATGCAGTATTGAATACCCATTTTTTTTTTCTCACTAAAATAGATATTTCTGTGCTGATTCATGACTTCTCAGACAGTATCGTAATTGGATTGTTTTACTTGCTGTTTTACTTGTTTTATGGCTTTACTTGTAAATTTAGACAGTCAGAACCTGTCTCTGACTAAATCGAGATAATTGGATGATTTAGGTCAAACGTGGTCAGAGGGAACAATGATCGTTTTAGTGTGAATGGGCAATCCAATAACCTCAAAGTGAGGGAGTTGTCTTTTTGTGCTTATTGACACAGAGTGATAGAGACATTAAAAAAGAGAGGGGCAGAGGTTAATTTCATGTCTGTGAAAAGTTTGTAGTCCTGCTCACGGTTGATTGATTTTGCTGAGCAATTATTGGACACGTCTTCAAGTACAACTCAGGGCATCGGAATGCTCAGAGAAAAGTCCCAAATAGCACTCCTTTGGCGTTTAGACAGCTCGGGCCATCTGTCCTATCTTGGCAAGACCAAATTAGGAGATTTAAACAGAAGTATTTGGCCAAATGTCAGGGCATAGTCTATTTTTCGTCTAAGCTGTGTAAAATGAATTGTTTCCTCTTTTTAAGACCGTTGTTAGAGACTTGCATTATCTGTAGACTCAATGAAGAGTTGAACCCTTAACCCTGTAATCAGAAGGTACAGGCCAGTTACAATGAATTACCTTTTGAGAGGAATATAGCCGTTCAAGTCAAATTTAGATAGTCCACGAGATTGGCATTATTGATAGTTTTGACAGATGTTAAAGCTATACATTTGTTTGTTGACACAGGCTCAAATTACAATAGAAACATAAATAATGGCGTAATACAACCATGATAAGTTAAATTGCACCTGGTTCCAGGACCGGAAGTAACAGGGGAAAATGAAAAGGCACGTATCCTGTACAGACTGGAGATAGCTTCATAGTGAAAAATGGGCTAATCAAATAAATGAAATACATGTCTTTGATAGCTACTTAGGGACATTGAATGCTCATGAACACAACTGTGGGCGTTCATCGAAAGAGAAGCTCATAACTAAGAGATATTTTATCAGTTTAAAACAGGGGTCTCCATCAGGTCGATAGCCCACTTATGAGTGGCTCGCCAAACAATTCAGGAAGTAAATGCAATTTTTAATGTTTTCCACCGCAAGCTGTCATAAACAACTCTCACAAATATCAGCTCCAGGCTACTATCTAATCAATGCAACATTGACATTATCCCACCCCTATTTAGCCACTATTGGCTTAAAAAGCCAAACCTAACACTATCTGCCAATTAATTTCCAGCAATATTGCCCCTGTCTGTGTGTTGCGTGCCTTTGTCTGTAACTCAGTGTGTAGCCAGTTGATGTGATAAGTCTTGTGGGTTGACAAAGACTTTCCCCAAAACCTTCTCAATTAACTCCAAAGTAAGCTTACCTGGCAGAAGTATATCATGAGTAAGTATTTCATTTGTGTATACTATTTGTTATTTGCACACTTTGCCATGAAATGAGCAGCAGCAGTAAAGAACCATTGCTAGGTCGACACATTCGTTACTCGCTAGATGCACAATTAAAGGGCCAGATGCCCTGTTAAAGGGGAATTATCCCCAAAAAATCAAAATATGTTAGTTTTCTTCCAAACCTAAAAAAAATTGTCTTCTGATCAGATTTACGCATTGACACGGACTCAAAACATCCAATTTAGCTTTTTCTTTATGAACAATTGTCATTTGGAGAGTGAAAAACAAAAAAATCATTTTGGAAAATATAATACATCATTTGGGTGTGGGGGATTTTATAGGGCCCCCTATGTTTATTAACTATTATTTTACCAGGTATATTGGCAGGAAACGGTGCACTACTTTCTCCTGTACACTAAGGACCTAGGGAAGAGTGCCTATTTGAAAGCTAGGAAAAAATGAGTAGCTCGTGACATCATTTTTAAAAGTATCTCACATGCTATAAAAGGTTGGAGACCCCTGGATTAATGGGAGTCATTGAAAGAGGCTATTGTGATGGCGAGTTTGATGGACTAAGACCACGGAGGATGACAGAGTGTCATATCAGAGGAGCCCTTTTCATTTCTCAACACTTGGGGCGGCTGTATTAAACCCCTCGGCTTCTCTCACGAGAGGGGGTTTTCCACCAGAAACCACCACACAGATCAGGGATGTATGTTTTAAGAGACAGGGCTTAAGAGGGAAGATAATGTGTGATGTGTTTGTTATTGTTTAGAGCAGGGCCAACGTGTGTGGGCTTAATGGGGGAGAAGAATGCTGACATGTGTACAGGCCATGTATTGACAACTGTGTGTGTGTGTGTGTGTCTGTGTGTGTGTCTGTGTGTGTGTCTGTGTGCTTGCATACGTGTGCTTGCCTCTGTATTTTCCTTCATAGGGGGTGATCGGGGAGCTGAGGGTCGTTGGAGACCCTCGGGCCGCTGAAAGACAGTGTGAAGAGGAAGGGGATGACTCGGATGCCGTAAGTGACCCTTGACCCGCTACCGATACAAAAACAGGTGCAACAGCTTAGCCAACAACTGTATAAGCACTAAGCAAGGTATAGGGAGGCTAAAACTTACAGTGAACTCTTGGGAACAAACAACCAGTTGTTTCTGTAGGAGTTGGAAATGCTACAGTACATCCCCAAGCCCTGTGATGTGTAGAAATATTCAAAGTTGCCATAGGTACACGATCTACGCAAATTAAGCATATTTGTTTAATATGTGTCAGTTAGTAATACATTTGGCTTGAATTGCATACGTTACATATTTTCGGCATAAATCCCATGTATTTCTGTGATGCATTACATGTTAGTTATCCATTTAGTATTAATAGCATACGTTAGTATGTATTAATAGCATACGCCTGTGTATTTCTGTGGTGTTTGGATGTTGTGTGCAATTAATGAAGGAACATTCCTCTTGATGCATTCACTAGGAACGAAACAGGAGCAAACAGGCTGACATGGGGAGGGACCAACCTGAACTTATCTAATAAGAAACACTTGTTTTTCTTAGTTTCCGTTGTAAAATGTTTTGCTACGATTTGTGCTAATGAATACACCCCTGGTGTCTCTCCTACCAGGCTTCAGGAGACGACGGAAGCGGTGACGAAAGGATACCGGACGAGGAGAAGAAAGGATCGGTATGATCATTTGACAAACATTTTATTGTTCACATTTGGTTGCCATCCACAAACAAGCACGTTCGTTCCATCTAAGCAGTCTTGTGTTTCCTGTTTCCTTTTGGGTCTACACTATTGGAGGCCATGATCTAAAACCAGGTTGTCTGTGATGTTTCAAAGTCACAGTTCGAACGGGACGGCTTGACTATGTACTGGTTGTAGGAAGTTTGGAAATGTCGCCATATGATGGGTTTTCACTACAATGTTCGCTCATAGTTGTTGTTGTGACTCCGTTGTAGGAAAATAGTTTGTGAATAATAGCTACATAATGAAGATGATGGATCTCTCTCTCTCTCCCCCCTCTCACTTTCTCCCTTAGGGTACATCCATATGGGACGCAAAGATACGAAAATACGTGTTGGTTGAAGATGTCAGACTGACAGTTACGGTACGTGCTCTGAAATCAATTTTACCTGTATTTGTTGGCGTTCACCCACAAGCATGTGAAATTATATCTTTTGATTTGTCAGCACCGCTCTTTCTTCTCGTGAGCAGCCCATTCCCTATATACTGTTGTGCACTATGTAAGGAACTATGTAGGGCACCCTATTCAAATGACACCCTGTCCTGTTCACTACTATAGTGCACTATATAGGGAATAGGGTGCCATTTGTGACGCAACCATCCGCGTCTTCGGATTTTAAACATATGGTCAACATGGAAACCGAGTTATCTGTAGGGAGCTGGATACGGTATAGGGAGGTGGTACGTTGTGGGGAATGTATATAGTCCGGTTTCTCTGCGGCGTATCACTTGGACAATGTCCTAAACTAACACAATCGTCGTCCATCTAGCTTAGTAGGACTCCGTAATACCTCTGTCAGTGCTGTTGTAGCTAATACCCCCCCAACAAAACAAAAAAATTCAGCGGGGGTCAAATTTTCAAACTCCTGGATATTTCTAAAAAAACGTTTGTATATTTTCCTAAAATAAAAAATTACCGATCCCACTGCAGTTCCCCAGCGACCCCGACTTTGAATACCACTTTTCTACAACAAGCAAATGTTGCAGCACAACCTCCGACCAACCTCCATACAACGCTGTGGAAGACAAAAGAGGAAACCAGATGTCTGGTCCAGGTCAGGGTGATGATATCTCCAAGGTTCTATTTTGTTATTTTGACTGCTTTCTCAATCAGACTTAAGTTGAGAGCACAGCAATAGAGAGGGATGCAACGGAAAGAGATGGTGGGGAATGTTGTGCCTGTAGCAGAGGTCTAAAACTCCCTTTTTGTCCTGCCAAGCCTTGTAGGTTCCACAGGGCTCTGGGTGCATGGGCTAACTTTGAAGCCTTGTGCCACTTGACAGTGGGGCTTTCCGCCCACCAGACAAGTGTTTATTATCATCGTATGGAACAGCTGTGGATTTGGATTTGGTTTCATTACATTGCTTAATGCCTGTCTGACTTCCGCTCAAGTTTGGACAAGCAAAGACGGAAATGCAGACACTTTTCCATTGTGTGACTGACGGCAGGTTTTAGCGTGATTGATGGACTTGCAAGTTGTCATCGTCACATGGTGCACTAAGGGCAGGAATGCAGTCAAATCCGCACTGCAGGAAAACGACAACATTGTTCCTGCACCATTAAAGGGCTGGTTATAAAGGGGCGGGAAGTGATGTTGACATGCAGGTTTACTACCGTGCAGGTTCTATTGAATATTCCACCCATACGCTTAGAAATGTTGAGGGTAAAAAAAAAAATTGGCAGGATGATCTACCTATTGTCAAGCTTAAGTCCCATTTTACAGTCATCTGGATGAAAGTGCATCTAATTTAATATTTCTTTTTTTTTAAGACCGCTCGTGACAGTGAAGTAAACATACTACTTATTTCATTTACATTTCTAATTCAATTGAGTCTCACAACTCATGTAGACTCTGGGATTAGGCATGTGTGTATTCGGAGTGCGAATCTGCTCTTTGTGCCATCTTTACCTTGTTTGCATCAACTTTGTGATCTAAATAGTTTAGTTCTTAGCACACAAGTTTCAATCTGCAAGTGCAAAATTGGGCTTGTGTCATCTATGGTTAAATTAAGTTGTGTTTTCAAATCAATCACCACCCGGAGCCTCATCTATACCCGCTCTCCTCACTCCCACCTCTCAGAAATTATGAATGCATGGGAGTATAAGTGTGTGTCTGTTTTATTACATATATCCCCTTGGATCGCTCATATAACACTCACCAAGCCATATTCTCCACATAGTTGACCTCAGGCCCTACAATAGGAAGAATGTTTGCCCATAGAGGAAACTGGTTAATGAAACAGTAAAGAATTCCATACCTTTTCTTTCACATGCCCCCCTCCTGCCGTCTATCCATCGTCCCACCCAGTGTTCCCCTCTCAGATTCCACTGGAGAAAAATACGAAACTTTTCACCTGGTGAAGAATGAGCTTAGAAAATGTGGGTGTTTGGTGTCATCTTCCTGAGTGGGACAAGTATGGAAATGGCCTCTTCTCTTCCACCCCTGCATATTCCCCTACCTCTAGAGCACTAGTGGGGATGTCAGAACTTTGCCAGTCCTTCCTTGTCTCTACTCCTTAACACACACACACCCAGACACAAACACACTGAAACACACCCACACACACTGACACACACTCAGACACCAGCTCCTCCACTCTATTATTTGACCCCTATCTGAAGAGCTGGAACCCAAAACGGGTCACATTCCTGTTGCCAGACGTGTTCCTCCCGACCAATATAATTGCTGCCTGTCGCCATCCCATCCGCACCCAGTGGGAGAACGTACGCCCACTGTCTCGCTCACTGAGAGAAGAAAGAAAAGGGGGATGGGAAGGAGGGGAGTCCAGACAATTGTCTTTCTTGGCCCCTTGACTCTCTTCCCATCCCCCTTCTCTAAGCTTGACACCTGTTATTTGATCAGCCCCCCCATGATCAATGTTAGTAGCTACCCTAACATTTTGCGGTGTAGTGAGTACATAAACTTATGCGGGGCACTACTACATATCTGCTCTTTTTATAGTTTTTGTCATCAGGTAAACCGTTGTGCATATTATATAACCTACATACGGACACTGTATTGTAGATGTGTGTATGTATGGGAAAACATAGGAACTTGTGCACTATACAACTCCCTATACCCTTCAGCTCAACTCACTGTTGTATGTTCATAATGACCACACATAAACGGCACGCCACCGTCAGAGCTACTTGCAACACCACTGTAGACGCTACCTCACAGAGGGGGAGAAAGTGTGTTTGCTTGGTCATGGGTATTCATTTGTTTATGGTAAGTGAACCTGAGCAGTTTAACAAGGTGTGCATAAAAATGAAATTACATAATGGACACCAGACACTGCTAGTCTGCCAAACATTAGCGCACTACCCCATAACAAAAATACAATTTCACAAAACAGATACATACATAGCTCCTTAAACTACAAATGGGCTGCCTTTTTGGCAATATTATGGAAGAGGGGAAGCCAACATTGAGTATTTAAGTACCAACTTTGTACCACAACATAAACATGTACTCTTTACATTTGGTCATTTTTGTGTGGGAACTACTGGTCAAATACCCATTAAGCAATACTAAGTCAGTTGGGAACTTTGAGTTTCCTTGGAGCTGGATATATTTTTATGTTTTCATTCTCCCAGCAATTTGGTTGTATTATCACCCGATAACAATTTTTAACATTAACTTGGCTACATCCCAAAACATGAACTCCATAAATGTCATTGTTTTCTTTGTTCGAGAACAACAAATACTCATGTCGCATTATTAGGGATTGTTATTCTTAGATTCTTACAAATAAATCAAGCATAGATTGGTAACTTTTTTGCTAATTTAACACACATAAATTACAGGGCATGAGACAAAAAGAATGGCATGCCTCAAAAAGAATGGCACAGATTGACCTCGGAGACACCGTGTCGGTGTGGTGCCCTCCCTGAAAGTCGTGAGAGGACAAATTTGCGCTGTGACTGATTGTCTAGAGGTGTTGGGCCAGTTAGCCTTGGATACTCCTCGACAGTCATGTTTTTCACCCGTGTTCTACCATTCTTCCGGGGCCCTCTCCTGCCTTGTCTTACTGTGCTGTGTGGTGGAAGCTGGAGGTCGGTATCTGCTCCGTGACAGAATGTCTAGATGTGCTTGGCTTGCTAGCCCAGGATAAACCCCCCTTGGTAGACTCGCCACCTGCGATTTCCTGGTCTACAGGGCCCGCTGCTGCTGGTCTACAGGGCCCTCTGCTGCCTCACTGTGCGGTAGCCTACTGCAATGTGACTGTGCGCATTGACCAGATCCACACACTGGGGGAAATCCCTGTCAGCACACACCTTCAGGGCTATTGAACACAGTGGGGTCCTAACTAAGGAACCAATGCTCGGGCACACACTTGGTTTCTGATTCTAGTAGACCAGTAGGCTACAGCTGAACATTTGTAGGGCATTTGATCTTTTAATTTGTTAACATTTTAATTGGTTAATTGTCTTTTTTTCTTGCGAATTGTTAGATTCAGTGGTTTAAAATGGGTGTTTTTGTGCTACAAATGGTTTTAATTGCTGCTTATCTGGTGTATGGCGCATTGCATAGTCTGTTATCAAAAACAATCTCATCTCCTTACCCCAAAGATACCGCCAAACCCTACTTTGACTGATAGTACAGCAGATTTTATCTTTCAGAGAGGTTTGATTGTGTCACCATTTGATTCCTACTGTGACATGCTCATTAAACTTTCCCATCTACAGTGTTTGTTAAAAACTGTGTTTATTGTATCAGATTACTTGAGTTTGGATTATTTTAAATCTTCTAAGTGTAGAGAGAATTTAGGAAGCAACAAATCAAGGTGTTTAATTATTCTTCTGCTCTTGGTGTCACGAAACATTCACCTGAACCCACTCCTATTGGCTATGGATGAACTTCCAATACTGTGCCATAGCTGGGGAAATCTTATTAAACTGTTTCAGCAAGGGCTGCCGATCTGAAGTTTCATTGTTGTTTCCGGACATGTAGGGAGTCGTGCCAGACCTTAAGATCTTGGTTGGGGGTCCGGGTATGTATGTGTTTATGTGAATATATATGTATATATAATTTGTAGAGGAAAGTAGTATGTATATCGATATGTGTGTGTGTCTATATTATTATGTGTATGTATATTTGTATTTTTATTGTTGTGTGTATGTCAGTGGGGGCTGCAGTGGGGGATGGTTGGGGCGGGGTAGCGTGGGTGGCGTCGGACAGCTGGAGATCATGTTTGTGTTTGCCGTTCCACTGGTTCCGCTCCGGTCGTTGTCGTGGGCCCGTACTCCCTGGTTGGGGTGCAACCATCCTCCTGTGGTGTACATGTGTATCGTGAGAGGTTGGTGGCTCATTGGTTATGAGGGGCGGGCTTGTGGTGGTGGCTGGAACAGAATTAGTGGAATGGAATCAAGTATATGGTTTCCCTGTGTTTGCTTCGTTTCGGCCACTATGAGCAGCCTCCACTGGGTGGGTGGGTGTGTGTGTGTGTGCATATATATGTATATATCATTATTATTTGTTTGTATGTACAGTACCAGTCAAAAGTTTGGGCACACCGACTCATTCAAGGATTTTTCTTTATTTATGTATTTGGGGTAGCAGCCTCTAAGGTGCAGGGTTACGTAACTGGGTGGAAGCCGCCTATTTAAGTCGGATGGCTTTGAGATAGAAGCTGTTTTTCAGTCTCTCTGTCCCAGCTTTGATGAACCTGTACTGACCTCGCCTTCTGGATGATAGCGGGGTGAACAGGCAGTGGCTCAGTTGGTTGTTGTCCTTGATGATCTTTTTGCCCTTCAGAAAGCACAACCCTCTGAAGAGCCCTGCAGTTTCGGCGGTGCAGTTGCCGTACCAGGCATTTATACAGCCCGACAGGATGCTTTCAATTGTGCATCTTTAAAAGTTTGAGGGTTTTAGGTGCCAAACCAAATTTCTTTAGCCTCCTGAGGTTGAAGAGGCACTGTTGGGCCTCCTTCACCACACTGTCTGTGTGGGGTGGACCATTTCAGATAGTCAGTGATGTGTATGACGAGGAACTTGAATATTTTCCCCTGCTCCACTGCGGTCCTGTCGATGTGGATAGGGGCGTGCTCCCTCTGCTGTTTCCTGAAGTCCACGATCAGCTCCTTCGTTTTGTCAACATTGAGTGAAAGGGTATTTTCCTGGCACCACACTCCCAGGGCACTCACCTCCTCTCTGTAGGCTGTATCGTCATTGTTGATAATCAGTCCTACTACTGTAGTGTCGTCTGCTAACTTGATGATTGAGTTGGAGGCATGCATGGCCATGCAGTCATGGGTGAACAGGGAGTACAGGAGGGGGCTGAGCACGCACCCTTGTAGGGCCCCTGTGTTGAGGATAAACTCAGTCACTGTATCAGTGTATTTGTCAATGTTATTTTCAGAGGCTACCCGGAACATATCCCAGTCCGCATGATCAAAACAATATTGAAGCGTGGATTCTGATTGGTCAGACCAGCATTGAGTAGTCCTTAGCAAGGGTACTTCCTGTTTGAGTTTCTGCCTATAGGAAGGGAGGATCAAAATGGAGTTATGATTTGCTGAAGGGAGGGCAGGGGGAGGGCCTTGTAGGCATTCTGGAAGTTGGAGTAGCAGTGGTTGAGTGTTTTAGCAGTGTGAGTATTACAGTACAGTCAATGTGTCGATAGAACTTCGCTTGCGTTTTCCTCAAATTTTCTTTGTTTAAAATTCCCAGCTACAAAAAATGCGGATATGTTGTTTCCAGTTTGCATGAAGTTCAGTGAAGTTCTTTGAGGGCCGTCGTGGTATCAGCTTGAGGGGGAATATACACGGCTGTGACTATAACCAAAGACAATTCTCTTGGGAGATAATACGGTCTGCATTTGATTGTGAGGTATTCTAGGTAAGGTAAACAAAAGGACTTGAGTTTCTGTATGTTATCACGAAACATACACCCCCACCTTTCTTCTTCCCGGAGAGTTATTTTTTCCTGTTGGCGCAATATACTGAGAATCCAGCTGGCTGTATTCTCTCAAAGACTAGAGAGCCATGTTTCCGTGAAACCGAAAATGTTACAATCACTGATGTCTCTCTGGAAGGAGATTCTCGGCCTGAGCTTGTCTACTTTATTATCCAGAGACTGAACATTAGCGAGTAATATACTCAGAAATGGTGGATGGTGTGCTCAGGACAAGAAACATCACTGTGTTTCACTTTGTATTGACTTATCGAAGTCCTTCGACACTGTTGACCATGCCCTGCTGTTGTATAGACTTAAAAAGGTTGGTTTAGTGTTGAATCATTGATTGGATTGGTTCCAAAACTACCTATCTGACAAAACAGTGTGTAGCACAGGAGGGTATAAAATCGGAGTTTCGAAGGCTTACGAAAGGAGTTCCCCAGGTCTGATCCTTTTTATACTGTATATACATTATATAGGGAAGACTTGACTCTGCCAGTATCCATCTGTATGCGGGTGACACAATTATTTATCCTGTCACATTCTGTCACTAATATTGAGATGGCTTTTCAGGACTTTTGATGCAGGAAAACTAAACGTATGGTTTTCACTTCACTGAAGGTAAACAGATGTAGTCACTTGCCAGGGCAGCAAATTGATAGGGTCAACTCTTTGGGATTTGGTTAGATGAAAATATGAGTTTTAAACCGAACATTTGATAACTTGACCCAGAAACTGAAATTGGGGGTTTTATTTTAAGAACAAATATTATTTTTCATTGTCAGTCAGTCAAAGGATGTTGTTCAAAGCACTTTTTTGTCGGTGCTGAATTTTATGGTGAAATTATTTATATCCAGGTCTCGGCAAGTACCTTAAACTCTGGACACATTTATCACAAATACTAGATCACTCACGCATCACTGTGATTTGGATGCCATGGTGCAATCAGTTTAGGCTCCTCAGAGGAGGAAGGGGAGGACCATCCTCCTCCATTATCATTTTTATTTAAAACTATGCTAAATATAATCACGTCACCAAATAATTGATTAAAACAAAATGTTTTGCAATGAAGGTCTACAGTAGCCGCAACAGCACTCTGTAACTATGACAACTTCCGGAGGACGTCCTCCAACCTATCAGAGCTCTTGCAGCATGAACTGACATGTTGTCCACACCATATCAAAGGATCAGAGAATTAATCTAGTACTGAAGGCTAGCACAGCAGTGCATAAAATGTGGTGAGTAGTTGACTCAGAGGGAAAGATAATAGATGAACAGTTTAGAACAAATTATTTTCTTCCAAAATAAAGAAGGAAGAGATTTCACTTTGTTTCACTTAATTAGCTAGCAAATACAGCTAGCTAGTTTAGCCTACTCAAACACCCTGCTCAATCAGGGATGCTATGTTAGCTCGCTGGCTATGATTATCCAACAGAACACTGGAACGCTTCTAAGTCAAGGTAAGCTTTTGGGTTTTACAAATGTATTGCTACCCGGACCCGCCGGTGTAAGTGCTAAACTGCTTACTGACGACACTGTAACGTTACTGCGTAATTGTAGCAGATTTACTAACGCGTTAGTTCTGTTAGCTATGTTGACTATGACTTTACTTAAGCTAATATGGTGACAACAATGTAGATTGTGTGTAGCAGTTATGATATTGTTTGGCTTGGAAAAGTGTTGTGCAATGACGTCCGCAGGTGAGAGGAGGAGAGTGCAAAGGAATACAACATGGCTGTTATGAAAGTGAACTGTGTACACGTGATCAAGGGTGTATCCATTTTGCCGATTCTGTTGAAAAACATTTCTTAAACAGAGCAAAACAGGGATAAACATACCTGAATTCAATAGAAAATCTTGTTTGCAACTGTTGGATAAATGATTACATCGTATATCAGATACATACAGATAAGACCAACATTGCGCCAACAGAGATGGTCTCCTCGCTTCGCGTTCTTAGGAAAATATGCAGTGTTTAGTTTTTTTAATGTATTATTTCTTACACTGTTACCCCAGGACATCTTAATTCTTACTACATACAGCCGGGAAAAACTATTGTATGTAAGAGTAACGTCATCTTACCAACATTACAACCAGGAATATGACTTTCCCGAAGCGGATCCTCTGTTTGGACCACCACCCAGGAAAATGGACCGGATCCCAGCAGGCGACCCAAAACAACGGCACCGCAGACGGAATGGTCTTCTGGTCAGGCTCCGTAGACGGGCACATCTCTCACCGTTCCCGAGTACACTATTCACCAATGTCCAGTCTCTTGACAACAAGATAGACGAAATTCGAGCAAGGGTTGCCTTCTAGAGAGACATCAGAGATTGTAACATTCTTTGTTTCACGGAAACATGGCTCACTCGGGATACGTTATCAGAGTCGGTATAGCCACACGGTTTCTTCACGCATCGCGCCGAGAGAAACAAACATCTCTCTGGTAAGAAGAAGGGCAGGGATGTATGCCTTATGATTAACAAGTCGTGGTGTTATCATAACATACAGGAACTCAAGTCCTTTAGTTCACCTGACCTAGAATTCCTTACAATCAAATGTCAACCGCATTATTTTCCAAGAGAATTTCTTTCGATTATAATCGCGGTTGTGTGTACGCTGATTCGGTGAGCGAGTTTATTAGCAAGTGCATCGGTGATGTTGTACCCACGGTGACTATTAAAACATTCCCCAACCAGAAACCGTGGTTGGCAGCATTCACGCAAAACTGAAAGATCAAACAACTGCTTTTAATCACGTCAAGGCAACCAGAAACATGACCGAATACAAACAGTGTAGCTACTCCCTCCGCAAGGCAATCAAACAAGCTAAGCGTCAGTATAGAGACAAAGTAGAGTCGCAATTAAACAGCTCAGACACGAGTCGTATGTGGCAGAGTCTACAGTCAATCACGGATTACAAAAAGAAACCAGCCCCGACGCGGACACTTGTGTCTTGCTCCTAGACAAACTAAACAACTTCTTTGCTCTCCTTCACCGCAGCCAACGTGAGTAAAACATTTAAACGTGATAACCCTGGCAAGGCTGCCGACCCAGACGGTATCCCTAGCCGTGTCCTCAGAGCATGCGCAGACAAGCTGGCTGGTGTGTTTACAGACATATTCAATCAATTCTTATCCCAGTCTGCTGTTCCCACATGCTTCAAGATGGCCACCATTGTTCCTGTTCCCAAGAAAGCTAAGGTAGCTGAGCTAAACAACTATCACCCCGTTGCACTCACTTCCGTCATCATGAAGTGCTTTAAGAGACTAGTCAAGAATCATATCACCTCCACCCTACCTGACACCCTGCCCTAACAAGAGGAATACCAATGTAAGAATGCTGTTCATCGATTACAGCTCAGCATTTAGCACCATAGTACCCTCAACTCGTAAATAAGCTCCAGACCCGCTCTGTGCAGCTGGGTCCTGGACATTGACGGGCCGCCCCCTGGTGGCCCAGGTAGGAAACATCTCCAGCCTGCTGATCCTCAACACTGGGGCCCCACAAGGGTGCGTTCTCAGCCCTTTCCTGTACTCCCTGTTCACCCATGACTACGTGGACTGCACGCCTCCAACTCAATCATCAAGTTTGCAGACGACACTACAGTGGCAGGCTTGATTACCAACAATGACGAGACGGCCACAGGGAGGAGGTGAGGGCCCTCGGAGTGTGGTGTCAGGAAAATAACCTCACCGGGGGCAAACTACCTGCCCTCCAGGACATCTACACCACCCGATGTCACAGGAAGGCCAAAAAGATCATCAAGGACAACAACCACCTGAGCCACTACCTGTTCACCCCGCTATCATCCAGAAGGCTAGGTCAGTACAGGTGCATCAAAGCTGGGGACCGGGAGACTGAAAAACAGCTTCTATCTCAAGGCCATCTGACTGTTAAACAGCCATCACTAACATTGAGTGGCTGCTGCCAACATACTGACTCAAATCTCTAGCCATTTTAATAATAAAAAATTGGATGTAATAAATATATCACAAGTCACTATAAACAATGCCACTATATAATTGTTACATACCCGACATTACTCATTTCATGTGAACAGCTGAAGTGGGAGGTTTACATACACTTAGGTTGGAGTCATTAAAACTTGTATTTCAACCACTCCACAAATGTCTTGTTAACAAACTATAGTTTTGGCAAGTCGGTTAGGAAACCTACTTTGTGTATGACACAAGTTTTTTTCCAATAATTGACATAAGACAGGGAATTTTTACTAGGATTAAATGTCAGGAATTGTGAAAAACTGAGTTTAAATGCATTTGGCTGAGGTATATGTAATCTTCAGATTTCAACTGTATAAACTGTACTCTATACCATCTTGTAAAGGAATGGTAGTTGTTGTGAAATTGTTAGATGACATGTTAGATATTACTGCACAGTCGGAACTAGAAGCACAAGCATTTCGCTACACTCGCATTAACATCTGTTAACCATGTGTATGCGACCAATAAAATTTGATTTGAAGAGTGTGCAATGCAGTTTGCAATGTGTTACTGTTTGTCGATGTCTGTCACCTTACATTTTTCTCTCGACCTGTGTGCACCTACATTGTAAACTTTTTATTCATAAGCTATGTTGTAACAACCTAATGATGTGTATAGGACAAATTTGAGTATCATGTTGTAGCCTAAACCTATCGCTGTTACAATCAACTGGGGGAATGGAATATGAATGAAAGTCATCTAATATGCTGTAATAGACACAAGGCCATGCTCATGAAAAAAAATTCCACTGACCGCTACTGCGTGCAATGGACCTCTCTCTCCTCCTGGCTAAATCACTGATGCACTTTTGTGTACAAAGCATTGATCGGGCAACTCCCTTTGTATTTCGGTTCCTTTCTGACCAGATCAGTCACTCAATACATTCTTCGTTAAGAGTTGCTTGATAATTGCTCGACAGCCATTTTCAAGTCTGTAACTAGGCTACTCAAGAACATTCAATGTCATCTTGGTAAGAAACTCCAGGCCTTCTGTTTAAGGTTATTGTCCTGCTGAAAGGTGAATTTGATGACAGGCATACCCATAACATGATGCAGCCACCATCATTCTTGAAGCGGGGTGTGTCATGTTGGATTTGCCCCACACACAACGCTTTGTATTCAGGACAATTAATTTCTTTAATTTCTTTGACACATTTTTTTGCAGCTTTACATTAGTGCCTTATTGCAAACAGGATGCCTGTTTTGGAATATTTTATTCTGTACAGGCTTCCTTCTTTTCACTTTGTCATTTAGGTTAGTATTGTGTACTAACAACAATGTTGTTGGTCCATCCTCAGTTTTCTCCTCTCACAGCAATTAAACACTGTAACTGTTTTAAAGTCGCCATTGGCCTCATGGTGGAATCTCTGAGCGGTTTCTTTCCTCTCCGGAAACTGAGTTTGGAAGGATGCCTGTGTTTTTGTAGTGAATGGGTGTATTGATACACCATCCAAAGTGTTATAACTTCACCATGCTCAAAGGGATATTCAATGTCTGCTATTTTTATTTTTACCCATCTACCAATAGATGCCCGTCTTTGCGAGGCATTGGAATACCTTCCTGGTCTTTGTGGTTGAATCTGTGTTTGAAATGCACTGCCAAACTGAGGGACCTTACAATTATCTGTATGTGTGGGGTACAGAAATGAGGTAGTCATTCCAAAGTCATGTTAAACACTATTTTTGCAGACCGAGTGAATAGATGCAACTTCTTTTGTGACTTGTTAACCAAATGTATACTCGTGGTCTAATTTAGGCTTGCCATAAGAAATGGGTTGAATACTTATTGACTCAAGACATTTCATGTTTTATTAATTTGTACACACAATGGACATTGAATGGGTGTGAATACATTCTAAAGGCACTCAATGTATTAGCCATTTGAGAATGATTTGTTGCTGCATTTGGCCATTCTACACCATTTGATAGCACCATATCACACTAGGGTTATAAGAACTGAACCGATGGACATGGGGTCATGACATTTGGTATGTAAAACGTATGTATATGTCCTTAGAAGTTTATCTGCTGCATTCAAAGATAACCAACCTACAGCACTAGGCTGAACTTCACTTGCATCCTTGCTTCATCCTGGTGGTAATGAGAGAGAAACATGGTAATGCTTTCACTGATTGCACATAAAAGGTCCACATGATAGAGTGCTTGCTTTGTTATGCAACTGATCTTGTGTCCTTTCTGTCATTCTGTGAACCCCATTCATTGCTGCTCACACCTATATATATTTATTCGTTTTTTTTTCTCTTTGGATCCCATCTGGATGTAGTTTTATGTTGTTGTTTTTTTAATGTTGTTTTACCGTCTACCTCCAGACTACTCCAACGTCATCACGCCCCATTCAACAGCCCCCGGTGACCCGGAAACAACCAGAGGTGTCTCCTAAGAAAGAGAGGGGTGAGTTCTATAGGTCCTAGTCTAGACAAGGCAGACTGTGTGGGTTTACAAGACCACTAGTCTCGTTGTTAATAATATTAATATATAATTTATGTTATTGATTTGTTTTACATGCATCTGTATTATGTTTTCATGTAGTAACAGTGGCCACTGATAAATATTGACATTCACCAAATTTGACATGAAGGTTACTAAAATACTACAGGTGTTTTTACATTAAGCCATGTCTTTATAACATTGCTTTACAGAACAATTGATGTGATGTTTTGTAGGCATGGAAGTAACTGCTGACAAGTATTACATTTAGGGATGTCAAAGTTAACTCGTTAATCGCATCGTCATTTCTTCACGCAAGGACACTTTTAAGGGAACATGTTTTCGCACAGACCCTTTTAAGCCCAACACACAACATGCTCTGTCTGTCTCTACTGTGGTACTTCAACAGCCACTATGCGTGCAGCTTTGAGCAACCATTTTGAAGGAAGATTAACCTGAAGTTAAATCATACACATTCCCATTTCTTTACATAACATCAAAAACATCCGAGCTGCAAGTGTAACGGATGTGAAACGGCTAGCTTAGTTAGCGGTGGTGCGCGCTAAATAGCGATTCAATCGGTGACGTCACTTGCTCTGAGACCTTGAAGTAGTAGTTCCCCTTGCTCTGCAAGGGCCGCGATGGGTAACGATGCTTCGAGGGTGACTGTTGTTGATGTGTGCAGAGGGTCCCTGGTTTGCGCCCGGGTATGGGCGAGGGGACGGTCTAAAGTTATACTGTTACACCAGCTCTCTCGCATTGGCCTTGAGACACACGCATTTGAGCCTCTTCTCACGATCACACGCCACACCTCTATCTCACGCATTGAAAAGTACTGTTTTTAAGTCCATTGTCTTGTGCGTTAACTTTTCAAATGTGCTTCAAATCATTTTGAAATAGCATCTGCAACAACACCCGCGGAACCTCTATCATAACCTGTCTTGCCCCAGCACTGTGAACCATGGCACATTGAAGCATTTGATTGGTCTCGTTATGTTAGGGATAGGATGTGCGTTTTAAATAACCCCCCCTCAAGATTAGAGTGGAGTTGAATGGAGGGGGGAACGTTCTCCGCTGAGTTTATAGAACTGTAAAACATTTTTTTTAAAGCAGCACGGTAGCGCTGTTTTATGTACAATGTCAACTAAATGAGGTTGCTGTTACTCCCATGCCTTTTGCAGAATGCAGCCTTTTGACAGCATGTCCTAAAGTCAACTTAATACACATGTATTAGTCCCCTCGTTTGGTGATTGGTGTTTAAGCTGTGATCATGAAAAGGCAGCAGACAGTCTGTTTTAAGCAGGGGAGTTTTGTAGGGTGACCTGATTTGTAACTGTGAAAATAATTTTGTCAGACAGATTGGGAACCCAAAAGTGTAAATGTGATTCTAGAAGGGGGACAATACATATAGACATTATTTGGTTAGGGTGTAGGGGCAGATTTATGTAGTCTTGTCTTGAGATTTGATTATTTATTTACTTTATTTAGTCTGATCAGCTGAACAATTCTCATTCTTAACAAAGAACACTTCTGTTATTCCCCAAACTTTTATTATTCCAATTTTGCCAGCGTCTAATATGCCTACTTGTGCCTTTGAAAATGAATTGTATGAATCTATGTATTTTTGCAGCCATTCGTGGACAGTTTTGAATAAGCATTGGATATTAAATGCTCCAGGCCATTTTAGGTTTGTGCACATGCTAGGCAGAGATGGCGGAAGGGGACTCACAACTCATAAACACATTGTATATTGTGGCTATGTAGATTAAGATGATGGCAAGGATCTTCAACTACTAGGCATAAACCACCTGAATATTGATATTCATTTTTGAAGGTTGTAATGATTGAGAAGTTAATTGTTATAACAAGAACATTTTCAAACGCCCAGCACTTCGCTAACCCTCCTGGAGTACAAATAAAAAATAAATACAAATAAATGGAGAGCAAGCAGGATTTTCTTCCAGGCTGATTTTAATAATTCACCAAAATTACGAAATGTTTGTGTCCTTACCTAGAAAGCAGTCTATGTACAAGGAGACTGCAATCTATAATGTGGTTACCCACTCACTGCCATCAACCATTAGTATTTCATGTGCAGAGCATTCCCACTGACCTTCCCACTGCTTCTCCATTTGCCTGTCTCCTCATCTAATTTCATTACGGTCTGAATAAAGTGTCAAAACACCTAAAAAAAAATACTTGACATTTTATCCCTCAAAAGTCGCTAAGTAACGAAGTCGTCAACATTTAATATTCAAAGCTTTCTGAATACACGTGACCTGTGTTTTTTTCCCCCACTCTGGTTGTAGGCCTAAGCCATGTAAAAAATACATAGAATTGCAGGAAATTAGCTTCAAAATGTTACAGACCCCCTTCTAGGCTAAATCTCACTCCAAGCGTTCTTAAAAAGTTGCCAGCCCTGCATCATTTGTACAGAAGTAGCTCGCTAGTTATGCTAACGAAAGCTAGCTAGCTAACCAAAATAATGTTTACAATGTCTCTTGAATGTCTTTTGATTCAACTAACTTCCCACAATGTCAAAAGATTTAAGCAAATTATAGAGTATTGGTCGACAAAAGGGTACTGTGGTTCTGGTGTTATACTTTGTATTCCACGTTACAGAGAAGCTTATCAGGAACACAACACGTTATTCCATGAGGATAGGACTTATCATGGCTGAGATATATTATCCTATTATCAAGTTATCGAAAATGTCAGAAAGGTTGCCGACAGGTCAATGCTAGTCCCTAGTCAATAATTGCACCAAATCACCAGTTTTGGATTCTTAAATTCAACACATTTTGTCCAATATCTCAAGATATGTTGTCATGAAATGTTCAGGGCTGATGTAGAACACTGAGATTAATATTGAAGTAACTTTGATTAAATACTATATTATGCAAATTAGAGCAGTTATTATTCAAATTAGGCAGTACGGAATAAATAATTAATAATTTAACCCCAATATTTTAAGGTAGGGTGTTCATATTATTAACAAATCTTCATGCTTTATGCAAAACAGAGTTTGTAACAATTTATGAAATTAGAATACAACTTTTTATACAATTGTATGCAAATTAGATACAAAATATCATAGCATGTTAAGCCCATTCATTTAAAGTAAGGTGATTATATTATTAACATGTATTGAGTACTAAAAATTACTGTTCATATAAGGAAATCAGTCAATTGAAATAAATTCATTATTTATTAATAAATTAATATAAAAATCCATGAATTTCACATGACTGGGCAGGGACACAGTGTTGGGTGGGCCTTGGAGGGCATAGGCCCACCGAGTGGGGAGTCAGACCCAGACAATCAGAATACGTTTTTCCCCACAAAATGGCTTTATTACAGACAGAAATACACCTCAGTTTCATCAGCTGTCTATGTGGCTGGTCTCAGATGATCCCGCAAGTGAAGAAGCTGGATGTGGAGGTCCTGGGCTGGCGTGGTTACACGTGGTCTGCGGTTGTGAGGTCGGTGGGACGTACTGCCAAATTGTCTAAAATGACGTTGGAGGTGGCTTATGGTAAAGAAATTAACATAAAATTATGGAGTTGCATTTCATTGTACCCAGCACAAGGTGCACCTGTGTAATGATCATGCTGTTTAATCAGCTTCTTGATATTCCACACCTGTCAGGTGTATGAATTATCTTGGCAAATGAGAAACGCTCATTAACAGAAATATAAACACATTTTTGCATGCAATTTGAGAGAAATAAGCTTTTTGTGCATAGGGAACATTCCTGAGATATTTAATTTCAGTTCTTGAAACATGGGACCAACATTTTACATGTTGTTTTTTAAATTTTTGTTCAGTATGGATAGTCAAGGATTTGTTTTGTATTATTCTACAAAGTCTTAGAAAAAACATAGGCCTGTTGGCTATTTTCGTAAAAACATTTCAGTGTAATCCATTTGATAAAGTTTATTTCTAGATTTGTTTAGTAGTCGAGTTCTAGTAATTAATAAAGTCCTGTTAAAGCTTCTTTTGACAAAGTAGAAACAAGAAGGATGATAATATAACCAGCCAGGTGCATAGGTTAAATTATTTGCCCTATTCCTAAACAAAAGCATTAACAATTGTAAAGGATGAATTGTGTGGAAATATATTCATGACAAGATATAAAAAGTCATTTGTTGATTGTATTGTGCCCGCATATGCCTGCCTTTGAGTTTATTTATTTTTACAGGGACAGTGCACATAATCAACGTTTCAGTAAAAGTGCCGGTTTTAGCTAGCCAGCTAATTTTTGAACGCAGTCCCTGGGCAGGTTATTAAAAACAATTACAATACAGACAATTAATGAGCAGTGAGCACACGCAGAGCAACATAGGACAAGCAAGACGTAGCATACAGACAGAGCAACATGGCACAAAAAGCAACAAGACAAAATCCATAAAAGCAACAAAGTGTTTCCACTCATTAAGTGTTTCCACACCTCACAAGCTACAGACAACATGGAAAGAGGCAATACACACCTAGGGATTATGTTCACAAATCTGATTGACCTTTAGCCATGTCTTCATGTTTTTTGTGAAAGTGTGATAGGTGGTGCAGTTATGTGTGTCTGATGGCAGTGTATTCCAGACATGGGAAGCTCTCACTGAGAAAGCAGCTTTACTAAAGGTGCTTTTCCTTAAGGGAACTATACAGTCACCTCTCATGGCAGACCTTGTGGATCAGCTGCCATATGTTTGGGTTTTCTGTTTATTAAAAATACTGAGTGGAGAGGGAGCCAGGCCATTTAGACATGCGTCGGTGTATTGCACAAGATTTTCCCAACTCAGGAGCTCATGCTTTCTGAGGATGTAACAGTAAGGATGGCTATTGGGCTTCCTATCAAGCACTTTGAGAGCCTGTTTGTAGACAGACTGAATGGGTTTTAATGTTGTACAGCAAGCTTGGGCCCAACTAGTCAAGCAGTATGTTAAGTTGGGGAGTGTCATAGATTTGAAGTACAGTTTTGCTACCTCTGTAGTCAAAAAAAAATGTATAAATTGGAAATTAACTATGTTGAATTTGGTTATTTGAATTACCTTTTCACCTGCTTTTTAAAAGAGAGGTTGGAATCAAGTATGATTCCAAGGTACTTCAAATCAGATACCACCTGGGGCTTCTCCCCTGACACATAGACATCTGGCTCAGTAGCACCTGTTGCCCTCTTTGTAAAGAACATGCAGACAGTTTTTTTCACATTGAGATGCAAACACGAGTCACTGAGGCACTTTGTAACCTGGACCATTACAGTGGGGAGTTCTTGTGCAGCTTGTTGTTTGCTCTTTGCATGCACATATATCACTGTATCATCTGCATTCATTTGAACTTCAGACCCAGTACAGACAAAAGCCAGATCATTAATGCACAGGCTGAAAAGGAGGGGCCACAGTATTAACCCTTGGGGCACGCCCACATCATAGCTAAGAGTGGGTGACAGCTCATTGCTCACTCTGACATACTGAGTTCTGCCTTCAAGGTATGATTTTATCTATCTCAAGGCATCGGGGGAAAGTTGAACTTGGACAATTTTGTGTTGAGAATCTCATGGTTAACAGTATCAAAAGCCTTCCTTAGGTCCAGAAACACAGCCCCAACAACGCCCCCTTTGTCCATCGTGGACTTCACATTTTCCAGAAGAAAGCAGTTGGCCGTTTCTGTGGAGTGTTTTGCTCTGAATCCAAACTGCATGGAGTGTAATGTGAAGGGGCTGTTGTTGAGGTGGGCAATCAGTTGTTCTGCTACACACTTTTCAAGAACATTCGACACCACAGGTAGTATACTAATGGGCCTGTAGTTACTCACGTCAGCATGGTCACCCAATTTAAAGATAGCCGTTATTATGGCCGACTTCCATACCCTTGGAAACACCCCAGACCAATAGATGTGTTGGTGACCTTAGTAATGGGGCCAATGAGTGACTCTTTGTTGTTTTTAAGTCCAGCCTAAACACGTCTTTGGCTTTAGAGTTCTTTAGTGAGCTAATCATCTTGTTCACCTTTGACTCACATACCTCCCTTATGATGAAGACGGGTTGAGTGTAATTTACTAGCACTGAGCCCAAGAAACCAGTGGAGGGGTTCTGTGTCAGTACCCTGACAGAGTCAATAAAGTAGGAATTGAAGGCTATTGCTATTTAGACTGCATCCTGTGTTAGATTGTTATTCACCATGATTTCTAGTCTTTTTGCGGTGTTACTATGGTCTTTCCCTATTAACCTTTTTCGATTCTCCCAGATCAATTTAGAATTTCCCTTTGCTTCACCAATTATGTTAATAAAAATATTTGCCTTGGCCTGTCTGATTTCTTTCATCACCTTATTTCTCAACATGGTAAACCTACATCTGTCATGCTCGAATTTTGATTTTAGGGCTGTTTTTAGAGCCAATCTCGTTCTTTCATCAATTTCCAGATTTCTCCATTTAGCCAAGGAAGAGTGCTCTTTTGGCCAGGATTGGATTTGATTTTCTTTAGGAAACCATTTATTGTAGTCTGGATTGTGGATAGAAAAACCTGACTATCAGCTTCCACATCTGTATAGGACAAGAGATCATTCCAGTTAATTCCCTTAATTGCGTTTTCAAAATCATTTAATTCACTCTTACATGGAACCCAAACCGGCTGCGCGTGTGCGCTATCGTGCATAAATGTATTTTGTTCCCCTACACCAAACGCAATCACAACACGCAGGTTAAATATCAAAACAAACTGTGAACCAATGACATTAATTTGGGGACAGGTTGAAAAGCATGAATCATGTATGGCAATTTAGCTAGTTAGCTTGCACTTGCTAGCTGATTTGTCCTATTTAGCTAGCTTGTTGTTTCTAGCTAATTTGTCCTGGGATATAAACACTGAGTTGTTATTTTACCTGAAATGCACAATGTCCTCTACTCCGACAATTAATCCACACATAAAATGGTCAACCGAATCTTTTCTAGGCATCTCTCGTCCTTCCAGGCTTTTTCATCTTTGAATTTATATGGTGATTGACATCTACACTTTCATGGTATTACCATGACAACCTGCAAAACATTTTGTCTTACCTGCTTCTATAAACCAGTGAGGAGAGGGGAGAGGTAGGACTCAGAAATAGAAAGGACTTCTATTTTAGCCCTTGGCAACGCAAATGCTCGTTGGCGCACGCACGAGCAGTGTGGATGCAATAATTGAATAACATGGATTTCTAAATGTATTTTGCGACGCTCGCACGCGTGTCCGGTTAGGTATTCTTAGTTGATCCAGCTTTCTAACAGTAGGGAGGTTAAACTTGCTCTTAGAAAGCTTTCTGGCTATAAGTGTCAGATTATGATCAGATAGCCCAGTAACCATATTGAATGATTTAGTCACGCTCTCTGGTTTATTACTGAACACCAAATCAATCAGTATTTTAGAGCAACAAGTCACCCTGGTTGGCCCTTTAACTAGCTGTGTAAGGTCAAAGGTATTAGTGATCCGTTTGAGGGTTTTCCTACAAGACTTGTCTTCATAATTAATGTTAAAATCTCCCATTAAGATGACCTCTTTCCCAAAATCACATTCCCTAAACTGATAAAAAAACACACTCTGGGTGGAAGGTTGTCTATACATTCCAATAAGGGTAAAAGACATTTAGTGTAACGTTCAGGCCAATACATTCTAGTTCATTATCACATGACCACTCAATTTGTTTACTTCGGATATGTTCTTTAATGTAAATCATCAGACCCCCTCCTCTTCCTTCAATCCTGTCTCTCCTGAAAACATTGTAGCCAGGCACAATCAAAGCAGCATATGGAGAGTTTTTATGGAGCCATGTCTCTGAACGGAAGAGGAAGTCAAGGTTAGAGTCTGAGAAGATGTTGAATTTGATCACTTTTTGGAATGACACTAGTAGACCGTTGGGCTTAGCTCGTGGGTCCCAGATGACTCGAGAGTGATTGACACATTGAAAAAAGTTTAACTTTTCTGATGGCTGGGTTTAGGCCGTTTTGATTAGGGGCAGTTCGGTAGCGCAATTAGCAATCCCTCCTGCACTGGATGCGGGGAACTAATTAAAACAACTTGCGTACCAGAAGCAGAGTCAGGGATCGCATATAGCGACTTGGGTATGTTTGAAGAGTCAAATTCCATCCTGGAGCCGGGTGAGTCGAGAGAAACCATGGGACCATAGCACTCACCCAGTTCCGCAGCGGCGACAATCAGTGGACGAGGTGCTTCGCTGGCTCGGTGATGTTAGGCCCAGTTGCACATCCCTGGAGAGCAGGAGGGTAGTGAACAGGTAGTTTAACAGTTTCCAATAAATGTCGGACTTGTGTTTGTTACGCCTAAGCGGTTCAGTGGAATAGGGAGAGAGGTAGACCTGGCCATTATTCAGAACATTATGGTATTTTTTTTTAATTTTTTTTTATTTTACCTTTATTTAACCAGGCAAGTCAGTTAAGAACAAATTCTTATTTTCAATGACGGCCTGGGAACAGTGGGTTAACTGCCTGTTCAGGGGCAGAACGACAGATTTGTACCTTGTCAGCTCGGGGGTTTGAACTCGCAACCTTCCGGTTACTAGTCCAACGCTCTAACCACTAGGCTACCCTGCCGCCCCCCGTGGAACGGTGAACCAATGTGCTTTGGTGTTGATATTCTCCGGCAGTAGATTGATTGTGTCATCCCAGCAAGGACGCACTGAGATTATCAGTAGAGCAGCTACATAACTGATAGTCATGGCAATGTACTGGAGATAAAACACATAATTGCACTTTAAATCTTTGCATGAGTTACTTAGCTGGTGTCGGCATACACCTGATGTTTTAGGTAAAATAACAGCTTTCGTAGGAGAAGCATCTGCATGTCACATAAACTTCCGAACCGAGCTGAATCAGAATCAGATGACGACTCTTCCTCAGCAACGTCGATTTCAAGCTCAATATCCAATCCTGCATCCGACTCCAATTCCTCTAAATTCTATTAGTTTGGTTCGGCTTGCCATTGTGAACTACAAACATTGTATGTTGTACCCAGTGTCGGATTTGGATCTCAGATTTATATACCATTTCCAGCCTTTCATAATAAAATAATTAGACCGGCCACAATTCTTCATAATCATTACACTGTTCTAAATTTAATCATCCTCTTCACCCTCGTCATTCAGATCAATCAAATTAAATCACACTCTTCACCCTCATTTAGTTCATTGAAGTCACGTGCGCCATGATCAATTTCTGTCTGGTTTCTAACGCCTATTCATACATTGACAGAATAACATTTTAATTTTAAATGTATTATGTTGCTAGTTTTTGCTTAGTAGCAAGAAGCAATGCTGCCACGCGAGTGGTCATGTGCTGAATACATGGACATCACAGATATTCTTGGAAAAAGTGACATTTGGAAATAGAGCTGCACCTACTTTAATTTTGAGAGTTATTTGACAAAGGTAAGTGTCAAAGAAACTGCAGAGTATGCTCTTTCTGATACTATATATAAATAAAAATGTTTTTCCTGCATGTTTTTCCTCTGACGGACTATTTGATAAGGTGATGCCTCTTTCCCTGCATCTCTCAATTACAAGATGCGCCCATCTCTTAATGTACAATTTGACAACTGATAAGCCTAGTATTGTCACTCAACAGATTGTCAATTTAATCTTGTCAGTAGGATAACTCTTATTGTGTGAAATTCGTTTCGGGATAGTTTGTGTAGTTTCAATGGGCCGGATGTGCAGGCAGAATGGCATTGTTTGTTTCCCGCTCATCAACTTGGATAGAGTCAAGGATATGTTTTGCATTATTCTAAAGGCCTACAGCAACACTTAGCATGTTCTGGTGTCTCTTACAATAAATGTGATTAGTAACAGTTACAATAAAGAAAACAATCCTGTAACAGCTTCTTTTTACAAAGTAAAATGTAAATGAGAATGGTATAAACCCGCAAGGTGCACGGTCAAATTAACAATTATTTATCTCATACAAATATTTAACTAGACAAGTCAGTTAAGAAAAAATCCCCCTTTAAATAAAGGCTGCCTTCCAAGCAATGGGAACCTCTCCAGAGAGGAGAGGCAGGTTAAAAAGGTCAGAGATAGGCTTGGCAATGAGGGGGCTGCAACCTTAAAGAAGATAAAGGATCTAAACCATCTGACCCAGATGTTTTTTTGTGGTCAAGTTTAAGGAGCTCCTTTAGCACCTCAGACTCAGTGACCGCCTGCAGGGAGAAAGTTCGTAGCTGGGCAGGGGAAAAGAGGGATGGGCGTCGGGACTAGTCGCATTAGAAGGGATGGGAGATGAGGAAATGTTGGACGGGCAATGACGCATGGCTGAGTCAAATAGGAATATTGACTTAATGAAGTGGTTATTAAAGATCTCAGCCATGTGCTCCTTGTCAGTAACAACCACATAAACATTAAGGGACATGGGCAGCTGTGAGGAGGGTTTATTATTTAGGTCTTTAACCATTTTCCAGAACTTCTTGGTTGTTAGACCCACATAGACAGAACTATTAAAGTAACTAACTTTGACCTTCCGGATAGCCTGAGTGCACTTATTTCTCATCTGCCTGAACGAGAGCCAGTTAGCCTGAGTATGCGTATGCCGAGCCTTTCACCAAATGGAATTATTGAGGTGGAGTAACTCTGCCAGATCATGGTCGAACCAGGGGCTGAACCTGTTTTTTTCCCCTCTCTGACAGAGGGAATCAAGCTGATTCTATACCAATGTACAGATGCTAGGTCATGCAGGAAGGCTTGCTCATTAATGTTTTCTAGCAAGTCTCTATAACAAATCAGGACAGGTAATTTCACTGAGCAGCCATTATGAGCACAGGCTGTAAAATCAAATTGTTTGGGGACAGACTTTGTTTAGACAACCGAGCACTGAAGGTGTTCCTTGGTCAAGATTGCCTCTCCACCACCTTTGGAAGATCTGTCTTGCCGAAGAAGGTTATAACCAGAAACATTAACTTCAGTGTTCAAAACACTTTCTTAATTGGGGCTAGCAACAGTAGATGGTCCAGGGTGCACATAAACATTTCCAGATATCATAAGCAGTAATACAATCAGGGCACGGCAGAGGACAGGGAGTGTTAATGGTCTATGAAATTTGAATGTGCATCAGATGGCAATAAGATCATATTGTACAGAAATTTCATCAGGTAACATGAATTAAAAGCCAGCGAGAGGTGGTTAGAATAGGATGGGAGTCCCGAGTGTGGGAACAAACAGCTTGTCCCATGGTTGGGTAAACAAGCAAGTTCATAGTTAACAAAGCACACAGGAGTCGTGAAGCAAATAGTATTAAGCAGAATAAAAAATATATAACGACTTGGGGTTAGCCATTGTAAGTTCAGAGTCACTTGCCCCAACAAGATAACTTGAGAGAGTAGTTTGGGTCCAGTAGGCTATAAAAGTATGTGATTTGAAATAAATAAATAGTAGGCCTATACTAGTTAATTAAGGTGTTTGAGTAAGATCACATAATAAGCTTCACAAGTTAATTAGCCTACCTAAAATCCTGATCAGTCCAAAGTCTGCGGTGTGTGCGAGTGTGTGTGGTGGGGGTACCTGTACCAGACAGGGGGAGACAGGCCATGGCGGACGTTGAACAGATCGCCAGGTGGAATCCAAGCAGCAGGCAACGGGAGTAGGTGTCACACCCGCTTGGGAGATGCTTTTGTTGGGAGGCAGATTCCTTGAGGAAAATACCTGCTAGCTAGCTAACGTAGCTAGCAGGTCTCTGTCCACCATTTCTTTTCTCTTCCGTTTCGGGAAATGGTCCTTTACGACGTCCAAAAAAAAGTTGTCCTGTGGCTGTTTTATTTTGGAGATTGCAAGGAGGATATCTTTTGAGGTGATCAAAGCAACACTGTTTTTTCTTATTGAGGTAATTTACAATTGAAGTGTCCTGGTTGCATTTCAGTTCATAATATAGATTAATCAAAGGGGTACTGTATTGTAAAGACCTCTGCACAGAGGGGGCTTCAAATGCCTCT